>NC_069391.1:18936250-19682500 GCF_027475565.1 Acinonyx jubatus
TCTGTCTCCCAGGACAAACATCTGTATTCTCTATCCTTTTTTTCTGAGAGGATGTTTTAGCCTGCACTTAAACATAACCCTTCAAGAATATGACCTTGCACCTGAACTTCTGGGAGAAGGAGCAACCCTGGGATTAATTAAAATCCTACACACCGATTAAAAGCATCCTAGCACTTCAGGCTCCGTTATGAAAGCTTTTCATCTTGCAACCTCAGTTAGAAAAATTCAGTAAACAGCCCTATTTCCAACCTGTATTTTGAGAACAAAAGAACAGATCCATCAGAAGGGAGGAAGAATGGGGGCTGGCAGTGGGGATTGTTTTTCTGTGGCTTCAGTATTAATCTGGTTTGAATTGTTGTAAAGTACAAAAACAAATGGCATTCAGTCATGGATCTTAACTCACAATATCAGTATGAAAAAATGTTATTTTCCCTTACAACTCAATGGAGCATCGTGTTTGGCAGCTGGGCCCCATTACTGGGGTCCCCACAAGGGAAATGTCAGGTCAGGCATTATTTACAATCCCAAGTTTATTTTCTCGCTAAGGCCTCTGATGGTTCTATCCACATTTCAAGTGACAGGCATTCCATCCAAAATCATTTATGCTCTGTTCTGTCATGTCATGAGCTTTCAAATCTTAACATCTTTAATACCAGAGACTATGAGAAGTTTTCTCAAACAAAAGTCTAATTAGATTCCTGAAGATTTCTATTGATTTATGTCCTGGCAAGGAACAAAGTGCACGGGCTAATATTCATTTACCCAATGTTATTATAAATGTTCAAAACACAAATACGAATGATTGCAAATGGGTTCCTGCCATATAACTGGTGCCAGATGATACAAAGTGTATGCCATGGCATTCCTATGTCTGCACACAAGACCATCTGAACATACTAAGTGTGGAAATGTCCACTGCTCTGTTCCTATCCAAGTTTGACCTCTTTGGATAATGAGCTAGATTGATCAGCTTCCACCAAGCCTCTGGTACAAGGCTGTGTCTTTATGAGAACGTGAGAATCAGGTTTCCTTGAATGCCACTTCTTTCTCTGAGCTATTTTTAATTCCACATAGCCTGGAAAGGGTCGAGAAAACATGATTATGTAACCAGAAATGCCTACTACAAGTCCTTACCTTTAGCAATGGCTATCTTTGGGCAGGTTACTCTAACTTCTGTTTTATCTCCTCACATGTAAATGGAGACAAGGATGTCTGTTTTGGTGAGTCGTGAAGAATGTGACTATATTTGTAAAATTGGCTTTATAGTGGATGGTCAGTAATATTCAGCCCTTTCCTTCCATCCAAATTACTCTGAATGAAACTCTTAGAAAAATTTTTTTGTCTGTAATTCTCCTTATGTTTCTGTTGTTCGTATACATTATTTAGGCAGTACCCCATGAGCTTCTTGAAGACAGGTGGTTCATTGGTAAATGATGCAGTAGATACAAAGGTTGTTCTTCCTTACTTCAACCACATTAGGTCTCATACAATAGAAACTCAACAAATGGCATAAGTAATGGAAGGAATTGGAACCATCCCATCACTTCTATTCTGTGCCTTGAGTTCTGAGATTCCTGGAGATAGGGGCAGTATCTTACTCATCTTTGTACCCTCTATACCAGCATAATGGTCTGCATAGTCTTGGGGATCAATAAATGTGTTGCCTTGAATAAAACTTACTTGGTATTTCTTAGCCCCAACCTCTGAATCTGTGCTGGGTATATAGGAAAGTACTCAGTATAACTCAGCAAATCATTTTGTTTAATTCACTACCAGAAGCTCCCTGGGAAACCACAAATCTTATCACCTGAGTAGTGTGCCATTTGAGTTATATGAACACACCACATTTATTTCTCCTATCTTCAAACATACCCAGTTTCTGTTGCTTTATTTTATAGGTTAGAAGACAGGCCAAAATACACACTCAGAGTCACAAGTAAAACCTTCCTATGGCCTGCTATGCTCTTCGTGATTGTTCCCCTTACTGCCTCCTCACCCATCTGCTCTGTGTTCTGTCTGTACTTTACTCTCCTGTGTCTGTGAACCTGTAGAGCAATTTCAGTTGCTTGCAGTTCCTCATGCTCTGTCTGTAGAGAGCCCTGTTCCTCCTGCAAAATATGACATGAGTTGCACTTCTGTGAAATAGTCCCCCAAATTGCTAAGCAGAGTTAGGTTCTCCTCTATTCATCATGTCTCTCACATCACAGGTCACAGCACTTGTCCTGTTGTTTCATAACTTCCTCTTTAGTACAGTGATAAGCCGTCATAGACTCTGGGTCTGGAGTTCTTTCTTGTCCAGCAAGAAAGCGGGATGCAGGATTAAAAAATGCGAGAGAGGCTAATGTTTGGGGGAAGACAAGAGCTCAGAATAAAGGTCCTTGTTCTGTTTTTATTAGTATCAGAAGGCTTACAAACGAGCACAAAGAGACAGTGAAATCGTGAACATTAACTCATGGGCCTGAGGGAAAGAGGGTTTTGAAGATAGGCGGTGTTAGGGGTTTGGATTAATACAAACCAAAAAAAAAAAAAAAAAAAAGGTTGTTTACAGCAGACATGAGGCCCCACCTCTGTTTACCTAAACTGGCTTAGGGGACAAGAAAGACAGAGCTTGCTACCTCAGGGTCAACAAGGCACCTTTCTTTTGCTAATTAGCTCTGCTATGGGCAACTTTGCCCTGCTGAGGTCTATAGCCCTATTTAACTGTTTACCTAATTTGGTCCTTCCTTCCTGTGATAGAAGCTTCTGCTATAAGTACTAAATTGGAGTGCCCCCCCCCAGCCCCCCCACCCCTGCCTGGCTTCCACCCTGAATACCTAATCTTGTTTACCTCATCTTGGATGTTTTCATACTGAGATTCCCTATTCCTATACCTTTGTCCTGTACTGGGACCTTTGCCCTACTTTACCTATTCTTATTTACTTAATCTTGTATACCCAAATTTGTGTACATCCAATGGCTTTCTAATTCTTTATGCCTTGTTAACCCATCAGTGCAGGCTCAGGGAATTCCTAAGCTTATTCCCCACAGTAAGCTACTTGAGAACTTTAATTCTGGAGCACCAAAGAATTCTTCAATTCTCTGTGCCTGGCACATAAAAGATGGCTGGTAAGAATTTTCCAGATTCAGTGAGAAAGCATGAGGGAGTAGCCAGGAAGAGGAGGAAAGAGAAATTGGCTCAGTAAGGAAAAGAACATGTAAATGAGGGGATGTATTTTAAAACTAATTTCCCAAATGCCTTGTGTGATACATAGTTTCCTCACTGATTTGAAATAATGAAATAAACATATACCATTTACAAATAGATAAACTCCTTGGTTAAGGGTGAAAAAAATCTTTACCTACTAGCAAATTTCACCTTTTGAAATAAAAACTTACTTTCTAGAAAAGATTTTTAGCCTACTTGTAAATAGTTTAATCATGGCAAGGTGGAAATAAGAAAGCTAACAAACAAAACAACGCTATGTAAAAAGTGTCTATCAGACCAAAAAAACAAAACAAAACAAAAAACAAAAAGAACACTTATGTCTGCAGTTTATTTTTACTTCTGTACATGTTTCAAGAAACTTTCAAAACCACCGAAGGAGAACTCAAATCTCAATTAGTCCACATATTCTGGTTGCGATTTCCAAGTTTCTAGTTCTAGTAATTTGTCAATGATCTGGAGATAATAAACACATACATACACACACAACCACTCATGAGTCATCCTCAGCTAGAGCACAGTAGCCATGGGGATAACACTTTTTTCCTGTCTTTGACATTTTAGTTCTTGACTTTAGAAATCTGACTGCAGTTGGATTAACTTTATTTTCCACCACTTCATGCAAAAAACATGTCTCTCCTGAGTTTGAGTAAGTCTGATCGTGCTTACTCTTGTGTTCATTCGGGGAATTCTCGGATTCCTTGGCAGAGACGGGGAAGGAGCAGTGTCCTACCTGAGATGATAAGAGTTGGGGGGCAGGGTGGGAGATGGGTCAGCCAGCAGCACTACTTTTTCATGAGTGAATTAAGGTACATTAAGGTAGAAAGAGCTGAATGGGAGATTTTAGAGATGTTGTAGACAGCATTTTCCGGTGAAAAAATGGAAGGGCGGCCATTTCATTGGGCATTGTATCTTTAGCGCCTAAATTCCTCCACATAGCAATTGCTCAAAAAACATTTGTTGGAAAAAGTAAGTGATGGGTGATACTGCCTCACCAGGTAGAGGTTAATATATGCAAATGGCAGGAACTTCAAGAAAAAGAAATCTTTGCACAATGGTGTGAGCTATCCTTTTATTTTTCCACCAAAACATGCTTTTGAGGAGTACAGAGGTGAACTGTATCTCTTCTTCCATAACATGAAACAACCCTAGAATTGCTGAGGAGGACTTAGTCCAAAGGTCATTGCCCTCCTTGCCTTCCCTTCCTCTGCTTATAAACATCACCATCCCTGCACCAGCCACACCAAACAGCTCTGAGACCTTAGGCAAATTCCTTCAAACCACAGAATCTTACTTCTCTTTTTGTAGGTGGGAAGGTAGGCCTTTTTCTGTCTTTGTACCATTTATTTCCTCCTGTCCTTTCTGATTGTGAGACTTTTTTTAAGTTAATGACACACCAGGGTTATGCTTATGGGAGGTTATTAATATAGCACTAGAGAGTTTCATTTATATTGTCGGTAAGCGAGTCTAAAGAAAAGAATTGAGGACCTAGGCTATACCTGAATGAGAAGCCTGAAAACAGATGTTGTTGATAAAATGTTTTGGGGATGCTGAAGGAAAAAGAAAGGGGAAGAAGAAGAAAGAGGAAAGACAAAGAAGGTGAGATTTACCAATGCCCAACTCAGGATGATCTACAGAGAATAAATAACTATAGTACCTACACTTGCTTGTGAATGACCATCCATAGGACTGGACTCTTTCTGATACTGAGCAATGCAGACATTTCAAGGAGGCATAGAGGTATGCAAAATGGAAAAAAAAAAAAAAAAAAGGTACAAGCTTGCTATAAAAGAAATTACTAATGTTTACCATATCTGATTTTCTTCTTTCTGAGAATGCAGGAAGATTTTTCAGATTCTCTTACAGTTAGGCTGTCATGTGATTAATATTGGCCAATGGGCTGAGATATTTACTCTGTCATTTACAAACTTGGGATTAAATTAAATTAATTTAATTTCCTAGGCTTCAGATTTTTCATCTGTAAGATGTGGTGGCAAGACGTGTGGAGGAAGGGACAAAAAAATTGCCTTGATTGGATCAGTGTAATAATAAAAATTAAATTGCATGTGCCTAAAAAATTCTAGGCCCTCTGTATAGATCAAAGTACTAACAGTGAGTAGTATCCAATTAACATTAAAATTTTTCTGATTACTATAAATCAGTGTGAAGGATGAAAATAAATAACTAGTAAGTATATTGTTTTTGTATTATCCTATGGAAAACAGAGGAGAAAAAAGCGAGAACCAAAGTCAATAGAAGGTTCTGGTTATGATCCACGTTACAAGAAAGTTTAAGAAGGAGGGTTGCTGTCTTTCCATTGATGTTTCATTGGCCAAGTCCAATGTTGACATTTCCTAGTTAAGAATATACTCTGAAGATTGAATTATATTTAGGCAATTAAAAGCAGTCTAGCTGAGTGATGTGAATAAAGATTGTCCTTTAGGGCCAAGATGTAGCTGTCATCAATCATAAACAGACATGAACCCAGGATGGAGTGGATCTTTGCAGAAAATATTTATGTCGGTTACTATGCACTTGGGTTTTGTGGGATATGTCTATTTTTCCAACAGTTAATGACATGTGGTATTTAATGTGCTCAGGTTAGCTCTTGAATGTTTTCGCTCTCCCCTTTTTTTCTTCCCTTTCATATTCTCTCTCTCTCTCACCCTTCCTTCCTTCCTTCCTTCCTTCCTTCCTTCCTTCCTTCCTTCCTTCCTTCTTTATAATGACTGGCTCCCATATATTTTGCCTATCTATCCCCAATTTTGGATACATGATATATCTTATACTCTTATATTCCCTCCTTATCCTCATCTCAATCCTGGATTTGCATTGAGAGAGAGAGAGAGAGAGAGAGAGAGAATATGAAAGAAATTTTATAAAGTGTCAGGATGATCCCTAACATCATCTGCTTAGTTGTTTGTTTTTACTATTCCTGGTTGGTATTCAGCTCTAGCCCTGGATTCCAGAGCAACTTTTTAAAAACTTTGTCTTCAACTGATATCTTAGAAACAGTGAATAAAAAACTTTGGGAAGACTTCAGAGTTATTTTTATAGATGTGGAATCTAACTCATTTTATGTGATCCAGGGCTACTGGACTGACAGAGCCAAGACTCATCCAAGTCCCAGGATTCCAGTGATCCCGTTCCTAATCATAATTAGCCATACCTACTTCTTTCACAGGGTAAAACATGTTTTAAAATGCAGGCATAGAGGAATTTAAGAAGCACTGTTTTCTTGATCCACCTCTCCAAGTAAGGTCATGTGGGTTAGCTCAATGACATCATCATTCTTCAACTTAATACCTTTTCCAGTCGAAAATGAAACTCCCTTGGGATTTTTCAGTCCTTTATGTCTTGGCATGATTTAATTTTTATCGTCTCAGGAAATTATCCCCGATGGGGAAAGAGCAGACAAGCACTAATCAGGGAGGTAAGAGAAAGTAATAAATACCGAGTCTTTGAGAATAAATACGAAGAGTAAACTTTCTCTATCACCTTTTGCCTAGAGCCAGCCAAGCACATTTACAGCCATATTCATATATGCTTTTATTTATTTATCAAAAAATTTTTTTCTCCTGAGTGAAAATCACTATCTTAGGTACTGAGGGTAAAGCAGAGTTTAGTAGGGGCACCTGGCTGGCTGAGTCAGTAGAGCATGCAACTCTTGGTTTGATATTGGTGTTGGAAGTTCAAGCCCCATGTTGGGTTGTAGAGATTACTTAAAAATAAAATCTTTAAAAACAAAACAAAACAAAACAAAACTGAGTTTAGTAGGGAATAGTTACAGACATCTGGGACCTTACAGCTAAATAGGTGGTCTTTCTAAACAGAACAAAATACTTACAATAAAGGTATCCACTCAACACTCTGATGGAGGAGAGAGATTGATTTTAATGCAGAAATGGTGAAAATGGGACAAGGTTCCTTGAAGATACTAATTTTACACTGGACCTTTTAGAGTTAGCAGCAAGGGAAACAATTTTGCATCTGAGGGAATGTCATACCTAAACATCCAATCAGCATCTTACAAATAGTCTGTGCACTCTTTGTTAAGCCCAAGGATATAGCAAAGAGGACATAGTCTCTGACACAAGGAGTTTTCTGACTCCTAAAAGCCTTTGGAGAAAACATTAATTTATACAAAGTAGCTCGAAGTGAACAAAACACTCTGAGTTGGCTTATTTAGCTCTAGGCAAATGGCCCATTCATTCTTGGATTGTATTTGTATTTTTTATTTTTTTCAATAAAGCTAAAGGAGGCAGCCTGCAGGGAGCAGTCTTTCTCCTTCAGTATCTGTTTTTGTTTTGTTTTGTTTTGTTTTTTCTGTTTTTTCTTCCTGTACTCTTTCTACTCAATGCTTGGGCACAAAGGTGACCTCCCCTTTCTACTCTATGGTTGGGCCACAGAATTGACTTCCCCTCTCTAATGTGAGTTTCCTAGTCCTTCTTCTGTCAAAGACTATCCACCAGAGTTTTGATGGCTTAATACTGTTGGGAAAAACTGTTTCCTGGAGCCCCACATCATGTGCTATCAGTGAGATATTATTTAGGTACTATTCCTGAATACCAGATCCCTGTTACATGGTTTTACAGCTTGGCCCCTTGGAATAGCCTGTGTCTTAATGCTTGTGACACCAGAGAAGTCACCATACCTCTCTTTGAACTTCAGTTTTCCCACCTGTAAAGTGGAGATAACCTGATATACTTCAAGGCAAAGGTAGTTGCTTCTTTCCTGTGTGTGTTGGGGAGGGGGTGTTGTGGAGGAAAGGTAGCTGCTCTGAAGATTAGAAAATCTCAGATCTACCCCTGGCTGCATCCCTATTTTGTGTTGGGAAAAGTATGTTATGCTTTGTAATGTCCCAGTCTATTTAAGGGGAAATTCATGAAGATTAAATGTAAAACTGATCAACAATATAATCAACTAACTCAATTTGGTGAGGAAGGGAGAGTAGAAATAGGCCAGTTGATTGCTTGACTAAATGATTATGTGACTAAGTTGACCAGACAAATCGCAACCATCAGTCTAGCAGCCAAGGGTGTGTGCATGTATCAAAACAGTCTCAGAAGAAGACTTGGGAACATCTGCTCATTTGGAGCCTTGTAGAATAAATATAGTTCACTAAATGTTTTGATATATTCTAATCCTAACTGAAACTCTTAGGGGGAAAAAACGATATAATAAAATCATGGCCATTACTAAGCCTAACAGAGTTGGTAAAATTGTGTCTGCATATTTATTTAAAAATGATGATGTCCCTTCCATGGTCCAAATACCAACCTACTCGTGTGTGTTTCCTTTTTTCTTTCTTTCTTTCTTTCTTTCTTTCTTTCTTTCTTTCTTTCTTTCTTTCTTTCTTATCCCTCCTCCTCCTCCTCCTCCTCCTCCTTCTTCTTCTTCTTCTCCTTTTCCTCCTCCTCCTCCTCCTCCTCCTCCTCCTTCTTCTTCTTCTTCTTTTGTATATGAGAGGAAAGGGACCATGACCCTAATAAAGAGATAATGAAGAAGAAGCAAAATGAGAAGCAGGAGTAAGATAACCAATAACAGGACTTTGTATTATTTTAGACTGGGAATTGCACATTTTATGGGCACAATCTCTAATTCTTAGCACCATGATGGGATATATTCATGTACTCATTTTTAAAAGGAAAGAACAAAACTCAAGTGAAATACATATTATATTATTTAGGACTCCTTTAGCTACAAGTAACAAAATTGTAACAATAATAGCAGCAAAATGCTACCAGTTAAAACAAAGAAATAAGGAGGTGAACTTTGTTATAAGCATAGAAATAAATGTGTTTCATGGAACCTAAGGACAGAGGCCCCATCCAACCTCATAGATGTCCAAGAAGCCTTCTCTTTTTTTCTCCTCTGTGTAAGGTGTCTTATCTTATGCTCCTTACTTTGTTTCCTCTCTCCCCACCTCCTTCTTCCAGACAAACTGTTGGGTTTTTCATATCCTGGAAATGAATTCATCTCTTTTTCTTTGGTAACTTTCTAAATCCCCGCAAAGGTACTCTGAGTACTCTGATGACTCAGCTTACGTTACATCTTCACCTTTGATTCCATCATCAGTGATCTCTTGACTAAAGTTCACAGCTGTTGGGACCCTTAGTGTGTGGGTAGAGAAGAGAAGCAGGGGTGAACCCACAGCCTAAGACGTACTTACTACAAGTAATTTGACTCGGGTTACAAAGCAAATTCACTGCAGAACAAGGATTTGAGCTCAGAAGTCCAAGATACCTTTACCACACAAAGATGCCATCACACTTTGTAGTTTGAAGAAAGATCATAAAAGTTTGTCCATACCTAATAGGTATTTAGACTTTTTCAATTTAGAGAGACTCAAGCTAAACCAAACATAGACTAGGTACTCACTGAGATCATAGTTATTGGGTTCTTGGTTAATTAATAATAATTATTATAATAAAAATGATAATATTAATACTGATAATCTATTTATACAGTCCTTACTATGTATCCTAAATTCTTTATGCGCATTAATTCAGTCCAGCCTCTCAAACAAACAAAAGATCAGTATTATCATATGATCTCCATTTTACAGATGAGAAAACTGAGACACAGGAGAGTAGAAGCGATCAGGCATTTTCATCTCACTGGATCTTTTATTGGAAGTTCTACAACACTTGATAAATGAATTGTAAATAAGACAAAATAAAATATGATGCAATAAGTTCGGTTGCACAGAGAAAAGCTTTAACAATTGCCCTATCGGGGCGCCTGGGTGGCTCAGTCGGTTGAGCATCCGACTTCAGCTCAGGTCACGATCTCTCAGTTCACAAGTTCGAGCGCCACCTCGGGCTCTGTGCTGACAGCTCAGAGCCTGGAGCCTGCTTCAGATTTTGTCTCTTCTCTCTCTGCCCCTCCACAGCTCTTGTTCTGTCTATCTCTCAAAAATAAATAAAAACATTTAAAAATGTTATGCCCAGAATTCGTGATCCCCAAAGACCACTAGGGAACCGAGTCCGATGCAAAAGCAAAGAGCCTTTATTCGAGCTAGCTGGAGCTCAATCCCCTACCTGCACCGAGGCAGTGGTGAGATACCAGGGAAAGAGAGTGAGTTTCAAAAGGACAAAGGTTTTATTGGGGCCTGGGGGCAGTTGGTGAGGTAATGGCTATGGCCTCAGCCGATTGGCTGGGGAAGGGTCCTGGGGAAGGGTCCCAGTCCTGTTAGGCAGGTGAGGGGGGGTTACTCAAGGGGAGGAGGTGTGGTCAAGGTGAAGGACACAGAACAAGATGGAGTCGGCTGGCGTAGGCCCGCCCTTTCAAAAAAAATTTTAAAAATTGCTTGTATATAGTGCTTAAGATTCACTATGTGAATCTTATTTAAAAAAAAAATAAAAGTCATACCAAAAATCTCAGGAAAAACAGAAAGAATACCTACTCCCATTCTCTGACAAAATTACTAAAAACTGAAGTCATTGCCCCCACATTTGTGGAGTCTTAAGCCTTTGGCTTAAGTATTGCTTCACATTTCTGTAGGCTTGAGATCACAGTGTCAGCTGTCTCTATGAAGGCTCTAACTGAGGATCTTTCATTGCCTCTTTCAGCTCCTGGTGGCTCCAGGCATTTCTTGGCTTGTGGCCACATGTTTCCCCTCCATCAAGGGAGGTAGTACCCACCCTGGTAATTTAGGATGATCTTATCTCACAGTCTTTAACTTAATTACATCCACAAACAGCTTTTTTCAAACAAAGTCATATTTGCAGGTTTGGGGACATGGAAAAATGTTGTTGGAGGCCCCCATTCAACTCACTGAAAATAATTAGAGAAGTTTTTTCAGGTTTTTAAAAACTGTTTCTTTATTTTGAGTGAGAGAGAGAGCACACATGAGTGGGGAAGGGGCGGAGAGAGAATCCCAAGCAGGCTCTGTGCTGTCAGCACAGAGCCCAACACAGGCTCAATCACAGGAATTGGGAGATCATGACCTGAGCTGACATCAAGAGTCAGATGCTCAACTGACTGAGCCACCCAGGTGCCGCTTTTTCAGGTTTTTATAAGAAATTTAGTAGTATTTAAGATACAATCCTAAATAGTTTGACTTACAATGGGGCTAATTGTCTTGTGCTTCACAGTGAATGTCCTGGGGCTATTATCAAATATAAGACTCTGGCCCACAGAGATAAGTGATTTTGAGAGACTTGCTTATGACTTTAACAGAGCAGGAATAGAATTGACTTGTAAACTTCCACTTTCCCTCTCTAAAATAAAATACTAACTTTCTTAACTACAACTTTGAATTGGCAGAACACTCATTTAAACTTAATTAAGATCATATGTTTTAGTTTTCCCTCTTTTGACAGGCTTTCAAATGTTATTCAGATGTTAACTTGGCAACAAGGGGAAAATAAAACTGTGGAGAAAATGAGTAAAAAGATTTTTAAAATGAACAGTGAAATAAATTTTAAGGATAAAGGTAGATTTGTATATTTTAATATTGGAACATACATCCTCACTTACCTTTTTACATTTATTTTAGCTCATACACTGTTGAGTATCAGAAACCTTAAAATCTCAAGACATTTTCATCCATTTCAAACTTGCAATAGCTTGAGTCCTCAGATGGGACTGTGGTTGGGGGAATGTAATAATGCCTTTGAGAAATGAATGACCTGAAGATTTAACTGAATATGTTTGCCATAGACTGAAGGTTTGTCTTCCCTTAATTCATATTGTTAAATCCCAGCTCCCAGTGTAATGCTGTTAGGAGGTGGGGCCTTCTGGAGCTGATTATGTTATGAGGTGCAGCTTTCCTGAATGGGATTAGTGCCCTTATACAAGAAAACCCAGAGATATCCTTTCCCCTTTCCATCATGTGCAGACAGGAAGATGAGGCCATCTATGAATCAGGAAGTGGGCCCTCACTATATGGAATCCGCCAGCACATTGATCTTGGACTTCCCAGACTCCAGAAATGGAAGAAATAAATTTCTGTTGTTTGTAAATCACCCAATCTGTGGTAATTTCTTATGCAGCCTGAATGGACTAAAACATCTATGCATATCAGGTTGGAATGGTTGGTTACCCAGCAAGGAGAGCTTGGCAAGATTCTAGGGCATTGTTTCTTGTCCGAGGAAAACAGCATTTCCTGGAGTGTGGCCTATAAAACAGCTGCATAATATTCTGTTTCTTAATTCTTCATTCAGTGCACACATACTCATCCTGCATTTTAAGGTCTCTGAAACTAGGCTACCTGTCACACAATGTCAAGTGATGTTTGTTAGCCACGAGGCCTTGCCTGAACGAACTAAGTTGTGCATGGAGAAGGCCCTTTCGTCTGACAACCACTTCAGTCAAGTTATTTGCATTCCTGTACCTCCTGAGGCTAAATTTAACTCTGGTCCTCAATTTTTGCTTATAAGAGATTACACTTCAATGTTGCATTGAAATGAAACATTTTTATGAAAGCAGAAGATTGACAGTCACAAGAAAACTAATCCAATTTAAGGTAGTAGACACTGCCAAATCTCTTAAAGTAGATCATAAAATGTTGAAAGCTAGAAGAAGTTGATGTGATTTATATAGGCATTGAACTGTTAGCTGTCAAAAGCTTCCAGCTGAATTTCAAGAGAAACAGATTAACTTCTAGAGATACATACTTAAATTAAGTATATAATAGGAAATGCAGATAAAACTCTAAGAGCCTTTCATATAATATAGAATTATAATGTCAATCCTGAAGACCCTAAAGAACTAATATGATGAATGTAATTTATGAAAAACATGTCAATGTGAGTTATACTGAGTACCTTAGGATGATGGAAATCTTCCTTTTAGGATCTCTGAAGGTATCTATCTTAGGTTATTAAAAGTTCTTAAACATACTATAATAGAGAAATCTACCTAGCTTTGCTTTTACCATTATTTCCAAACATATGAAGAAACTAGAACTCCCCCTACCCCCACCCCCCACTGCCAACACACACACACACACACACACACACACACACACACACACACCTACTACTGTTTGCTAGTGCTGCATACTAGTGACTATACCACTGAGGTATGTTACCCTAGGGAATAGATTATCATGATAATTTATCCATTCATCACTTTTGTAAATGGTAAAGTTATAGATATAATCAAAAGGATTAAACTCTGAAATTCAGAAAACCTTACTACTGTTTTTTCATTAACTTGCTGTATGACCATGAACATGTCCCTTCCCCATCTCTGAAATGATTTCCCCATCTCTTCAATAAATACATGGTACAGAATAATCCACAGTCCCTCTTATTACCCTGCCTTTCAATGCCTGCAATGAGGTCTGTTTGATGGGGGAGAGAATATCAGCTTTGGCTAAACAGACACTTCTCTCATTTGTAAATATTCTTGCAAAACATAAAACCACAACTTATTTTGTGGTTTTCAAGAATAATACATTAATTTGCTTGATACTTAACTCTTTTTTAATGTTTATTTATTTTGAGAAAGAGAGAGAGAGCAGGGGAGGGACAGAGAGTGAGGGAGAGAGAAAATCCCAAGCAGAGCCTGATGTGGGGCTCAATCCCACAGACCCACGAGATCATGACATGAGCCGAAATCAAGAGTCAGACGCTCAACCAACTGAGTCACCGAGGCACCCCAGTGCTTAACTCTTGTAGGTCAGTCACCCTTCTAGTGCCACATTCGGGGAGTTCTGTAGTAGCCATCACAAGGAGAGCCGTGCAATCAAGTGTACCACTAGGTGTTCACGTATCAAGTTCCTTTCATGTGCTGACCTGATTGCATGGAGTAGAGTCATCTGAGTCCACAAGAGAGACTCTTGAACTCTTGGCTGCGTATTCCACTTTGCGATGGTGGTGTTGATGGTGGTGGTTCTCCTCCTTCTTTGCTGTCATCCTTATCACTATGCTATCTCATTTCTAATCTACTTTCTATGTTACTTCCTGAAGATTTGACTCTGCATGCTCCTGCTAAACACTTCAGACACTTCTCATCCACTCAGAGATGAAGTCCAATCTTCTTGTGTAGTGTAACACACCTCTTATAGTTTATCAGACCATTTATATGTTGGGCATGGAGCCTACACACACACACACAGACACACACACACACACACACACACACAGACACACACACACACACAGACACACACACACACACACAGACACACACACACACACACATTTATTTATTTATTTTTTTAAACATTTATTTATTTATTATTGAGAGACAGAGAGAGACAGAGCATGAGCAGGAGTGGGGCAGAGAGAGAGGAAGACAGAATCCGAAGCAGGCTCCAGGCTCTGAGCTGTCAGCACAGAGCCCAACCTGGGGCCCGAACTCATGAACCGGGAGACATGACCTGAGCCGAAGTTGGACGCTTAACCGACTGAGCCACCCAGGCGCCCCACACACACACATTTAAATAAAAATATTTACCAGACCACCTATACCTTTATAGTTTATTAGACCGTTTTCCCTCTCTATCATCATCTCTTGCTATTTCCCACCAACCACTGTATATTCCACTACCGCATGACCTTTGTTCAGTTCCTTAAATGTGTCATGCTCTTTTTTTTTTATCTCTGTGTCTACACATGCTGTTCCTTTATCCAAAGATGTTGTCTTCACCACCCCCACCTCCCTCCTTCCACTGCCTCCACTTGGCTACTGTTTTCTTTTTAACTTTTTTTTAACATTCATTTATCTTTGAGAGACACAAAGAGACAGAATGCGAGTGGGGGAGGGGCAGAGAGAGAGGGAGACACAGAATCCAAAACAGGCTCCAGGCTCTGAGCTGTCATCACAGACCCTGATGCGGGGCTCCAACACATGGACTGTGAGATCATGACCTGAGTTGAAGTTGGACGCTTAACTGACTGAGCCAACCAGGCACCCCTTGGTTACAGTTTTAATGGGTAATGCCTGATCATCAATACTGAATTAAGTAGTCCTCCTGTCAGCTCCAACAGCACCTCCTGCAAACCCTGGTACAGCACTGTCAGGACTCTGTTGTAATTGCCCTCTTCCTTGTGTATCTCCCACTAAATTTCAAACTCTGGGACTGCTTTTCAGGTGGATCATTTCAGATAGTATAAGGGTCCTGTGGAACTTCAGAGCTCTATCCAGCAGTCTGACCAAGTCTGAAGTCTACTGTCCTAAGCAGAGATCTGAGAATATGAAGGATGCATTCTGTTCAGTGTCATTGTGGGTGACATGACCTTTTCAACACCACCAATTTAAAGTAAAAGCAAAACAAATGTCCCAACAATGTACTAGATACATAAAGCATGAAACAACTGTGACAAATGTCTTACTTTGGAAATGATCCCCAGTTGCCTAAGGAATGGCTTACACTCTGGAGTACTCTTAGGAGATCTAAAAATTTCTCTTCATTGTTCTAGCTTTCCTCTTACTCACATGTTGACTGATCACATATTTGCCCAGCCTGGGGAGTGATTTTCTTTCTATCTCCTACCTTCTTTTGAAGCTGTGCATAAAGCTAACTTCCTGGCAATGTGATACTGTAACCATTAGGCAGTATGTGTGAAGGCCGCTGGATCTAGAAAGCAGGTCTTTTTTGTAACTGCAACTTATTAATTAACTAATATAAAAGTGATGATAAAAAAAATCAAGAATTTTTAAAGAGTCCAATGTGATTTCAGCACCTTGAATTCATTACATAAGTTAATCCTCTCAACAATCATGCAAGTAGGTCTTATTTCCTCCATTTCAAAGATGAAGAGACAGAGGCTTCCAGTGGCTTAATGGCTTGTCCAAAGTCACGGAGCTGTTAAGTGTCAGAGCTCATGTTAGAAGTCACATCTCTCTAATTCCAAAGCCTGCATTCTTTTCACTCCATGAATATGCTTCTCAGTTTTCACTACAGGATATCCAGTACTTACAGAATCAAGAAAATAAAAATGGTGCATTTGGGAACACTTGCTTTTGGAGCAAAAGCATGGAGTAAAAGAGATCCTCTCTCAAGGCTGCCCCTGTTCACTGTGCCCTGAAGTGAGGGACTGCTCAGCCAATGTCGCCACATAGGATACATCTGTGGCAGGTGGGGTCACTGTGGCTCAGTGTCCCCTCTTCTGAGGATCACTCCTTGAATAACCTTCCTATCTCCACTCAGACAGCTTCACTGTCACATTGTAGAAGCTGACAGAGCACTGTAGCTGGTGTTGGGCAGACCAGAGTTTCAGTCCTGACTTGGCCACTTACCACACAAGTGAATTGGGTGACCATTAAATTACTGCATCTCATGAGGAGTGGATGGGGCTCCCACAAGGTTGGAGAGGGACCCACAATGAGTGACATCATGCCTCTGAGAGAACCTTAGGAACAGTAAAAGTGATGAATGTATATAAGGCAGTATTATTATACCCTCCAAACCAGTAATCAGTAAAAACTTCAGACATATTGTCATCTAAGTTTGTGAGCACAAGAAGGGAAATACAGTCCCATTGTTCCTCTGTTTGCCTCTCCTTGACCTCAGGGCCTTAAACAGAAGAGCAACTCTTTGATGGTTATTCCTTGAGACCTTCTTGGTCTTTGGTGGTGATCATAGCCCTACCTATTCGCACCCCAAGCTGTAAGGAAGTGGCTTCTAATGCTCTGAAAATATTCACTGTCTGAAATCCTCATCTGCACTTTGAATCCCCTGGCTTACTGTGTTTTGGGGTTTTTTTCTATGACATATGCATAATAATGTTAACAGTGAACATTTATTAAGTGTCTAATTTGTGCCAGGCAGATTGTACTTTATGTACACTATCCAATGTAATTTTTACAGCTATCTCACATCTTATTGTATAACTATCATCATTTTTGCACGTGAGAACACTCAGAGAAGGCAGCCCCTTTGTTTGGTTTATCAGGACTCCCCATCAAACAAGGTTCTGAACTCAGGACTCCCAGGGACCAGAGCCCTTACACAGCCTCTATATTATGCCAGTGACTTTGCTAAATTCTGACTGTCGAGTCTGAGAACATGGCTTGACCATGTTTGTTTTCTCCAAGGGACCAGAAACCTGCATGGAACAGTTGTTATATTGATACTCTCAAATTCCTCATCTGAAAAAGACAGTAAGGGTCCCTACTTCATGAAACTGTGTGAGGATAAAATGATACCATATATAAAATGTGTAGCAAAGTGCCTCCTATAGATAAACATTCAATAAGGGAGTAGCTACTACGATGTATGGCCTGAATGTCATTTTCCTATTCCCCTCCCTCCCTTGCCGCGTAATGTCCTCAAGCACAGTGTCAATACTAATGTGTCCTTTATTTTTGGCTCCCATAGAAACCTATACCAGATCTGTAACACACAAAGAATGTGAATGGACAGGATGTAAGATCCTGGGATCTGACTCACAGGGCAGTTTGGGGATCAGAACCGATGACCAGATGGGAACAGTTTCTCATTGGCAGACAACACTCTACAGTTTAGAAATAAGCAATACAGAAGAATGTTGGTGACATGGACTATGGAGTCACTCTGAATTAAATAACAAAAGCTGGTACTTCTATTGATTCAGTAAATACCCATTAAGTGCTCCCTATGTGTCAAGCACTGGGAAACAAGTTTCACACTCACTAGCTTTGTGAGCTCATGCAAGTCAATAAATTCCCTATGCCTCAATTTACTCATCTGTAAAATGTGCATAATACAACCTATCTCAGAGTGTTGTTGGCTTTATAGGAAACAGTATACGACAGTTCTGAGAACAGAGCCCAGTGACAGCAGTTCTAACTTTTCGGCCTCTGTGTGTGAACACTCCACCTCATGTGATTCTCACAACAATCCTGAGTGTTATTTTTTATTGCTGTGATCCCCATTTGGAAGGCGAGGGAATCAAAGAAATTCAGTTATACTCCTCACCTATTCTTGTGGGTGGAACGAGGCAGCTAAATGGCAAGTGTGGGTGAAACAGTCCTTCCTGAGGGAGACCTAAGGACAACTGACCTGTGTAGGTTGCTCAGTGGCTGCGGAGGAGAATATTATCCCAGCTGTGCCTACATCTTCCCACCAGTGAGTCCTAGAGCACTAGACATGGCCACGTGAATCTGCTGGGCCTCCAAGAACTGAATGGAGGCAGGAAATCTGCCAGCCTTGGCCTCATCTCTAGGAAAGTTCTGCCACCCCTTGCTGCCAGCTCAGACGGTTGTCATATTATTCATGCATGTGGTATCATACCCAAGAAGTCGTTGGCTCCCCAGTGGCTGGCATGGATAAGGAAGTGTTGGAAGCCCAAAAATCCAGACCAACAGTGGAAAAGTCTGGCATGAGTTTGGAGACCTGCTGGGCTCATCAGTGTGTCAATTCTGGGCAAACCAAGAATGGTCTCCTAAGGCTGGCATCCTAGGGGCCAGTCTGTCAGCCACGCCGTGGAAGCCAAGCAGCATGTTAGACACTGTGGGGAACAGGAAGGGAGGTGTCTTAGTCTGCTCAGGCTGCCATGACAGAACACTGGGTGTCTTAAGCAACAGAAATTTATGGAGGCTGGAAGCCTGAGATTAAGGTGCCAGAATGGTCTCTTTCTGCTGAGAGATCTCTTCCTAACTTGCAGATGGCTGCCTTCATGCTGTCTTAACGCATGGCAGCAAGAGACAGTGTGGCAAGCTCTCTGGTGTATCTTCTTATAGGAGCACAAATCCAATCATCAGGGCCCTGCCCTCTTGACCTCATCTAAACTTAATTACCTCCCAAAGGTCCCATCTCCAAATAGCACCACATTGAGGGTTAGGGCTTCAACATATGAATTTGAGAGAGGATAAATCAGTCCATAACAGAAGGTAAGCATTTGATTGCATTTGGAGTCTGGTCACTTCTGGCTAATGTATTTAAGAGGATCAGTGCCAAACTAGGAAATGCAGAACAGATAAACCATAATAGGAAAGGATCTTAAAATCACATTATATAGGAAAAAAAAGAAGGAAGGAAGGAAGGAAGGAAGGAAGGAAGGAAGGAAGGAAGGAAAAGAGAGAAAGGAGTCGTAAAGGAACTTCTGGGGGGCCCGTACTAGTGTAATAGAAAACATTTACAAAAGCACACGTTGCTATGGTACCGAAAGAAAGATACTAGAACCCTGATTGCAAAATTACTAATGTGATGGTTAAATTTAAGATGGTATCTATAAACATTTAGTATTTTTGTTTTAATTTTAGGATACACGTTAGATGGTTAGAGTGTCAATTACAAATGGTATGGATGATCATTGCAAAAGATTAATGCACTAATTGAGTAATTAGCAAATTATAATTCAACACTCTGGTGAGCCCTTTCAGTAATATTCAAATGACTTGAGCAGAACTTTTCATTCAGTCTGCACTCATAGGTGAACAATCATATAATGCTACTATTCAGTATTGACCTTTTGTGGAAAATAAATCAAACCCCAAGTGAACCCTTTTATCAAGGTACTTTACTCATGTGGTTGGGGTTAAGGACCTACTTGAGTAGCTGAGGAAAGTCATAAACCCTTTCCTCAGAAAAATGCATTCATGGATAAATCTTGACATATAGTTTCATAAAGTTAAGAATCTAAGATCTAAACTGTATCATAGTTAGTACTCAGTAGTTATATGTCAAGTGACTTAATGAGTGATGGAATGAATAAATATTGAAACCTATTTTATCAACCTTTTAGTGTAGTTGGATACTTCTCCCTTCTGAAACAGAGGCTTTTCCCAGACATTTCCAGGCACACTTTGTGACATTAGCTGGGCTCTGTTTGGTTCTGCTGGATTTAGCTTCTAGCTGTAGGTCTGGGTCAGGTCTGCTCTCCCTGTCTCATTCTGAGCCCAGGCTAATGGGGCAGTGGACACCCAGGCCATGTGTTCATAGTGATGACAGAAGCAGAAGGTGGCATGCCCTGGCATGTTGATGACAAGCCAACAGCCAGAAGTCGTGGAGGGGAGCATATGCTTCAGCTGCTGTGAAGCCATAGCAGGGTTGTGGGAGGTTAATACTGATCCAGGAGAATGAAGAATTGAGACCGATAATCCAATCGGCCAAACTCTCTCCCTTCCATTTACTTCACACAACTTTACAGAGCTAGGTTTGGAAGGACAAGCTAAAAGGGGATAAAGAAAAGATTTCAGACAAAGGAAACAAAGATGAAGGATTAGGAATAAACAGATGGATAAACAAAGGGAGAAAGAGAGAGAATGAGAGTGGGAATCTGAAGGAACACACTGGGGGGATGTTTTTGATAAATAGTATCAATGCTTGAGGCTTTATTTTTGTTTGTTTGTTGTCTGAAAATTTCTTGAAGTTTTGAGACTTGGATAGAAAGGAAGCCAGAAAAGATAGAAAGAAGCCAGAAAACCAGAATTTAGCCCCAGTTCTAATATGCTGAGTACTTACTTAGTCAAAATTCATCCCTATTCAGTTTGTTTCTCCATTTGTAAAGATTACTGATTCCCCCAGGTGAAGTCTAAAGGCCCTTATAGCTCTGGGAATGATTATTCTGGGTCCACCTGGAACAGAAGGAGCTATGCTGGAGTTCCCCTCTAGAACTTGGAGAGAAGGAATGAGAAAGAAATTAACTGGTGATGCATCTACCAGCATAGCACTGGGGACAACCGATAAATCGGATTACACGTTCCAAAAGAGAGGACAGCCAGTCTGGGAAATCCACACTGGAATGTTCCCTCCACGTTGGCCTTGGAAATCCCTGAGGGTAGAGCATTCTTACCTCCAAAACTGAAGGGGCAGGGGGAGGGCAAGCCTGTATCTGATGCCAAATACATGAAGGCCCTTCCAGTTCGTTGATGGAATCCACAGCTTGAAAAGAAAGCAACTTGTTTTTGCAAGCATTTCTAGGGAGCCAGTTCTTCTGTTTCCATTCACACCCAATAACCCCAGGTCAGCAGAATATGGAACGGACGACCTTGGCCAAGGCTTCCAATAGCCATGGCTAACGAGGCTCTAGGGAAAAGGCCTTCAAAGAGTCCACAGATATTACTTACTGTGTCTGCCAGTGAGACTTTTGACCAAAACAAAGCAGTACTGCTAAGGCGGGCCAGGCAGTAGGAAGTGCGAAAATGCTGTGCTAATGGCCACTTACTATGGACATTTCTACAAGCTGCTTTTTGGCGGTCTGACCTGGTTTAGCCAAGGGGCTGTGCCAGGGAGAGCCACTTCCATCTAACTTCTCTGAAGAGTAGAGAAGCCAGGGAATTTGACAACCTGCTTGTCATCACCCAGCAAAAGGTGTCTCTGAGAAAGAACTGAGTTCGAGCTCTGAATCAGCTCCCCACCACAACTGACTCCTGCGTGATCTTGTACAGGTTATTCTACCTCTTTGGGTCTTAGTTTTCTCATTGTTAAAAGTAGGAACTTGGCTTAACCCTAATGCTTTGGAAACACAGAAAAACAAGCTTTGCTTTAAGCAACCAATATGTGGCAGAAATGTTTACTTTATTTATTTTTTTAAGTTTATTTTTTATTTATTTTGAGAGATAGAGATAGAGAGCAAGAGTGGGAGGGGCAGAGAAAAAGGGAGGCAGAATCCCAAGCAGGTTCTGCGCTGTCAGTGCAGAGCCCCATGTGGGGCTCAGACTCAGGAATGATGAAATCAAGACCTGAGCCAAACTCAAGTCAGATGCTCTACCAACTGAGCCACCCAGGTGCCCCTGAAATTTTTACTTTAGATTGCTCTGTGTGTGTTTGTGTGTGTGTGTGTGTGTGTGTGTGTGTGTGTGCACAGCAACTTTATAATGGAGTTTAAAAACCAAGGCTATGAGACAGGATTTCCTAGGGTCAGTTCAGTTGAGTAAACATGGTTTAGACGTATTGCTAAGTTCAGGAGATAGAGGAATGAATAAGGCTCAATTTCCTTCTCTTGAGGACTTCCTAATTGGTGGCAAAGCAGACCTGTTGAAAGATGATCTCAGCACAATGTGGTGGGAGCAACAAAGGACCTCATACAGCTGCCTGGGAGAGACAGAAATAAGGCAGAGGCAGAAGTAGACCTTCTTCCAGTAAGTGGTGGGAAGGAAGATTGAAAGAATGCTTGCCAGTAGGAGGAAAAAAGAAAAAAATCCTTGCATTGTCTCCTTTGATTGTGGATCTGGTCATTTTACTTTATTTATTTATTTATTTATTTATTTATTCATTTATTTATTTATAATTTTTTTTAACATTTATTCACTTTTGAGAGACAGAGACAGAGTGCGAGCAGAGGAGGGGCAGAGAGAGAGGGAGACACAGAATCTGAAGCAGGATCCCGGCTCCGAGCTGTCAGCACAGAGCCCGATGGCAGGGCTCAAACTCATGAAGGGCGAGATCATGACCTGAGTTGAAGTCAGACACTCAACCAACTGAGCCACCCAGGCGCCCCTAGATCTGGTCATTTTAAAAAGCAAGTAAGAAGTGGTTGGAAGAAAGATAAAGGAAGGCTTTCCAAGACAAAAGGCAAAGCATAAGGCATGGGAATGTAAAGGAGGTGGCATAATATGAGATGTTAACTGGAAACCATCTGTGTAACTCAACATTGTTGGAGGATAAAGTAGAAGAAAATGGCACAGTGGGTAATCTGGGATCAAGCAAATATGTTCTAGAAGCAAATCCATCCTTTTTTTTTGTTTGAAAATACCTTATGCAATATTTTGATATACAAAATGTTGTAAAGAATAAAATAACACCAGTATACCTACCATTCCCTCTGAGAAATAAGACATGGCCGACGTAATTACAGAGCCTTGCATTCCCCACCTGGAGCGTACCCATGGAGACTGAATTTATCTCAAGGTTGGCCTCACAGTAATTGAATTCTCAGGAATAGGGTAAAAGTTGGAATTGTGTTTGATTAATTGATATTGTGAAATCTGACTGTCACATGGACTAGAATATGACCATCCCTGAAGTCAGTACATTCCTTCCTAGTACCAAGCTAAAGGGTACACCACATCTTAGTCAAAAGCCAATTTATCAGTTAACAGTGAGAAATTCCAGGCAGTCTGACCAGTTTATTCTTCCCTACTGGCTAATTCCTTATGAAATGTTAAATTGTAGACATATGTTTTTTTGGTAAAACTGAAGTCAGATGAATCAAGTCAAGTGGTGCAAAGTTAAGGTAGCCTGATTCATATCTTCTTCCATTCTCCCTTGCCCCCTTGCACCTCCTTGCCTTCCCTTCCCTTCTCATCCCTTCACTTCCCTTCTCCCTTTCCTTCCTTCCTTCCATCCTTCCTTCCTCCCTTCCTTCCTCCCTTCCTTCTTTCTTCCTCTGGTTGCAAGATAAAATACAGAGTACCTAATTAAATCTGAATTTCAGGTAAACAACAAATGAAATTTGAATATAAGTATGTACCAAATACTGCATGAGATACACTTATATGAAAAAAAGTATTCATCATTCAATCTGAGATTCAAATCAAACTGGGCATTCTATATTTTTATTTGCTAAATCTTGTAATCCTATAATCCTTCCTTCCCTTGACAGATATTCAGAATCAATGATGTATTAGTGAATGGGACATTTTTTTATACTTTCTAGCTACCAGTACCTTTTACATTTTTGGAAATTTCTGGCTTTCTGAATCCCGTCTCACAAAGGTAGAATGGAATGAATTCAGTTCCCCGGGTCATCTGGTTCTACCAATGAGATTCACATTTACTAAACTTTGATGGGCAAGTCAGCAACTATGAAAGGAAGTACCACTCAAAATCCTTTTTGTCTACTGTGTGATCTCAGAGGCACCCAGTTTTTGGTCGTGGGATTATTTTCAAGATCAAGTCTGGTGGTTTTCTTTATGGAAAAGAGGACAGCAGTAGGAACAGAGGTATGCTTGTCATCCCAGTTCTGTGCCATGGTTTGGAGCGTTTTTTTCTGGAACTTCAGGCCTGAGCATGATTTTCTAGCACCATTCCTGTTCCTGCTTAATCTCCAGACTTGGTTTCTGTTGCTTCCATAAGACTCCTGTTTATACTAATTGCTCTACAACTAATGAGCATAACACAGGCCTTGACTACATGAAACTTATAAATTTGGGGAGGAGGCAGACATTAAATAAATACACAATTACAAATTATGGTAAGTTGTAATTATCTCTATGAAGAAAAACTACATCTATAAAAGTGTTAATAGGGGGAACTCACTTCAGTATCAGTCAATTCTATGGCAGCCCCGGGTAGATGATGCAGAATGAATATGATATTTCTTCTGAGGACAGTAGGAAGGCATTGAAAGGTGTCAGATAAGAGTGTTGCCTGATCTCATTTTTTAAAATCTATTTTATTTTTTGAAAATGCTTATTTATATATATTTTTAAATTTTTTTAACGTTTATTTATTTTTGAGACAGAGAGAGACAGAGCATGAACAGGGGAGGGGCAAAGAGAGAGGGAGACACAGAATCTGAAACAGGTTCCAGGCTCTGAGCTGTCAGCACAGAGTCCGACGCGGGGCTCGAACTCACAGACTGCGAGATCATGGCCTGAGCCGAAGTCGGACGCTTAACCAACCAAGCCACCCAGGTGCCCCAACTTATTTATTTTTGAGAGAGAGAGACAGAGAAAGTGATGAAGCAGGGGAAGGGCAGAGAGAAGGAGACAAAATCTGAAGCAGGCTCCGTGCTGTCAGCATAGAGCCCCTACACAGGGCTTGAACTCAGAAATTGTGAGATCATGACCTGAGCTGAAGTCAGAAGCTTAACTGACTGAGCCACCCAGGTGCCCCTCATTTTTTTTCCCTCAATTCACTTGGTGTATATAATGGATTTTCATTGGGCCCAATGGAAGTAGTCAGTTCCCACCCCTAGTTCACACCACCACCACCTGAGTGTGGTCTGTTCTTAGTGATTCAATCACCTACAAAGAGTATAGAAAAGGGAAAAATAGTAACTTTACCAGGAAGAAACCTAGGAAACCATTTCCTTAACCAAACTATCCAGGTTAATGTTACCAGCTGCTCTAGATTAAATGTTTGTATTGTCCTGAAATTCATATGTCCTCAATGTGGTGGTATTTGGAGGTAGGGTCTTTGAGAGGCAATTAGGTTATAAAGGTGGAGCCCACATGGGTAGAATTCATGACTTTATAAAAGAGACCCCAGAGAGCTCCCTTCCCATGGGAGGAGGCAGCTGTCTACGAACCAGAACGTGGGGCCTAATCATATATTGAATTTATTTACCAGCACCTTGATCTTGGGCTTTCAGTCTTTATAACTGTGAGAAGTAAATTTCTGTTGTTTATCAGCCATTTAATTTCTGGTATTCTGTGATGGAAGCCCAAACAGACTAAGCAGCGATAGGCCATGCGATAAGTACCTCTTGATATGTGTGTGTGATAAACAGGGAACTTCACTTCTGTGGAATTTTTACACTAAATTCATAACCTTAGTTGAATCATGAAGCTATACATCAAAGAAACTCAAATTGAGGGACGTTCTACAAAATACCTGACCTCAGGTACCCCTCAGAACGGTCAAGACATGAAAAGTAAGGAAAGACTTAAGACACTTTGTCCGCAGAGAAGACTAAGGAGACATAATAGCGCAATGTGTTATCCTGGATTGGATTCTGGAACAGAAGGAAAGACGTTAGTGTAAAAATCATTCAAATCTGAACAAAGTCTGCAGTTTAGATAATAGTAGGTGCACCAATGTTAGTTTCTTAGTTTTGACAAATGGTGCCATTAGGGGACACTAGGTAAAGAATCTACAGGAACTCTCTTAATCTTGCAACAGTTCTGTAAATGTAACACTATTCCAAAATAAAGTGTTTATTTTTTAAAAGAAGCAAGAAAACTCATTAACTGATAACTGCACACCCTTGTCTGAGCAACGGAATGGACTTTGGAGAGGGCATTGAGAGGTAGAATTAAAAGTTCCAGTGTGTCCTTCTCGCATTAGGGGAAAGGTGTTGGAAGGGTAGCGGGGAGCAAGGCCTAGAAACAAAAGCCTCACACTGGTCAAGGCTTTACAGTTAGTCACTGTCCCAACAATACACACCAGATGTGTGCATGTCCCAAGTCCTGACAGATTTCCAATCCTCTAATTTCCATGGAGAATAAAATCTTTTTTTTTTTCCCCTCCGAGTCCCAGAAGCCCTCTCCCTAAGCTTCTTGTTTAGCTGATTTATAAATGTTTGGTTTTTCATTTGCATCAAATAAATCGTTGCCAACAGTAAGCTGGTGATTCAGCCTGGGTGGGAAGCTCTCTCTTATCCTAGGGCCATGTGCTTGCTAATTTGTCTTGCTGAGCTTATGGCTTTAGCAATCCCTTTATTTATCCTGTAGTTGACTACAGTAGTCCCTCTTCAATTGTTAAAAGTCTGGGTGGAACTGAAGAGCACGTTTTGTTTCTCAGCTCAATGTGGTTTTGATGGGTAACCATGGAAGGAGACTAGGGGGCAGGAAGAGGTGTGCATGGGCAGGGGTGGGGAGCGCTAGGAAGGGCTGGGGAACTATATTTGGCAAGTTTCCCTCAAGCCCAAGGTTACTGCCTTTGGGGAGTTTGCAGGTTATTATGATGTTTGAGCCATAGAATCCTGCATGGTTACTGGATATAAAAATATGGGGCCTGACGGCCAGGAACAGTGACATGTTTGTGAGTACAATTTAAGAACTAAAGGTAGAGTAGAGTGGTGGACCTGTGTTTTTGCCTCCTTGTTCCTCCCTTCCTTATCCCTATTCTATGAGGTTTGGGTGTGACTGACCCCGGTCCTGTATACTCTACCTCTGGAATACTTGGATACTTTTAATTCCTGTGAAACAGTCTTTCTCAGGGATTGAGGAAACATTATACAGTATTTACTTTTTGTTAATGTTTATTTATTTTTGAGGGAGAGAGAAAGAAAGCACGAGAGAGCGAGGGGCAGAGAGAGAGGAAGACAGAGTATCGGAAGCAGGCTCTGTGCTGACAGCAGAGAGCCCAATGCAGGGCTTGAACCCATGAACTGTGAGATCACAACCTGAGCTGAAGTTGGACACTTAACCGACTGAGCCACCCAGGCATCCCTGGACAGTATTTTTTTTTAACCAGCTAGTGGAAGGCGTGTTATAAGAAATAAAGGAAAAGGAAGCACCTGAAAATAAAGAATGGTTGAATTGAAACAGTTTGATAGGTTGTGCAAAGTGCACAGATAATGGTGCATTTTGTAGAAAAAAAAATTCTAAATTATTATTATAGTTACATTGTATTTTAATAACATAAATTGATACATATTTATTATGGTATAGGATGGTGAAGCTAGGAGAATATGTTTGTAGAGGCAGAAAACTACTTAAATCTCAGCTCCGTGACTCCTTATGCAAATAATGAGCCTCTCTGAGCTTCAAATTGCACATCTATAAAGTGGGATTATTGTGACAGCACCATTGTGATTAGGAAAAGAATGTAAAATTGCACTGAATCAATGTGAGTTGTTACTATTGCAGAATGGAATTCAGAAAATTCAAGAAAACTTGAAGAAGGAAATAAAGATTATCCTTTATTCTACTATCTAATGCAAACTAGAATTAAGGTCATAAGTCCTTTTTTTCCAGGTCTATATGTATTTTGGGAAGGGGAGTTCCATTTCAGAGATAGGGATTTATTTAGCATCTACTATATAGTTTTTAAAATACTTTTTTACTGGACTGCATATTATATATCTTTTTATGTCTACAAATGTAAATGTAATTCATCGTTTTCATGGCTGAATTTTATTCTATGGCATGGTAACAATGTTTTACTAATGAAATTACTTATGATATTTATATTTTTACTTTATTTTTTTAAGTTTATTTATTTTGAGAGAGAGAGAGAGAGAGTGTGTGAGCACACATGCAGGGGAGGGGCAGAGACAGGGAGAGAGAGAGAATCGCAGACAGGTTTCCATTGTCAACACAAGGCCCGATGAGGGGCTCGAACTCAAGAACCACAAGATCATGACCTGAACCGAAACCAAGAGATGGAGGCATAACCGACTGAGCCACCCAGGTGCCCTTACATTTTTACTGTATGCTATTATATTTTACTATTATTCTTGTAAGCACTTATGATGAGGATTGTGAGAGGTAAGGGAGATGATTCATTTTCAGAAACACCAAATAAAAGCTGTGCTGTCTAGTTAACAGTAGGTTTACAACCTATTGGAAATATTTATGAACCTTCCCCCCTCCATAATGGAGTCCCAAACCCTTAGACACTTCACTTCTGCTTCTTCTTACCCCTGTCATTTCATGAGCTCATTTTCGTGGGCTCTGCAGTGAGCATGTGCCAAAGAACAAAGGGAGGAGCGACTGAAAGTCTCTGTGTTGCCTCAGGGAATGCACATTTGTTCCAGTCAGACTACTTTTTGCTTTACAGGGGCATAGGCAATATCTGGGTAAGGCAGTAACCTCTGTAGTACTCAGCCCCTGGGGAACTAGGGCAGGGACTTGCATGCAAGGAGATGAATTGCTGTAACTGCCCCGAGTATGCCTGTCCCTCAGACACCTGCTCTTGCAAGAACTTTGATTAAAGCCTCACTTCACTGTGCTTGGAGTCTCCTTGTCCCTCCTTTGATTGGGTCGGTAGGCTTATATCTCACAAGGATCACTAGAGATGTGCATTTTTAGTATCTGTCCTATTCTTTGTAAAAATATAATATGTTTTGTTCAACATCTACGCTCCTTCATGTGTATGAAAACTATCATCAAAGTGCCCTCCAGAATTTATACTTTTCACGTGCAATACAAGAATGTCTGGAAAATGTTCCATTTCAGGCTGGGCATGTGTCTGAGCACAGAGGCTCTTCAAGCCCCAATGTCTTGAGGTTCAGGTTGCATATAGCTTGGTCCAGCTACCTGGCCTGGGTTGGTGAATATATATCCAAGTCAGAGTTTCCACTGGATGTGTGATTCTAGATAAGCTTCATCCTTAAACTTAGTCCCTTTACTTGTAAAATGGGAGTGAGATGCATACTGTGGTTGAGAAAATTAAGAGGAATATAATAAAATATATAGTGCCTGATTCATCACAGGCACTTAATAAATACATGCTCATTTCCTCCATTCTTTTGTAAACTGTGAGTTTTTATGCAACGGTGCCTTGTAAAAGTAGGTGCTCACAAACTTATATCATTATTTTGAATCCTTTTACTCCTGAAAAAAATGTATTAGGAAGTAATGGATCAAAGAGGGTATCTGTGGAGTTAGCTAGCTTAAAGACTGGAGGATGAAGAGGATAGAGGTGGAAAAGGGGGGAAAGCAGGGAGGATTGGGACTGGAATTTGAAGACAGACACATCTAGGGTTGGATTCTAGCCCCATCACTTACTACCTGTGTGAATTGGGATTTTGAGTTAACCTCCTTGAACCTCAAGTCCTGATCAATAATGTGCAGTTAATGACTTCTCTCTCAATGTGTTCTTGTGAGGATTAATTGCAAGAGTGCAGGTAAAGTGATCAGAGTGCTTTCAGACAAAGACGAGATGTCTAATAAAAGGTCATTCTTATTTATTATTGCCATCATTATTTACACCGTTGACATCATTATTCCATCATTATGTCCATTATTGACAATATTTAACTTCCTTCTTGTGATTAACTCTCAAGAAACCCTCATGGCTTAGCACAGTTAATCTATTATGGCCCCCAGTGGTCCACTTGAGTGTCATTTATCCACTCATTCATGGGAAAGATTAGAGCCACACATTGAATTTCTGTCTCAGCTGATCCACAGCTTTTCAGGTGGACAGAGACTGACCAATGATACATGCTATAGACTTAGGGATCAGAGAGCCTGGCATGGAAACAGGGCTTCTTTCTATCTTTTGCATTCTTTACTTTGCTCATCATTCATTGCTAACAGCCATCATTCTATATCTGTATCTACATCTATCTATCTATCTATGTATCTAATCATCTTTATATATAAGTCATGTCTGTTCCTTCATTTTTGTTTTTGGTTTGCTGGTTTGGTTTTTGTTTTAGTGTTTTGTTTGTCACAAAAGGAATAAAGAATGTAAGACCAGATCTTGAAACCAAAATAGACCATGGTAAACCCACTCCACTCACTGTAAAAGCTGGTAATAAAGGAAATCTGTGGGGCAAGTTCTTTCTGATAGCCACACCATGATGGACTTAAAGAGAAGAAATGAAAAAGAGGAGGGGTTTTTTTTGTTTGTTGTTTTGTTTTTTCGTTTTTTTTGTTTTTGCATTGCCTCTGACTGCAAATTCACCATGCTATCTAGAATAGAAAACAATGTCAAGATATAAAACATGCCATATGGGTCTTCCAGGTCTCAGTCTTCCGTAGTTCCAAGTTGAACACATAGAGGGAAGCCCAGTAAAATGGACAGAGGAAGCTCATGCATACCTTCTCATAGACAGAGACCCTTCTGTTAAGTGATAACTGAGGCTTGACACCCTCTTTAAAATGTCCAACATTTTAATTTTTTTAAGTGTCAAAAATTTTTAAATTTTATTTATTTTTTAATGTTTTTATTTATTATTATTTTTTCTTAAAAATTTTTTTTTTTACATATATTTACTTTTGAGAGACAGAGACAAAGCATGAGCAGGGGAGGGGCAGAGAGAGAGGGAGACACAGAACCCGAAGCAGGCTCCAGGCTCTGAGCTGTCAGCATAGAGCCCGATGCAGGGCTCGAACCCACGAACCGTGAGATCATGACCTGAGCTGAAGTCAGACGCTCAGCCGACTAAGCCACCCAGGCGCCCCTATTATTTTTCTTTTTTAAAGTTTATTTATTTTGAGAGGGACAGAGACAGTGCGAGTGAGGGAGGGGCAGAGGGAGAGGGAGAGAGAGAATGCCAAGCAGGCTCAGTGCTGCCAGTGCAGATCCCAGCCTGGGGCTTGAACCCATGAAACCATGAAAGCATGACCTGAGCTGAAACCAAGTTGGACGCGTAACTGACTGAGCCACCCAGGCACCCCTGTTTTTATTTATTTTTGAGAGAGAGCAAGGGAGGGGCAGAGAGAGGGAGGCAGAGGATCTGAAACCAGCTTAGTGCTGAAAGCAGACTCCAGAGTGGGGCTAGAAATCACGAACTGTCTAATCACGAACTGTGAGACTCATGACCTGAGCCGAATCTGGACACTTAACCAGCTGAGCCACCCAGGCGCCCCCAGTGTCAAACATTTCTAAGTAAACTATCATAGGCAAAAGTCAGTCTAAAATAGTCTGTGCACATCTCTGATGATCCTAAACTTAGTTTCCATTGGTTCAGCAACCCAATGTTATATCGTGGGGGAGGTAGGTCTCTTTGTCTGCTTGGCTTTTATTTTTTCCTCTCCTATTTTCAAGCTGTCAAGTCTTCTATTGACATTTCACTGTTTCTGCCAACTCCTCTTCCTTTTCTAAATCATTATATCAATCTGTTGGGGGAATAAAGAGAGAGAGAGAGAGAAGCAAATAACAAAGCTTGGTACCTAAAGTGTATTTAATAAGATTTCATGAGACCTGGTAGGAGAGCCAGCCAGAGGGTTTATGCCTCTTCATTCATTAAATTCCATCTACAATATTCACCAGACTCTTTGTGTAAAGCCTTGTGATAATCCACAGGCTACAGCTTGCCCTGGGCAGCAAAACACATTGTCTTGGAGCTGTAGTTTTTTGACGAGGATATTTCCATTGTCAGGAGCTTTTTCAAACGTCTGAGTTTATGGCTAAACTGTGGATGGCCAATACTGTTAACTTTTGACCTCTGAAGATTTGATTAATTATGGAACTACCCTGCCTATATATGTGCTGTCCTCATGTCTCCTCCCAAAGCATAATCAAGCATTTTTTGTTGTTGTTGTTTTGATCCTGCATTTGAGGTAAGCAAGTTCAGAATGTTTATACACTACTTAGAACACAGGGAAGAGAGGCTCATAAATTGTGAGTCATTTTCAACCCTTCAAAATATCAGTCTAGAACGGGACTGTCCACTAGCTGAAAGCCCATCCCCTGAGCCTTTGTTAAAGCCTTGAAGGCCTTTTGATCTCTTAGTGCCACGCCTAAAATCCCATGTTGGAAAAGCGCTGGCCCAGGAATCAGGAGATTTGGATTCTAGTCTGAAATTTGTAGGAGACTCGCAAGCAAACATCTCTAGGCTCCAGGTTTCTCTCTTTTCCTCTGTGAAATGAGGATGATCCTATCTGCCTCACAGGCTGAAATGATGACACATTTCAAAACACTAGTATTAAGCCAGGTATATCACCAAGCCCCTCTGCAGCTTGGGACCTAACCAGAGATAGAGCAAAATCCTCTCCTCCATTTATAGCATGGCCCGCCTGATGATTTACAGACCTCCCTCCCTGTAGGAGGTATCAGCAAAAGCCTAATGATAATAGAGACACAAAGAAGCTGTCTACATAGACTGTCCCTCTGGCCTCACCACTTTACTATATTCCTTCCACAGGAGGCTGGGAAAGAGGGGCAGTTCTGGGAAAGACTAGTTGTTCATCAGTGGCCTCCCTGGGAACCTGGTGTGTTTCTCTCTTGAAACACACACACAGAGAAGAACACCAGCTCCAACCAGACTCGTTACAAGAATTTCAGTGTTGCGTGCTGAAGATGAACAGATGTGCGCTTTCTCCTCCTACACAGTCTAAGGCCAGACACAGGCTCTCTGGATGTGGGGCCTCTCTCCTGGGTCCAAACAGCAAGTGCTGAAAGCCCCACTTGCCACAGCCTTTGCTTTAGATCTGGAGTGATAAGGGTGGAGACTGGAGTAGACAAACCTGGGTAGATTCTGGGCTCTGACACTTCTGAGCTGTGTAATTTTTCCAAAGCACTTTCCTCATCCCTAAACAGGGGATAGTCCCCTTTTGTAAAGATTTAATGAGATAATGTAAGTAAGATGCACATTAGAGAGTGGCACTGAGGAGGAAGCCTGGGGAAGCTGAGGGCAAAGTATAGGCTAACAGCACCCCTCCCTCTAAGATGGGATATGCATGACATTCCTCAGGCACTCCAGGCTACCCAAAAAAGGGGAAGGACAAAAAAAAAACTAATGGTTAAGCTGATAAGAGTCTCTTCCAGTTTACAACAAAAAGGCAATCCCATCCATGGCCTTAAGTCCAGTAACTCCCTACTGTCTTAATGTTAATGCTTTGCCAGAGGGAAAAACAACCTTAGCGTGACAATAGCTAGGCCTCCAATAATCTCTGAGTCTTTAGCATAAGAAACTCTCTTTGGAAACTCTCTTGACTTTATCTCTCCTGACTCTACAAAAGGATCACCCCCACAACCCCAGTGCAGCTCTTCCTTCCCATGGGTCCTGTGTCCATGCTTTAATAAAATCACCTTTTTGCACCAAAGATGTCTTCAAGAATTCTTTCTTGGCTGTTAGCTCCAAACCCCACAAATCCCACCATCACCCCCAACCCTCATCAGCACTAAGCGCTAGCTTATAATTTATTATGTGTTTAATTTATTAGTTCCCTTTCTTCTTCCACCAACCAGCCTGCCCCATGCAATGGAAATCCCTGTTTCCTGTAAGAGGTACAATATGCGAAATCTTTGAGGAAGATCATTTCTAACACCACAGAGTTGACAGAGATGAAGATGAAAAACTTGGGGGTTTTAGTTGTTGTTGTTGTTATTATTTTAGGTTTTGTTTGTTTGTTTTGTTTTTGCGTTACCTCTGATAGAAAACTCATCAGACTACCTATGATACATAACTGACCAGGCTACCCTGGCTGTCATGTGTCTGTCTTGCCATCTGTCCATCCCTGGCCATGTTGGGAGGCAGGAGGATGTGTGGAGAGGACAAGGCTGCTGCTCCCTCACATACCCACTTATATGAATGGAGACAAAGTCAGGAGATGTCCAGAGGTGGCCTCCTCTCTGCCTTCAGGAACCAGCCCACCTTCCTTATCTGAACCCCTGAAGACCCTTCCTTGCCTAGCTCTGTTATAACCTTCAGCAAGGAGGACTCACAATCACTTCCTGTTGAGAGCATTTAGCAGATGCTGGGGTTGTAAATGTGATGTCTTACAGATCTACAAATGAACTTAACAATGCCCTTGGGATGCTCCTTTCTGAATCAGGAGATAGTGGCGCTAGAATAACCACTGTGGTTACAGCTTGAGTTCTTACTATAAGACAGAGTATTGTGCTAATAACTTTTTTATAGCCATTACTGGTATTTAAGGACACAAAGAGTAAGAGGGATTAAGCAGCATTGTCAAGGACTACAATCTAGAAAGTGACAACAGCAGGCTCCACACCCAGTTCTAGCTGAATCCAGACTTCGTTTCCTAAACCACCAGGCCTTTGTGCTTCTCTCACTTGCTCTGGGTGGTTTTGCAGTGTCAGCCTCCAGCCTCACTCCGGCTTAAAATGAGGCAGTATCTGCAGTGATGTGGAGGTTCTTGGTGACCCTCTGTCCCTCAGAACTCTCTGAGCTGTGCCTGGTGGCATGGTGACACTCAGGTTACTTTGAGTCTATTAACTCATTAGTCAGAGGGAGATGCTGCTATAGCTCCCTTCCCTCCTTTTTTTTTTTTTTAAGAATTTTTTAATGTTTATTTATTTTTGAGAGAGAGCACGAGCAGGGGAGGGACAGAGAGAGAGGGAGAGAGAGAATCCAATTAGGCTTTGTGCTGTGAGTGCTAAGTCAGATGTGTAGCTTGAACCCATGAACTGTGAGATCACGACCTGAGGCAAAGTTGGGTGCTCAACCGACTGAGCCACCCACGTGCCCCTATGGCTCCCTCCTCCTTAACCACCCACCTGCTGAAAGTTATCCCAAAGCGGCTGATGAGGCATTTTATTTATTTTTTAAATTTTTTTTTTAACGTTTATTTATTTTTGAGACAGAGAGAGACAGAGCATGAACGGGGGAGGGTCAGAGAGAGGGAGACACAGAATCGGAAACAGGCTCCAGGCTCTGAGCCATCAGCCCAGAGCCCGACGCGGGGCTTGAACTCACGGACCGCAAGATCGTGCCCTGAGCCGAAGTCGGCCGCTCAACCGACTGAACCACCCAGGCACCCCTGATGAGGCATTTTAAATAATACTTCCAGGGAAATACCTGTCAGACCGAAGGCATATGAACCTTCATTCCCCTTTCCTATGTCCAAAGGGAGAGTATCTTTGGGCAGAGTTTACTGTTTGCCTGTCATTAGGCCACTTAAATTTATGGTTTTAAGAATTGTCTAATAAATGATATTTTATAAAACATCACAAAATCGATGGAAGATAAAAGAAGATAAATAAGTAGATGGATGGACATATGTAGGTAGGAAGAAAGAAAGAAAGAAAAAGAAAGAAAGAAAGAAAGAAAGAAAGAAAGAAAGAAAGAAAGAAAGAAAGAAAGAAAGAAAGAAAGAAAAAGAAAGAAAGAAAGAAAGAAAAAGAAAGAAAGAAAGAAAGAAAGAAAGAAAGAAAGAAAGAAAGAGAAAGGCTAGCAGTCAGGTGTCTAAATATTTTTCAGGGATTGATATAGTGAATGCTCTATTTAAAAAATGCTAACAAATAGTAAAAACGCTAAAATGTTTAAGAAAACACTGCCACAAATTTAGTATTTAAAGAAAAAAGGAAAAGTAAATTTGTTTTAATTTAGTTATTTTTGTTGTTGTATTGTTGTCTTATTTTCCACATCCAGCATTGCCCTAAGTGTGTCAGGTCACTGCTGCATGCTGTGATGTTGAGAAGTGTTCAGTACCTGGTGTGATTTTGAGCAGGTGTTACTGAGAGGAGGAAAAAAGTACAGCCAATCTGGGCACAGCACTCTTGTTTTAGAAAATCAAAACAGGAAGTAAGTCTAACCATCACTAGTCACAGGGCTGAAATAAATAGAATGGGATTGGGAATTCTTTGTTCTTTTTCATAGTTTCCAAACACACTCAAGTCCCAGTGCAGTGTGGTTGGTGTGGGAGGAAGCAGCCATGCTCCATGCCTTCACTGAGAACCCAGGCTCCTTCCATCTTACACTGCTTCTCTTCTCAACATGGGGTCTTCATGAGTGCTACAGAAGCAGCAGAGTTTGGAACAACATATGTCAGATTTTAGGGCAGGCGTGGAAGTGGTGCCATCACATCTGGACAAAACTTGGTCACATCGTGCTAACCTTACCACAGAGAGTAGAGAATGTCTTCTTGTGTGTCTAGGACAGACTTGAAAGGTTTCATGAACATATTTCATTGTCCTTGCCACATACCTCCTTTGGATTTCTTGCTGTGCTCTTGCTCCCCTTAAACCTAATCTCAAACCAGAAGCCAATGGAATCATTTAAAAACAAAAAAATAAGGTTATGCCATTTCTGTGCTCAAAACTTTGCAGAGGCTCAGACATTGTTGCAGAGTAAAAGCTAAAGTCTTCACAGTGACCTACATGGCCCCCCAAGACGTGGCCCCCATCATCTCACTAACCTCAACTTCTGTCCCTCTCACCCACATGCTCCACCCATGCCAGACTCCTCCTTTGCTATGTATGTGCTCTGCCTGGAAAGCTTCTAACCCAGATAACTCTATTCATTACCTCCTTCAAATTCAAATTAGCCTTTTCAATGAGATCCACCATGATCATCCTGTTTAAAATGTAACTTCCCTTCTACCAATACTTCTAATCCCCTTTATCTTGCTTCTTTTTTTCCAGATCACTTACCACCTTTTATCTAGTATTTAAACTCATATTATTATTGTCTATTGTCACACCCCGCCTAGACAATAAGCATGCTGATTTGGAAGTCACTCGCACAAGAAGGTGCATGATGGTAGGGGAGATGTTATACATATTTTATTCTGTATCTGGCTTCAGAGACAGATGTTTCAGTCCATCTTGTTCTGTGACATCCCCTAAGTGCCTAGAACAGTGCTTGCAATGAGGCAGGTATTCAAATCATAGTTGCTAAAGGAATGAATGAATGAGTTAGGGAATTATGTGACTGAAGGGAATCCATGCAGTTAAAATGCCCTGACACTTTGTGTATATTTCAAAACAAGTTCAAAGTCCTAGATTTTGCAACAGCTCTAGATCTTGGTAGATTCATTTTGCCTCAGCAGTTCATTTTCTCTTCTGCAAAATGAGCATTTTCACATATCTATTACATCTGCTTTTAAAGATTGCTATAAACACTGGAATATGGTATGAAATATTATATGAAGGGAAATAATTTTAACAACAGAAGCACTAATTATGATATTTATCTAGGGGCATGGTTTGGTTACTCTGCTTCTTATACAGAAAATATATGTTACTCTGATTTGATTTCTGATTAAAGATTGGTAGGTATCCCTGGGGCAGTTGTCTAGGGGCCTGCTGTCTGTCCACTGCTTGCATGTGGCTACTCCTGATAAGAGCCAGACTGCACCTAGTTGGTCCTATTGAGAGGCCCTACAGAGGAGGATTGAGAGTTCTCTCGTGAGACAGCCAAGGCAACCAGACCTGTACTGCTGTTCTTGTACCTGCTGAGACCTTCTGTTCAAAGAGTTGTCTCCTCTCTGATCAGGAAACGAAGAATCCTTAGCCTGTCTGACATTTCCACTTACACTGCCCACAGCTTGAACTGCCAAATCTTGTCTGGACTGATAAGAAATAAGACATGGTAATCCTTAAGGTGTCATTTTGGCTAAGAATCCTCCCCTTTGCTGCCTGTTGTGTCTCTAGTGAGCTCCAGGGGGTAGCATTGGAGACTGAAGCTTTCTATACTTTATCCATCCTCTGTGAATTTGTGTCCTCATGTGAAAGTCTGCCCACCTCAAGCAGAACAAATCTACTTTAACTCTATCCTAGAACTTGAAGACTAACCCTTAACTGGAGGACACCAGTGTCAAGGATATAGGTGGGAAGAATATGACTACTTGCCACGGTCAGGATTGTTTGTAACTGATTAGATAAGGATTGCTTGTAGCTTCTTAAAACCGAATGAGTGCCTAAATGTGCTTGAAAAAATGTATTCTTTCAAACAAGGTTATTTTTTCCATATGGTTCTATCAATCTTATTGTCTGATGTGGGAAAATTATCATTGTTATGAAGGAGCCACTCGAAGCCACATCCTATCTGAGTGATCATTTATGAAAGTGAAATTAGAAAATTTTCCTAAGCATATGGCCATCCCCAAATTCCCACTTTTACTATGATTTTTTATGTATGGTCTGTTCCCCTATTTCAACCCCATCCATTTGCCTTTAGCAAATTGCTACTCTTTTCTCTTGCAATCTGTCCTTATTAAGGAGAGTTTAGAAATCCCAAGGGAAGTTTCAAAAAGGGTCTCCAGAAGCTATTTATAAAAATCACTGAGTCTAATCAGTTGATTGAATAGGAAAGTTGGCATCTTGCCCCATGACAGACTAAGATAAACAGGGGCAAGGTGGAACAGACACTGCCCTCCAGGACCAAATTCTAGCCTGAAGATCACTTCAGTGCATCTAAAGCTCTGAGAACATCCGAAAAGGAAGACTCCCAAAGAAATAAATGTTCCCATCCCTGACTGCCTCATTCCTGGCTCCTTCTCGGAACCCCTGCACTTGCCACTGAAAGCCCTGGAGAGTCATATCCAGAGCTGTGGACAAACTGATTTCAGGGGGTTTCCTTGTTACCAGAGTGACATCTGGGCAACAATAGACGATTTACTCAAGGACATGCCCCTTTTTCCTGTTATCTTCACCACTCTGTTTTCCCAAATAGAACCAAGTGTGGGAACAGAAGACATAAATCACTCCCTCAGCTCCCCCCAGCACTGCCTTAACTCACAAACCCACTCCCGCTCCCCATGCTCTGACCTGGTAAGCCTTTATTAAGCCCCTGTGTGTTGAGTTCCTGCTACAGAATAGGCTCTGCACTCGGAGACTTGCATGCACGCCATCACTGGATCCTCACATGCCCTATGGAGTAGGTTCTATTATTAATACCATGTAACACCCAGGAAGCTGAGAGTCAAAAAGTCTAAGGAACTTATTTGAGGCTGCACAGCTAAGAAGTGTCACGGATTGCTTTATAGAAGTACATACTTCTTTTATTTTATTATTGAAGTATAATTAATATAGTATCATATTAGTTTCTGGTGTACAATATAATGACTCAGTAATTCTGTACATTACTTAGTGCTCATCATGGTAAGTGTACTCTTAATTCCCTTCATCTCTTTCAACCTTCCCCCTACCCACCTCCTCTCTGGTGACCACCAGTTTGTTCTCTATAATCTTTTTTTTTTATTTGTCTCTCTCTTTTTTTGTTCATTTGTTCTATTTCTTAAATTCTACATATGAGTGAAATCATATGGCATTTGTCTTTCTCTGACTGACTTATTTCTCTTAGCATTTTACCCTCTAGATCCATCCATGTTGCTGCAAATGTCAAGATCTCGTTCTTTTATACACACACACACACACACACACACACACACACACACACACCACACGCGTCGGGCTCTGTGTTGAGCTCTGTGCCGGGCTCCTTGTTGGTCTCTGTGCTGACAGCTTGCATCTTGGAGCCCGGATCCTACTTCAGGTTCTGTCTCATCTCTCTGACCCTCCCCTGCTCGTGCTCTGTCTCTCTCTCTCTGTCTCTCACTCTCTCTCAAATATAAATAAACATTAAAACATTTTTTTAAATAAAAATGGTCAGAGGACCTGAAAAGAATTTTTCCAAAGAAGACATACAGATGGCCAATAGATACATAAAAAGATGTTAAACATCATTAATCATCAAGGAAATACAAATCAAAACCACAATGAGATACCACCTTACACTTGCCAGAATGGCTAGAATCAAAAGAATAAGAAATAACAAGTGTTGGCAAGGATGTGGAGAAAAAGGAACCCTCATACTTCTTTTCTCTTATCTCTTTTCTCTGAATGTCCTTTATCAGCTACCTCATCAGTTCTTGGAGGACATTGAGGGGTCCAGAGTATGTGACCTCAAGCAATATCTTCTTCTCTAAATCTGTTTCCCTTTCTGTAAAATAAAATGAGGGGGTTAAGCTTTGTTCATTCTTCAAAATCCTTGGACTCTAAGGATGCAATTAATCACAGCAAATGATTTGCTGAAACATCTCAGTTTGTAAACTCTCACATACCTGCTTTTATTATACTTATTGAGAAGTCACCAGCTGGCAATTCTATGTGGCTCAGAAAGAGGAGAGATTGTGGACAACTCAGCCCACAGGTCAAGGTAAATAAAGCCAGATGCAGAGTGTGGTCACTAAACATTTTTTTCTAATTTTTGAAAATGTGAAAAAGATCACTGGCTGCTCAAACAAGTATGGTGTAGATTCTAGAATTTAGGAGACTCTGGTTCATATTGTGCCTCTGTTACTAACTTACTGTATTATCCTAGGCATGTCATTAACTCTTTGGGAATCTGTTTCTCCAACTGAAAATGGAGATGCTAATAGCCATAACTATGCTTTCCTTCCAGGATCATTGAGAGGAACAAAGGGGCCCCATAGATTAGGGTTAACCTCTGACTAGCCCATCACAGCATGTGCAAGTCAAAGTTCAAAAATAGATATGCAAAATGCTCCCTTCTTCAGTCATAGAGGGTTGACTTCTTATGGGCATAACTCTAGCAACAAAAATAGTCAGAAAAGGATGGGAGATGATTAGCTTTCTTCCCCAGCAGCCTGACCATTAATGGAATTAAGCAAGAACAGAACTTCTCATCCCTTGTACTTGCTCCTCCAAGCCACTGAGACTCAAGAAGTGACGCGTATTGAAGACACTGATTGTGTTTGTTGGCCAGTGGTTTTAAATGCTTATTCGATGTTGAGCATCTTAGCTTTGGGCTGAACATTGTTTGAAAGTTCCAATTAAATTTACTACTCTCTCCTCTCTTGAAGCAGATTCCTCTTTGGATAACCTTGAATAAGAATGGCAAACAAAGACGTATTCAAAAGCCCTGTTGTACTTTCCAAAGTAATGGCTCCTGGTGGGACAGTAGTCTTGATTTTTATTTGAATATGTGTTTCTAGGCACAGAGGGAACATGCACCCAGAAATGTGCTTCCCCAGCATGCTTTTCTCCAGGGTCATACCCTTTTGGGTATTAGTCATTCTTAACTCATAAGATCAAAACTAAAGCTAAATAAAATCTAAAAATGGATGATTTGTCACCCAGCAAGCACCAATAAAATGTAACCACATGGAAAGATGAGTTAAGTCAAGCCTGCCCTACTCTTAAAGATAATTTCCTCTAATGTCTCATGAGTTACTGTGTTTGTTTCCCTACAAATCCTTCCTGACCCAGATAGCCAAGCCCTGCCTTCATTCCTCCTTTATGAGCCCACTGGCTTTTTCCTCACAGGAAAATGTTTCTTTGTGAAGGCTTTCTGATTTGGGCAGGTGCCATGATTCCAAGTGGACCAGGACTGGGCCACCCACCTGAAGCAGCCCCACACATCCAGCTAGCACATTTGCCAATCTTCTTCCTAGGCCCCCACCTCCTAACAAGACCACCCCAGATGACTTCTGATACAACAGTAAACTCGAGTCTGGTTTGCTGAGGATTGACCTTGTAGAGAAGATGAAACCTGGTCCTGGTCCATCTTCTCAAAAGATTATCTCAGCCTGCCCAGCTGTTGGTCTTCATCATGGGAATATCGATCAGCCCATGTATAGATTTTGACACAGGTATTTTATCTTCTGTATCACTTAATAATACAAACACAAATAATAAGAACACTGACAAAAATACTTAGAATAATCATCAACACTAATACTAAATAATATTGTTAAGTAACACTAACAATAAATTTATGTTATAATTTAATGACACTAATAATTCTTTACTAATAATAACTCTGATACCCATACTTCTCAACATTGTAACACTGATAAAGTGATGAGAGTAACATACACCATATGTTGTAGCTCACTTACACATTTCTCATGTACAATCTCCAGGTTGCTATGAGTAGAACATATAACCTTATTTTATACATGAAGAAACTAAAGTTACAAAAGATTAAATAACTTGCCTGCATCCTACAGTTAACCAGGGCCAAAATGAATGCCCAGGGCTGACTGGGAAGCCCTTGCATTTAACCACTCTCTTCCTCTTCTCACCCATGTAGTCAAGTAAACCAGCCATGTGAACAGGGTCAGGTTTGGTCTTCTGTCTTCATGGAAGAATCATCATTAGGGAAGATTTGAGTTGAACCTACAGCCTCTAATTCTATTAGGTTTGACTATCTACCCTTCACTCTCATCATTGCACACCTGAACCATACTGTTGTAAATAGTCCTGGCTGAATGGAGGAACAACTAAATACATATGAACCAAAGAAATAAGGTGTCATCAGTAGGCATATTAGGAAAATGCAAGGGCTTAGACTGCATGAGATTTTCAATCTCATCCTTGTCTGTCAATCTAGGAATCTGTGGAAGGAAGGAGGAGGGAAGAGAGGGAAAAGGAAGGGAGGAAGAAGAAGGAGAAGGAAAGCATGGCATTAATTTGCATTAGGAGTTAACGTTTACTAAATCTTTTTCAAGTGCAAACATTGCACTAAAAGATCAACATATGTAATCTTTCCAACAACCCTAATGCAAATGAGAAAGATGGCCCCTGCTGAAGTCAAGAAATTTCTCCACGTTCACAAGTCTGGTAAGTGGTGGAGATGGATTTCAGACCTAGATCTGGTTGCTCAAGGAAACCTCATGCTTTACTACAAGGCTGCCATGCCTCAATGTGCTGTACACTTCACATCACACGTGAACACTGCTGCCCCACTTAATCCAGTAAGTAGTGAGGTTTCTTTTCCTCCTTCAACCCTTTTTCATTCTGACTCTTTAGCATCATACCTGAGGCCCTTTATGACCTGTTCTTTGCCTAAATCTCCAGGCCTGGCTCCTACCATCCACCCAATCCTCTAGCTGTTTTGGCCTCCTTATAGATTATCTTACCTTTGGCTCATTGTCACATGCATTTTCTTCTTGGAGCACCTTTCCCTGTCTATTCACTTAGCTCATTCCTTCTATGCTTTCAAGATTGGGGCTTGGGGTCAACTCATTCAGGAGTCTTTCCCTGGGTTGCTCTGAGCTTGGTTTTAATGCCTCTTATTTGTACTTCCTCCATATCCTAAGCTTCTCTCCATCATAGTACTCATTGCACTATACTGTGCTTGAGTATTGTACTTTGTACTTGAGTATGTATTTGTACTTCCTCCATATCCTAAGCTTCTCTCCATCGTGGTACTCATTGCACTATACTGTGGATGTGTCTGCTCCTTGTCTCCCCAAACTTTGAAGATCTTGAGTACAGAGATTGTATCCTATACTATATTACATCCCCACCACTCAGCAGTGTCTGATGAACAATAAACATTCTCAAAAAAAATTTTTTTTAACATTTATTTATTTTTGAGAGAAAGAGACAGAGACAGAACCTGGGCAGGTGAGGGGCAGAGAGAGAAGAAGATGCAGAATCTGAAGCAGGCTCCAGGCTCCAAGCTGTCAGCACAGAGCTGACCTGGGGCTCTAACTCACCAACTGTGAGATCATGACCTGAGCTGAAGTTGGACGCTTAACCAACTGAGCCACCCAGGTGCCCCTGAACAATAGACATTCTAAGGCTATTTCTGAAATGAATGAATGAGTTCATGGCTCACTGGCAGGATAGTTGGATGGAAAAAAAAATTAAGAATTCTTGCAATGAGTTGTTGTAGTTGCTAAAAGTAATATAATATGCCATGACCCCTGACAGCCCTAAAGACTACAGAGAAGGAAGCACAATCATGAGCAAGTCTGGTTAGGAAACAAGAGAAGCATATTCTAAAGAATAGCAAAGAAACATCTACCTCACAGCTCATCAAGTTCAATCTTCTTATTTTACAAATAGGGAAACTGGGGCATGGAGAAGGGGTGTCGTCAGATAACGAATTATAGCCTAGTATAAAACGGAACCGGGTCTCTTAATTCCCAGATCAGTGTCCTCTATCTTTCTCTCATCCTGAGATGCATGGAATGGGATACTGCCCCCATAAAATACTTGTTCTAATGAGGCTCCTCGGATTTAAATGGATTCTTCTTAATGACAGGAAGTGTGTGGAATGCCAAAGCCAGCAGAGTTTGAGCATAAAAAGGAAATAATGAGAGCTGCAGCTAAAGTTAGGCCGGGGTGATAGGAAGTGCACCTAATTCCCTGGAAAAGGAGGAAGATGCAGAAACTCCTAAATACATGACACACCATCACGAGATCCTCAGAACTCTGGGTGACCTCCCTGATGACTCTTGGTTGTGACACATGTATATAATTTCAGACGTGCACAAGAAGATGCATGAAATTAATGAGGAAGACTTGATGCCAGTATATTGGGCTTGAAAACAGTAAACTCTGATGTACATGTCGAATAACACTGAGGTTTCTCTATACTCCAGACCCAGGACTGGGTCTTCAGTCTACACGCAAGAAACTTTACACTACAAGTATTTATTTATTCATGGTCTCAGTGCCTTAGTGCTTCCCCTACACCCACATATTCTCCACAAAGGATCTTATTAAAATATAAAGCGGATCTATGTCACATTGCTTTTTAAAATCCTTCATCTGTCATACATAGAATGAAATTTGAACTCCTCATAGTGGCCTGCAAGTCCCTTAGTGATCTGACCCGGACTACCTCCCTGTTCCTCTGATCTCCTTCCTTACTAGTCTCCAGGTACTGGTCTGGTTGTTTCTTCTCCTTCTCCTCCTGCTCCTCCCCTCCCCCTCCCCCACTTCCTCTTCTTCTTTTTTTTCCTCCCCTCCAACACACCAAATTCTTTCCTGCCTCTGGGTCTTTTTTTTTTTTTAATTTTTAATGTTTATTTGATTTTGAGACAGACAGAGCAGGAGTGGGGGGCAGAGCAGAGAGAAAGGGGACACAGAATCCAATCCAAATCTGAGCTGTCCTCACAGAGTCCAATGTGGGGCTCAAACCGATGACCTGTGAGATCATGACCTGAGCCAGTTGCTTAACTGACTGAGCCACCCAGGCATCCCTGCCTTGGGTCTTTTAACTTGATGTTTCCTCTACCTAGAATATTCTTCTCCCTGTTCATAAGACTGATGCTTTCATTTTTCATATTTAATATCAAGTGCTAAGTCATCAAAGAGGCTTTTCTCTGACCACCCTTGCAGAAGTGGCCTCCTAATGCCCATCCCAGTGATTGACCCTCTGTTTATTTGCTTTATAATATTCCTTATCTGACCTCACTATTTCTGTTATCTGGTTCATTGATTGTTTCCTCTAAGCCAACATAAGTTCCTAAAAGGCAGGGGCCTTGTAAGTCTTGGTCACTACTAAATTTCCTAATGCCCAGAAGAGTACCTGTCGCCTAGAAAGCTATACATTATAATCAGCTAATGAATAAATTAAAAAAATCATATAAGAGATTTATTGAGTTGTCTACTGTGTGCAGGACATTATAATGGGTCCTGTGGGAGACAGAGAGATGCACTAATCATGGCATCTACTGGTGAGGATTTTATAGACTTATAGAGAAGGTGATTCTGGTGGTTGGTAATGAACAAATATAACTCCAGTGCTATATATTTATGACTGGAGTCATTAAAGGCAGATAAAATGGTGTGGGGTTAAACTTACACAGTGTTACATGTAAAATGTATTCAATAATTTAAAAAAAATGATGTGGGTGATTGTTTGGGAGAGATTAACTCCAAATAGAGTCAGAGCCAGAGAAAGGGTAGGATTTTCACAAAGAGAACCATAAGGTTGCCTCATGGACCTGAGATCAAGGAGGACAGGGGTACTGACTATGGTATTCATTGTTTTATTCCCAGAGTTAAGAAAGGTGCTTGGCACATAACAAGGATTTGATGAATATATGCTGAGCGAATTAACAAATACATAAATGAGCTTATTGCAATAACCATTTCTAACATCTATTAAAATATGCTTGTATCCATTTAATGGGAAAAGTGATCTTCCATTCTTGTCATAGTCCATGTGTAGTAAAAGTCTCCTTTTGTTTCTGTTAAAATAAAGAAGCACTGTCTTCCTCTACTTGCACCCACTCAAATTCCAGGATTATCATTTGGGAGATAAGTTAGCATTGTAGGAGAGGTCAACACTCATCCCTCCATGTCCTGTCACCAAAGAAGAAATGGGAGCTAAAAACCCTGGGTGAGAAAGGACTTTCCTGTGGCTGTAAAGAGAAATGAAGATGCCCATAGGAGAGGAGTAGAGAGAAGCCTTTTTTGATTTCTGCTCTACATAATTACTTTTTTAACAGCTTTATTGACATTTCATTTACTTACCATAAAATTCACTCTTTTCAACTGTGCAATCCATGACTGGAGGTAAATTTACAGAGGTGTGCAACCATCACATAATTCAATGTCAGGACATTTTCATCAGCCCAAGGGTGATCCTCATCGCCAATATGGTCACTCCTTGTCCACGCCCTCTGCCCCAGGAAGCCACTAACCTGTTTTCTATCTGCACACACTTACCTTTTCTGGACATTTCAAGTAAATGGAATCATGCACATTTACACCATTAATTTCTATGTCAAAATTTTGTACCTGTCTATTATCTGGAGGCAGAATTTGAGCCTCCAATAATCCTCTTCCTATTGTTTTTGTTCTTCAGTTTCTTCATCTTTAAAATGAGATTCATAATGCTCCCACATATGATTAAAGGCATTTAGTGCAATGCCTGGTTAAATACTACATGCTCAATAAATCATACTTTGGTATAATTATTATTTTATTTATTTTACCCCAGCACAGCTCAGCAAGGCCAGGATAAAGAAATGAAAAATGGCACATTAAAAACAGAAAATATTTCCATTCAGGTTCTAGCAGGGGGAAGCCTGTTTCTTTTCCAAGGCTTTCTGTTCCTATTTCTTCTTTGGGGGATGGGATATGGATGGTTGTGAATTAGCCATCTCATTCACTACTGATTTACTGCCAGAGAAATGATTCTGGAACCTGAGTAGATGTAAGAGGAGGGAGAGGGTGTTTTTCTGTTTTGCTAGAAATGAAAGGAGACCTTTAATATGAGTTCCAAGTGACAAGGACAGGGAACTGGTATTTCCATTAGGCAGACATAGTAGTGTTTTCATGTCTGACTATGGCATATCCATTAGCAGAAAGATTGAAAAAATCCATTTCTGTATTAAAACCCCAGTGGAAATGAAGGTGTGTGTGTGCATGCGTGTGTGTGTGTGTGTGTGTGTGTGTTTCCCTGAAGGAAATGATTTCTTCCTCTTCTCAAGCTAAAAAGAAAAATATATATAATTCCTGATTTCAAGTCAGAGACTAAGGTTCTGGTGCTAGCTCCGTCCCTGGAGCAGTTAACTGAGTAAATGAGTTCCCCTTTGTGGACCTGTTTACTTTCGCTGTTAAAAGGAGAGGTTTGACCTCTGAATCCCTCCTCTGAAGTAATACTCTGTGGTTCTAAGGCTGTGGAGTTCTTAGAGTAAAGGCAGGGCTGCAGGTGGTTGGGGAAGAGCTCAGAGCCATGTACTTTCCTACAACATCATGCATTATACGGACCAAAGGTTTGTGTTGGAAGAAACTTACTTTCTCATAAATCACAGAACATTTACAGTGTCTTTAATTTAAAGCAGGGGTGAGTGAACTGTGGCCTGTATGCCAAATTCACCCTACCTCCTTTTTTCGTAAATAATGTTTTATTGGATTACAGCCACAACCATCTGTTTACATATTGTCTATGGCAAACGCTAAAATATTTACTGTCTGGCCCTTTTCAGAAAAAAAAAAAAAAATCTGGTGATCTCTAGTTTAAAGAATTGATTGGCTTTGTGAACCACTCTAAATAAAGGTTGAAAATAAACACCATATATAGTTAAGCAATTTTAGAAAGCCTTATGTAGTGGCAAATGTGAACTGGCTATGGTCATAGAGCTAGTAAGAAAGAATAAGAAAAAAAAAGGCAGTAAAGGATGAGGAGGAGAAGGAAGTGGCTGAGGTAGGAGACTTATTGAGTGTTCAAGGATGCAAGATAATGATCTCAATACTTTATACTAATATATAATTCTCACAACCGTCATCTTGTTATCTCAACTTCATAAATGAGAATAAGGCTTAGGAGTGTAACAAACTTGACTAAGATCATAAAGCTAGTAAGTCACGACTTGGAATATAGGATTATACGGTCTGGTATTCTGTTACAAATGGGAAAACAGCATTCCAGAAAAGGAAGGAAGCTTGCACAAAATCTTTTATGACAAAGGGAAAGGAGTCCCCAGGCTTCCTGACCCCATAACCAGTATTCCTAGCATCACACCATGTACTAGTCCACATTCTAACTTATGGGAGATTTCTGTGTCTATATATTGCCCATCCATTTTACTGACCACTTCCAGGCTATTAGGTCTATGAAGATAAAATCACATCTTCTATTTCTTTTCCTAGAGCCCTGGCATCTGATAGGCATGCAATAAATGCCTGGTTATAATGATAGCAAGCGTCTGTTGATATAGCATGTTGTTACAAGAAATTATTTTAGCACTTCGCATGGATTACTATAGGACCTACCACTATTAGGTCCTTAAAACAGTCCTGTGCTAGGCACTCTCGTTATCTGTGAACATTATATACAAATGTTTAAAATAGGTATGTGTCTGTGGTCTCATAGCTGGAGGGTGGTAAAGCTTGGATGTGAACTTGTACAGGTGACCGTGCTCTAAGTCCTGGTCACTCAGTGTGGCCCATCAGTTAGTGGGCATGCAGTCACCTGGGACTGGTTAAAAACGCAGAATCTCGGGCCTGTTGGATCATGACCTGCATTTTAACAAGATCCTCAGGTGCTTTGTACACACATTAAAATTTGAGACTCTTTGCTCTAAATGAGCAGGTAATGCTCTCTGGGATTGAATAAGAACAGAGTGAATGAGTGGTTGCTTTCTGTAAAGTGGCAAGAAACCAACTGATCCGATGAGTCCTGTGCTCCAAGACAAAGGACCCAAGTGTCCACTTCTATAAATCAAACCTATTCCCGAAACTAATGCTCTTTCTTCAGATTCTGTGCTGATATGCTGCCCCTCCAGTCCCCTGAAACCTCCTCTCTACAAATGTCCAAGATCTATATTTATACTCTCAGCTGCATGATAAATACAGAAGCAAATGCTTCAGGACTGAGTAATAGAGCTATAACCAGGCGGGGCTTTGCTTGTGACGCACCCGATGTGTGTTTTTAGGCAAGAGGCAGAGGGGAAATTGCCCTCTGCTCAGTAACCTGTGAGCTACTATTTCCCGAAAATCTAAGTTTTCCCCAATTCCTTTAACGTGAATTAAAATGCAAACTTGAGGTGACAGTTTAGTTTTGCCCCTGGAAAATGCTCTGACTTCTTGGTGTCATCAGATGTGGCAGGGGCCACATTCAAGGTGGTACAGTTACTTTGTGCTTGGTTATCATTTTTTTCCCATATTTTTAATAAAAATTTTCACCAAGTAGTCAAAACAAGTTGTTCCATCCTAAATCCTCTTTCCTCCCTAGGCCATGGAAATGTTCTTTACCGCTTCAGGGAGATGGGAATTGGGGCAAGCATCTTACTGCCACTTCAGTTGAAAGGTAGCAATTGTTTCCCTCTTTTGTAAGCAAATCCTTTGTGTCTCGTGCTGGTAGTAATTCCTCTGACCCTCAGTTGCCTCAATGGTCAAATGAAGATAGTGCCACTTACCATTACTGGGTCTTGATGAAGGTTATTTTCCCTTCTTTACACTGAATTATTCATTAAGCCACTAACCTAGTGGTTTCTAAACATTCATGAGGAAAGCAATACCACGTAAGTTTGTAAATCTTCAGATCCCATCCCAAATAGTCCAATGAGATAGGTTCCTTTAGATAGTGAGAAGACCCAGAAATCGGCATCTTAAAGATGTTTTCCAAGTGATTTAATTCAGATGGTCTGAAAACCAGAATCTGAAGTCTGTCTCCAGTGGTTCCTTGCATTTCCTTAATACAAATTCCAACTCCCTAGGCAAATACGATTCCCCAAAAGAGGGTGAGTCCAAATTTGAGATAATGCCTTAGCCCCTAGGAGCAAAATCCATGGTGTGCTCTCCAGAATATCAAGCTGGGCTGTAACTCACGGGGGAAAAAAGTCACAGAGGCAGGATCAAGGCTTGAAATGCTGTGCTTGGGGCTGGAGTGCTCATGAGTTAAATGCAACCATTTGAGTCTCAGATCCTGACCCAGATCCTGATGGGGCTCCCACCCTGCTGCAGCACTGTGCAGGACATGTGGAACATGGCCCACTATACCAGCCTCAGGGACTTGGCTCAGCATACCCAACTATTATGAAAATAGTAGCAGACTGAACTCAGTTTGTTTCACCTTGACTTGTTTTTGTGAACAGTTGGACATGATTGAATTCCTTTTCATTTGCAGTGGTAGCTGCTTCTACTTCTGTGACCACTCTCAGTGATCTGTTCTCATATACACAGTAAACTCCTACTAAACACTAAAAAGAAATTGCACTAACTTCTCCAAGACAGCTTGCATCATTTTCAGATCTTGCCTATTTTGCAGTGGTATGGTAGCATATTCATTTATTTATTATATAAATGCAGATCTCAGGTCTGGGGAATATCTTATCACGTATTCTAATGCCTGAACTGTGTTCAGATATCTTTTTGTCCTTCTTTCTCACATCCAAGACCCCTCCTGTCCTAATCAAAATAAAGTATTCTGAGGACCAGTTGATGCCATATATATATTTCAGATCCAAGAGGAAGAGTTTGCTTACTGTTGCCTCAACAGTTCAAATCCACCAACACACCCTCCCTACTTCTAGATTGCAGGTGCTTATATCTGCAGTGATATCAAAAGTAAATTTTTATTTTATCAATAATATTAATAGGTGTTCTAAATTATTATCAATAAACCGTTAAACAGTTTCACCCATTATGTGATTAAATTTTACAACAATCTCACTAAATCATATGCTATTATTCTTGTTAAGAACTTGAAATTAAGAGGTAATTATCATAAATCAGTCGACAAAGTCAAGGTTTGAACCAAGGGTCATCAGAGACCTGAGGCTGGGTGTTTTATCACCACTACTTTGTTTCTCCCAGGGGGGAAGAATGTGACACCTGAACTTGATGGGGAGATCAAGCTTCAGTTGGGATTGGCAACATAATGGACTGCTACCTTACTGGATGTGTTGTGACAATCCCCTCCCCTCCTGGGGCCCTCAGGGTTTATTCGGATTGACCACCAATACATTGATGGCTCTAATATAATATGAACCTTTAAGATAACTCTACCACTACTCTGTTGGAAAGGCTTGATAATTTTTGGTCTTTTTGTGACCCCTAAAAAAGGGATAAAGTTCTGCTATAATTAATGATCCTACATATATCCCAAACTGAGAAAGATTTGAGAACAAAAGAAGATACTATTAATAATTATCCCTGAGCATTAGGCAAAAGTCATGAGTGTCCTAAGTAAACTAAGAAGTATGATCGTCATTGCTTACCTTATGATATGCTTATCTCTCTAAATTCTTAGTTACTAGCTGAATGTGTTCAATAATACAAAAGATGATTGTCTCTAGAGAAAAAACAAGAATGAGGGTAGAAAAGAGACTATTGGATGGATCAAAGTTAACATTACTGCCAGATCAAGATGGGAGGATTGGGGAAAAGAGACTGCACACAGTGAAAGCTGACACATGCAGTGAGTATAAGAAAACAATTCCTAATTTCCCCATTGTGCATTAGCTTGACACTGGAGCCTCTATTCATAGTGGTGACACACACTCAGAGCAAGATTTTTCAGGTTTCTTGTAATTCTATCTCTAGGCATTGCTACTGCTGCTAGCCTGCCTTTCTCTTTGAATGAAGAGTCTGTGGGGCTGACAGATGTGTCAGCTATGGGCAGGTCATATCTTATTTCAGAAATGGAAGGTGACAGCTGACTCTGTTCCAAACAGTTCCCCAAGACATGAGGCCACAGAGAACATGCCTCTGCTAGATTCTGCTGTTGGAATGCCATAGCTTAATCATTAACCATGGCTTATGTTTTGTTATCCTGACCTTTTTTATTCAAGACAGTAGCTCCCTTTTTTCAAGAAAATGTGAATTCTTAGGAAAAAGAACATACACGCAGATACTATCTGCTTCTTACCCCTACTTTCATCCATCCTTTGAAGAATTAAGCACACATGATAAGAAGATAAAGTGGGTCAAACCTTGTGTTGACCTTGGGAATTCATTGATGAGTAAGACATGGCTTTTGCTTTTGAAGAAATCAATTTTTATTTAACGAGACAAACTGATATATAGTAAATCAATATGTCACCATTTTTTACAGAAATTTATCCCATCCCAGACATTACACATATATCCAATTTAATCTCCATTCCAGCACAGTAAGGTAGGCTCTGGTATCCCAGTTCCCAGTATCCCAAGTCACAGAGTCAGAGTCAAGATCTCATCATAGGTCTATTTCATTCTATACTCACTTCTCTGTTCATGATCTCCAATGGCTGCTCATTTTATTCATGATAAAAGCCAATGTTTTTACTATGACCCAGTGGCTGTATTGTCATTTGCCAAATTTATAGATTTTCCCTCAATCTAGACACATGATAGGACTTTGCTTCCTGATTTCATAGGTCAATCTAAGTAATCCGTTCAGTCCAGTGAGTTATGTTGGAAGTGATGTGTTTCACTTTGAGGCTGAGTATTATATTGACGATGTGGGACCTAGCACGACCTCTTTTTTTTTTCCCCCTTCTGCCAAGGCTACCAGCAATATTACAGATATTGGTTGCTCAATCAACCTGGATCCTAGAGTGAGGAAGACAGTGAAGATGTGGAAACAGAGTCCATGATGGATATTAGCCCTGTAGAAGAAGTCATTGAGATCTCAGACTTGTTTATTTCTGCATCATAATCTGGCTTCTCGTGATTGATACAGCTAGTTTTTTTTTTTCCTTCTTCAAATATACCTCATCTTGTCATATACTATACTTATTTATCATGAAATTTTCTAAAATGTTAGCTCCATGAGGGTAAGGAGTTTGTCCCTTTTTATCACTAATCTGTTTCTCATGCCAAGAACAGTATATGTCTCATTGTTGGATCTCAATAAATCCTTAACTGAATGCATCTAAGAACAAAGCTACCTCATTACACCCATGAGTGATGAGTTAGAGTCAGGTTCAGGGTATTTTCAGAACACAGGACCGATTCAAAACAAGGCTGGACTCATGTGTTTCCCTTGTACAGCTCCAGTGCCTAGTGAGTGCCTTCAGCATGATGGGAAATCAATATACAATTGTTGAGCTGTTATAGCAGAGAGCTTCCTGTGGTTCTCATGACCACATGAGAAGCGGCTCAGCATGCACACATTCATTAATAAATCACTCCTACTCTCCTAGTGGTGAGACCTTCATCCATCACCCTGGAGGTCCTAGTCATGCCTCAGTCATGACCAGTGACTCAGCTGCACTTAGCTTTTCCCTAGTGACATTCCTCTCCTCCTTGCTCAATGTTCACTCTCCTCTCTCTCTTTTAATTCACACCTCACTCAGGTGTGTCTTGGGCATTTAGCCCCGGTGACACCTGCTGCCTTTCAGAACAAAGTAGCTCTTTTTGCTGCCATGTCAGTGGAGGCATTTCTTACAGATTTCAGCCTCAGGAAACTGTTAGGGGCACACAGGTCTATCTGTCAGAGATTCCAAAGGAATCGTTCTCTCATCACCAAAATATGTTCACGCACTGGAAATAATGCTGGCTTTTCTTTATGTCTGAATGAATGTGCTTCGAAGGGTTGGCTGCCCTGCTGACATCTAAAGCACAAAATTTCAAAGTAGAACTCGTATCTTTCTTTTACTGAATTCCTTCCTTGTTTTGGTGTAGACACCACTTCCAGATACCCACACTCTCTTTTTACCCAACTTGCTACCTTCACCTGAGGCAAGGAAGGAAAATGATGTATGGGTTATATGTATGGAATTGGCTTGTATGATTGTGGGGGCTACTGAGTCTGAAATTTGTAGAGCAGGCCAGTAGGCTGGAAATTCAGGCAGGATTTATGTATTACCATCTTGAGGCAGAATTCCTTCTTCTCTGGGAAACTTCAGTTTTGCTCTTTAGGTTTTCAGTTATGTGGGTGAGACACATTATCAAGGGTAATGTTTATTTGAAGACACCGATTATAAATGTCCATCATATCTACAAAATACCATCAACCAACATCTAGACTATTGTCTGACCAAGCAGCTGGGCACCACAGCCTAGCTAGTTTGACATATGAAATTAGCCATCACATGTTTACAGTTGTAAATGCACAGCAGACATTATTAATCAATCACAGGTAAGTTCAGATGAGATTTCCTGATTCCTCTCCCAAAAGCACTGTTGCCAGCCATTACCAGCAGATCAAGTTGAAAAGCATCTCTGGCTTATATATTTAAAAAACAGTTCTAATCACTTTTATCTCCTGCTTAATGGCTCTTCATCGCCTAAGATTCCTTACACAAAACATGTTTCACAAGACAGTAATCTTACAAAATACTCTGTGAAAGATTTATGGTCAAAAGGTTTACTATAATTGACTTCCCATACCTGTCTCCAAAAATCTCGAGAACTCCTATAGGAATTAAAACAACAACTTGATAAACCAGCTTTTCAAAAATCTGCCCACTCAAGCCATTCTTAACATTGTACTCACTAACAATGAGGAAAACACATTTTGGGAAATGCTTGTCACTCCAGGCCTTTCCATATCTCATACCAACTGTCTTTCCAAAGCAAATGTTTTTGAATCAAAGTGTTCCTTGAACATCCCCTACACTGTCTACATCCTGCTTATCCCTCAACTTGCTCAATTAGCAATTCCACAGTATTTATGTCAATATCCCTGACAGAAACAATGCTATGTGCTCAGTGAACCTTTTGTCCTGAGTATACAGGAAGAACACATTTCCCATTCTCCAGTGCAGTTATTTCAGGGCATGTTACTGAGTCTGTACACTGGAATGTGAGTGAAATGAAGTAAGCCTCTTACAGGCCTGGTCCCTCAAACTTCTACCCCATCTTCCACTCTCTCTGTCTTCCCTGCTCACCTGGCTGAAAGCATAGGACTCTCAAAGTGAGCCTCATGATGCAAGAAGCCTGTATCTTGAGTCACTGTGTAGAAGAAAACACACTTAACTCTAAAAGAAATTGAGGAAGACATTCTTTTGATGTTTGATGTTAAGCTACAAAAATTTTGGGGCTGTATGTGACAGCAGCTAGTGGTAATTATCCTGACTATTACACCAATCCATAAAGTCTAATATGATGCCTTGACTGCAGTAGGTTTTCTTTCTCAGACTGTGTAGTACTTTGGTATACTCATAATACTTATTACATCCTACCTCTCATCAGAATGACTTATGTTGCTATTACATGTCTATTCCTAGACTGAGCTTCTTGAGGGCAAGATTCATATCCATTTCATCTCTATATCCCTCCACCTCACTTTGGAGAGTAGACCGTCTATGGTCATCATCAAGGATTGTTGAAAAAAAGATGACACAAGAGGTATTCCCATTCTAAAAGAAAATTAATTGCGGTCAGACAAAGCTGTGAGCTAAAGGGAATTTAGGACATATAGCATTTGTCAGGGACTCTCTGTTGACAGCTTTGATGGGCTGATCACATTAGCTCGCTCTCATCCTTATATAATTCCGTGGTCCTTCCTTTTGTGGAAAGCCAGACTGAAAAGTCAAAAATGCTCCGATTTTGGAATTAGAGAGTACTTGGCTGAATCCCAATTCTCTCCCTTGTTGCTTTGACTTTGGACAAATGACTTCCCATTCCTAAGCCTCAGTTCCCTTGTCTTTAAATCTGAGAATAATCCCTACCTCATGGGACTGCAAGGTGGATTAAATGAAATCCTGAATGTGAAGTACCCGGTAGAGGGCCCGGCACATGAGTAAGTGCTCAAGAAATGGCAGCTCCTTCTGCCTGGGCTGGGCGGCTGCTGCTGACATGTCAGCAGGGGCCATCCTGGCCTGGGGAAGCATGCCAGAGCCCTAAAGGAAATTGGATGGCTTTTAAAGCAGAGTTGATTAAATGTGATTTTGCAGCTCCTGCTGAGAGACGAGTAGCAAAGGAACAGCTGTGTTGTGTTTTTGGGGAATCGAGAATTGAGTGTCATATGAAGTCCTCTTACAAAAAGTCTAAAAAGTTATTGATGCCACCGAGAGGTTTGTTTAGTAAGTGATGTCCTGTCTCAAACAGCCGTGGCTAAATGGTGAGGTTCAAACAAAATGTAGGTAGCAGTTTTCTTTCCACATTGGCCCTGATAAATTAAAACATACATGTATCAGTGCGACTGCTGCTTCAGGCCGAGCTCATGCAACACTGATGCCGCTGTCTCAGTGGAAAAATGACCAATTAGAGTCGAGGGTAGCCTAATCTTTTATATAAACATGTTAGGAACCGGAGTCCCCGAATGGCAGTCTAAGATGGAAAAGTAAGTTTATTCCTGTAAATGCCATTGTTCTTCATTTGGAAGTGGTCATGGAGAATGGAGGGCTGATGGGGTGGAGACATAATTGCTTGGGCTCTGTTTTTCCTTTTTTTTTTTTTCCCCTCTAGAAATGTCTGCAAAATGTGGCAGAAAATGTATCAAAGAGACCTGGGTTCAAGTTCTGGCCTGTCCACTGGGTCATGTGAGGTAAATCCCTTCCCTTCTCTTGGCCTCAGTTTCCCTGACATGGGAAGGAATCACATCAGGCAGCTTCCAAGCCCTCCCTGCAATTCCACTAAGTGTAGTGTGCTAGGATTCCTTTTCATACATTCCTTGTACTGGTGGGGAGAAGTAAATGGTTACATATGAGGTGGAACTGAGAGACTTGGTTTGAAAAGGAGCATTGGTCTGGAAGGGAAATAATCAGAACATTTGGTTCAGTTCTCCATTAAAAGACAACTGTCAAATTTATAGTAGCCAAAGGAAACAGAAAGATGGTTTTCCAGTTTATTGAACTTCCCAGTGCCCATCAAAGTTATTATTCATCCTACACATGCAAAGACCACGGCAGGAAAGATCCTGACCCAAACCCCACAAATCCTGTCTCCTCAGATGAGTAAGAGCTGGCATTTATTGAGCCCTCGTGATGTGCAGGCACTATGCTAAGTGGTTTATAAACTTCATTTTATTTTTCCTCACCGCAGCTACAAGGAAGTAGAGATATTATTCCCCACTGCACTAATTAGAGACAGGAAGTCAATTGCCCAAGGTCAGGACAAGTACTAGAATGCAAAACCAGCTCCTTCAGTGGCTCTCACAGAATAACTGTTTGATTCTGTTTTGTGCCTCCTGCTGTCTTCCACATATTCCTTCAACAAATGTTTACCAAAGGCCTGCAATGAACTAGGTACTGGGGATTGATTCTTGTAGGGAGACAGAAGGGGCTACCGTACATACAGAACTCATGTTCTAGCTAGGCAGTGGTGGAAAATAAACAAAATTATGAACAAAAACAGAAGGAAAATACCAGATGCCAGTAAATAATATGCAGATGATATAATCTGCATAACAGTGAAGGAGGAGTGGGTGGCTGCTTTGTATTGGGTGTGTGAAAGCATCTACCTCTGAAGATGTGACATTTAAGCTGAGGCCTTGGGAAAAGCATCTGACCTCTCTGGGCTTCAGGTTTCCCATCTGTAATGTGGGGAATAAAATGAGTCTGGGCAACAGGATGTTGGAGAGGAGCAGATGGCACTGTGAAGGTTAACAACTTAGTACACAGTGAGATCCTTGCAAATGCAAGCCTTTGACCCCCAAGTGTTGCTTCCCAAGAGGAGGCGATTTTGTACTTAGCAATTTAGGATTCCTTAGCGTGTGGTTGAGCCAGAGTAATAATAATAATATAACAACAACAACAACAACAACAACAACAACAACAACAACAGTAATAACCAAGGTTTACTGAGTGCTTACTATGTGCTAGGCAGTGTTCTCAATACTTTACATGTATTAAGTCCTCTCAACACCCCCATGAAACAAATACTATTCTTAGTTTCATTTAATAGATGTTGAAATTAGGGCCAACTTTATGCAGAGAGCAAGCAGTAGAGCCAGGCTCAGACCTAGATTGTCTGGATTCTGGGGCCATATCCTTAGCCATCACACTTTGATGTTTTATACATAATAGTCTTTGGCCTCAGATCTCCAAAATCCCTTCTCATCCTACCAGGAGTGAATAAAACTGCTTGTGAACCCCATATTGATCTTTCACTATTCAGTTTTGCACCAGGCATGGTGACCCCGCCTAGAAAGTAATCTGTCTGGAGGGCAAATACAGAGCACTGCATTTTCTCCAGATGATTTGAGATCCTCCCAGCACTCCATGGGCTCTAAGACTTTACTACATGATAAGAAGCACAAGATACTAGTAGCAGCCAGATTTTTAAAGTAGTAATCTCCCTAGCACTAGAGGTATTCAAATAGAGGCTTGATGCTCCTTTGTCAAAGTTACTGCATAATGGAATTGCACATTAACTAGAGCAATTGGTCTAGGATCTCTTCAATGCTAAAATCCCAGCTTCCCATAAAGATTATACAATAGGGGTCTCCTCTGCCTTTCTGTGCCTATAGATGAGGTAGGAGGCTGCCTATAAAATAACTGTATAGTGCCACCCCTCCCCTCTCCCCAAATATACAGTCTGCATGTGTCTGTTTCCTTCAACCTGGAAATAGTTGCTTCTCTGATTTAAGGCACGAAAGTCTTCAGTCAGAATGAAATTGTGATCTCCAGAAGGAGGCAGCGTACCAATGACAGATATCAGAACTGCCAATTCCTGTATCATTTAAGAGGGGACAAGGGCAGCTTTCTGGGATAGTGAAAGGGTCAAGGTCCAGATTGGAAGCTAAGGATAGAAATTTAGAAGTTGAGAGTTTAAAAAAAATTCAGGGTATTTAATATTCTGCCTGAGGCCACCCTCATAATTCTAAATATGTCTCTAAAGCATAGTAAAAGTTTTCAGATATAAATTATAATCTGGAAAAAAAGTAGAGTCAGAGGGAATAAAGAAAACTCCTTATAGACATCCCTGCCCATTCTAAAAGAAGGACCCTTGTACTCATAGTCCAAGAGGGAAGGAAAAACACAGCAGTTATATTTTCCACACATCCAGGAAAGGGTCCCATTTATAGACCAGGACATGTGGTTCAGAACGAGATTTTCACTTTCTTTTATGTGTTAATTCACAATGTCAGCCTATGCATGACCATCAAAATGAAAAATAAAAGTTGAACATAAATTCCTGGAGCCCATGAAGAAGGGGCTGGCTCTGCAATGTGAAGGGCTGAGCTGAGAAGGCTCCTTTTCGCTGACATAAGGGTCAGATCTAAGGTGATACTTAAAGATCTGGCTTCACCAGAGGGTGTGAATGACCCAGCAGTGTGCAGGGTCCCAGAGGAAAAGTGAGGGGCCCTGCTACTAGAAACCGGGGGTTCCAAGGTTCTGTTTTCTTGAACGAGTTGGAGATTCTGTGTGTAGGTCATTTCCACCCAAAGGATCAATTTATCAAATCATAAATCAGAACAACATGGACCAGATTTACATCTGGGACATTAAAGATAGCATCATATAGTGGCAAAAACAAGTAAAACAGACATGGGTTCTTATTCTTCCACTACTTGGCCAAGTGGCTTCTGCTTTCTGAGCCACTTACATTATCTATAAATATGAAAGAACAGTCCAAACTTTATTCTTGTGGAGTTTGAATGAGATAATGTGAGTGACATGCAATGCCTAATACAGTATGAACTTTTAGTAAATTCTGTTATTGTTAACATTGTTTTAGAATTCATATTATATATATTTATATCTATATATCTATATACTTATGTTTATGGTTAGGAGAGATTTCTCTTACAAATAGCAATAGTATCTTCTTGTGTATCTTCAAATCTGAATCTTAGTGGTAGTCTGTCTGAATGGATTAGTTAGAAAACATCACCTTTGGGTCATGAGCCAGTGGCTGTCATGGGTCACATGGCCACATATAGTCCAATCAGAGACACAGAGAACAGCCTACAGACGCTTTTGTGAATCAAGACTGTGAACATGACCGTTCAAGTACAGGCAGCATTAGATTGATTTGTCCAGCTCATCAGCTGAACCAACCCCATGTATATAAAAAATCTTACTAGCAACTGGACCCTCTACACAACTTGGGAGCTAATCAGAAACATGAAATCAAGGGTAACATACATATTCCAACTGGAGTAGTCACCATTGGCTGTTGGATATCATCTTTATCATAGATTCTTGATGGAGTGACATCAAAGCCCATTTTGCCCTGCCCTTTTATTTTCATGTGGGAAACCTAAGTTCAGAGAGAAGTACTTGGGGAGTCACACAACAATCTCTTCTTTATTATCCAAACTCTTCCCAGCTTCAAGACTCAAGTCTCCCCTCCTTTGAGCAGACACTCTTGGCCTTACATGGAAACTGTGTATCTTCTCCCTTAATATTCTCATTGTTCTCAGTATGTGCACTCTTCACTTAGGACTTAATCATATTCATTCACTCACCTTATGCACACGAGTACTCTTGGGCACCTACAATGGGCCAGATTCCATATGCAGAGACAAACAAGACACTATCCCTTTCTTTAAGGGGCTCACAATCCAGATCAGTGCTGTCCAAAAGAAATAATAGGAACTACAAACCTAACTTTAAATTTTCAAGAAGACACATTAAAAAAAGGTAAAGAAAAAAGATAAAGTGAATTTTAATATTTTTATTTAACCTTGTGTGTCCAAAATATTTTAATTTTGACATGTAATTATTTATAATTATTACTGACATTTTACATTATTCTTTCTACCAAGACTTCAGTGTGAGATTTTTATACTCCCAGAACATCTCTCTTTGGGCCACCATATTTCAAATGCTCAACAGCTGCCTGTCATTACCATATTGGACAGCCAAGTCCAGATGAAAAATAAATAAGTGAATTCATATACAAAAGACAGGTATATAGAGTGTTTGAGGAGGACCAGTTATGATTCCTTAACCTGGTAGTGTGTGTGTGCACGTGTGTTGTTGATATCTGCTTGTAGGTACCTGACTGTATGTGGTAGAGTTAGGTAAGAATGGGAGTTCATCAGAAAAGAGTTCCCAAAGTTTGGTTATTTTTTTTTTTAATTTTTTTTTCAACGTTTATTTATTTTTGGGACAGAGAGAGACAGAGCATGAACAGGGGAGGGGCAGAGAGAGAGGGAGACACAGAATCGGAAACAGGCTCCAGGCTCTGAGCCATCAGCCCAGAGCCTGACGCGGGGCTCGAACTCACGGACCACGAGATCGTGACCTGGCTGAAGTCAGACGCTTAACCAACTGCACCACCCAGGCGCCCCAAAGTTTGGTTATTTTTAATAGTATTTTGAGATATAATTTACACCCCATAAAATTCACTCTTCCCAAAAGATTTGATACTTAAGCTAAATCATAAAAAGTGATGTCATTATGTGGACAAATAGAGTAGGGCATTCAAGGCTGATTATTTATTTATTCGAGGCTGAGTTACTTATTCGCACAGCTTAGGTATGTGACTAAGTATAGTTTATACAAGAAAATTTAGTTGTTTTTTGTTTGGTGGTAAAACGGGGATCTGAAGAACAGCACGATATAGGGCTGGATAAGACTTTGCACATCTTCTAAGGCATTTGAACTTTTTCGCTAAGGCATTGAAAACCCATCGAAATTTTTGATTGAAAAAGTGGTAAGAATAGATCACGACAAGGGTACTGGGAACCAGAGTAGGCAAGCTTGGTGGCAAGGGGGCTTATCTACTGACAACTTGATTTATTTTGAGAAAGGGATTGATATTTGGTCTGTCTTGTATTTTAACAAATGGTACATTTCTGTGCTGTATCAAATAGTGTGCCCCCCCAAGGGCAGTGAGTGTTTATTATGGTTTTATTGTTGTTGTTCGGTGTTGTTGGTCACTTTAATTACTTTAGATGTTTTCAGCACAGCTCTAATCTGTACTGTGACCAGAATAAGAAAGCCTTAATTCATACCATCTTCTGATGACAAAAGACAAGCAAGTTTGTAATTTAATAAATGTGGTCAAATCTGACCTTTGAGATGAACAAAAAACATCTTGTAGGCTGAAATATAGTCCTAGGGACTTGCCAGGGACATTGGATAATATGATACCTTGATCCTTCTGCACATAAAGTCCTGGGCATGCAATTTCAAAATGTGTGTCCTGAGTCTTTCCATAAAAGATAATTATGGAGTTCTTCCTTCTAAGATCCTAAGATAGTTACAATGATGTCTCATAAAAAGCCGTGGCTTGTCAAGCTGGGTCCAGTTAGGTTAGGAGCTAGCTTACCGTGATGAATTATATGAAAAGTAACTTGGGACTGGCCAGATGGAAGCTGTCACTTAATGCTTTTACTGTTGTGGAAGAGCTGCCTAAAGGAAGAAATTTAGTGAGCAGATCATGGAAAACTTAAGCCAGAGTCAAACTCAAGCCCCACTCTTGATAAATGACAATACAACATCTCCCTTGGATACTAAGCCCTGTAAACAAATAATAGCACAAACACGCTAGCACTCACATGCATGCCGAAAGCGCTTGTGTGAGCGTCTAACGTACTCTTGTCCCACCTCATTTGTGAGTTAGTGTTTAAAATAATCAGAGGAATTAGCTAAGTTGTTTAGGTAACCTCTTGAATAGTTTGGTGCTTGTCATGACTAGTTGAAACCTCTCTTGTTTGTCTCTGTGTACTTAAGAGAGACAGCAAGGAATAGTGTTGTTCTCATGCCTGCTTTGTGTTTACCTGCTTGAGGAACTTAGGGCACTTTCTCCCACAGAGCATTGGTCTCTCTATCTGGGTAATAATTCACACTTTAAGCTCTGAGGATGACCTCCACATAGTTATGGAACAAATGATCTATCACTTTAGGTGACCTCAGACTATCAGATCCAGTAGCTGAAAAGTTCATTCTAAATGTAAATGTTGCTTCAAGACAATCCTTGGGACTTTTAAACTTAGGTTCTCTCATCCCAGAAAGAGATGGCTGAGTACACCTTGGTTTACTATTTACCATCCATTTCCCTTTCTAAAGGTAACAGTTCCACAGATATCCTTTGGAGAACTGACCCTCCATAATTGTTAGCTATGCATCTTAGGTAGAATTGACTCACACCCAGCTCCAGAAGTAGGCCTTGACTGGTATATGTGCCCATATATCAGTAGATGGGTAGTGAAGCTCATCTACCTGCACGTGGTTAGTTTATAGACTGGCATGTGACCCAGTTTAAGCCAATGAGATGCAAGGAGGCATATGCTAAGGACTTCTGGAAATGAAGACATCTCACTCTTTAAAGAAAGCTAATGGGAATGAAGCTCTTTCGGTCCCTATTTATAAATAAACATGAAGACCTAAAGCATCTGGCCACTATCTTATGTTCTGAGATGATAACAAAAAGGTAGAAAGGATGGAGAAGAAAAAAAAACAAACAAAACAGAAGACAGGCCTTTGGTCATAATGTTGAGGCACTGGAGTAATCTGTACAGAAAGTCTGCTCTACCTCTGAACTTTTGGATACATCCACCAATAAATTTCCTTAATTATCTAAACAACTTTGATTTGTTTCTCTTACATACGACCAAACAGTTCAGTGAGTCCAGTGATGAAGACTAGTTCATACCTGAATACCCTTTCCTGCTTGTCAAACTCCATGGCCCCACATATTTTGTCTGTTAGGAAATCAGTTGTGTGGACAGATCCCAGATGCTTCAGCAAGTCTCTTCACGTTAAACAGAGTCCTGTGTTTCTTTGTGTACAGAAGGTGATTCTCAGCTAGATAATAAAAAAGTGTTTATACAATGCCACAACTTATTCTAGCCAAATCTGGATGACTCAAAGAGAGGCTTAGGCAAAACTATAGTTTGGTGATTTGTAATTGTCTAACAATCAACACAATATAGAATCATTTCTTTTTTAAAATTTAATTAATTTTTAGAGAGAGAGCGTGAGTGGGGGAGAAGGGAAGAGAGAGAGAGAATCTTGAGCAGTCTCCATACCAAGCACATACTAAGCCCGACACAGGGTTCAATCCCACGACCCTGGGATCATGACCTGAGCTAAAATCAAGAGCCGGACCCTCCGCCGACTGAGCCACCCAGGTGCCCCCAAATAGGATTATTTCTGATCCGAGTGTCAGGGGTCTGGCTAAAATGATTTAAGATTGTTCCAAAAGACAATGTGCCTGAGGCTTCAGCTTATGACCCCATGCCACATCACATCAGGGTTGCCAGATCCAGAGACTTCACATGTGACATTTTGCCATTTTATTTTTTAGATGCTTGATTGTTTCTTGATAACATAAGAAAGCATTTCAGTCCCAGGCCCTGGAACACACAGCCTGGGTTTCAGTTCCAGCTCTGCCACTTCTGGCAGTGCATCCTCATGTGAACTCAGACTTTCTTCCTCTGTGCTTCTGTTTTCTTCATTATGAAATGGGGATAATAGAATTCCCTGTCTCAAAGGGTCTTTAGACAGATTAGATCAATTATTACTTTAAATCCTTAGAACAGTGACTTGCATGACATAAGCTCTCCATAAATATAGTCATTCTTAGTGGTATTTTAGAAAATATCCAAATTTTTTGATGGCTTCTCATCTTAAATGATCTGTTCTAAGTATCTTAGCAAAAGTATGGGCACTATGATAGGAATTTTATAGGTAAAAGCATTATATATAAAGGCATTACTGACTCACAACAGCACTGTACCAGGATATTATGGCTCCCTCTTCCATATGAAGAGACTGGGTCTCCAAGAGGTTAAAGCCCACAGATGGTAAGAGACAGAGGCAGGATTGGAACCATCCTCTCTTAAGACTTGCTTAAACCACAACAAAATCCATTAATTTTCTTATCCATACTGGTTGACTTTACAGTCTCTGCATTTTGGGAGGCTTGACATAGATCTGTCTTGCTTAGTCTGTTCCCAGGAATGAATCCTCTTCTGTCTGGCTTCTTCTCCTGATCCCTCATATTCCCAGAGGTTGCAAGATGTGGAAGAAAACCGTTCCTCTTGTGTCAGTTCCCCATACGAGGCACTGGGTGGGTCATTTGTTTTCCTCAATCATGCATCACCTAACACAAATCAGAAGTTAATTTAAAATCAGTTAAGTCTCTCCGTTGCCCTCAGGATAAAGTTCATTGATCCGTTTAGTCTTTCAACAAAGTTGTACCAATGTTCCAAGCACTGTGCTAGTTCAGATTCCTTAAATGACCTACAAGCTGTCAAGATTTGCCTTTTGTTTGTTTTTCCAACCTTGGGTCTTGCTACACCCAATTTAATGCATCAGCCTTCATAGATTCTTTGCTATTTCTTATAGTGCCATTCTCTTGCTAATGTCTAGGTCTATACAGGCTGTTACTTCTGGCTGAAATACATCTAAAAGGCCCATGTCTACTTTGCTTGGCTGACATTTACTTGTCCTTCATACCTCAGCTCACACAGCTCACCCTCTGTGCTCTGGCCCCCAGAAGGAGGTACGAGCCTTGCTTTGCACCCCAGCTCTGTCCCTGTGCCAACACCCCATCTGCTCCAGTTTATTAAAAAGTCTGTATTCTTATCTAATCCTCCACTGGAAGACAGCACTCATAAGAATAGGGATGATGATTTATTCATACCTAAATCATCAGCACTTAACATAGTGCTTAATATATGGTGTAAGCCCAATAAACATTTGATTAATGAATGAATCAGCATCGTGATCCTTAAAGTAGTGAAAGTGGGATTGAGAAGAAAATGAGATGGTGCTGGGAGTCACCACCTACCTCTGGTAACAGAGGCTGGGATGAGCCTAAAAGATAACAAGTTTCAAGGGATCTCAGCAATCAGTTCATTTCGACTGAATTCCTGACGCTTGACTGCCTGATTTAACAACACCACAGCTCTCTTATTTATAACTTCCTAAGGAATCATGTGCTCAGTTGCAAACTCAAGAAAAACGCTTGATTTAAGATGTCCTTTAAGGGGAAAATAATCTTTCCCTCTGACCAAATTCCACACCAGTGAAGAAAGTGGAAACTTCAAGGGGGAAAGAATCAGTCTTCAGGGAGATGATTTGAAAGAATGAGTAAAGCTTTCCCCAATTCCCATGAGTTGTGTAATAACTTTTAAGGTCTTAGTTGGAAACAACACCTCCCAAACCTAATTGTTTTAGGAAAGTTATACATCCAAGAGCAAACCCAACTCCACATCACAGAATTTCATTTTCTTCTGTATTAAGTTCATTAAATCAACAAAATTTAATTGAGCATTTGCTATGTGCCCAAGAAACAGCATATTGTGTACTTTCTCTATGCTAGACATTACATGCTTTTCATAAGTTAAGTTTTTCCCTATAGCAACTGTATAAAGTAAATATAATCACTTTCCTCATTATAATGAAGAGAAACATGAAGCAGAAAGAGGTTTAGTAGCTTAGATCTGGGATTCAAACCTAGGCATTCTGGTTTCAGACATTTCCCTCTTAACCAGTTGGCCATGTCCCCTCACTTTCATATATATTGTGTCACTTAACTCTCACAATTGCTTTGCCATGTTATAAATGCAAAAATTATCATAACTTACCAAAGAAGATATATAGATGGCAGATAAACATATGAAAAGGTGCTTCACATTAAATATCATTAGGGAAAGGCAAAATAAAACAATAGGATACCTATTAGAAATGGCCCGAATCCAGAACACTGACTACACCAAATCCTGGTGAGAATATAGAGCATAAGGAACCGGAATGCAAAATGGTACAGCCATTTCAGAAGACAGTTTGGTGGTTTCTTACAAAACTAAACAAATTCTTACCAAACAATCAGGCAATCATGCTCCTTGTTATTTACTCAAAGGAGTTAAAACTTTGTGTTCACACAAGAACATCCATATACATATGGATATTTAAAGCAGTATTATTCATAATTGCCAAAACTTGGAAGCAACAAAGATGTCTCTCAGTAGGTGAATGGATACATAAACTAGGATACATCCATATTATTTAATATTGTTTAACAGTAAAAAGAGACGAGTTTTCAAGCCATGGAGGAAATTTAAATGCATATTGCTAAGTGAAATAAGTCACTCTGGATGATTCCAACCATATGACATTCTGGAAAAGGCAAAACTATGGAAATATTAGTTGCCAGGGTTTAGGAGAAAAAGGGATGAATAGGTGGACCACAGAGAATTTTTAGGAGAGTGAAAATACTCTGTACAATAATCCAATGATAGATATAATCTGTAGTTATAAATTTGTCCAAGCCCATAGAATGTACAAGACCAAGAGTCAACGCTAATGTAAACTATGGACTTGGGTGATTATGACACATTGATGTAGGGTCATCAGTTGTAATAAGTGTACTACTCTGATTGACAGTGTTTATAGTAGGAGAGACTATGCATGTATAATATCAAGAGTATATGAGAACTCTCTACCTTCCTCTAATTTTGTGTGAACTTTATACTGCTCTAAAATTTTAATTAATTAATTAATTTTAATGTAATTGATTACTAATTTTTAAATTAACTAAGTAATTAATTTTTAAAATATCCAGCTTCATGAATTCAGCTGAAAATTTACAGGAAAGTAGCTCTATAGGGGCAAAGTCTATGTCTTTTCTTTTGCTCTGCTATACTTTTAGCTTCCAGTATCATATCTGCCACATAGCAGGTACTTTGTACACTTCATTACTTAATGGTCTTTGCTTTCATCCCAGTTAATACCATCCCAATAACTCAATGGTGTCTCTTCATGGGAATTGGGAAGGTCAAAATGTTATTTAAAAAAAATTCATGAGAGTACTTAAAAGTGAATCTTTAGAGAGAAATGAAAAGTAAAAAATAGAAGATATCACTTGTGTCTGTATATTGAAAACATCCAGTCAAGGAGACTTCTCAGATTTTGAAAAAAATATTACATAATTCTAGAAAGCTGTAGGGTTGGAGACATCTGAAGAAGTGTCTGAATCTTGTTCTCTTCCACTGGAAATATAGAAAGTAGGTGCATGTCTTTGTTACATACTTAATTACTTTCTTACTATATAGCTATAGTGAAGTTTTTTCTTTTTTCTTTTCTTTTTTTTTTTTTAAAGTAAATAAGAGGGAGGAAGTAGGGGAGAGGAGGGCCTGGTTCCTATTCTCAAAATGTAAAAGTTTTATTCTGCTCCCAAGACACCAGTGAGGCCAAAGTCACCATTGAAGGGATGTGTCTGTCAGAAATTCCTTCAGCCAAATCCAAGTCTGGAAATTCATCCACCTCCATTCCTATAGGGACTTACAAAGCCCCACTATTTCAGCAAAGTGTCCTTCCGTGAACAGACACAGCCCATTCCTGCCATTTCTAAAAAAAGCCCCTCTCTTTGAAATGAGACTAAAGGGTGGTCTCAACCCAGAGTCTTCCCTTATATAATAAAACTAACATGTCAGCACTGACAATAAAGGACATAGTTTTATGGGCAGATGAATAATGGATTTGTTTTATCAACCCAGAAAGTAACTGTCTGCTCACCTGGTAACTGTAAAGGCCTGCTGACATGGAGACTCTGGAGAGGCATTCCTTGAATCCCAGCTCGTCTTTCTAATCTAAGAAAGTATTTCCAACCAAGTCTCCCCACCTGATGGAACAGTCACAGGGATAAGAGATAAATCCTGGTTGGGGGGAAGGAGCAAAGAAAGTTCACATCCTTTGAGAATATTGTGCCCTTGAGTATTCAGGTGCCACTGGCAGCTGTACCTTCCTTCCATCTTCTGGCAAAGGAAGCTGGAGAACTAACATGTATTAAGTTATATTATGTGGTGGACACTGTTCTATCTGTGCTGTACATGTGCTAACTATTTGTACTCATTACAACCTGTTAGAAAGATATTTTTCACTTCATTTCACAGGACATTGAAACCCAGGGAGGAAATCATTCATGGTCACAGAGTAAGTCAATGGTAGAGCTTGGATCTGGACCAAGATCCAACTGGCTTCAAAACCCACACCCTTTCCAACATACCTTTCTGTAAGAAGAAAATGAAATGGGAAGCAAACATCTGATCTGGCATTAGAATCTATAACCCTTAGTGTCAAGATCAAGACAACAGGAATTTTAAGCATGAGTCCCAATCCTGGCTTTGCCACCAACATGCTATCACTTTGGGCCAGTGCTGAATTTCCCTGGACCTCAGAAGTGAGTGTTGGGTTTGCATGAAGTAGGCCGACTTCCTGGGGAATAATGGATAATTGAAGGATAATAATTACTGGATTATTCCTTTGCTAACACTCAGTGGTATTTTAATAGTGACAGTTTTAGTATGCTTAAATCTAAACTACAGTGCATATTATGCTATATGATATATTGGAAAGTTCTCAGGTTTTGTTGTAGGACATTTATGGAAACACATTTTTGTGCTGGACCACTTCTTATCCTTCCTACAGGTTTCTCATGTATAAAAGGTATTTCTGGAACTCACATGTTAGTGGGTTAAATAGGATAGTAATAGGGGCACCTGGGTGGCTCAGTAGGTTAAGTGCCCAAATCTTGGTTTTGGTTCAGGTCATGATCTCATGGTTTGTGAGTTCGAGCCCTGCATCGGGCTCTGTGCTGACAGCATGGAGCCTGCTTGGGATTCTCTCTCTCTCTCTCTCTCTCTCTCTCTCTCTCTCTCTCTCTCTCTCTGCCTCTCCCCTGCTCTCTCTCTCTCAATATAAATAAATAAACTTTAAAAAAATTTAAATAGGTTAGTGTAAGTAAATGCTTGTGTTGAGTGCCTGGTAAAAAGCAGGTGCCCAATAAAGGTTAGCTAAGGGGAGGATATGGGAGGATTATAAAATTTGGGCAGCCATCTAATGTTATAGATGGAGAGTCTCTTCAGTCCACAGTTATGAAAAACATTGCAACATATGTTTAAGAACAGAAGAATATGGGCATTCTTCTCTAGGGACTGCAGAATTGATACTATGACCTGCTTTCTCCAGGAGGAGCTCCTGGAGTTACATGCTCTTTCCTTATGGTGATCTCTCCCTTCCCGCTGCCTCACACCATTGCCCAGTCTGTCACTACCGGGTTGCTCTGGGTGTGCTGAGTGGGAGAGGACTTTGTGATTGCTCTCAAGTTGTTTCATTTTTGCATCTGCATCTCAAAAGGCAAAGTAGAGGTCAGGGCCTGACTTCTGTTATATATTTAAGAAATTGTGGCCTTCTTGGAGGAGGGAATCTGTCTTGTTAAGCTCTACCCATGTTCTTCTGTGTAGTAGCACAAGGCATGGTATAGTATCAAGACCCAGTGGAACGTGGATTCAAAGAACAGATGAATGATTCAATACTCTCTCAACTGTGCATCACCATCCACATGTGTTTGCTATCACCTGCAGTAAAGAGCTCAAACCCCCAAGGCAAGCATGAAAACCACTTTTTGATGTAGTCCACATCTGACCTCTACGATCTCATCCTGACCATGGTCTGAACACTCCAGGCAAACCAATCTGTTTACACTTGCCAAACACATGTGCTGTTTCATACCTCCTTTTTTTTTCCTTCTGCTCATATCATTCCCTCCATCTACATTTCCTTCTCCCTAACCATATCTCACCCTTGCATACCTGACAAAAGCTTTCTCACCTTTGGGAAGCTCTCATCAGGTTTCTTCTCTAGAAAACAGTTCCTGAAAGCTATTTACCTATTTCAATTCTCTCTCTCTCTGTCTCTCTCTCTCTGTCTCTCTCTCTCTCTCTCTCTGTCTCTCTTTCCTTCTAGTAGTACTTTCCACCTCACCCCCCGACAAGTGACTGTTGGCTCCATTAAATCAATGGCCATGTATACATTTTCTCTGTATCCAGATAGACCAGTACAGAACCCAAAACACAACAAGTGCACCCTAAAAGGATCTCAGCCATTTGCTATAAGTATATTTACTAGCAACCTTTTATGTGGCAGGGATTATGCAGGGGCTGGGGAAAACAAGGCCAATCCATTCTGGAATGTGCCTTGCCTGCAGATAGTAGTCAACTAATCACTCAAAAATGCCCAGTTTAAATTGTGAAAGATACAAAGAAGGTGAGATGGAAACCTCCAAGAGAGGATTTGACCATCAAAGGAAGTAAGGAGAACCTCCCATGAGAAAGTAACAATTCTGGGGCGCCTGGGTGGTTCAGTGGGTTGAGCGTCCAACTTCAGCTCAGGTCACGATCTCACAGTTTGTGGGTTTGAGCCCTGCGTCAGGCTCTGTGCTGACAGCTCGGAGCCTGGAGTCTGCTTCGGATTCTCTGTCTCACTCTCTCTCTGCCCCTCTCCTGCTCATGTTGTGTCTCTCTCTATCTCTTAAAAATAAATAAAGGTTAAAAAAAAAATTGAAGTATCAGTAAAAGACATCAGTTAGGCAGGGATCAGAGAGTGAATAAATGAATGAGGTCTTCAGGTACCCAGGGCAGTGTGCTTTCTTCTGAGATTCTGAGTCTCAATTTCCTCCATCAGTGTCACAGGGAAACAATCCTTAACTCAATATGTGGTGTCTGAGGATAAAGTGAGAAAATGTATTTGATGTGCTCTGCACAGTCCTTGGCATAGAGTTCTTGCTTGCTAAGTGCTAATGCCCCTAGTCATCTTAAAAATGGTGGGAGATAGAGCATGTGGCTATTCGATAGGATAACCCAAGGAATTGGCTTGCATGGAGACATAACAAGCTCACTACTCCCTCTAAGTATGAGGGTGTTTGACCTCTTTCTGAATACTCTCTCTAGACTTATTGTGTTTATTTGTCTGTTTATTTTGTTGGATTAGTTCAGGTGATCTAGATTTTAGCCTTCCCCATTCTCCCATTTACTTATAGGTAAGTCCAGAAGTTGAACCTAATGATTGATACTGTTTCTTTCATATGGAGTTCTTGCCTTATTCTTTTATACTTTTTATACTTTTTCCCATTCCTTCTTTCCTTTTATTACTCCTCCTCCACCTCTTTTTCTCCATCATTACCTGCTATTTAATAATACATTCAGTCATAGATACTGTGGGTCAGTGCTAGGCTAGGTGCTGGTGGTATAGGGATGACCAAGGCAGATATGTCCTAACCCTTGTATAGCTCACAGACTAATGGGGGAATTATACTATTGCAATTGGGATAACCACAATGAAGAAGATCAGGCTACCAGGGAAATATGTAACAGCAATCTTACCTAGCCTGGGAAGTCAGGGAAGTTATGTTTCAATTACTACACATGAGTAGAGTAGGATGAGTAGGAGTTAGCCAGGAGAAAGATAAGGGGGCAAACCTTTCCAGGATGAGAGAACAGCATTTGCAAAGACTTTGAGGATTAAAGGGACATAAAAATGGTGGTCAGCCTGGCTAGAGAAGACAAGAGTAGCCCTGGAGGAGGCTAGCAAGACAGACCATCTCATGCCCAGCCTAGTGGGCCATATTAGGCAGTTTTAACTTTATCCTAAGAGCAATGGGAGTGGCATGATGCTGAGATCCCTTTATCTCTTCTTCAAAAGTAGGCTTTTATTTTTCTAAAAACTCTAGCAATAATTCATGGAAACCATTTCCTTCTTTTTCCTCACCTCTCCCACTCATACCTCCCCCGTTGCCTCCATCAACAGGGTATGATTGTAAGGAGCTTGGAAAGTAGCCGTTTGGAGCCTGGAGCTGCAACTGACGCTGCCCACCACATCGCTGACCCAAATGTGGATCAACCGAGAATTATTGGGTGAAGCCTATCCATTGGCTGTGCCTCCAGCTATGTGGTCACAGCAAGAGAACTGGCCCCTTGAAAGCAATCATGCCTGCCCATCGAGGAATAGCTGACTCAATGGCCCCATTCATGGGCCTTCCCACACCTTCCAGCTCTCCTTCTCTCCAGAGATATATGGCAGGATATCCATATATGCAGCTGTCGGTGGAAAACCATGGAATGGGTGCGGTGGGTGGAAAATACCTTTCTTTTTGCAAATTTATGGAAAGCAAATATTGCAGTTTTCCTCCTTCATGATGCTAAATATAGCAGGTAACAGATCCTCCTTTAAAAACTTAAAACCGACATTGATTTTTTTCATAAAGAAGGAATAGCAAAAACACAGGAGACAGGCAGATCTGCTACAATCATTGAGTATTGATACAAAAGCCAATTCTTTCTAGTTAGACCCAAAAACCACCCATGCTAAGGATGGCTGGCATGCAGTCTTAACTCAGAACTTAGTATTAACAATGGCATGTACATGTTCAGCACATTCCTTCCACGGCTGTAAGTCCTACCCCAAAGTATATTCCTTTCCCCTTCTTCCTGCATGGCCAACCCATTTATTTGTGTTCTCATGGCCTCTAATCTCAGTCCCTTCAGACACGATAGTGCTACTTGATATTAAAGTATAGATAAAGATACCATTTTATAAAGATTAGTAACTGTAGTTCATTCCACAGTTTCTTAAGCTCGGTGTTATTGACATTTTAGACCAAGTAATTATTTGTTGTGGGGGATGTCCTGTGCACTGCAGGAAGTTTAGCAACATCCCTGGCCTCTACCCACTGGATGCCAACAGCGTCCCTTTCCTCTTGCACTCAGCAACTAGACAACCATAAATGTCTCTAGACATTGCCAAATATCCCCTGGAGGACAAGGTTGCCCTGGGTTGAAAACCACTGGTCTATTCTCAGGCTAAAAGTGGTAATAGCATCTTCTAGCACCCCCAGTGAGGTAAAGACCACCATTCTGCTCCAAACTGCTGAAATTTCAACTGCTACTGCCTCCAGTTTCTACCTCCTAACTAAATCTGGTAGTTTTATATTCTCTTCAATTTCTCTTCCACATCAGAGACTTTGTGGGTTTTGTTTATTTGTTTTTAGTGTCTCCACTTAGACTCCTCCTGACTTAGGAGGCAATAAGCACAGTGGTTAAGGCACACTAGACTTTGAAATTAAAAAAACTCTAAGTTTGACTCTTACCTCTGCAATCTAATTTCTATAAGACCTGTAGCAAGTGAGTTAATATCTACAAGTCTCAGTTTCCTCAACAACCTGAGGGAAAGAATATTTACCTTTTAATGTTGTATCTAGAATTATATAATGTGGGTAAAGCAGTTTTCAGAGTCTGAAATATAGTAACTAACAAATAAAAGTTGATATTAGTTACCTGCAATCATTATTATTAACTCTTGTTCAGATGTCTCCCTCCCATTTCCAAGGTTAGTCTTCCTTCTCTGCTTATTTTTCTTTCTGTATTTACACATTCTCTTAAAATTGATCCATCCTTAAATTGAGAACATGCAAAAAGTTTCCCTACCCTTAACATTTCCCCTCAATACTAGCCCTCTGTTTCTAAATATCCAGAAAATGCTCTACTTGAATGTCATGGAATTATATCCAAAGCAGAATGTCAAAAAACAAACAAATGCAAATGTATCAGGGATGAATTAAAAGGTCACTAAGGGGGGGGGGGCGTGCCTGGGTGGCGCAGTCGGTTAAGCGTCCGACTTCAGCCAGGTCACGATCTCGCGGTCCGTGAGTTCGAGCCCCGCGTAGGGCTCTAGGCTGATGGCTCAGAGCCTGGAGCCTGTTTCCGATTCTGTGTCTCCCTCTCTTTCTGCCCCTCCCCCGTTCATGCTCTGTCTGTCTCTGTCCCAAAAATAAATAAACGTTGAAAAAAAAAAAAAAGGTCACTAAGGGGAAGGAAGAAGCATTCACTATTTAAGTGACTCAAATTAGGCCATGGTTCTCATCAAAACAAAACAGATATCAAATCCCTTGAGGGGCAAAGTCAAGATTTAATTTAATCAGAGTGACTTTGGAAATACATTAATAAACTTTGGGGAGTCTAGATTAAAAAATCCAAATTGAAGGGATGCCTGGGTGGCTCAGTTGATTAAACATCTGACTTCGGCTCAGATCATGATCTTGTGGTCTGTGAGTTCGAACCCCACGTCAGGCTCTGTGCTGACCACTCAGAGCCTGGAGCTTGCTTTGGCTTCTGTGTTTCATTCTCTTTCTGTCCCTTCCCTCTTCACACTCTGTCTCTCTCTCTCTCAAAAAATAAATATATATATTTTTAAATCTAGATGGAAGAAGGATCTGATGAGGAATCTTCAATCCAAACCAGCTGATAAACATTCACTATTAAAGTCTAATTGCATATGGGAAGTTTAAATTGCCTACAGTGCAATGAACAAAGTACTATATCTCTTAGTGGAAACAAGTGTCAGGGAAGCCACATTTAACTGGTATCATTTAAGTACAAGTTAAAGGATGACACATGTTAGAAATTACTGAGTTGTTTCAATTGGAAAAAAAGAGATTTAAAGGAGATATGCTCATTGTAGCCCAAAGATTCTCCTTTATTAAAGTATTTGAACTTATTTAATGTGGTTCTATAAGGCAGAACTAATTGCAATGAGCAGAAATTTCAAGGAGTAGATTTCTGCTGTTTCCCTTGCAGCAATGGGATAATTAAGTTGAAATGGGTTGTTTACAGTTAGTTCTTTCCCAGGCATCAGAGTTTAATTAGAGACTAACAAAGTCTTTATCACAAGTGTCTTCTTAACATCTGCTTGAGAGATGGGAAGTGGATTCTTGGTTAATAGATGAAGCTTTTGAGTTGGTTACATTTTTCACTGAAACTTGGACTCTGCCACTCAGTAGTCATGCGATGTTGGTTACAAGTGCTTCCCCAATCTTAGCTCCAGTTTCTTAATCTGTAATGATACTATGATACCTGCCTCCTTGAGATGGTAACAAGATTAAGTTAGTTAATTTTCATAAAGCACTTCGCGTAGTACGTGGAACAAAGCAAATGCTCTGTAATTGATACTAGTTGTTTTAATCATGTTAGAGGGAATCTTGCATAGGGTAGGGTCGGACTAGGGGAATAGATGGAATTCAAATCATAGTGAGTTTTTTATCCCCTAATTCCCTCCTGCAAACAATCAAAGCAAAACCAAGACATTGAAAGATTGGGACTCAGAATGTTATGTGGGGCGGGGCTGGGGGGCAGAATTCTGCTCTTTTCCCCATTGCCCATTTAGACATATACTGGAATGTCAGTTCTTCTTCTGTGACTGAATATAACATTGAATTGGCTCAATGGTTTGTCTGATTGTTCTTCGATAATATAAAAACATCCCCCAAACAATTCAGTTCAGTGATTAATTCAGTTCAGTTCAGTTCAATGACGAACATGTTCAATCCTGTGGAATTATAAGAATTTTAACTTCATTTATCACTTAAGATTCTTCCTTCCCTAGATCAGGCCTCCATGAGGTTTGGTGCTCATAGTTTCCTTTCTCTTTTTTCCCTTCATTCCCCTCATGAGGATTGAAGTGGAAGACTGAGGAGAGACAAAGACCAGGAATATTCTCTCTTTATCAGTGCTGTTATAATCTGACATTGGTTTCCTTTGGGCATAATAGGAAATAAAAACTGAGACTAGGATCAGTGGATGTTCCAAGCTGTTACTTTTTTGTAGTATACTTTTGAGGTCTTTAGGAACAGTCCTCTTAACATGCCTTCTGTTCTCCACACTGCAACCTCCCCTATGGCTTCTGACAGTCCCATAGAGACTTCTTTACTGGGATCCCAACACTCATCCAGACTCCCAAAAGACTTTTGGGAAAAGTCTTTTAAGGATGACTCTTAGCTTCCTCTTTTCTGGTGACCACCATCTGGTCCATTAGAAACATCTATTTTTTGTTCCAATGAACTCTGGGAGGGTAGGTCATTCCCAACAGAACTGCCCTCATCATCTATCACCAGAACAGCTACCAGGCACTGTTTTTCCTCAGTTAGGCTTTAGCAGGCATGAGTCCATTATCCACCACTGTCAGTTTACAGATTTCAGTCTTAAAATTCCTTTAACTCATTCTTCCTGCAATGAGATAAAATGAGCTCTTGTCTCCCTCCATGTGCAAAAACCACATCACTAACAACTTTTTCCAGTTAAAATGTTTCTCACTTTTAAAATCTTCTCTTCACTATTTTTTATACCCTCCAGGTGAATATTGGGCTAATAGTCACATTATCGTTGGCCCCATCTTTTACAAGGAATATATGTGTCAGCTAACATCACACTCTAGAAGGTAGAAGTAGTTGACACTGTATATTCTGAAAGTAACTCACAAATGATCCTATTTTAACATCTCATTACAGAAAGCAATCTTTCAAAATGCCAAAGTCACCATTGCATTGAAGTCTTTAAGTGCCCCCTGCAGTTGTGTGATGAGTCAGCACCATCAGGAGGATAGAATCCAAACATTCCCACCCTTTGGCAGACCGAGCTGAGAGCTGAGAAGAGAGTATATGGAGAGCTCTTTTCCAATCCATGAACCCATTATCAAAGTGGTGTGAGTGGCCAAGGACCTTGGCTTGTAATCTTTTATGTTTTTGTATCTTAAGATATAATGTCTTCTAATATTTTTCCTTCTTTTCTTCAAAATCATAATATATCAGAAGGATCATCATCTATGGCAGGTCCAAAGTCTAGGTCCAAAGACAGGTCCAAAGACTGTCAAAGTGTCACTTGACACTTGAAAAAATATTTCACAATTAGAATTTCTACTGTCCCTTTCTCCAGAGCTTAGGAAAGCAAGTATGGTACAGCAGAGAGTAGAGTGAGTTTAGAAGTTAAGGAATCCGGGGCGCCTGGGTGGCTCAGTCGGTTAAGCGTCTGACTTCGGCTCAGGTCATGATCTCATGGTCCGTGAGTTTGAGCCCCACGTCGGGCTCTGTGCTGACAGCTCAGAGCCTGGAGCCTGCTTCAGATTCTGTGTCTCCCTCTCTCTCTGACCCTCCCTGATTCATGCTCTGTCTCTCTCTGTCTCAAAAATAAATAAAACATTAAAAAAAAAAAAAAAAGTTAAGGAATCCAAGGATCAAATTCCAGTTCTATAGCTCCCTTGCTAGGTGACCTTGGGAATTGGGCTTAATATCCGTGTATACATCATTTGTTAATTTATTCTATTCATAAATATTTATTAAGTACTGCTATACAACAAATACATTACCAGATTCTGAAGAACGGTGAATGAGCATACAAAACCACAATCCTCACAGAACTTACAGTCATCAGAGGGACAGATGTCAGAGTCCAAGGATAGAACTCTTGAACAAGCAATATAGTTCTCTTTAGTTACAAATTGCAGAAGATAGAAGCAGATTCTATCAAATGTAAGTCCTGATGACTTGATGACCTTTGCAAATGTTAAATATATAGGAAACTTGTATTTTGAATGCAAAGGGAATATTAATATCAGGTGTAAGAAGAGTCCTATAAAGAGTTGTTTAGCTCTGCAGAACTCACAGTTGTGACACATATTTCCTACAACATTTGCCTTTACTATGGATGTTGGTTTATTTTTGTGTTGAGTAGTCCAAAGGCATAGTACATGGTTTCTAATTTCTGATCATCATCTCTTTCTTCTTTCTTTTTTTTCCTCACTTTTACAGATTTTCATTTCAACCGAATTCTATTTGTTAGTCCACTGTTTCATTAGCATGTCTACTTTGATTAAGAAGAAAGGCACAGATAAATACATTTTTGAAACCATACATTACCCATATATCACCTCTGAGTGAGATTATAATCACCTAGTGTAGATCACTTTGAAATACAAAGGATTATGTTCAAGTTTCTTGAATGTAGCAGAAACCAAAGGAGTTATTGAGTTTTAAATAAAAGTTTCTTTACAAAAATAGATTCCATTTATGAAAACTCCCTCTAAAATAAAGGGGGTGACATTATTTAAAACACTCACATTGGGGACATTTTTAAAAATTATATGCTTCCACCCTAAATAGTATCTCTTGAATCCTTGCTTTTCCCCTTTTCTGGATTTAAATATTATGTTTTTATTCTCAAGCTTTATAATAGTTTTGTTCTTGGTAACAGTAACACTCAGAGTCATTAATATTAATTACATATTTAAATAGACAATGTTCACCAATTTTTTTCAAATGTTTATTTTATTTTTGACAGAGAGCCATGTGAATGGGGGGGGGGGGTAGGGAGAAAGGGAGACAGAGGATTCCAAGTGGGCTCTGTGCTGACAGCAGAGAGCCCCATGTGGGCCTCCATCACACTAACTGAACCATGAGCCAAAGTGATGCTTGAGCCAAAGCATCCATCACACTAACTGAACTGAGCCAAAGTCAGATGCTTAACCGACTGAACCACCCAGGTGCCCCTCACCACCACTACTTTTTTACCATGTCTTCTCTACTCCTAAGTGTTTTAAGTCTACTCTTGTCTCTTCATTTTTTGCATTCCTTTACCTAGCGTCTGTTCTTTTAATCCCAAGAAAGGTTTTGTATGCTGTATATTGAATTCTGCATATATGAGGATATAGATATTACCTTCATATTCCAAAGACAAACTATTGCTGGATGTAAAATTAGTGAGTCCAAATTCCTATCTTCCATAAATTATGGACCCTATTCCACTGTCTTTTGTCATTACATGTTGCTGTGGAAAAGCATTAAGCAGGCCTGGACCTTTCCTTTTTATATTAGTTTTACTATTGTTGCTGTTAGTGGTAACACTAGTACTGGAATATAATAAGTTTACCAGGATTTTTGCTCATTATTCTATATAAAAAATTTTGCCATAGGATATAGTGATGTTTCTTTCTATTAAATCACCTTTATTTTATAAAACATTTTCTTTTTTTGTTGTTTCAGAATAACCTAATTTATTTTTTATTATTTTTTTGTATTTTCTTTGGCTTTTATTTTATTTTTTTTAATTTTATTTTTTTAATTTATATCCAAATTAGTTAACATATAGTGCAATAATGATTTCAGGAGTAGATTCCTTAATGCCCCTTACCCATTTAGCTCATCGCCCCTCCCACAACTCCTCCAGTAACCCTCGGTTTGTTCTCCATATTTAAGAGTCTCTTATGTCTTGTCCCCCTCCCCGTTTTTATATTATTTTTGTTTCCCTTACTTTATGTCATCTGTTTTGTGTCTTAAAGTCCTCATATGAGTAAAGTCATATGATATTTGTCTTTCTCTGACTAATTTCGCTTAGCATAATACCCTCCAGTTCCATCCACATAGTTTCAAATGGCAAGATTGCATTCTTTTTTTTATTGCCGAGTGATACTCCATTGCTGTTGTTGTTTTTAACGTTTATTTATTTTTGAGATACAGACAGGCAGAGTGTGAGTGAAGGAGGGTCAGAGAGAGAGGGAGACACAGAATCTGAAGCAGGCTCCAGGCTCTTGAGCTGTCAGCACAGAGCCCAATGCAGGGCTCAAACCCACAGACTACGAGATCATGACCTGAGTAATATTCCATTGTATAGATATATCACATCTTCTTTATCCATTCATCGACATCGATGGACATTTGGGCTGTTTCCATACTTTGGCTATCGTTGATAGTGCTGCTATAAACATTGGGGTGCATGTGTCCCTTTGAAACAGCACACCTGTATCCCTTGGATAAATACCTAGTAGTGCAATTGCTGGGTCGTAGGATAGTTCTATTTTTAATTTTTTGAGGAACCTCCATACTGTTTTCCAGAGTGGCTGCACCAGCTTGCATTCCCAGTGAGGGAAACTCTTTGAAGGAGGTAGGCATCTTTATTTTGTTCATTTTCTAGAACACTTTCACCCAATTTAACTTTGCCATTGCTGGGGGCATGTTTCCATCCCTTTTGTTGTAGGTATTTGGGAGATCAGGTTGGATTCCATACAAACTCTATGCGACAAGCCTGATTTGTGATCTGTAGATCACTGTTTTCATTCCACACTTTCATTTTTCATTCTCAGAGATGGAGTGAACAAGACTAGGTGGGGAAGGAGGAGTGGGTGGGCTAACTCACGAATAGCTACAAATGCCATTGTAGAGAGCCTGTTTCTGGGCCAGTGGTTTCCCATAGCATTACCTCTGTCTTCTTCCTGAGCTGCCCACAATCTTAGATTTCCCTGTTTTAATCAAAGGATCACTGAGTAGTGTCTTCAGGATTGTAACACTCTTAAGAAAATCTGCATCCACTTCAAGGTTTAGGCAGGTACATTATGTTCTCCGGCCCCTTGCCACAGACCACATTTCAGCCCTGGGTAGGAATTTATCAGAGTCTTTGGTTTCGGTTGTAACTATTTCCCCTTTCACCAAAGATAGAGTAGATTTTATTTCTCCTTCTATTTTTCTTTCTTTTTCTTTTTGTCATTTTCAGAAGACCTAAAGGATGGATTTCCCTGTCTTTAAGCCAATCTTTAAACCCAAGTGTCTTTTTTGAATGCTCAACAGACCTATGTGGAGAAGGAACATTAGGGCCCTTACAGTTGCCTTTGCTCTGCTTCCAGCTAGAGAATAGCCAGAATGAACATGTGAGGCAGATACAAGATTGCACTTATGAGGACAGAAGAGATGATAGAATTGTGAGGATGGAAGAGATGATACAAAGTTGAACTTGGTTCTTAAGAAACAAGTGCCCTGAATCACTCTTTCTCTTTGCTATGATTGTTTTATTTACTTGCCTCTTTCAATGAAATAGGGTTATTTTGAAAGACATATTCCCCTGCTGTGTTTAAAATAAGATGAGAAGTGGGGCACCTGGGTGGCTCAATTGGTTAAGCATCCGACTTTGGCTAGGGTCATGATCTCACGGTTCGTGAGTTCAAGCCCCACGTCGGGCTCTGTGCTGACAGCTCAGAGCCTGGAGCCTGCTTCAGATTCTGTATCTTCCTCTCTTTCTGCCCCTTCCCGACTCATACTCTGTCTCTCTCTCTCTCCCCAAAATAAATAAACATTTAAAAAATTTAAATAAGATGAGGAGAACTCTGACCTAGTGTTAGGTCATCATGCCCTTCTCTGTACCAGTTCTGTACTGTGGACCAACTCCCCTATCTCATCACTTAGAGTCTATCACTTTCCTCCAGTGCAGGGGCCCCTGCAGAGCCTAGCACAAGGCACAGTGCCCAGTGCCACTTGAACGTTGGGCAATCGAGAGAAATAATTCAAGAAACTAATTGTGCAAAGCAAATCCCACCTTTTCAGACCCAAGGCCTGTTTTTTCCCAAATCTCTCCCTCACTCCCTACAGCTTCCCTATACAGATTCCCCTTTCGAAAGATAACCGGAACAGTGGAACCTGCTTACTGTGTGTGTCCAAGCAGAATTATGTGACATAGTCAGAGTGAAAGGGTTTCCTGAGACTTGCAGTTTAAAGCCTTCTCCTCTTTTTCCATTTTCATTTACAATTCAACCGTACAACCTTACCCAAGCCCAAAGCAAGAATGAAACACCGAATAAAAAATTTAAACCGCTGTACTTGGAATCTCCATCCCATCTCTGGAGGCAGCCCCTGGAAAAATGTGGGTCACCTTTCTGAGTAAAGCCATCTCTCCCTCCTTCTTTTTCCTTCCTTTAAGACTCTGGATCAAGCTTTGGGTGGGGCCTTTCATCCCCCAAGAGATGAAACTTGTTATTTTTCATGGGACTTTATGATTCAAAGGGTCTAATTCTGACTGGCTGCATGTTAACTGGAATCTTAGCCACAAGGAGTGACTCTAGACCAAAAGGGAAGCTTGCCCTTGACTAGGTCTTAGAAGGACAGCTAATATGTAGGTGTTTCTATACCTAGCAATCTGGTTCAATTTTCAAATCCTGGATCTCCTGCTTTCTAGCCATGTGGCCTAAGACAAATTACTTAGCCTCTCTTAAACTTCATTTTTCTCATCTGTGAAATGGGCTTAATAGAACCATTTCACATGATCTTGCATGCATAATAATTAGCTTAGTTTATACCATAGAGAGTAAGCATTCCATAAATGCTAACTCATATGCACAAACTTTCCCTCTCTCTCTCTCTCTCTTTCACACACACACACACACACACCACACACACACACACACACACACACAGTGATCATTCACTGGTACCAACTCCTGGAATAAGTGCTGTGCCTATATCCTTAGGCCAGCTCTATGAAGCTGGTATCCAGAGATATTAAGTAAGGTGCCTGAGTAGTAAAGCAATGAAGCACATTTGGACCCAGATTTATGACTCCAAAGCCCATGATCTTAAATGTTCTGACTGCTTCATTTCTTATCACCCAGGGATTCCCAAAGTCTCTCCCCAACCCAAACTAAAGTTTGCAAAATGCCTTCACATCAGGTTGGCAAATGGAGATTGCAAGAAAGCCCTCATATTGACCAGTCACTGGATCTCTTCATGGCCTTATGCAGGAGGGTCCCTTTCCTTGGATGTGTCTAGCAGAGCATTTCAACCTGTTGCTCCCTGTGTGAAGGATTCTCTGACTCCCTCTATCCCATGGTTCAGAAACAGTTCCATTCTCTTCTGTTGTTCCAAAGTTCTTCGTCTTTTTTCCATCTCAATTAGTGCTTCTAACTCATTAGATACGGGTTTCATATATCTCTCTCCTCTCCTAAACTAGTTCCTGAGAGCAAGCTCAGTGACTTATTGGTATGTTTTCTACCTGGTGTCCAGAAGATCAGAGTAAATGTGTGTTGAGTAAAAGATCATACAAACAGCTCTATTTTAACAAAAAGTAGTCATATAACAGATGCTGGGCCACCCACTTTCCATATATTCTCTGATTCAATTTGTATAATCATTCCACAGGGTAGGTACTATTAATTGTCCTCACTTTATAGGGGTGGAAGCTGAGCCTCAAAGTGATGAAACAATTTGCCACAATTGTATTTAAATGGCAGAGTAGGGAAACACACCAAACTATGCCCCCCTACAAGGACATAATCTTTCCCCTACTCCAAAATGAATGAAAAAATTAGCCTTCTCTGTGACATACCTCATCACTTCACCCCAAATATCCACACATTCACAAAGGCACAGCTATACTGAATGGCATCCCGTAAGTAGGGCTTCACCTCTCAGGATCAATGTGGTTTTTCTATGCAACCTAATCTCTTCTTAAGGCACACAGTTCCCTTCTTCTCTGCAGGAGCATCACCATAAATCCTTGTCAGTTATTTCTTTAATCAAAGCCAAGGACAAAGAATGAGGCCTGGTGGGTGCCCAGGAAGAGAAGGTGCTGGAAAACAGGAGAGAGGACTGGAAGGAAGGCAAAGACTATGGAAGGATTGAGGATTGAGGGCAGCTCCCACCCTCCCCACCATTAGCAGGCAGCCCCAGGAGCTGTGACTGTCAGCACCAGAGCTAGCAAGGCCAGGGCCCTCCCTGTCTGTCTCTGAGATCATTCCCCAAGTACTCCGCCACCCCGGCGTGCCAGGGATTAACCCTGTCTCTCAGGAAGGCACTGCCCCTGCCCGGATCTGTGTCTTGGTCCCAGACGCTAAGCCAACCCCAGAGCTGACTCAGTTATCCCCTCCTCCCAGCTCCTTGCATGCTGGGTGTGAGCCTGTCCTGTCTACTTGTCCATTTACCTCTCACTGCAGAGAGAAAGGTCTGTCTCTCCAGCCCAAGCGCAAAGCCAGAGCCTGACACAGAGTGTGTGCTCAATAATTGTTTTCTTAAGAAGCCCTAAGGTGTGGAGAAGAAGGTTTCAGAGCCAAACACAGCTGGCTTTTGATACTGATCCTGCCGCTTAGTCTCTGCGACAACTTAGGCAGTCACACCATCTCCCCAAGCCTCCTTTCCTCATTAGCAGTTGAGAATAATAATTCCTCTGATTCAGCATTGCTGTGTGGACCATATGAGATAATCCAAGTAAAAATAGTTTATAAACTATAAACTGCTGACCAATAAAGTAATTCTCATCACAATCAAATAGTCCAGTATTCCACTATTAGAGCTGGCGTTCTTTTTTCTAACTGGGGACCCATTCTGTAGGGTTTGGGTACACAGGCCCCCTGAAGATTTGCCTTATGTCTCTGTGTGCTTGGAGGTGATTCCTTATGTCATCATTGTAATCAACTGCATTCATTCATGGTTCATTCATTTCTTTATGTTATTTCCTTCAGAAAATATTCATTTATCACTTACGATTTTCCAGGCTGTGAAAAATTCAGGAGATGCCACAGTGAACAAAGTAGTCATGGTTTTTGTCTCTTGGTGCTTATAGATTAATGAGAGAGAAGGGTATTATACAAATAATCATTAAAATATTTTATTGTAGTCATGATAGTGCTGAAAAGATAGGACAGGAATCAGTGAAATGTGTAATGGAGAATGCATTGTGTGTGTGTGTGTGTGTGTGTGTGTGTGTGTGTCCATCCATGGTACTGGAGCTGGGAGGCAATGCTTCAAAATAGTGAAGACTTTCCTGACGATGTGTCAGTTAAACAGCCTGAAGAAGGAGGACATAAGTGGTTAAATATCTATGTGTGTGCATAAAGACACAGTTATGGGGAGGGAAGCAAGGGTAGCCAGACAAAATCCTTCTAGAAAGAGGGATCAGGTTGGCAGGAAAAAGAATGCTAGGTAGGAAAGCTTTTGGCACCTTGAAAGCTATTTGGGGGACAGACAGGAAAACAATTTCTGTAAAGTCTGAAATCTGCCGCATTCTTTCCTATTGGGTTATAACCAATGTTCCCAGCTCCATGAATAGGAGGAAAAGGAAGGGAAGGAGGAGAGAATGGAGAAGAAGGACAAGAGGAAGAGCAATGAGGGAGAAGAGGAAGAGGAGAATTTCACAATCTCTTACAACTCAGTAGCATTATTCTTTATAGGATTTGCTGCCTCTTACTGCCTGGGTTCCCTGTCTCATCAGTGGCTTTGCTTCACTCTATCATTTGGGATAAAAACATGGGAGTTATCCTGATTTTCTTTCTCCTCTTTACCTTCAGCGTCCACTTACCACTGCTTCTGCCCACTAAATATATCAAATCTGATGTTGCCTCCTTCCTGTAACTGTTCTTTCTGCTGTCGGCCAGACCCTCTCACCTCAATTACTGCACCACCTTCTCCATTGACATCCCATCCATCAGTCTCCCCAGAAGCAACTTGTGACTGATGCTTCTACAACTCAAGTCAGATCATGTTTGCCTCTGTTTAAAAGTCTTTAATAGGAAGCTCTTGTCCTTAAGAAAAAAGCCTAAACTCATTTTCTTGACTCCAAGATTGGCTACAGAATTTGCAGGGCCCAGTGCAAAATAAAAATGCAGAACACCTTGTTAAAAAATTATCAGACATTTTAAGACAGAAACAGCAAAGCACTAAAGAAGGCACAAAGCCTTTCTAAGTGCAGGGCATGTACAACTGCATAGGCTGCATGCCCAGAAAACAGGCCTTGCCTGCCACTGGTGGCCCTCCATGAAGCAGCCACTGGCATCTTTCAGGTGCTGCCCAGACTGCATGTTACTCTTTAGTAAGCCTCACTATCATGTTCCCCCTTTTGGGGTACACACTACTCTCCCTGGACTCTTTTCCTTCTGAGTTAACTACTTCTTATCCACTAAGATTCCCAGATACCCTCTCCTTCCTACGTTTCAAGATATATGGCCAAATTCTGGGTTCCCACAGCCTTGACCTTTCCTTGCTAATAACAGTTATTGCACTTCATTGAAACCGTATTTCACATTCTCCACCAGATCTTGAATTTTCTAACGGGAGACACAAGAACTTCCAACAGTAGGCCATGGAGACCTAATATTGATAATTTCTGATATCTGTTGAGTATTTGCTTAATACCCTGAACTGTGACAAATAATGTATATGTATAATCTCATGGGATACCTATTATTATAGTGGAAGTAACTTACCCAAGGTCACATCTAGGAAGTGGCAGAGAGAGTAGTCAGGAATAGGTCCTTCTGACTCCAAAGCCCATATTCCTAATCCATATATGTTATCAACTCTCAAAGCACAAGGCAAATGCATGAATGCAGGATGCACTAGTCTGAATAATTGCCATGTAAAAGATTTCCTAATACTTCGAACCTGTGGCAAAAATATGGCAAAAAACTTATATGGCAAAACAAAACTTATATGGCAAAAATAAGTTTTGCAGATGTGATTAAGTCAAGATGTAATTGAGATGGAGAAATTATTCTGTATTATTTGAGTGGGCCCTAAATGCAATCACAAGTGTCCTTGTAAGAGGGGAGCAGCAGGAGCTTACAAACAGATGCAGTATGACCATGGAAATATAGATTGGAGTGTGATGTGGCTACAAGCCAAGGAATGCCAGCAGCCACTGGGAGCTAGAAGAGGCAAAGGAACAGATTCTCCCCTAGAGCCTCCAGAGTGCTGATTTCAGCCCATTGATAAATTTTGGACTTCTAGCCTCCATAACCGTGAAAGAATAATTTTACATTAAATCACCAAGTTTGTGGTAATTTATTATAGCAGCCACACACACACACACACACACACACACACACACACACATGCACACATGCACACTGGTATACAGAATAAATGAATATTTAGAAGAAGGAATGAATGAATGTTGAATATGTAGAAGAATGCAGTGGATGATTCTTATCAAATACACACACACACACACACATGCACATGCACACACACACACTGTTATACAGAATAAATGAATATTTAGAAGAAGGAATGAATGAATGTTGAATATGTAGAAGAATGCAGTGGATGATTCTTATCAAATACACACACACACACACACACACACACACACACAGACATACACACACACACTTCAATCTGCAAGGTAACCATTGCCCCTCTTGTACATATAAAGAAATTGGAACTAACAGCTTAAATGACTTTTATAGAATCATCAGTTAATGGAAAGAGGATCTAGGAGTAAACAGTAGACCTTCTGACTCCTACTTATGAGCCTTTTCTACTCTAACCCATTTTTTCCTTTCTCAATAAGAAAAACAATCATCTTAAGAGAGAACCCGTAAATAAAATTTTCTACCTCAAACTTTGAATCTCTGTTTTACTCCATACCTATGCCCACCTGGTATATAATTGGTGGGAACACAGCCCACAGATCCTTAGCTACCACAGCTGTGAACCCCTGAGGGCAAGGATCACCTGTTCTTTATGACATTATCCTAGTCCCTGGAACAATATCTGGCACCTAGAAATACTTGGTGAATGTTTGAAGAAAAGAAAGAGTGAATTGAAGACATAAAGTACCAGACTTAGTAAAAATTATAATTGAGGGCCTTTTTTCCCCCATTTCATTGTGATTTTTGATGCCCAAGTCACTAAAATGTTGGTAAAAATAATCCCGAAACAAATGGAAAATATTAGCTTGTAGCATAGTTATAGATGTGTCTGTCTTTACTACTAGCTGGGAATGCTTTGAGAGGAGACAATGGGTTCCCCTGGCCCTGTATCTATCATCTCATCAAAGGTGTTCAATAAACCAGTACTTACTGTAGCTAAAGACATGATAAGGCCCCTTCCTGTCCCCAGATCAGGCAAAGCTTGCATGCTTTGGGGACACAAATCTGACTGTTCTTTTCCTATGACTTGGTGTGACATTTCCAACATGAATATAAGTATCATTTATATCATTTCAGCAACAATGCATCTCCATCACAGTATGCAATTGAGAGCTAAGTCTGGATTCCTCAGGGAGGAATTACTTATGGAAGATTCATGCCTTTGGGATGTGGAGTTCCCAGTTGAAAAGCCTCTGTTAATTTATAGGAGGTCATAAATCAGCAGGGAAAAAAAACATTGGCTCACAACCCATGGAAGGATAATATATCCTCCAGGACCAAATGAAAACCAGGCCACAGGCCTAAGGATGATTTAGGACCCTGAGCTCAATGATCTGTCCCTGGCTGATTTGGATTCCTTGGGACTTCTCTGTTTAGGCCAGGAGAAAAGGTTTTGCACTGACCACTGACCATGAATGAGAGGGCCAGAAAATGTTATTCAGCTAACTATACATCACCAGCGGTGCCATTTCTGCTCAGAAGAGTAATGCCATGCATTGCATCACTCACCATGATCCTGCCAATTGGCTCAAGCCATCATGGTCCCACAGGCCAAGGTTTGTACTTGTAGAAGATGGCTCCCATTCAGATATTGATTTAGAACTGGGATTCTTAGCCTTGGCCAAGGTGTTTAGAAGACTGTTCTCATGGGATGGAAACAAGGAAGAAAACAGGTGGCAAATAATCTGATTTGTTTGAGGCTATAGTTACCCCAGAACATACAGAAGTCAAAACTCCTCTAACTCAATATTTCCAAACTGTATATTTTGTCATATGTAAAATTATAAGAAAATGCCAGTGAAATTGTTCTGGAAGCAAGAAGATGGTTGTTTAATTATTAAAATCAAATTCCTGGAAATGTAACTATATATAGTTTGTGATTTTTGATCAGGGCAAGAAATATTTCCTGAGAACCTACTATGATGGGTTAAGATCTGTGTTAAATGCTACAGATAGGAAGTCCCTGCCCTCAAGGGGCTTCTTGGCCAGAAGAAGAGGCAAGTGATGTGAATAAGCAAGATTGAAATAATCTGGTAAGCACTGTAATGGGGGAAATGAGAGAGGGGCTATGGGAATGGAGGTGACCTATTCATCCCCCTTGGAAGTCCAGGGTACATTTCTGAGGCTTGAAGGATGAGTAGAAGTTTCCCTGTCAAAAGTTGGGGAGGGAAATTATAGTATAGAAAAGAATATGAGCAAAGGAGCAGACAGTAGTGTGAAATAACAGTTGTGTGTTGTGTGTGTGTGTGTGTGTGTGTGTGTGTGTGTGTATGTGTGTGTGTGTGTGTGTGTGTGTGTGTGTTATCATTATGAGTAGTTGGGATGGAAGAGGGTTCTTGGATCAAAAAGTGTGAGGTTGGAGAGGGCAGTCAATGAGACTGGAAATGTTAAGAAATAAATTTTTTCCAGATGAGAATTTGTCTCAGCTGAGCTAAAGGAAGAAAGCAGACTAGAGGCTGTGTCCACATTTGAGAGGACATGGGAACAGGGAGTATTATTTTGTTGTATTTTACCCATTGACATGGTATAGAATAAGAAAAGAAGATAGCGAAGACAGCATTGCATAGAGATGAGTGAGCGAGGTGGAAACTAGGAGACCAAGGTTCCAGGCCCTTCTTTTCCATGAAACTCACTGTGACTTTGGGCAGATCTCTCTCCCTCTGAGTCTGTCTCCTTGCCAGTCAGTTGGAGATAATGGTAGCTACTTCACAAAATTAGAAAGAAATGCAGAGCTACGTTGGGTGAATCACTTTGGATATTGTAGAGAGATTTTTTTATAAAATTAATCAGGGGAGCAGGAAGGAGTTTACATATAAAAAAGAGCCCATCAATACCAAGTTCTTTCCAACTTTTAATTTCGAGGGCCCTGCAGATGACCCTGTAATTGACATACAGAGCAACATTCATGGAGATCTGACTGCCTAGTGGAGGCACAAATACATGAAGCTAGACTTTCAGAGGAGAGTACTATGAGCATCCAAGAAAGGAAGGAGGCAGCATGGGGAAGCATGGGCTGCTCAAGAGCAAGGACAGGGAATGTTTAATGGGTTGATGAATTTTGTGAACTTTCTACCAGGTTCTCACAAATTTCCCCAGTGTGGTGGGACATTGGAATCATGTCACGTTCCCTGCTTTGGGGCCTTCACACCAAGTTGGAGACAGGGCTCGAATTCCCTGGGCACAGTCCAGGAATGGGCATTGCATTTGGCACCGCTGAGTCACCCACAGGATGTTAAGAAACTTTGAGTACCTCCCCTATGCCTTCACTGACCCGTCTTAATGCTCTGTTGAGACTCAAATCCTGTTTGTAAATGGAAGACCCCCAGCCCTCACAGGGGTCCCCCACTGCTGTTCTGTGGGAGCCATCCAGCCCCGTCCAATTGATTGATTTCTCCGGATACGCGGAGGGTGGTCCTGGGGGGAATGGGGTCTTGGCAGGATATCTCCCCATATTCTCAGCTCATTTGCCACTGTGTCCTTGCCAAGTTTTGCTTCCCGTTGCATTTCATCAGATCATTCCTTAGTCTGTCTCCTTAAGACACATTCAAAGAATCTGAATTAAGCTTCAATCAACCCCTGCCTTCCCCCAGAACGCGTTGTTAGGGAACTTGCCTACAAAGGCAGCCCGGGCGCTGTCCCAGACTCCAACCTCCCTTTCCTCTTCTCCTCATCCTCCTCATCATCATTCAATTAATCCTCAGCCAGTTTTCCTCAGTGGCCTCTACTCTCCTGGTCACTGGGCAAGCCCTTGTGTATCCTGAACAATTATGCCAAGAATCTGCCCATCATAGCCCTTCTTTTCTGCTCACTGAAGCCCTGAGACTTTTGTCTAATTATCTCTGGAGTTGGGAAGTAGTTTCATTTTCTGGAGAAGAGCATATGAGCTCTAGCCTCCAGCTTCCCCTATGCCGAGGACAGGATCCCTGGATAAGAGGGCTTCTATAGATGCCTCTTGTCAAGGGTTACCACTACCCAAAACAAATCCTGCTCTGAGATGAAGAAGAGAATTAACTTGAAATAACTAACTTGTAAGTCATACATCAAAGGAAGTAAGTACAACCCTTGTTTGTTTCCACAGCTTTCTCCAAGTTGAAAGATTGTTAGCAAATATTCTCTGAAACATCAACAAGAGCTTTTATAATGTGGTAATTGGGAGCAAGGGGAACATCTGCCTGTCAGAACAAGCCAAAATAAATTCCCATCTAAGTAGTTATCTCCATACTCAGAGCTTTCACTCTATCTAGTCTAGGCCACCATTATCTTTTACCTGATCAGTACAGGAGCATCATACAATATTCCCCTGTTGCCACTATTACACCCCTACAATCTATTCTTCACTTGGCAGCTAGACAGACTCTTTAACAATGTAAATCACATCTCATTTTCCCCTCTCCTACTCCCAGTCAAAACCCATTCAGAATAAAAAATTAAGCTCTTCAGTCCTGCCTACAAAGCCCAGTGGTTTGGTTCTTGCCAACTTGTCCAAATTTGACTTCTTTCCCTCTTTGTCTTACCCACTCTGCCCCAGCCATAGTGATACCCTTCTAGTTTTTCAAATTCCCAAACTAGTTCCCTCCTATGAGCCCTTACAGTAGAAGTTTCCCTTTTCATGTGATAGTGGGATAGTCTCTCTTCAGATTTGTTTGTACCAGGCTACTTTTTGTCATTCAGATCAAAGATTTTCAGAGAGGCCTTCCATGACCACCTAATTTAGATTACCTGACATACAGTATTAGGTCGAGCCATTTGAAATGGCTGTTTTGCAGGTTTAATATTAGAGGTTTCATAAGGTTCAACCTAATAAAAATTCAATACATATTTGTCTTGCATGAATCGCGAGTGTTTATACATGTTGTTTATACATGTTTGTGTTGTTGTTATATAGGACATAGCATTATATCTTATACATAGTAAGTATTTAATAAAAGGTAGTTGCTGTTGCTATCATTTTTGTTGTTGTCATCGTCGTCATCGTCATCATCATCATCATCATCCTAAATCATGAAAGAAGATGTAGAAGATGAGGAAAATGTAGGAAGAGAGGAAACCTCAACATTAAACTGGTTTAGGATATGGGAGATAGGAGGTCTGAGGTTGTATCTTCTACTGCTGCCAAACCATGAGATCTTGGATAAGGTAGTATCTTTTGAAGATAACACAAGGGTTGGATTCTCAAATTGGACTCACAAGAAACAAGTGTTGTACCAGGTATCAAGATTTATGAATGATTTCAAAGCTGCAAGTAAACAAAAAGGCACAGGGGAAGCAGGGAGAAGCTCAGGACTGCCCAAACTACTTCCCGGACCATTTCTGGTCACTTTAGGACTTGCTCTGACCCAGATTTGACATACAGGTTTCTAAAAGAAGTATAAAAGCACATCACTTACATGAAAGCCAGATCTTTTGGTCATGAAGCATCTCCATTTTATATTCCAATAATTGCATAGATTACATGACATTTTACAGAAAGCATGCCCCTGAATCTGTCAATTCTAGGTTTATTGACCATAAGCCATAGCGTGATAAGGTACATGCTCTTCACGGTACTCCCAAGGTAAAGACTCTGCTACTAAGAAATACCACCTGTGGTTTTCCCTCGAATCCTTAACAGCATATTCATAAGGAGATTTGACCAACTCACATCTCTTCCCCCAGGACAGCCCCCAAGAAAAGGGAAGAATGTATTGCATTCTCATTCCTTCGTTCTCTAGACTACACTTCCTTCATGTGTAAAATGAAAGCCTTCCTTACCATATCTGAATGCCCAAAGAATTCTAAATCTCATTGAACCCATGATAATTGAGGCTATTTCCTATCACTACATATACCAGGCAGAATCAACATAAATAGCATATAGGGAAAAGGAGTCTCCACCAGGGAGATTGTTAAACTCAACCCCAAAAGCTCCTTCCTACTTAAAGATGATTGGGCAAGCAGAGTGTAATGAAAGGAGTGTGAGTTCTGGGGTTAGAGAGATCTGGATCCAAGCTTCAACTCTAGAATTCAGTGACTGTAGGTATTTGGAGAAGAGTCAGAATGTGTCTCAGTCTCTGTTTCCTCACCCATTAGATGGCAGATGGCAATCACAAATTTAAATGAGATGACACAGGTCAACACCAACCACAGGAACTGGCATAAAGTAATTGGCAATGATGAAGGCATTAATTCACCTATGACATTGTATGCATCTCTGTCACAGGGCCTTGCTATGTACAATGTCCAGTGTACAAAAATAGAATAAGATGATAGGAGATAGGTTCACTCTAGTGGGACGCACAGATAGACCACTAGCCATGCACACCTCTCTCCATTCCCACCATCTTGCCTCTAGCTCCAACTCATTGAACATGAAGCATCCACAACTAACTTCCTAAACTACAGATCTCAGCCACTGCTTTGCTTAAAACCTCCAATAGCTCCCAATCATGTTAACGGCAAATCCTAAACTCTCCAGCCCCGTGAGCAAGACTCTCAGTGACTAAGCTGATATTCTACTCTGACTGACCTCCAGGATTAGTCATGAAGACCAAGTAGTAGAACCAATAACCCCCAAATTTTAGAGAATAACACAGGAACAGTTTTTTCTCATCTATGCCTGTATGTAATATGGGTCACCTGAGAGAGGGGTGATTGCCCTGGGCAATAATTCAGAACCCTCTTTTCCTTTCACCTTTGGGTCACCCTCCTTCTCTGGGTTCTTAGAGCTCATTCTGAGTGCCAGAATATTGGGAAAGAGAGAAAGGATCATTCATGGAAAAGTTTATGCTCCAGACCTAGAAGACATGCATTATCACTTCCTGTCCCATTCTATTGGCCAGAAGTGAAATCATACTATTGCTTCACCTTAACTACAAAGGAGGCTGGAAAATTAGATATTGGTGATCATTAGCATTCTCTGCCTTATTCCCTTCCAGCTGACCCTGAAACAACTCTAGACTCCTGTACTTAACCATTCAGGTCCACATCTCTGTGATTTTGACCCTACTTGTCTCTCTGTCACTAATACTTTAGGTAAACTCCTTTTTATCTTTCAATTCCTGTCTAAGCATTACCTTCACTTCAAATATTCCTTTATTAGGCCCCTTTATCCCAGAGATAAAACTAATTGCTTATTCCTCTCAGTACACCTAGGCTTTACTCACACTGTCACTGTGGTTTGTTCATATGCTTGCTTTTTCTCTAGAATTTCAGTTTGTTCTGAGCAGAGGCCTGTGCCAATGCATCACTGTGACCCCACCATCCTGCACACACCCCAGTACTGAGTGAGCTGCTCAGTGGGAAATTGCAATGTTATTCTTATAATGAATATTACAAGCCAGATTCAAAGACAGACCACCTGGTTTTGAAGCCTGACACTATTGAATAACCTTGATCAGATTGCTTGCTCTCTGATCCTCAGACACCTCATCTGTAAAGCCAGAATAATATTAGCTCTCCATATTGTATGGTGGTGAAGAATTCATGAATTAATGCGTAGAGAGCTCTCAATGTCGTGCTTGCTATACACAAGGAACACTCAATAAAATGTTAGCTGTTGCTCTTATCATATCCTTCTAACCTACTTTGAGGATGGAAACAAAAATGCTGTCCCCTGACTTTGAGCAACCCTGAATTAGGAGAGAGAACCTTGTGCCGTAGACACATGGCCCCCAGGGAGTGATTCAGGCAGGCCAAGGCCTTGGTGAGCTCCCATGGCCCTGGAAGCGTTCCTTGAGTGAGGTCTGGCAGGGGCAAGGAAAAGCTGACAGATTAAATGATTTAGTCTGTTCAGCAAAGTAAACGTGGCTAGAGGATGTTAGAAGTAATTCAGAATGGAAGCTCCAACTGCCACTGGGTGGAGTAAATTTTTTTTCCAAATTCAATTTGTTTTCACTTGACTGCTTCATTTCATCAACACAGCTCTTTGGAACATTGGCTAAATTCCCTGAAAAAGTCTCCCTTTTTAAGTGTTTTCTTAATATGTTCTCTCCTCTTAGTTCCTCAAATGCAAATGAAAACTAAACACTTGGAAACCTAGAGAAAGCCCCCCAAAACACCAGGTCAACATAGATATGCACCAAGTCTGTGCTTGCAGATTGCTTGGTGAAGGTGGGACTGTGGGTTTGGATGTAAAGTTGCTGTAAGCAGCTGTAGTTAAATCATTCACCAAAATGGCTCTGGAGTTGATAAATGGCTTTCTTTTCACAAAGACTCTTTCATCCAAATCAGTCTTGTATGAGGCCCTCAGTGCCTCCCCATTTCAGCCTCAGGAGGAAGGAAGAGAAAGAAGTAGACAGTCATCTGTAGCACAGAAGGTTTCTCAATCAGGAGTTCAGGTTGCAACCCATTCTTTGCTTATGCATCTGGGCAACGGACACTCACTCTACTGCTCCACCAACATGACCGGGGCAGCGGCCACAAGCCAGAACATGTTGGGGGAGTTTCCTTCATTATTACCTGGAGCTTCTTTGAAAAGAGAATAATAACCCAGAGAACCCTGCTTGTACTGGCCCATACAAGATTCTGAGATGGCCTAACCCTTGTAATTCAGAACCAGCTAATTCCAGACTAGCTTTGGTTCCTTCTGAGTATGAACCATTCCAGTTCTAAAGTTTTAGTTCTCTCCATTGGTGAGGAAATATATAATGTCAACAGCAAAAGACTACATAAAGGATATTTTTCTTTCTTTTTTTTTCCTGCTACCTCTTCACCTTTTTTTGTTTTTATGAGGACTTGGCAGAGCTGATAAATTAGGCAGATTTTTCCACATGGAACATAAGATTTCATTATAAACTATATGCAGGAGTTAACATGATTGTGGTGGATTAATTTAGAAAGATAATTTACTTATTTTTTTCTCTAAATTATTAGGTACTTAATGTCTGCAGATGTGAAAAGTTATCTGCAAAGGAGTAACAAAAGAATAAAACACTTTTATTGGTATTTTCCAAGAGATCAGTATTTTGTTGTAACCCTCACATGATCCTGTAATATTTCTTTGTTCAAGACAAATTGAAGCTCCTAGAAGTTAAGAAGTTTGCTCAAGGTCCTACAGGTAGAATGTGGCAAACCCATCAATCAATCAGATATTGACATATCAGTCTTTAAAGCCCATTCACGCCTGTAACTACAAATCTCCTTTCCTCACTATCTCCTTATTCAAAATGGCAGTATGAACTGCCTCTTGGAGTTGTTATAAGGACTAAATGAAATATATTTGAAGGAATCTATCTGTACTTTTTATGTGGTTGTATATGAAATGCTACTAGCTTAGGGCCTGAAGCCTCAGTCATTTGGAGCAGTTCAAGGCAATAGAGTGTTGGGGAGAAGAGTTCAAGGAGTCCTCCCAGACTTCCCCACACACCATTTTCACCCTCTGCTAGGCTGGAAACTTAACCCTGCCAATGAACTAACCATGTCACAGGACTAGTGATGGGACTTCATTCTTGGACTTCTCTCAATGGCTGTCACATAACATCTCAGTAAATATTAGTTGAAATATCAGCTGGGGTCTTCCTCGCCATTAAGACTCAGCAAAATTAGCTTCATGCTTTCCCCAACTCTGCAGCCTGTGGACATCCAAAACCTTTTCCAGTACTCCAGCAAATTCCTCGGAACCCTGGAGCCTCCTGCCTCTGAGGGTATGTTTCTAGATGCGTCTCTCTGTCCTATTCCAAAAGACCCAGCTAGGGGTTGGGATGGGGCATGGAACAAAACTATTTCTTTGAGTCTCCAAATACCCACTCACGCATGTATGAGAAAGGTAGGCCATACTCAGTACTAGGCAGAGGGGCCCCAGAGGAGAAATCTCTGTCACCACCATGAAAACAACTATCAGTAGAACAGAATATCACATCAAGAGATGTCTTCCAGACACCTCCCTACCAAAGTTTTGACAAACCCTTCCTCACACCCAGTTCACTCTCCAGTTCGCTGACTTCTCCATCCCCTTCCTCCTTTCTTTCATCTCATTACTCATCTCTCGTTCCATTTAAGGAGCAAAACCGATAACATGCTCATACCCATGGAAAGCTGACACTCTCATTCATGATAGTTTGGCATCTAGGAACACCCACAACTTGAAGACCCCATCTACCTCAAAAGGATTTATTAAGCTCCACCTGCCTCTTTTCCTAGCAGGCATTCCAATGCTGGTTGCTAAGATAAATAATACAAAAATGTCTGTAGTTCTTATGTTGCATGAGGCACTGTTTTAAGCACATCGTACTTTTTAAAAACTTTTTTTAGAATTTATTTATTTTTGAGAGACAAAGCATGAGCGCGGGAGGAGCAGAGAGAGAGAGAGGGAGACACAGAATCAGAAGCAGGCTCCAGGCTCTGAGATGTCAGCACAGAGCCCGACAGAGGGCTCAAACTCACAAACTGTGAGATCATGACCTGAGCCAAAGTCAGACGCTCAACCGACTGAGCCACCCAGGGACTTAAGCACGTTGTATTTTTATACTAATTTAATCCTTCGAACAGCTCCATGAGATTGTTGTTTTTATATTCTCATTTCACAGATAGTAACTGAGATGCAGAGAGATTAAGCAACTTGCTCAAGGTCACATAGGTAGTAGTGGACCTATGATTCAGTCTCTGACAGTCTGGTTTCATACTGTGCTATTAACTTCTATATACTGATAAGGTAGATAGAAAGATGGGGAGCCAGATATTTCCCCTTGCCCAACTCGTTACAAAATAAAGGAATGTATTTATTTATAGAATTAATGAATAAGGAGAATTTCAAGCAAAACTTTGGGGTTTTGGAAAATGTATGAAACGTAAACAACAAAAAGTAGGCCAAAAGGAATCAGGGTTAAAAAAAAATAGTAAAATCTAAGAGGGTAGTTTCAGAAGGAACAGAGGAAGGCCCTGGGGCAAGTGATCATCAGGAGCATTGACCAGGCTCCAGGAAATTATGTGTGGGGATTAAGTTGGGTCAGGGAAGGGCTGTGTTTTAAATCACATAATCTATCCTCCATACCTGCAAGAAAAGCACCCTGGACACTGAGCGAGCTGCTTCCTTTTGAAGGCCCTCGGGGGTGTTGAGATACAGATTGTAAAGAGACAGGAGCAGAGAGTCCCTACCCCCTTGCATGGAGACACATTGCTTCAGAGGAAAGGCCCCTCATCGGAGGAATAAACTCAGGAAAGTTTCTACTTCCAAGTGAAGTGATCTTTGTTTCCTACTTGGAAACCACCGTAGTGTCTACATCTGGACAATGATGTCTGTTATAAGAATACAACTCTCTCATCAGAATTCACCAGACTGCGTAAGCAAGGCTGGGGCGTCTAAATGAGGTGTGGAAGTTACAGCTCTCTCCCCACCAGCTCTCCTTTCTAAATACTTTGCTTCTGTCAACAAAGGAAAAGTTAATCATCCTGGATCTCCAGACCCACTATTATAGAAGAGTAGGAAAATCAACCTGATGATTAGATTCTTTGATTTTGCATATTGTTTAATTATCTATCTTGAGAAATAAAGGTCTCATTCACTGAAAATTTTCATCTTTTCCATTTGGCAAATTCTCATGCCCTCCACTTTTCCTTCCATCCAGATTCACTGAAAGGTTATCTCATTAAGCACAGTACTTTCTTTTTGGACTCTGGCATCACATATACCCAGAATTATAATGAAAATAACAATAGACTTATATTAAGTACTTACTATTTGAATACACCATTCTGTTTGACAAACATCATCTTATTGAAGTTTTAAGACAATTCTGATGTACATAGTATTTTCCTTATTTTATGGTTGAAGAATCAGATACTCACAGAAACTCCCATGGTCAGTGAATGACAGAATTTGGACTCAGCCCAGGCCTGGCTGGTTCGGGAGCTTTAATTAATTCACTGATGGCTCTAGTTGAGACACAGCCCCCACCACTGATGCAGAATGCAGCAGAGCTCACTGCTTCCACCAACAGGCTGTCTGCTCATTCATCCACCCTGAGAGGCTTCCCAGCACCAAGAAGCCTCTGATTATCCATGTCAGTTGCAGCGAGCCCAGAAACTTCATGGACCCTACCCATTCAAGCCAGAGATGACACCTCAAGTGGAGGCTGTTCTTCCTCCCATCTCTCATGTTGTTAAAGGTTGGGAATTTGTCCTCCTTAATTATAACAACTGTTTCTGGATTAGGTTTTCTCAGTCCTATATGGTTCTCTCTCATTTAAGGTGTTACCTTGTAGTTCTGCCTTGCTGTACTCCTTCTTAGCACTGTTGCCGTTCTATCCTGGACACTCCCCCTAATTCTTTGAAGACTCACCTCTGCCTTCCATTTTTCCCCCTACACCTGTATTGCTATCATCTTTGGTGACTTTAGCATTGGATAATCCTTTCAACATCCTGGCATTTAGGATTCCTTGCCCTCTTTATTTCCTATCATCTTCCCTGTCTCTCCATGTAGACCACATTATCTCAATTCACTTATCCCAAATATACCATTTTATACACCTTCTAGAAACTTCCAGTTTACAGACCCACCTGTTTTTTCTTCATTTCCCAGGACTTCTTTGTTTTCATGTCCTTCATCATCTAGGTGCCATTGACCATCACAGCAACTATTTTTCTCAAAATCCTCAATTTCTTACTAATGATCTTATTGTGAGTCCTGTGTAGAACCCAAAACCTGAATGAACTCAACGCTATCTGCTTCACTCTTGCTCCTGGATTACTGGGTAATTGTGAAGAAAAAAAAATCACTCTGAATTGGAAACAATATTAATTTGTGATCTCCGACCTTAACCTGGCCCTTAATGAAATGTGCAGGAGTCCCATGTGTCTATGGATAGTTTTCACCTTTTGTGAGGCAGCAATTTCAAACTGTCTCCTCTGCTCTAAAAGGCAGGACCCCCACTTCTCCCTTAGTCTCCATATGACCTTGACTCCCACAGAAAAATAGGAGACATCAGCAAAAAGTCCCTCAACATCCTGCCATTAGCATCTTCACTTATCCCCTCCTCCTCCCATCTTGATGGGCCAGAACAGACATTCTTTATCATACTGAAAACTGGATCCCATTCTCTGGATCCCTTCTCTTCTTGCCTTTTCAGGAATGTTACTCCATTAATCTCTCCCTCTCTACTGACTGCACCTCTGTAGCATGTGGACATGGCACTGCCTCCAATCCCCAGGTCCTCCCCCAGATTCCGAACACATTCTATGTTCTTTCATGGGGAAGGTCTGTCTTAAATATCTCCATTTCATCACCTCCACTCACTCTTCAGACCTCTGTATCTGACCTCCCCACCTTTACACCAATGAGACTATACTTGAAAAAGTGACTCCTTCTTGCAACATTGCATGTGTACTTTCCACCTTTTGTCTTACTTCTCTGTGATTTAATACCGTCAGTCACCTGGAGTATTCTCTATCCTTGACTTGTGGGACATGATATTCTAGTTATCCTCCAAGCTGTCTGGCTCTTCATTCATTTCCCTATCTTGGACCATCTTGTTTCATGTTTCCCTATCTACCTATTTGATCCTATCCTTTCTTGTGATAACTACAGAATGTTCATGCCTTCTAGATCTGCGTGTCTGTTTCTGGTTAATTTTGTGTGCCACAAACTTTTGTATTCAGTGCTCTTCTACAGATTGCACTGGGATCTCTCACAGAACTTCATACTCAGCATTCATTAAAAAACACCCTCAACCTGTCACTATACCCATTCTTTTTCCTCCTACATTTTAGTTTCACTGAATAGTGCTAGTTTCTCAAGCTAGGAAAGTAAAAACACCCTTGTCCTCTTGCCTTGCCTCAAGTCCCATGTGTAACAGGTATTAAATTCTATGAATTCTGTTTCTCATCTATATCCTGAATATACCTCTTACATGTAGTTTCAGTTTCACTCACAGAAAACCACCTGTTCTCTTACTCCAGGTTCCAGCTGTGTGACCCCCTCCCCTACTCCCTCTGGACTATTGCTCACACATCCCATTTGCTTAGCTTGCTCATATTCTTCCATCAGACTTGCCCTCTGATATTACCTTTAATAAAGAGCTTTTCATAACCCCAAGACTGGATTGGGTGTCTCTTTGCAGTGCATCTATAGCATCGTGTGATTATCTTCATCATATCAGTTATACTGTATTTTAATCAGCTGTTCACTCACCTGTTTTATTTATATGCAGTTTGTAACTTTGTCTTGAACACTTAGCCCACACTCTGGCATGTAATAAGTGATCATTCAGTATTTATTCAATGAATGATCTATTTTTAAACTATAACTTCGCTTTCTGTCAGTTGTGCAGTGACCTATGAGCATGTATTACTCAATAAGTGTATGACCATTCTTTTAAAAGTCAGCTTTATTGAGTTATGATTTACATACAATAAAACTAATATGAAGTGCAAACTTCAGTGAGTTGTGATAAAGGTATACAAGTGTATACCAAACACTACAATCATAATATAGAAAATTTATATTGCTCCTGCCCTTCTGCAATAAATCCCTTCCTCTCCCCTAAAACTGCTGGTAATGATTTATCTGTTTTTATCACTATAGTTTTGCTTTTGCTAAAATACTGAAAAATTGGAATCATATAGTGTATAGTCTCCGGAGTCTAGTTTCTTTCACTTAGCGTAATGTTTTTAAGATGCCTGTCATGATGCAGTGCCTATCAGTAGTTTATTCATTTTTAGTGCAGAATAGTATTCTGTCATGTGCATACACCATAATTTGCTTTCCATTCACTGAATAATGAATATTTAGATCATTCCCATTTGAGGCTATTATGAAGAAAGCTGCTATGAACATTCAAGTGCAAATCTTTGTGTAAACATGTTTATATTTCTTTAGGGTAAATGTATAGGAGTGGAAGTACTAGATCATATGGTAGGTATAGTTTTAACTTTATAAGAAATTGCCAAACTATTTTCCAAAATGTTATGCATTCCCACTGGAAACATTAAAGCTTCCAACTGTTGCACTTCTCAATAATGCTCAGTGTCAGTCTTTTTAACTACAGCCACTATAATAGTGATTATCTTCCCTGGTTTCAATTTGTCTGGTGACTAATAAAGTTGAGCGTATTTCCATAAACTTATTGGTCATTTGTGTCTTCTTTTGGGAAGTGTGTGTTAAATTTTTTTGCCTATTTATTAAGCTATTTATCTTCTTTTTTTTTTCAGTTGTAAGAGTTCTTTATATATTCCAGATAAAGTCCTTTGCTGGATATATATATATATATATATATATATATATATATATATGTATGTGTATATATATATGTACGTATGTGTGTATATATATGTGTGTATATATATGTGTGTATAAATGTATATATATACACACACATACGTACATACATATATACACGCGCATACACACACACACATATGTATATATATTGAAAATATTTTCTCTTAGTCTATAGCTTGCCCTTCCATTTTATTAGCCATACATGTATTTTGAAGAGTGGAAATGTTTAGACCAAGTATAATTAATCAATATTTTTGTATTTCATACTTTTTGTGTCCTTAGGTCTAAAAAATAATGTCTTACTTCATGTAGCAGAATTTTTACTTCCGTATTTTCTTCTAAAATATTTATGCTTTGAGCTACTACATTTAGGTCTATGATCCATTTCTAATTAGTTTTTGTATAATTTGTACGAAGAGGGTTAATTCATTGCTTCCCACATGAATATCCATTTGATCCAAATCCTTTGTTGAAAGTCTACTCTTTCCCTAAATAATTACCTCGGCACCTTTTCGTAAAAAACAATTAATATGCATATTTATTCATTTGGGATTTTGGGGGGGCTCAATTCTGTTCCTCTATGTGTCTCTCTTTTTTTTAAATTTTTTAATGTCTATTTATTTTTGAGAGAGACAGAGTATGAGTGGGGGAGGGGCAGAGAGAGAGAGGGAGACACAGAATCAGAAGCATGCTCCAGGCTCCGAGCAAGCAGCAAAGAGCCCAATGCGGGGCTCAAACTCACAAACCAAACCGGTGAGATCATGACCTGAGCCGAAGTCGGCCACTTAACCAACTGAGCCACCCAGGCACTCCCCTGTGCTTCTCTTTATGCCAAAAATAATGTATTAAATAATGTTTTTGATAATAAGTATTGAAATTTGGCAGGGTAGATCTATCACTATTATTCTTTCTCAGAATTATTTAGGCTATTCTAGGCTTTCCATTTCTTTATAAATTTTAGAATCTTCATATAAATTCTACCAAAAAGACCCCTAGGATGTTGATTGAGACTGTATTGAATCTATTGATCAGTTTAAGGAGAATTCATATCTTATTAAGATGCCTAATTATTATAATAATATTCCTCTCCATTTATTAGTTAGTGTCCTTTACATAAAATGTTCTGTAATTTAGTAATTCAGACCTTGCATGTATTAGGTTACATTTAGCCTTAAGTATTTTGTGGTTTTGATCCTATCGTAAATGCTAGTTTTTGAATTTCAAATTCTAACTATTCATTTTTTAAATTTTTATATTTTTGTGTGTTTTTTTGTGTTTATTTTTGAGAGAGAGATTGAGAGAGAGTGAGAAGGGGAGGGGCAGAGAGAGAGGGAGAGAGAGGACCCGAAGCAGGCTCTGTGCATACAGCAGAGAGTTCAATGCAGGGCTTGAACTCACAAACGATAAGATCATGACCTGAGCCAAAGTTGGATGCTTAACTGACTGAGCCACCCAAGTACCCCAAATTCTAATTATTCATTGATGTTACAAAGAAATAAAATTTACTTGTTATTTTATAACATTACTAGATTTGCTTTTTAGTTTTAGTACCATTTGTTATAGATTGCTTAGAACAGTATATGAACTCAAGCATGTTGCCTAAAAATAAATATAATTTTTTTCTTCTTTTTTTTGATAAGTTTACTTTGTGTTGTAAAGAATAATTTTGTTACTTAAAATGGAGTTTTCTGACCCTCAGTCATGTGCAGACATGGAAGAATGCCACAATGAGAGATATGTGAAATTAAAGGATTCATTATATTCACAAATACCAGAAGAGGGAGGCATGGCTCATCACTCAGGGGGCCATATGGAAGGAGTTCGAAGGGAGAAGGCTTAACCAAGCAGGTGGAGATCAGAACCCATGAGCAAGTGCTTCTATTGGGGGTCAAGGTAGAGGACAAAAGCAAAAGGCACAAGGAGGTTTTATTGGTGCATTTGAATGTCACTAAATCACAGTCAGGGGAAAGCAAGAAGGGTACCTTGTGACAGAGACCAACCTTATCACACCAGTGCGCTAGTCACGTAAGTGGGGTGCTCATAGCCTGTTTGTGGGAATGTCGAAGTATCAGTAAAATATAAATTTTTAAAAATCTGCAATATAACATTTTATATATTTTTTGCCTTATTTAATTGCATGAGACTTCCAGTGCAATGTTGAAATCATGAAATAGAAGTCATCAAAGTAAACAATCTTGCCTTTTTCCTGATCTTATAAGAAAGACATTAAGTCTTTCATCATTAAATATGAGGTTAGCTGTAGGATTTTCTTCTAAATTGCCTTTATCAGATTGAGAAAGCTCTCTTCCATTTCTAGCGTTCTGAGGGTTTTTATTAAAAAAAATACATGTTGAGTTTGTTCAAAAGCTTATTCTGCATCTGTTGAATTAATCTATTAAGTTTCTTTTTGTTTTCTCTGTACATATGGTAAGTTTTGTTGTATTATTTTGGTGAAAAAATTAACATTGCATTTCTGGGATAAAAATCACTTGGTCAGGCTATAATCCTTTTTATAGTTTTCTCTATTAAATTTGTTAATATTTGTCAAATATTTCTGCATATTTGTTCATAAGAAATATTGATCTTTTTTTTTTTTTAAATCATGAAATGGTAGCCTATCAGAATTAGTTTGGAAGTGTATTAGTTATCTATTGCTGCTTAACAAATATCCCCAAAACGTAGCAACTTAAAGCAGCAAATACTTATTATCTCATAGTTCATGTCAGAAATCCAGGAGTAGGTTAGTGGTTCTTCCAGGAACTCTCAAGAAGTTGTAGTCAAACTATCTTCCAAGGATGAAGTCATCTGGAGCTGGAGAATTCACATCCAAGCTCGTTCACATTCTGAGCTTATTCACAAATGAGACTGGCTGAAATGTCAGATACCCCTCCCCCACCTATGTGGGGCTTTTTGTAAGCTGTCTGAGTATTCTCAGAACATGGAATTTGGCTTCCCACAAAATGATTGATGAGAGAGAGAGAGAAAGGGTGGTGGGGGGGAGAGAAGGAGGGAAATTTATCTTTTATAATCTAATCTCAGAAGGGACATTAAAAATACCATCACATCTACTATATTTTATTAGTTATGCAGACCAAACTTGATGCAGTGTGGGAGGAAATTATACTCCTCCCAAAGGGTGAATACTAAGAAGTGGGGCTCCTTTCCTTTTACCTGAATAACTTCCTGTAATATTTCTTACGATGTAAGTTTGCCAATAACAAATACTTGTGACTTTTGTTTTCTCTACAGATGCCTTTATTTCACCTTCATTTTTGAAGGATAGTCTGTCTGGGTATAGAATAACACAGTTAGCCTTTTCTTTCAGCCTTTTAAAAATGGCACTCCACTGTTTGCACAGTTCCTTTTGCTCACCTACTTTCTCATTGGATGTCTGAAATTAGCCCTACCTTTGTTTTATGTGCACTATACATTTTTTTTCTCTTCAAACTTTTCCCCTTTAATATTTATTTTCAGAAATTTGATTATGATATTCCTTTTTGTGAGTTTTTTGTATTTATCTTATCTGGGGTTTGCTGAATTTCTTAGATAAATGGGTTAATAGTTCTTGTCAAACTTGGAAATTTTTCAGATCTTGCTTCCTCAGATCCCTTTCTTAGATTCCAGTCGCATGTGTTTCAAATCACTTGATACTTTCCAACAGGTCACTAGAATTCTGCTCATTTTTTAAATTTATTTTTTATTTCTGTACTTCATTTTCAATAGTTTCTATTGTTATGTCTTCATGCTAACTAATTTTTTAGAAGTTTTTAATCTTCAGTTTCTACCCTTCTGTGAAACTTTAATTTTAGATATGTGTTTTTACTACTAGAATTTCCATTTGGTTTTCTTTTATGCTTTATATTTCTCTCCTCATTATATTTATGCTTTTTTCCCATACTTGAGCATATGATGCATATTTATGAAAATGTGTTTAATGTCCTTATCTGCTAATTTCATCATCTTTGTCATCTCTGTATCTGTTTCTATAGATTGATTTTTCCCTGGATTATTGGTCCCAGTTAGCCTCTTCTCTGTAAGTGTAGCGTATTTGATAATCTTACATTTTTATGTTCCTTTCAAAAGTGCTAGATATTCTTTCTTTCTTTCTTTCTTTCTTTCTTTCTTTCTTTCTTTCTTTCTTTTCTTTGAGAGAGAGCATGAGTGGGAGAAGGGGCAGAGAGAGAGAGAGAATCCACCCTCAAGTGGGGAGGAGGTTCCAACCCCAGCATGGAGCCCAATCTCACAACTGTGAGATCATGACCTGAACGAAATCAAGGTTTGGATGCTTAATCAACTGAGCCACCCAACCTCCCCGAGAGTGCTAGATATTCTTAAGGCAGGTAGTTAAGCTACTTGCAAATTGGTTTGATTCCTTTGAGTTTTGTTTTATACTCTTTTGTGGTGACTCTAGACTAGCCTTTCCTTTAGAGTTAATTTAACTTAACTTCTATGATGTGACAATTCTGGGATTTCTAATGAATGCTTCATGCATTCAACAATGTCCCTCTTCTGTGGCTTGTGGGAGCTTGAATGATGCATTCAGGAATCATTTGGCTTGAAATTCCACAGTAGGTTTTTTGCCCAGAAATTGTTATTCATCTAAACTTGACGTTTTTACTCTAAGCCTAGATAGGTTGGTGTTCAGGCAAGGATTCCATGGGACCCCTTTGCAGCTGATACTTTTTTTTTTTTTTTTTTAGCTAAGCTTCCTCCTCTCTGGAAACCTTACCTATAAATCTTAACCACTTTGACCTCCCCAAACTCCAGTATCTGTCTTATCTACTCAGCAAGACCACTCATGCTTTCAAGGTTGCCCCTCCCTATGAGACATTCCGGAAATTGCCTCCAGGCAGAAAGCCTAGGTGATTGCAGGGCTTACCTCATCTGGTTTCTACAAGAAGAGAATAGTTCTACATTGTGTGTTGGCCAACATCTGAAAATGTTTTTTCTCTATTTGTTCAGTATTCTAGTTACTTATGATAGAAGAGTAATTCTGGATTCCACTACTCTCTCAGAAGTACTAATTTATTTTTTAAATTTAAGTAAATTCCCTGATAGACATTTTCTTCCAGATCAAGACAATGGGGATAGGAGGGGAATTGGGAAAGAAATGAGAATATAGCATTCTATTTAGATCAGAGTGGAAAGGGAAATCCTTATTTTGTACCAAAAGAGTGGGAGAAGAAGGGGCTGTGGTGGTGAGAAAGAAGAATGAACATATGGGTGTCCCAAAGTCCTTTCTTTGTAAGATGGAAGATTATCTAGAATACACTGTCAAATTCCTCTCTTTTCTATGTGATATGAACACTGAATTGAAAGTAAACAGACCTGTTATGCACATGGATTCAGAGTAAGATTTCCCCAAAGCTGAGACTGTAAATAGAATAAATCATGATCCAAATGGAAACCATGAGAGAGTCTCAGCGTGTTTGTACCAGTAAGATCTAAGGAGAAACTGAGTCAGCAGAAGGTATCAATCTGAGTCAAGAACGAGATTGTTAGACTTAAGAATAAGCCAGGAATAAACTGAATACCCACTAGAAGGCCCCAAAAAGTAAGGGACCAATTCTACCTCAGTGAATACTGTTATGGAAACTGGTCTGGATCACCCAGCAGAAGAACCAAACAGCACTTGGAGATCTTGGAAGGCAGGAGGTTTATTTTATATGGGTGGACTCAGAGGAGATCATTCTCCAGAGGTCTGAGCCCAGAGCATCAACAGAGGGGACAATTTATAGTCTGTTACTTCCGCATTCCTCATTAGTAGTAATTTGGCGCCTACGGCAAGCAGGGTGGGAAGAACAACCTGGAAGGGGAGTCTTCAGACAGGGACTGGAATTCTCTTATCAGTCCTGTGGGCCATCTTATAACAGATTTTTTCCCTACCCATACTAGCCCAAACACTAATAAAAAGTACTATGAGGTCAGGTTCATTCCTCCAAAGCCATTAGTTTTTCCCTTTTGAAATCAAGTAAGAGAGGAGTGTGGGGGGAAATGGAGGAATCTGAACGACAGTAAATATGTAGAGAGACTGAAAAAAAATGCTAAATGTTTAAATTATGTGATCAAACTAAGTTACAAATTAATGTGGGTCATATTCAATTTACTTTCTTTGTTTGGAAAGCAACAGGAATGAGATCAGTCTGATGAAAATAGCTATATCTTCTTTCCATGTCTGAATTTCATTGTGAGTAACTGTGTGTATATAAACATAATATATATTCCTTATAACTATATGACCATCCTAGAAGGCAGTATTATGATTCATACTTTACAGATGAGGAAATTAAGGCTCAAGGACGCAGTATTTTATAAACGGTTTCAATGTCCTTATGAAAAACCCTGTGGCTCCGTTCCTAAGATCATGAAATTTCTTATCTTCCTCTCCCATTCCTTTTTTTTACATACTCTTGCTCCGGGACAGAGTTTCTGTCCCATTGACTCATAATTGAACTCAAATCTCTTCCAATGCCCTACAGACTGATGCTTTGGGTTGAATGTCTTTTTTGTCTTATAACTTTATCTCTGAAGGCTATATTTGGAATTATACTCAATACAATGACCTACATCCCACTGGTGAACATTGTACTTCTAACTGCAGTCTCCACAATACTCAGCCCCTCAGCCCTCAACTCTTAGCCCTGACCCCAGTCCATCTCCAGAACCCACTGCTCAGAGTGGATCCAGAACTCAAGCCAGGAGCCACCTTGAACTAAAGCCCATGATTCTCCCTGTCTTCACTTTATTTGGAAGAGCTCTTCTCTGTCCTTAGCATATTGTATTTATTTAAGCATGCTAAACTCACCTCCTACAACCTCATATGTTTTGATATACATGTCATTTTAACCAGAAACACAAGGCAACAGGAATAAATGAAGTTCTTTGTCTTAAATCTCAGACTACAGTTTAGGAGATTTCTACATTCAGTTTGTAGTAGATAAAACCTCAGCGTATGCCAGTGCCAAGGGAAGAATGTCCCCTAGCCTGTGAGAAGGGTGCAATGAAGACAAAGGTCTCAGATTTTCTAAGCAGACCAGAGATCTGTCCCTTCCGAGGTTTTCCTGTAGCTGCCTCAAACAACTCCTAGATCACAGACAACTGCTTAATGCAGTCATGTTTGGAATTGTTCTCACCTATGTAGCACCCCTATGTGACATTGAGATTTATAAGATTTATCTATTTGATCATTCAGATATTTCTCATATATATCGGTCTTAGTCCACAGGTTCTGCTTCACAGCTCCGAAAACTCTTGGAATTTCCTGAGGCGTAAGAGCAATGGGAGCATCCTTTGTTCTATTTGGTCTCTCGTCCTCAGATCCTGCAATGCTTCTGGAGCCATAAAGGTGAAATGGGTACCTTGTTATTCATAACAGGCCTCATTCCACCACAACTGAGTTTACCTTAATAAGGGGACTTTTGAAAAGTACTTAAGGATGGGGGCTGGTTGCCAAGGGAACCAACCACAAATAGAAGGTTGGAACTTCCAGCTCCACCCCCTGATTTCCCAGAAGGGGAGAGGAGCTAGATGTTGAATCAGTCACAAATGGCCAATGTATTAATCAATCAAGTCCATATCATGAAGCCTCCATAACAACTTAAAAGGAGGTTCAGAGAGCTTCCAAATTGGGGGAGTAGAACACTTTCACATGCCACCTACCAGGCCCCAAGCTCTACAAGGACAGGCTCCTTTGTATGGGACTTCACCCTATATATCTCTCTTCATCTGGTGGTGGATTTGTATGTTTTAATATTCCTTTGTAATAAATTAATAATCTGGTGAGTAAATGGATTTCCTGAGTTGTGTGAGCCATTGTAGCAAATTAGTCAAACCCAAGGAAGGAGTCATGGGAATTTCTGTTTGATAGCTGGTTGGGCAGAAGTATAGTTACCAACCTGGACTTTTAATTAGCATCTTGAGTTGGAGAAGTTTGTTGGAACCTCCAGTTTGTAGCGATCAGTCACAAGCACAAACTGGACTCGTGGTTGGCATCTGAAGTATAGGGCAGTCCTGTGGGACTGAGCCCTTACCTGTGAAATCTGATGCTAATTGTGGATAGAGAATGTCAAAACAGAGCAGAATTGAGTTGAATTCTCTGACATTCTACTGATGTCCAAGAATTGCTTGTTGGCGTGGGTAAGCTTTTACACACACACACACACACACACACACACACGTTGGAATCAGATCCAGGAACCCAAAAAGACCCTACCAGTTAAGGATAAGACCAGAACCAATTAGAAACAGTGGAGGGTTTTTTTGTTTGTTTGTTTGTTTGTTTGTTTGGTTGGTTGGTTGGTTGTTTTTGAGGCCAACAAACAGGTTTCTATATAGCCCAGTTAATTTCTTTTAAGGCTATTTCCTTCCACAAAGAAGTATGCTGAAGGTTAAGTGAGACTGTATATGTAAACCCAAAGCACAGTTTTGTCACAAGTAAATGCTCTGAACACGGAAGTTCCTTTTGTGTGTGTCTGTTGAAGTTGTGTCTGCTTTCATTCTATACGAGGCTGGAGCCGACAGCCAACACTAGATCAACCTGTCACAGCAGCCACTGACAGGAAGTCAGCTGAGCACCTAGCGCAACAAGCCACAGGCATCTGCAGCTTGGAGGCACATGGGTGACTTGCTTTGAAAACGCTGACATGACATGTACTCTCAAGAGGAAACTTTGAAAAGACTCACTTCACAGGAAACAAGCATCTGCTCTGCTCTGCTCTGCTCCACAAGTACCCTTAGTTCCTGCCACTCTAAAGCTTCAGCAGACCCCCAATATATCCTACTGTTTCAGCCTTTCACATCTTTGCAGTATGGATTCTCTGAGTAGAAGTATTATCTTAAAACTCTTGTCTAGTCACCACTTTCAGGGAGACTTCACTGACTGTGAACCTGAACCACATGCCCTACCTTTGTAATCCCATAGTGCATGTCTTTCTTCCTCACAACACCTACCATGTTCTACTATAGTTACATAGTTCCTTATTTCTTTTTCTCACTGGATCACGAACACCAGGAAGGCAGGGAGTGTATTTTCTCATTTCTGGATTCCTAGTTCCTAGTAGAGTGGTACAGCTTCGTGATCAAAATGTGAATTAGGGAAACCAAGATGATAAATTAGAATAATACAGCAGATAGGAAAAGAAAGGAAGATGAAAGTAGGTCAGGAGAAGGAGAGAAAAAATAAAGGGAAGAAGGAAGCAAGGGAGAAAGGAAAGAGAGAGGGAAAGGGAAAAAAAGTAAGGAAGAGAGTAAGGAAGGAAGAAAGGAAGGTTGCTCCTCATCTTTCTATTCAGGAGAAGCCAACCTTTAGGAGTCTACAGTTCTGGAAATTTAGTCCTTCTTTACAAGTTGGGAATGACATTAGATGAATTTTTGGCACCAGATAACTGTTTTGAAAGCTGGAAATGCAGAGTTGGAATAAAAAACAATAAGGGTGGGTATAGAGGAATGAAATAATAAATTTAGAATGTTCCAGAAGCACCATTCCAGAGAGAGAAATTTCATGCTATTTCACTAATCTCATCTACAGAAGTGGGGCATAGGAAGGTGGATTTACCTGGGGTTCAAAGGCTAGATTTTCTATTCAGTCAAAGACTGATTTCCTCCACTAGTTTTCATCAATTTCATGTCAACACCACTCTGTAGAGTATGTTTTTGGCCTCTGGGTACTATCTGTCAATACTAACCAATATGGTAAGTAATCCAAACCATAGAGATACAGAATCCCAGAAAATGTTGTGTGATAGAAGCTATTTGCCTGTACTTATAAACCATGTGAGTTTTGACAGATAAAGGACAATTCTTTTAAAATCAAAATTTCAAAAACTGAACAATGCCAACAGAGTTTGAGTTTCCCACTCCTACCAAGTGATTTTATTTATATTTTATTACCCCTGCTGTTTTCTTTAAAAACACAGATTTGAATCCCGCCCCCCCCTTGCTTATAAACCTATTCTTGGATCCCTAGCCTAGATAAAATGTAAGTTTTATAGTTTGACACTAATCTATATTTTGGACTTTATCTCCTATTGTTTTCTTTCTTGGATAATACATTTTCACAAAGTGGCCTGTCTAGTATATTATTTAAAATATCTGTATGCTTTTTCTTCATACGGCTTCCTCTTCTTGAATTACTCTCCTTTTGTCTATCTACCTAGTTCTCTGCAATGTTTACTCTTCTCAGAAGATCATCTGGCTTAGTGTATTTGGAAATATGAACTTTAGAGTCAGTTAGCCTAGTTTTCAAACCTTCTACTTAATCATTGTATGTTCTTGGAGAATTTTTGGAGACTGCTATAGCATCAGATTGTTCCTTTCCAAGATGGTGATAAAATACTGATCCCAGAGTTGCAGGCATGATCCAATAAAATAATATCTTTAAAACCCCAACATAGTTTCCTGAAATTATTGTTTACTATTACATTGTTTATCATATTATTTTTCTTATCATCATCATCATCACTACCATTATCTCAAGGTTGTTGAGTTGAATAGAATAATTCAAGTATAGATGTTAGTACTGGGATTAGCACAAAGAGATCAATGAATCTTGATAGTTATAATTACTCATTATTATCATACTCATTATTATTACACTCAAACTCCATTGTTATTAATCAACATTTGTCATAAACTCTAGGCCTGTAGTTCTCTCTTGTCCAGGAAGAGAGCAGATGCCAGATTGAAATGTGAGAGAGGCTAATGTCCTGGAGGAGACAAGAGCCCCGGGTAAGGATCCTGGCTCCATTTTTATTAGGATCACAAGGCTTACAAGCATGATGGGCGTGCACAAAGAGACAATGAAACCATGAACATTAACTCATGGGCATGGGGGGAAGGGGGTTTTAAAGATGTGCAGTGTTAGGGGTTTGGGTCAATACAAAACAGAATTCTGGTGCTGGGTGGAATGTTGTTTATAGCAGACATGAGGCCCACCTCTGTTTACCTAAACTTGTCTAGGGGATAAGACAAATCATGCTACCTCAGGGTCAGCAAGGCACCTTTCTTTTGCTAATTAGCTCCTCTCTAGGCAACTTTGCCCTGCTGAGGTCTAAAGTCCCGTTTTCCTGTTTTTGTCCTTCCTTCCTGTGAAAGCAGCTTTCTGCTCTTATACTAAGTGTGTGTGTGTGGGGGAGGGGTTGTTTCTACCCTGAATACCTACTCTTGTTTACCTCATTTTTGATGCTTTCATCCTGAGGCTTGTCTATTCCTATATCTTTGTCCTATACTGGGGGCCTTTGCCCTGTTTACCTAATCTTGTTTACCCAAACTTGGGTGTGTTCATCCTGTGGCTTTCTAATTGTTTATGCCTTGTTAACCTATCAGTGCAAGCTTGGGGAATTCCTAAGCTTATACCCCACAAACAGTCTTCTTGTGTTAGTCTTACAGATGTGATTTAATTTTCTTAATGTTTATTTATTTGAGAGAGAGAGAGAGAGGGAGGGAGAGAGCGCCTGTGGGAGGGGCAGAGTGAGAGAGACACAGAGGATCCAAAGTGGGCTTCATGCTGACAGTAGAAAATCTGATGAAGGGCTTGAACCCATGAACTGTGAGATCATGACCTACGCCAAAGTCGGACACTTAACTGACTGAGCCACCCAGGTGCCCCTTCACATGTGATTTATACGTACCTTTACCAAGAGACTCATCATAACATTCCATAACTATTTATTTGTGTATCCTCTTTAGCCTATGATTTACTCAGTGGCAATCCATGCTCAAGTTGTAGCTATACAGCTTAGTACCAAATGAGCTCTTAGCAAATTCATGTTGAATGAGTACACAGAGTTGATGTTACACACTATGCCATCTCCATTGTTTTCTTTTGTTTTGCCTATTTACAACATACATCATTTATTTGCTAAATGGTTGTCTAGAGTAAGGAATATAGTCTATGAGCACTAAAATGGGACAGAGGGCTCAAACCATTGACTTTAATAGCACACTGTTCTCAAACTGAATTAAATATACCCCCTCAAAAGTCATCTAGAACTTCCAAACACCCTCAGAAAGTTCTTGACTGCAGCTAGCAGGATGATTTTGGAGAGACTTGGAGGCTACCCATGAGTCTTCTCCAAACACTCATTACCAATTCTGGGATGAGTTCATAGAAACTCACCACTGGTCATTAAATGATTCCTTCAGTATTTCAGGACTTGGAACCACCATCCTGCTCCATGGAAAGTTTTAGAGGAAATTAGATTATTGTTGGGAACATTGGCCAAATAGATGAAAGGGAAATAAGTGTATTTAATAAATACTCCGCTTTGTGGCTTCTAGCTTAAGTCCAGGTTTCATCTTCTATCAAAAAGGGGAAAGTATTAACTCCTTCAAGACCTTGTTGAACATTGTTTCAGAGTTGCAGTTTAGGCCCATGTTCCATACCAAAATACAAAATGAGGCCTCAAGATAATGCATGGTAAGATATGTTTTAAGTACCACCAGTATAAGGTAGATGTCACACAAATCTTAAATTTTACTTCCTGCCTCAACTCAGTGTATTGTTCTCAAGAAGGAATACATTACTGAAATTAGGAAGAGATTTGGCATTGGGAAGGCCTGATTTCAAATCTTGGCTTTGATACTTGCATAGATTATTTTGCCCATTAGAGCCTAATTTTTCTGATCAATGAAAATGAGAGCAATGCTTTTCATAGCATCGTGATGAATAATTGTGAAATGTTGGTAAAAAAATGCTTACCGTAATGCATGCATACAAATGCTCAGTAAATATTGTTTTGTTTCTCATTTTCCCTTCCCCCTTCGGGTATTCCTAAAAGTAAAGTCTTAGGAGTTTGTGCTGTGGAGAATCTATATGTGTACTAACCCATTTCTACATTAATTCATAAAAATGTGGAAACAAATTCTACAAAATGGAAGAATGTCATCTATGTACACCCATCCCTGACTTTAGTGGCAACTGTATTTGGTGGTTTTTTTTCTTTTTCTTTTTTTTTTTCTTTGAAGAAGTATAAGATTATACTGAATACGTGATACTCAAGGTATCTGAATATAAGCATGATAAATTACAAGGGATTATTCACTTTCCAAAAGCCTCCTTTACTTTATACAAAAGGATTAACCACATGATTCACTTTACTTTTTTAATTTAAATCCAAGTTAGTTAGCATATAGTGTAATAATAATTTCAGGAATAGAATTTAGTGCACATGATTCACTTTAATAGTGAGTTCCCCCAGGTAACTAGAAAATAAAGTACTTTTTAAAAAAATTAATGCCATTAGGTAGCTTTCAAAAATGAAGTTCCTGTATAAAACAAAATACTTTATGAAATTAACTCAAATAAAGTCTAATAGGGTAGCTAAGTGCCCAAACAAGGCATGTTAGATAATGTGACAGATTACCCTGGTGAAAATCTCCTAGGTTGCATGTTTAGTGCTATCAAAAGGTAGGTATTTTCATCCTTTCCACAAGTGCTGTTCTTTACATGTACTAGTGATGGTAGAGATAAAGAATAGAGAAATCATAGTTATTATCTCTCCTGTGCACCAAGTCTAATATATGTGTGACATCATTGAATTTTCTCAACAGCTAGATAAGGCAGGTATTATTATAATCATGATTATTTTGAATATTATCATTTTGCAAAAAATGAAATACTGAGATCTCAAGATCGCCCAGCTGGTTAATACTTGCCCCAGGATTTAAACACATTCTTGTCCTGCTTCAGTATTTAAATGCTCTCATCTACTGCATTGGGTCTTACTGTGCAAGATCAAATGAAATGGCTCAAATACAAGTTTTCTGGATGTGCAGATTAAAGACATTAGTGCAATTTGGAAATGAAGGAAAAATTCATAGGGACGTGGCATCTGAACTAGATTAAAAGAAAGGGGAAGTGTAAAAGCACACTTTTTAAATTTCCAAGCATACTCCCAGTAGCTAATTCAGGTGAGGTCACAGATCCTGAACTTCAACCAACAAAAATCTAGATTCATTGGCTGGACTTGAGTCCCAGGGATATTCCAAGACTATCAAATAAAAATCATCATTGTTGAGGGAAACATCAGTTTAAGGGCAAATTAATCTGTTAAAACATAAGGGGGGAAATGTCCCATGTAAACAGTCCATTTCTATGGCCTCTAATAGCCCTTGAAGCTTTCCATTTCTCCAGAAATTTCTCTCTTCTTATTCAGATTGTTGGCATTAACGTCAAATCTTCAGCCAAAGGAAAGGGACTGACTAGACCTCATTAGGCTGTGATTTCAATTAAACATCATAAAGGAAAAGAGAGTTGACAGTGAGTAGGTTACAGAAACAGGAAAACATTTACCACTGGGCAAGCAGCTCAGCCTTCATGTTCTGTCTTATGCCTGGCTAGTCAAAGAAACCCTTACCCATTGACAAAATTGAGGCACATTGCCTGTTAGGGAGGCCCAGGGTGTGGAAGCATCCAAGTTAGTTCATAAGAGTGCTGGACTTCTCTCAGCTTAAACCACCAACCATACTCACAGGCATCAGAAAATCCAGTATCAGCTTCCTGCCTGGAAGCATGGTAGTCTCATACAGGACAATTTCTTTTTCTTTAAAAAAAAATTTAATGTTCATTTATTTTGCAAGAGAGAGACAGAGACAGAGACAGAGTGCAAGTGGGGGGGCAGAGAGAGAGGAGACACAGAATCCGAGCAGGATCCGCTCTGAGCTGTCAGGACAGAGCCAATGCGGGCTTCAATCCGTATCAGAAATCCAGTATCAGCTTCCTGCCTTGGAAGCATGGTAGTCTCATACAGGACAATTTCTTTTTTCTTTAAAAAAAAAATTTAATGTTCATTTATTTTTGCAAGAGAGAGACAGAGACAGAGACAGAGTGCAAGTGGGGGAGGGCAGAGAGAGAGGGAGACACAGAATCAGGAGCAGGATCCCGGCTCTGAGCTGTCAGGACAGAGCCCAATGCGGGACTCAAACCACGAACTGTGACGTCATGACTTGAGCTGAAGTTGGACACTTAACAGACTGAGCTACCCAGGTGCCCCTCTTTTTTCTTCTTTTACAATTTTTTCCTGAATTTTATTTTTTCTAGTATAAAAGTATAGAAAAATCAATGTTCATTAAAAAGAATGACTAGACAATGAGAACACTGAAGGTGTGGAAGAAGATATAGAAGAAAGAAGATGCCAAAGCATGAGTAGATGTTTCTTTGATGTAATGTAAGAAGATGGGAAAATGAAACATAACTAAGATGAAACAAACCAAACACCAAAAAGTGTATGTCTTGGAACTGAATTCCTTTCTGTTCATCAGAAAGCTAAAAGATAAAAGATAGTTGATAAAAAAGTTGAGTTACTCTTGTTATGTGCTAGCATGGAGTTATCATGGATGGCATTAGAGACCTTGGTGTAGACACAGTGTAGCAAAATGGTTAAGAGTATGTGATTTTGAGTCAGGACTGGATGAAAAGCACCATTTACCACTTTTGCACCCTTAAGTTATTTAAACCCCATCCTCAAGTTTTCTTAATCTCTAAACTGAGAATAGCACTACCTATCCTATATGATTTCTGTAATCATTTCTGTAAATATTATATAATATCATGTACACAAAATGCTTAGACCAGTGTCCTGTAAACAGTAAGCTGCCAATTTAATTAATTATCATTAATGAATTGTTACTGTGAAAGGAAATATTTCCTTGATTTATCTGGGAATTTCATGATTAGTCATTGCTAAGATTAGTAGGCTAAATGAATACCTTTATTTTTTTCTAAGAATTTCAGTTATTTTTCTTAGAGCACAATTGACATGGCAAGCAGGCATCAAAAAATAATTTGTTTTACATTGGGAAAAGTGCATATATAGGTATACAATCAGAGTGCAGTCCAGGATAGAATATGATTTTTTCAAGATCTGTATGTGTGGGGAAAATAACAGGTAAAATATTCTAGTAAAGAAGAACTATATAGATTGAAATAAGAATGTTGGAAAAGTCAGGGTGCCTGGGTGGCTCAGTCAGTTAAGTGTCTGACTTCAGCTTAGGTCATGATCTCCTTGTTCACAAGTTCAAGCCCCACATTGGGCTCTGTGCTGACAGCTCAGAGCCTGGAGCCTGCTTCAGATTCTGTGTCTCCTTCTCTCTCTGTCCCTCCCCAACTCGTTCTCTCTCTCTCTCTCTCTTTCTCTCTCTGTCAAAAATAAAAACAAAAAAAGAAGAAGAATGTTGGAAAAGATAATGACATTAGGCACAAATCTTCCACCCCCTCCCCGAAATTTAAAAGTATGTACAAGAAAAGAAATTTATTGGCTGCCAAAATCTTAATTTTAAAAATCTTAAATAAAATACTAACCTTAAATAAAATACTTAAAACATCTTAAATAAAATAAAAATTTAAATGCAATAAGATAAATTTTAAAATCATAAATAAAATATTAGCACTACTTAAAACCTAACAAATATCATCATGGCCTAGTAGAATTTATCATGTAAAGGCAGATATGATTCATTGAGAAATAAAAAAAAAAAATCTGTCAAGGAATGATGTATTCAACACACAAGCAAATTAAAAAAGAAAACAAATAGGGGTGCCTGAGTGGCTCAGCAGTTGAGCATCTGACTCTCAGTTTCGGCTCAGGTCATGATTTCACATTTGTGAGATGGAACCCCATGTTGGGTTCTGTGCCGGGCATGGAGTTTAGGATTCTTTCTGTCTCACTCTCCCTCTGCCCCTCCCCCACTTGCTCATGCACTCTCCCTCTCTCCCAAAAAAATTTAAAAAAATAAATAAATATCACAATTGATACATAAAAAATTTTGTTTATTCATTAAAACTTAGCAAATTATCAAGAGCAGAATACTTTCTTCATTTGATAATAATCATCTGTCAAAAATCTACTGCAAATGTAACACTCATTTATGAAAACTTTAGAAGCATTTCTATTAAAGTCAAGAAAGTATAGTAGTACAGAGTCCCCACAATTACCATTACTAGTCATCTTAATGTCCTAACTATGCAATAAACAAGAAAAAGAAATGTCACATAAGAATTGGAAGTTGTCATTAAATATGTAGGGATTATAAGATTATCAACACAGTAAATCAAGAAAAACTATAATTGAACTAAGTGAACAACTTTAAGACCTTGGAAGGGTGGAATAATATATAAGGGTGTATACAATCAGTAATAATAGAACACAAGTATAAACATAATAGCAAAAAAAAAAATTCTAAGGTTTCTATAAATAAATTTTAAAATACATGTGTAAAAAACCTTATGGAAAAAATTACAAAAGAATCTTAAATTATAAAACAAAATATATGCAGAGCTGTGCCATTACCATAGATGGGAATGTTAAAAACCACAAAATGATTAATGTGACCAAATTCTAGATATAGTTAATGATGTTTCAAATGAAATCCCAGCAAGATTTTTCCCCTATAACTCTACACACTTATTCTAAAATTCGTCTGTATATGCAAACGCCAAAGATTAGGCAAGATAATTGTGGGGGGGAGGGAACAGAAAAAAAAAATAGGAGGTTAATCCTTAACTACCTATCCATTAAGACATTGTAAAGCTGTAGAAATTAAACAGTGATATTGGAGGAGGGAGAGAGAGCCAGTTCAATGGCAGAATTCAAGGCCCTTAAATAAGCTCAAATATATGAGAAAACTGGCATGTGGTAGAGGTGGTATTATAGATCAGTGGGAAATAAAAGAAAACTCAGTCGCTGGCATGATTTTTCATTTGGAACTCCGCATACACAAAAATAACAAAATTGTAAATGGGAAAAAAATTAAATTGGAAGAAAATGTAGGATAATAACGTTCGGCCAGAAGATAAGAACCAGATTCCTTGGAAAACTCTCAAATCAGTAGTTTATAGTAAAGCATTGATAAAACTGATTACATAAATATTAAAAACTATTCTCCTCTACAAAACACACTGTGAAACATGCTAAAGAAAAAAAAAATGACAGGCTTAGAAAAGATATGTGTAATAGGTAAGACCAACATGGAGTAGAATCCTGATCAGGTAGGGAAGTTATATATCAGTTTAACCAAACCAACAATATAACTTAAAAGTGGGGATGTGATGGGAGCAGACAATCCAGAAGAGTCAATAAACCTATGAAAAGATAATTATCCTCACCAGTGATAAAAGTAATGCAAATTAAAACAATAGTGAAACACTATTTCACGCCAGATAATTTGACAGGCATTACAGAGTCTGTCAACACCAACTGTTGGTAAAGACATGAGAAAACTGAGCTCTCATACCCTGCTGGTGGGAGTGTAAATTAGCACAATCACTTTGGAAAGCAATTTGGCTGTAGATAACGAAATTTTAAATGTGCATACCCAATGACTTAGCAATTCTAGATTAGAGAAATGCTTGCTCATATGTACCAGAGGATCCAAGTTGTTCACTGTAACATTTGTTGCAATGGAGAAAAATTAAAAACAACTTACGCCCTTCAACAGGGAATGGGTGAATAAATTGTGATATTTTCATGCATTTACTCTAATAATAAAAATAAAAATGAGTTAATTATACCTGTGTGTCTAGTGGACATGAATGTATCTCAAAAAATGCAATCTTGAATAGAAAAGGAGAGGACAGTAAGTTGTTAAAAAGTATTAAGTATGAAATCATTGTGTAAAAAAACATTTTAAACAGCAACTACCTATATTATATATGGATACATTTCATAATAAACATAGACATTAGGGCCTGCAAAATTCATATTGGGGATTGCCTCTAAGGATGATAATGGAAGAAAAAGGAACTCCAACCTTATCTGTAATGTTCTATACCTTTTTCAAAAATCAATCGTGTGATGAATACATATTAACAATTCTAGCTGGGGAGGACTTCAGAGCATCTGTGCTATTAAAAAAGTAAGCAGCAGGAGGAAGGGAGTGATTATTTTTCTTTCTGTTCTCAGATTATAGAAGGCACTTAATCACTGCTGGTTCTCCTCTCACATGTATTGAAACCCAGGGTATTTCCAGGATAGAGGGAAATACATCATAGCAGTAGACCTTAGGCATCGCACAGACACACACAGACACACACGTACACTGCTTGTGCACCACTATCGTGCTAAGTTGTCACAAGCCATAGAGCTAAGGTTCTTCCAAGGCTAGAAGGATGTTACCTTGTTCCTTCAATCTGGGATCCTTTGCATGTCTGCTTGACCTGCTTACACCAACACTGTCCAAGGCAGATGACCACTTCAAATCACCTACTTACCTGTCTTCTGTAGTCTACTTGAATGCTCTTCAGACCTTCAATGAACATTTCATGAATTTACCAGGCTCTCTAGTAGGTATTTTAGATATATTTTATCTCTCTTAACCCTCAAAAATAGATCTGAGTGGTCAGTATTTTAACCTCATTTTATAGGTAGGAAAATCACAACACACACAATTAGATTGTTTTAGCCAAAGTCACAGTTTATAATTGGTGTGAAGGAGTCCAAACCTAGGTTTGAATGACCCCAAAGTGTAGCTCTGTAAAGAGACCTGGGAATACACACGCTGAATCAGCTTCCTCAGCCACCACTTCATTCAGAGCTTTGAACCAGACATCACGGAAAGAATAAAAAAGAAGTAAAATGCGGTCTCTGTTGCAGAACAGTTTGGGATCCAGTGGGCTTACCTCATCCAGGATATAAGAACCCTCTATATACTGGGAGGCTGTAATTAAGGCATCTTATAGCCCCCTTCAGGCTGAAAAAGTCTGCTGCCTTTTATCTTTTCATATACAACTTATGTTCCAGGCCTTTGCAGTCCCCACCAGATTCCCACATCCATTTTGGATTTGGGGGCCAAGAATTGATCACAGCCCTGCAGTGAGGGAAAGACCTGTACTGCCTGACTCCAGCCAAAGGTTCTCATTTGTGATGTAAGGGAATCCCCTTCTTGGTCCAGCCTGGAGGTCTCAGTGCAATTAGCGTTTGCAAGTTGCAAGAAGTCACACCTAAAGCCTCCCTGTTGACGGCCAAGCACTGATGAATTTTTCGGATGTGCTGGATTATTTTCCCTCATGTATCCACATGCAGTGTCTGCTGAGCTCATCTGTAGCAGGAAGTGGGATCAGTGAAAACACCAGGAGAGAGGGTAGAGAATGTGTCCTCTGAGCATAACTGGAAGAGTAAAACTCAATTTTTGGATGTGTTCTGTCTACTAAAACTTTGAGTTTAAGGAAGATTGGGTTTTTTCCCCCCTTTCCTGCATTGACCACCACCATACTTGGAAAAAAACAACCAACCCTTCATCTCCGTGAACCACAGGAGCAATTCATTATAGAGTACCCTGGAGAAAGATTAATGATATGTCCTTTAAAAAAAAACATGGCAGGGAGTTGGCCTCAGTGCCAGTTTCGTAAGGGGCAATCATCTTGGCTTCTCCTGCCTGCCCAACCTGTGTGGTGGGTGGTAGGAGGGGTTTGGGGTGGTAGTGAGGCTCCTGTGGTTGCTGGAATGTAGTGACTGGAGGCCACTCTGGATGTCAATGCCAGCTTACATCTGCAGAGTCAGCAGGAAGGGGAAAGAACTGGGCAAAAAATACATTGAGATGTTTAAGCTGTAAGAATCCTCAGGGATCTTCTGATCCATAGGCCTCCAAACCTGCAGAATAGCAGAGTCACCTGCGAAACTTCTGGAAATACTGATTCCTGGAGTACACACCAGACCTACTGAATTATAGATGCATGCTGGGGAACCGCTGTTGAATCTGATACTCTTGTGATACAGCTGGAGAAGCTAAAGCTAAAGAGGGAGGATGATTTGCCCATCCTCAATGGCAATGTGGGTCAGAAGCCAGAATTCCCTGGCTGAAGCCTCTACTCGGTCTAAACCCATTGCCTCTACTTTCTCTACATTTCCAGTCTCAAGGAGTGGTCCCGCCAACCACCCAGAACCCAAATCAGACACTTGGAAATTAGAATCGTTCTCTTTCACCCTCCACATGAAACTCAGGCCCAGTATTTCCAATTTTCCTAATTAATTTTGACTGTAGAGGTCCCTTACCCCTTTTCCCACGTACTTTCCCCGTTCAACCACCACCGTCTCTCACACAAACTACTGCAGTAGCCTCCTAACTGGTATCTCGGCCTCTGGTTTGCCCACCCTATCCATTCTGTACTGAAGCCAAAGAAGATCTTCGTAAAGCATTGAAGTATGACTCTGATCTTGTCAGTCCCTACATGATCTTTCAATGGCTTCCAGAGAATTAAGATTTTAAGACTTTACCAACCTTTCATAATTGACCTCATTTTTTTGCTATTCTCCAACTACCACCTCTTATCTCCTGGCACACAAAACTTCTATTTAATTACCTTTATGTGCCATGAATTCCCTCTATTGAATGTGTTTACTCTCTCTTAATCTCTCTCTCTCTCTCTCTCTCTCTCTCTCTCTCACACACACACACACACACACAGGCCCACACACATATTCACCACATCTTTATTCTATAGGACTTAAACTCTATGTCCTCTATGAGAAGTCTTCCTCCATCCCAGCCATCTGACTTTTTCTCTTTGCCTCTATAGCATTCCATGATTTCCCTCATTAAACCTTTACCAGGGAATTATCAGATTATATTAAAAGTGTTTCATGTTAATTGTTTCCATTTCTCTCTATGGTGTGAGGCTCCCTAGCACAGAAGTTCATTTCTCTATTCTAAGAATGAAACACATGACCTGGCATTGTAGGGACTTAAAAGTATTTGTTTGATAAATCATATTTTCCTGAAATAAGTTGATGAAACTATTTGTTTTAAGTTTATTTATTTGTTTTGAGAGAGAGACAGAAAGAGTGAGCAAGAGGGGGTAGAGAGAGAGGGGGGGAGAGAGAATCCCAAGCAGGCTCTGCACTGTCAGCTCAGAGCCCAACATGGGGTTCAGATTCATGAGTTATGAGATCACAACCTGAGCCAAAATCAAGTTGGATGCTTAACTGACTGAGCCACAGGCACCCTGATGGACCTCATTTTTAATTACTCCTCATGCAGGTTGTTAGTAACCCAGCCAACCTTTGGCCACTGAACTGGTCAGTGCAACCAGATCTGCTATTCCTAGCTGCCCAGTGTTCTATCCGCTAGATCGCAGGTTTACAAGCAATGCACTAGAATTGGACAAATAATACCTCCCACTTGACTAGACACTCTACATATATGTGATTATTGAATCCTTACAAACATCTTAAGAGGGAAGTGTTATTGTGTTTATTTTACATTTGAAGAAATGGGCTTAGGGAAAATATACCTAAGACTACATAGCCACTGTAGAGCAGAGCGAAGATTCCAGTCAGATCTGTACGTCTTCAAAGAGTGCATATTACCAGTTGGTATCACGCCTCTCTGGCTAGTATGTCTGGTCATAGACAAGATCAGAAAACAAAAGATAACCTCAATAGGTGAGCCAACATATCATCCACCCTAGAGGTTTCCAAAAGATTTGGCCTAAAGCTCCAATGGGTTTTCTTCTGTCTGGTGCCTAGGTCCTATTGGGCAGGTATGTGTAGAGGGAGGGGACATGTGAGTTCAAGCCAGTACATTTCTCTTGCAGAGATCAGCTTATATAGGTAGTTAATTGGTAATGAGGATCTTAAGCAGCTCGGCTTTTGAGAGTAACAGCTTAAGCTATGTACCCATTCAGTGATGAAGAAGGAAAAGGTTGTTTTCTTTTCTCTAATTATTATTTGTTTTTATTTAAGATTTGTTTTCATTCCAGTTAGTTAAGATACAGTGTTATATTAGTTTCAGGTGTACAACATAGTGATTCAGCATTTCCAGTGCTTATCACAAGTGCACTCCTTAATCCCCATCACCTATTTACCCATACCTCGCTCCTCTCTGGTAAATGTCAATTTGTTCTCTATAATCAAGAGTCTGTTTCTTGCTTTGTCTCTCTCTGTGTGTCTTATTTTTTTCCCCTTTGCTTATTTGTTTTGCTTCTTAAATTCCAGATATAAGTGAAATAATATGATATTTGTCTTTCTCTGCCTGACTTACTTCACTTAGCATGATACTCTCTAGCTCCATCCATGTCATTGCAAGTGGCAAGATTTCATTCTTTTTTATGGCTGAATAATACTCCATTATGTACACCACATCTTCTTTATCCATTCATCAATTTATGGACACTTGGGATGCTTCCATGGTTGGGCTATTGTAAATAATGTTGCTATAAACATAGGGATACATGTATCCCCTTGAATTAGTATTTTTTGTATTATTTGGGTAAATATCCATTAGTGTGATTGCTGGATCATAGGGTAGTTCTATGTTTAACTTTTTTTTAAATTTTTTTTTAACGTTTATTTATTTTTGAGACAGAGAGAGACAGAGCATCAGGGGAGGGTCAGAGAGAGAGGGAGACACAGAATCTGAAACAGGCTCCAGGCTCTGAGCAGTCAGTACAGAGCCCGACGCGGGGCTCGAACTCACGAACCACGAGATCGTGACCTGAGCTGAAGTCGGACGCTTAACTGACTGAGCCACCCAGGCGCCCCTATGTTTAACTTTTTGAAGAACCTCCATACTGTTATCCACAGTGGCTGCACCAGTTTGCATTGGGCGATGGTTATTTTCAACTGCAATTCACATGATCCTTTATAGTCTCTCTCTTTTCTGCTGTTGGTTTCCTCCCCACACATAGCCAAATAACATGTAGCAGAGATTCTCCATACTCAATATATAAATATAATATAAAGTTACAATTCTAGTCATAAATTTGTCAGTTCCTTGCCTTGTGACCTTCGGTGAGAAAAGGAAATTAACTTTTTCCTTCTTGGTTCTTTTAAAAATTAAAAATACTGAGAACTGAGGATCATAGAGGGAAATAATTCTTTCACGCATGAGATGTAAGGATTTGGTGCAACCCTTCTGGGGGGTGACTTGATAACACCTAGAAAAATATAGACAAGTATGTACACTTTGACTTAGCAATTCTACTTCTGGGACTTTCTTAAGGCAAGGATCATCAAACTGTGGTTCATAGGCTAATCTGGCCTCCTTTTGTAAACTTTTTAGAATGTAGCCACCCACCCGTTCTGTTACATATCACCTGTGGCTGCTTGTGTGCTCCAAGGGCAGAGTTGAATAAATACAACAGAGACCATGTGGCCCTCCAACCCCAAAAGTTATGTGGACCTTTACAAAAGACATTTGCTAATGCTTGCTATAGAGTTATGAAAATGTCACTGGTTCACGGCTGATTTGGATCTCTTGTATGGGTCACTCTTCAAAGGATAGAGCTTCCACTTCCTTAGCCCCAAGCCTGTAGCTGTAATGTCTCTAGGTTTTCAGACCCAGAGATCACCAAGCTCTGCTTTTCCAGCTCCATCTGGAGCCAAGCGCCAAACCCTTCCAGGTGTGCTGTGTCCGAAATAGCGGCTCAGTCATCTGCTCTCCAGTTATGCAAACTTCTTCTCTATTCTGCAACTTCTCACAGGAGTCTTGTTTGTTTCTCCCACGTAAATACGCAGAAATAAAAGTGCTCATTCCCCTTCCTTCCCCGAACTCTTTGAGACAATCCAGATCACCATAACAGAGAAGAACAAGATTTGCCAAGCTCATTTTTCCTATCAAGGAGCACCAATTGCCTCTGGTGGCAGACGTCTCCTTCCATTTTGGGAAAAGGAGTCACAGTCTTGTCTCAAAAGTGAATAATTCTTCAAAAAATGACCATGGTAGCTTCTGTATTTTTTTACCAGAAGAAAACAAAAAGTTAAATATTTAACATGGCACCCTGATATATATGTATTCACTTTACAATTGAAAAAGCAATAGGGCTAGTAAAAAATAAGAAGAAAAGGTCTAGTTCATAGGTGGTTTTAGGACCCCATTAAGATCATGCCAACAACTAGCTTTTGTAAACTCTAACATACTTCATAGACATAAAGTGGAATTATTATTAACAAAATTTGATATTCCAAAACAGTAAGTGGGGATTATTACTCATATTGCAAAAGTTATCTATATAACATGCCATGAATTTATTTTCAAGGATTAATCTCACCCAAAGCAAATCCCACAAAAGGGATAAACCATAAATAAATACACATACACATAAATAAATGTATATGTATGCAGCATTTCTCCCCAAAAGATAGCTTATGAAACTTTAATGAACCTCTAAAACAGACCTGTTCTTTTGAACACAGCCCTGCTCTCTAGGTACCCCAACTTGACTGAACTGGCCCACAGGGAATCTCAGAAATACCCCTTGAGTTCTACAGAATTAACAAAAAGAAGGAAGTTCCATTTTTCTAAATTATGGAAAGTTGACCCTGGAGGAACACCTAGGCAACATTTGGAGCCTATTTCTCATTTTCTGGATCTGGAACTGACTACAAAAGAAGAAAGATACTTGGCTCACAGCCACAGAAAGCTCATTTATGAAATTCAAATTTAGATCGTCTGCCTCCAAAATTAGACTCTTCTCTACCCACTCTCCCCGATCCCCCCCCCCAAAAAAATACTAGAAACATACCTGAGATATAAAGTGAGATCCACCTGGAGAAGGCACAGATCTTCTGTGCCTGACCCTCCTGAGAGCTTTAAAGAGACCAGTTCACCCTACACTAAGCGGGAGGCATCCAGCTGCTCAAAGAGCTGCCAGGCCCTCACACCATTCATCACTCCCTTCTGAACCACTTTCCAGACCTACGCTGGACTCTACTTCCTGACAAGTTGTATATTGTTTCCGTCTCTGAGCTCAGGGTTCATTTTTCTCCCATTTATGGCCCTGCTTTACCCTTTGGCAAAGCACTAACCATGCTTCTCCCACTTTACCCAGTCCAACCCGGTCTGTAAGCGTTGGCACACTCATTCCCTATGGGTGGCCCCAACAAGACCTTTACCTTCTGAGCAGGACTCTGGCAAGACTGAGAGCAACTCTCTCCTGCAAGACCATTTATCTACACTGTGCAAAGGAGAGGTGCAGGCTTTATTGCCTCACTCCCTAAGGGCACCCAGTTACTGAATTTTGCCCTCACAGCTAGAGAGGCATGCACACCATCCCAGAAGATGATTCATATGCATACACATAAATTCAGGCACCTCTTACTCTGCTGACAGGACCTGCCCTCATACTAATAATTAATATCACTTGGCACTTACAAAAGATCCTTCAGCTTTGAAATTGCCTCACAAGCACATATTAATTGACCAGACTTGCCGGCTCCAAATATTTTCACTCTGCCTCCCAAACCCCTGGGTATTTATCCACGCTACACCCATGCTGCCTACAGCAACATCAGCTCTGTCTTGGGAAGCTGACAAGAGCTCGGGTATCCCAGCTTATCCCAGCTTTGTCTGGAGCCCCATAGATCCAGGCCATGTGACTCCCTCTAGCACATTCTCAAAGGAGCACAGTTTCCAGGAGTTTCAGAGACACGGAGACAATATTCATAGACTTTTAAATTCAGAAATATTAGGACTCAAAATCCAGAACACCCACTGAGAAAAATACCTACTTCTGAGCCACAAGTGTTCCATAGGTAAAACAGAGATAGTAATACCTGAATGGGCTGTTACTAGGATGAAAGATGAAGAATCTGATGGTTTCAGGGTGATACCCAGCACATAAGAGGTCACACTGATCATGTAATATTTTATGTGTTACTCTGGTCTAATTGCTACCATCAGTTTGAAGATGAACAAACTGGGGCGCCTGGGTGGCTCAGTCGGTTAAGTGTCTGACTTTGGCTCAAGTCATGACCTCATGGTTCCCGGGTTCAAGCCCTGTGTCAGGCTCAGTGCTGACAGCTCAGAGCCTAGAGCCTGCTTCAGATTCTGTGTGTGTGTCTCTCTCTGCCCCTCCCTGCTTACTCTCTGTCTCCTCTCAATAAACATTAAAAAAAAGAAAGATGAAAAATCTGAGGCACAGAGAAATTTGCGTAACATGTGTTAGACCTCATGGAGAGTAACAGTTGTGGGGAGTTGGAATTGGAGCCTAGACAGCTTGGCTGCAGAGCCTGACCTCTGATGATCACACTGCCCCACCTTTGATAGTGGCACTGATGGGTCACCGTCACATGAAGAAGGGTAGGCAAACTCTTCTGAGTTAGGGATCCAGGTGAGGACATATCCTATTCTCTACTCCCCTATGTGTGATCTGTCAGTGGTTTTCTTGCATTTAGATCCACAAAAATCTTACATGGGTTTTATATTTTCTGGTTTTATAATAATAAACTATCAGAAATTTTGTACTTTTTTCCCCCTGTTTTCAATAGTTTGGGGCCATTTGCGGAAAGAGAAATTCTTGGAAATGGGCAATCTGAGTTGAGGCTGAGCTCCTCTCTGCTCTTCTCCTGCCCCTTTGGATGGAAACTGTTTTCTCACCTGTAAAAATAAGACCATATCATCTTAACTCAAGGGAGTGCTGGAAAGGAAAAAGATGATGTTAAAGTTCTCTGTCAACTCAGAGGTTTTCAGAGTCCTTTACTGTGTTATTTGTGACAACTAACAGAGTGATTTACTGAGGCAAATGTCCACTTGGAAGAAGTAGACATAAGCATTTCATAAATTCTCAACCCCACAGGGTACTAGATTTACCCAAGCTCCCTGAAAAATGGTTCGATCTCTTTCTTCTCTTTGGCAGAAATATTACAGTTTTTAACTTCTTCAATTAACCGGTTTGGCAGCACTCATTATTGCCAGATCCCATGTGAGCCTACAAAAACATCAAGATGAATAAAACACAAACCCTGTGAGGGAATACTCCAGCACGTAATCGATGCAATGATGGCAGAATTGTTGCTTAGGAAATATAGTGATATTCTGTGAGGGGCGTCAGGAGAGATTTCAAGCAGAAAGCAAACTCCGGGCTGAATTTTAATAATGGAATAGGTTGGACAGGGGTCGGGGGTGGTAGTGAGGGTCCAGAGCTGGGAAGGAGCTTCTGAGCAGAAAGAGCAGAGTATGGGAAGGTATGAGGTATGAAGCATCATGATGTGGTGGGGCAACTGCTATCCTTTCCATTTGATGGACCCAGTTATGCCTGCGAGGGTGGGCACAGTCAGATCCAGAAGAGCCATGAATGCCAGAACTCAGGAGCTTGGGGTTACATTTCCTCCTGTATTCAGAATGTGCAGAGATGTTGCCTCTGGATCCTAGAAGTCACCTGTCCTCATGCACCTGGTTTTCTGACAAGATACTCTCCCTTTGTGGAGTAACCCCCCTCAGGTCCTGAGTTGGTTCTGCCCTTCCCTTCCGTCCACCCCCACCCCCACCCACAAGGTACTGGAAGTGCTTAGGGCAGCAGAAAGTGGGAGCTGCTCCCTACAGCAGTGGAAAAATAAGCTGCTGAAAGGTTTATTTCCCTGCTCAGAATATTTTTACAAAGCAAATGCACAAGGCTTGTCACCACACACTCAACTATTTTTAGGCTTCCTGACCAGATCTTCTGGATAGGCCTTTGGGGACAATAAGTGGCAGCAGGGAGGTGGGAGTTGCTCTTGGCTTTGGGGAGTCTGGGTCTTCTGGGAGCTCTTGAATTTGGTTTGGCCAGAGAACATTTCTGGGGGAGGCAGCAGGGGTGAGGTGGAAGCAATTAGCCCCCTTGTCTGCTTACCCTATTCATCTTCTGTGACCAGCAGGAACTCCAACCCCTTGCCTTCCAAGGGCACAGGAGCCACTGGGAGAAATGAACCAGGGTTTCACCTCCCTCAATGCCACTGTGTAATGGATTCAGGCCACAGACAAGAGGGCCTTAATTGGTTTTGCACCATATGCTAGGCCTGGGTCATGACTCAGCCGAACAGATTCCTTTCTCTTCTCCCACACTGACCAAAGCTTTGGCCAGATGGAGCTGGTGGGCGGAAGGCTGAAAAGCCAGAAAGGGCAAAGCTGTGTGGGTGACAGGGCATTCTCAGAGTTTCCAACAATGATGTTTCTCAGCTCCTGAGGTCCCAAAGCCAGTCCACATACAAGGCCAAATGAAAACGCTCGAGGATTTGCTGGGAACTATGACTGACTTTGTCACATTTTTATCTAAATGGCAGTGAAGTGTGTGTTTGTAAAAGAAAAGAAGTAGCAGTACATTCTTTGTGCAAAGCACGAGTCCTCAGATTGAATTGGTACCACGATTTCAATAACAGTTTCTCTGCATGTTTTAATAGGGCCTACCAGGTGGGTGTCGCCTTTGTGCCTCCAAGTAACCTGGTTCCTCCTCGTTTTACACACAAGATAACTTAATGGAAACATCTAAATGTTCCAGAGCAAATGTCAAGATGTGGATCTTCCGAATTCTAGACAAGATTTTGCAAATATGTATGGTACAAAGTATGCTGAAGTTTTTAAAAAATACACTTAGTGATAGAAATACAATGACTAAGATTTCTCTGAGACTCAAAAAGTGAAATAAATTACTAAATGAAACAAAACCTGTAAGTGTCACAGCCAAGATTTCAAACTCAGTCTGTCTGGCACAAAATGTGTTTGGTGTGTGTGTGTGTGTGTGTGTGTGTGTGTGTGTGTGTGTGTGTGTCTGCGTGTTTTCCCACTTATCTATAGTGCTTTCCATTGTTATAGTGCTTTATTGTTGTTAACATTCAAATGGAATACTTTGTTCTCTGACTGGCCTACTTTTGAAGACTGCAGGGATGTGGGGTGCTTACTTACTCTGAGTTTAGTTCTATCCAGCTTTTGCTTTTTATTCCTGTTCCCAGCTTCTGCTCCATGGCTCTGGCCATCTTGTCACCACTTCTCATGCTGCTCTTGCTTATTCTTGTCTTTTCCTCTTCCATTGCCCAAGCTCCACCCATACAAGTGTGTTGAGTGCACAGTATTCTGCAGTAACAGAAGGACATGATCACCTCTATGGTCACTTAAAGTCAAGGGCAGATACCACTATTCTGAGAGGTCATAGGCCATTACCGTCCTCAGAGCTATGTCTCTCTGTGTCCCTGACCCTGCCCACCACACTGCTTCTGGGTTCTCTTCTTTCAACCCTCTCCTCCTGTCCTCAGTTCTGGACCCCCAGTCAAGTCTACTTAGTATTTAGACATTTCAGCTAGATGGTGAAAATGACCTGACTTTTTTTTAAATATTTATGTATGTATGTATGTATGTATGTATTTATTTATTTATTTATTTATTTATCGAGATAGAGGGAGAGGGAGAGAATTTCAAGCAGGCTCCACACTGCCATCACAGAACTGGATGTGGGGCTCAAACCCATGAACCATGAGATCATGACCTGAGCCAAAATCAAGAGTTGGACACTTAACTGAACCACCCAGGCATCCCAGAAAATGACCTGATGTTAGTAAGCAAACCACCTTAGGTTGATTTGTTGTGTTACCCCTCCACCCAGCTCCTTATCTCTAATCAGAAGGGAAACATTTCAATCTGTTGCTCCTTCTTAGGAACAAGAAAACCTTTTCAGGGGCCCCCCAAAAGCTTCACAATCTGGTCTCATGTCCACCCCAAATCAATGCCTGGCAAAGGGAATGGACAAAAAGTGACTAATAAGGATTTTCTTCTAGACCAAGAAGAAGGATCACCCTCCCTAAGCCTTATGGGGGAGGGGTAACATCTGAAAAGATCAGAGCTGTAGGTGCAAGAAAATGAGGAGGATGCATTTAGTCGACCTGTATTCATCATTAGCTTCTGTACAATCCATACATCTTTTTTTTTTTTTTTTTAGAAAATTTATTTCTCATTTACTCCAAGGGTCTGATGTAGGCATGGTGGCTCTCTTAGATGGCTCTTCCCCACACAGTGATTCAGGAATCCTGACCCTTTCCATCCTATGTTTTTGCCAACACAAAGCCTGTCCTTCCAACTGCAGGGATGATGGACTGAGGGGAGGCACACTTGAGACTTGACCACTTCCCTTGACAGCGACCACATTACTTCCACTCATATTTCATTGGTCAAAATGAGTCACATGGTCTACCCCAGTGCAAAGGAAGCTGGAAAGCGTCAAGGAGAACATGAGTATCAGCAACACTAGCAAATTATGGCACAGTGTGCAATTCACAAAACTTTGAGTATGTTTCATTCAGTAAGAGGGTAATCTAATGCAAGTCTCCACTCTTAACAAAACAAAAGCCAGTTAAGAGGTCTGACATTATAATCTCTTCTTAAATCTGCAACAGTTCCATACCACCTTTTTAGGTCAGGTTCAATGTATATTACCTGTGCTTCTTTCCTGGCCCAAGTCCACTCCTCCAGCATTTAGTTAAAACATAAATTATGGTGTGGCAAACAGAGATCTTTTTTTTTTTTTCCATTACCCAAAGAAAACATCAAGAATTAAAGCTTCTTTTCTTTGTTACCCTCCCATCTCCCTTTATCTGCTTTGATTTAACATCCTTATATAAATTACACACTAATAGATCTTAGTTTCAGAATCCCATTTCTCTAAGTTAAAAAAAAAATCCTCCATGCTGCCTTTTTTTCTATCAAAACTCTTCTTCCTCATCATTATCTCTGTTTTGGAAGACATACAGAATTCACACCATAGCTTTGTGATCTGGGTCTCCTTGACTGAGGCCTGCTGAGAGAAAGCTAAAAATGAGGAAATTTGAATGGTTTCCAGTTGAATTCTATGGTTTTCTTCCTGTGTTAGCCTTTGCCTCCAGAAAATTCTGGGGAAATTTGGTTTGTGCCATGGTTGACAAGAAATTAAAGGTTCCAATTCTGTTCCCCACTAGACAGCAGGCCTTGTTGCTTAGCCGTAGTTAGTGGAGAGGAACACGTTCCTTTAATTAGTTTGAAGACCCAAAGACATTATCAAGCTTGGAGACCAAGAACTGGAGATAGGAAAATTGTAACAGTTTTTGATTCAAATGAGTTTTTCTTTAGTGGATTTTTGAATTTTCCAAAATGCCATTTTTGATACTTCCCTGTCATAATAGAAGTTACCATTTATTTCCATGAAAAGAGCACAGGCCCTAATGTCAGGCTGAAGTTAATTAGGAGAACCACATTTGTAGCCAGCTTTGCTATGACTAGCTCTGGGACCTTGAGATGAATAGTCCCGTCTCTGAGTCTGCTCCCTCACTAAAAATTAGATGAATTTAGGGTCCCATCCAATGTAAGGGGCTGTGTCTCATTTACCTTTGTGTCCTAGAACTTGGCACATGGCCTAATTTTCAATAGTATAATTAATCATTATAAAATGATTAATTAATGAAATTGTATCAGTCTGCCCAGGCTACGATAATAAAATATCACAAGTTGGGTGGCTTAAACAACAGAAATTTATTTTCTCACAATTCTGGAGGCTAGGAATACAGATTAAGGTGTCATTAGGGTTATTTCTGGGGGCGGGGGGGGGGCTTTCTTCACGGCTTGCAGATAGCCACCTTCTCACAATGTCCTTACATGACCTCTTCTCTTTGCATGCACAGAGAGAGAAAGAAAAAGTTCTCAGGTGTCTCTTCCCTTCTTATAAGGATACCAGTTATCAGAGCCCACCCTTATGACCTTATTTAGCCCTAACAGCTTTCCTACAAATATAATCACATTGAGGGTAGGTCTTCAACATATGTATTTGAAAGTGAAAGGAAGACACATTTCAGTCCTTAACAGAGATCTATGGGTTTCTCTCTTTATACCTTCTAATGGAGAAAAACTATCTTAATGCATTACATTTCTATAATTATAGGCTTCACAATCTACTCTCATGATTTCTTACTGTCAGCATTGCCGAATGTAAAGAATTGTCACTGCAATTAAATCAGAAATATTTGGACAATTGAGCTTTAAAGACAAACTTAATGCAATTTTCACTGTGGAGAGGGTCTCCAGTTTCTGCTAGCCTCCAAGTACGATAAACCTCTCTCACAAGAAGTTTGTTACAGAACTTGAAAGTAGACACTTTAGTGTAAATGCTGACAAAACAGTTTTTATATGCTTGAAATAATGCATCTTAAAATATGTAGAAGTGTTTCTTTGATACCTGCAATTGAATTATGAAAGTTTGTAATGACCTTGGGACTTAACTGAAATTGAAATGTGCAACAATTGAAATTGATGCAGGAGGACCTTATGTTTGTCCAGATCTTTTCACCTCCTATTCAGGTATAGGTTTCAAGACACAACTAATGTTGCATAAAAAGGAGGAGAAAGAGAGTGTGGTATGTGTGTATGTGAGAGAGACAGAGGTAGAGAGAGACATAGATGAGACAGCAGCAAAGTCCATTATTCATCCTATTGTGAAGACTACCTGTGAAATTTAAATGCAGGTCTCATGTTCTTAGAAAGCTATTCTGATATTGATCAAAGTTGCTTGTATCACTTGTATTGAGGAATTATTTAAATGCAATTGAGAGCCACAGGTGCAAAATGGGATAGAAGACCTATCTTCACTATCAAATGAAGGTGATGAAGGTAATCATATTAATATAAAATATATAATTATTGTATTGGGATTTTAATGTAATATACTCTAATCTTTAACATTTATATAATAGTAATTCAGTTTCTTTTTTTAAATTTTTTAATGTTTATTTTTGAGACAATGCGAGAGACAGAGTGCAAGCAGCGGAGGGGCAGACAGAGGGAGACACAGAATCTGAAGCAGGCTCCAGGCTCTGAGCTGTCAGCCCAGAGCCGGACACGGGGCTCAAACTCATGAACCGTGAGATTGTGACCTGAGCCGAAGTCAGACGCTTAACCAACTGAGCCACTCAGGCACCCCAGTGATTCGGTTTCTTATTACCATGACAAATCCTATTTGAGAACTGGCTGCATTTACTGAAAGTCTACCACATATTACATGCATTTCATATCTCATTAGGGACCCTAGCTGAATCTGCTCTCCAATTATTTTGTAATAATTGTAATAATAAGTAATGATAAATGCATTACTTTTCAAGTTCATCTAAAAGTAGACCTTCAAATTCACTTTTGAGGGCTGATTGTGCCTTTGTCTGTGGGGGGGGGGGGCAGAAGGAGATCCAATATGTTAATGAACATTTTGTTTCTCAAAGATAAGGTCAAATCCCATTTTATTTCAATACTACAAAATAATAGTAGACTGTTCTTTGCATAATAGCATGCAGTTGACCATCGTTGTGGATAGATGTGTAGCCCTACAGATTATTTCTCCTATCATGAAATTCATTGTGTAATTTTCCTTTCTTTGGAGCTTCAGATGAGTTCTGGACTAAAGGCAGGGAGAATCATGCCAGCAGTAATAGACCCTCATATGACGATTCTTTGGGCCAAATAGTTTATTAATTGTTTTGCACATTTTAACCCAATTAATCCTTGCAGCAACTTTATGAGACAAGCACTATTATTATCCTTGTTTAACGGAGGAATAAATGAAGACACAAAAAAGCAACCTGCCTAGGGTCACAGAGCTAGTAAGTAATAGAACCTGGATTCAGATTCTGAGATCTTGGGGAGGGAGCACTCTCACTGGGAAGAGATTAGCTGGTTTTTGCATGACAGTGACCCACTGAGACTAAGAGAGCAGGTGGAGGGGGGTGGATGGGGGTAAAAAAAAATTACATATAGTCAATTGGGAAAACAGTTGAAAGGATTTCCAGTCATAAATGGTCTTGGGTAGGGTTTTAAATTGGCCCACATTTTACTAAAATCCATCCCAAGGCTGTGGCACATATTAATAAGATAGCAAAATTTATTCTTCTATGTATCAAGTGCTTAGCTTGTGCTAAGTTCTTTACTTATATTATCTCACTTATTCCTTGGAACAATGTAGAGATCCATTAAAGAAAGGTATCAGAGATCAATATGCAATGAAGCATGTAGGTTTTAGGCCTTAGGGCTTGGTGCAAGAGGAAAGAATCCAGCGAATTCAGACAAGGGTCTGAAAAGGGTTGGAAAGCTGTGAGGTGGAGAGAAGTGAAGATTCATGACGCAGGTTAGAAAGAGGTGAATGTGTTTTTGTCACATTCTGACAATGTGGATCACGGTGGTCTTGATACATTTTAAGGACAGGACTGAACCTCCAAAGTTGATCATATGATCTGACCAAATGCTTCATGTCATGGTGGAATAGGTTTGGCCTACTTCATGGAGGAAGAAAATACTTCCAGGGACAGTTGTCACAAAAAGCGTTGTTGTCAGCATCAGCAGAGGTGACACTAGTCAATTTCGTTATATCACCACCTAAAATGGAGGCTTACTTTAAGCATCTTGAAAGAAAAGGCACAATGAAGGGAACATAAGATAACATCTATTTAAAATTAGGAAATTGAAACAAGGGTGGGAAGATCACAAGATTCTAAGAACTCTCTTTTTCAGATCTTCATTAAGATAATATCTCAATTTAATTTCATGCCAGAAAAAATCAGACTTTGTGGAAATTTTAAATTCTGATTCCAGAATATAATATACTTTAGATATCCATATGAATTAAAGCTAAAAGGATGGAATAATAAAATAGGAAGTTAACAAACTAACATCATGACTCTCAAGTGATTTTTTTTTTTTTACTGAACTATACTTCTTATACATATTTGAAAGGAGACAAATGTAACTGTTTTTCCCTCTGTGGGTATCATGTCTATACACACACACACACACACACACACACACACACACACACACATTCATTCATACACATAGGTACACTAAAATACATACTACTGAAAGTCAGAATCAGATCAACTAGGCCCCTGCCCTTAAGGGCAACAGGTAATGCTCTGGCATCCAAGGAGTTGCTAGGCAAGATGAAAGGGAGTGGGTAGGAACAACAACAGAAGGAAAAAGAAACACACACACACACACAAAACACCTCCTAATGGCAAATCTTCCACTGCCACAACAATGTGCCAAGTTAGAATGTTTGGAGAACACTAAGCTTTAGATAATGAACCCATTGTATTTGCATCTCAGAACACCAGCCTTTCATGGGGTAACTTGAGCTCCCTAATTCTCCTTGTGTAGAAGAACATGAGCAACTCAGCATCATTTTAGACAGACTTGGGTTTCAGCCTGTCTTCCTGAGCCCCGCACTTTCCTGGGACACACAACTCCAAGTTCTATGAACTACCGCTTGTGTTGGTGAATGATCTGTGTTCCCATCTTTGTTCATTTTACCCTGCTACATTCCTTTACATGACAAGCTCAGCAAATTGTTGCCAAATGGTTTTAAGTTTGCTATTCCTCTGTAACTCCTAGAGCCATGATCCACCTCCACCTTCCACGAGCTAGATGTCTCACATGAGTAGCAATAAGTAGGGGTCATTGCTACAGACCAGATACAGAAAGATGCCTCCAAAAACTCAGATACCGTATCACCTCTTCAGAATTCCACTAAAACAAAAATGCACATTTATTATTAATAAGGCACACAAGGCATTCTTGTCTAGCCCCTATTTATCTTTCCAGCCACGTCTCTTGCAACTCCCACATACATACATGCTATCTTCCAGCCAATCTGGGCAACTTACACTTTCCTGAATACATCACACCTTCATGTTTCCTCTCTCTTCACAAATATTACCTCTGTCTTTGGTGCTTCCTCCAGCCCATCACTCACCTGGTTAACACATATACTTCTCCAGTCCTTGGCTCAGGCATATCGCCTGTTCTTGGAAGTATTTGTTCACCACCTTGATTTTCATTCTTCCATGTTCTTCTACTTGCCTCCCCACCTCCACTATGGAAAACATCGATGATGGAATTTAGAATAGTAGACGCTTTATTATAAAATTCAAGTTTGGTACCATTAATTCCCTTCTCTGTTTCTCCCTAGCTTTGATGGACAGAATATGTCTCATTCATATATGAATCCCTAGGCTCTGGTATATGACTTGGCTCGGAGCTGGGACTCAATGCATGCTTGCCAAATTAATGGAAGAACAAGATGATATGTGAGAAATATGGTTGTGGAGACTGGAGAAGCTCCCAATTCTAATCAAGATGAATGTAATAGATCCTCTGAAATGAAACCTAACCATATGTATTTCAAATCATTTACACCGTGTAGACAGGCTCACTTCCTCAAAAGCATAGATGTTTCTGTTATACTCCTCGTAGGTTTTTATGATCTAAATTTTCTTTCTGATCTCATCTCACACTCCACCTACCTGTCTCTCAGAAAAATTTTCAGTTAAACTGAATTTCTTTTAGTGTCTGGAATGCACCATCTTTGTGTTTCCTTCCAGCCTATGCGTGTGTTCCCCATTCTACCTAATGCTTCCTTTCCTCCATTATTTTTTGAAGTTTCAGTGTGGACAAGGCTTTCTAGAGAATAGTAGCCTTATCCAGTGCTACAGACCAGAGTTGGTTTCATTTTCTCTATTTTCCTATAGAATCCCATTTTCTTCCATAATGTTATTCATCACACTGTATTATAATAGTGCATTTGTTGTGTTTTTTTTTAATATCCTCAACATCTAACAGAGGGCATGTCATATAACTGAAGGGTATGCAATATTTTCAGAAGGCTAGATGATAAAAATAGGAAGGAAGAAAAGAAGGAAGAGTAACAGGATATTTCAATGGGATGCTGCCTCTTTTCAGCTAGGTCCCAAAAATGATGGGAGTCAAAGATTTAGAGATTTCAAAGTGAGATGCTTGCTCATCTATGTAGGGCTGGCAAAGGAGGTGACTTATAACCTACCTTAAAGGAATAAATGATTTAAGTTGGACATTGGAGATGGATTGTCATAAAAGCATGCCTTGAGCCCTATCCCTACCTTCATCCCATGACAGGTATTAATCTTCCCTCTCCTCAGGCTAAGTGCATTTCAAGAATGCCTACACAATCAATCAAAGTGAAAATGAAAGTGCCTACACATTTTCCCTGTAGTGTGAGGGAACCTCAGGGGACTGGTGACTAACCAGACTGACATGCCCAAGAAATCTAAAGAAGTAGTTGGCCAAAGACGCTGAGTAGAGGAGATTGGGAAGTCATTGCACACTGCCTAATGATGAGTCCAAGGAGCAAGCCAGCCAGGCAGGGGCCATCTGAACAGGCTTTTAATACAGGTACCAGGAGCAATGGTGAAAACCCAGCAGAGATTGTGCAGAAGATGGTGACCTCCTAAGTGACTAGCTAGAGGAGATGCATTTGTACCTATCTTTCATGCTGGAGAGAGATCCCCAGAAAAGAGAAAGGGGCAAAGAGAGGTCTTCAGAACACTTTATAAGAGAATTACCTTTAAACAACTGCCAAGGCCAGAGTGTTCTGATGCCAGCTCACAACAGTGCTAATCTCAAAACCTTTCCCTCCAGCTCACCTCTTCATCTCTGACTCAGTTTTTCTCTTGAAGGAATCAGAAACAGAATTTTCTACAAGGGTGAAATATAATTAAAAGTATAAAATGGTTGGGGTGTCTGGGTGGCTCAGTCAGTTAAGCAAGCATCTGACTCTTGATTTTGGCTCAGGCCATGATCTCACAGTTTGTGAATTTGAGCCATGTATCTGACTCTGTGCTCACAGTGCGGAGCTTGCTTGGGATTCTCCCTCTCTCTCTCTCACTGTCTCCTCCTCCCCAACTCACTCTCTCTCTCTAAAATAAATAAATAAGCTTAAAAAAGTATAAAGTGGAGAAAAAGAATAAAAACAACTCATCAAAGAATACTCACATTTACACCCCATACCTGCTATGGGCTTCCTGAGCTGAGAATGGGGAAAGCTTTTAATGAAGTATATATATCATTTTAACTTCTAAAGGGGACTGGACATTTTGATTGTTCAAACAAAATTATATTATGGCTTAAAATGGTTAGAAGGCACATTTCTTCTAAGGTTGAACAGGTCAGCTATCTGGCTGCCAGGGATTTTCATCCAAGGGGACAGAGATAGGAGAGAAAAAATACAGCTACTTTCTAAGTGTCCCCCACCTAATCTGCTCACGTGATATTCTAAGAACAGAAGAAAGGGGGTGGGTGGAGAAGTGTTTCGGCTTAGATGACATCTCATCAGTGTGAATAATTGTGGTCTTGTTTGTTTGTTTTGTTTTGTTTTGTTAGTTTTGTCTCTACCTTGGAGAAGGGCAGCCAAGAAATCATGGCTCTTTTCACATTAGCCAGCAAGAGCCTTGAGTTGACCCATTTTCCATTGAATATCTTCTAATTATGTTCTCCCTAGTAAACATTTGCCCCCCCCACCCCGAAACCTTTCTATGTTCAGTGGAAAGAATCAGCTGACCAGCTATAATGAGCACTCAAGCCCATAGGCTAATCATAGGTCTTTCTGGGTATGAGTGAGTGAAGTGCTGTTCTGCTTTAGACTTCAGTCACCTGCAGACATGTTGGGGATGAGTGTGCTCGGCTGATGGCTTCTAGGTACACTGACAAAATGGAACAGGCATAGAAAAGCTGGGCTAAGCTCCAGAACTCACTTGTTTCATCCCAGTGGGCATCTTTCTGAATCTTGATGGGTCTCCCTCTTATATGGGCTCTACCTTTAAAGGCTCCCCCTTGCCGCTCACCTAAAATTTTTTCACAATCTGGGGTGTGTGTGTGTGTGTGTGTGTGTGTGTGTGTGTGTGTGTGTTTAAACCACTGCCTCTTTAAAGTCTCTCCTTTGTCAGGTACTTTGTGTGTTATCTCTTAGTTGAGCATTGCCACAATCTTATAAATTATATATCAGTGTCTGTTTTACAGATGAGGCAAAGGGTCAAGTAAACTTCTCTAAGAACTCAGTAAAGGATACAGCCAACAGTCAACCCTAAGTCCACTACATCCAGTTCTCTATCCTCCATGAATTGTCCCTTTTGGCAAAAAAGAAGAAGGAAATTTTCTGAATTATAAAAAGCCCTCTTTTTTGAAGTCTGGGCTGTAGAAAACCTATACCCACCTAGTCATAAGGAATGGTCTCCCAGCCTGTCCATCCAGCTCTGCAACCTGTCAAAAAGCTATTTCAGCACTTGAATGGAAAGCTGTGAGAGCTGCAAGGTAGATCAGTTCCAATAGCCCATTTTCATTGTTCAGTGGAGAGCAGCTTCTAGAATCAGCTGAGGCTGGCAGGTTGCCCTTAACAAACAAACCCATAAGGCATTAGAGATGCCCAGGATACCTTGGCCCAGTCTACCTGGATACAGAGCTTTCCAAAAGAGAGCAAATTTGCCTTGTTTGACAAGTAGGAATAGGACTCCAAGAGCTCTCACCATATCCAAAATAATTTGGACTCCAGCTAAGAACACCGCCATCATACGAATCCCATGGCATATAATTACACTTGAAGGAATCCCTTGCCCTGAGAAAGTCCTAGGGTCAGCAGGACCCTGTTCAAGGAGCTACATGTTTCTGTATCTAAGTTAATTCTGCTAATGTTTATGGATTCTCCTATGGCCCAAATACCTATGAGTCATATAGATTGCTGACTTTCACAACTTTTCAGTGGATTTAGGCTGAGCAACTAATGTTATTTTTCAGCAATAATGCTTTCTCAAAACACAAAAAGACTTCTAAAGATAAGTCTGTGGGAGGTCCCATCAGAAAAAAAAAGGATGCATTACTTTCCAATACAGATTTTAGAGATAGGAAAGATGTTTTTTTTAAAAAAATGACTTTTTAATAAGATATTCATGTTGGGGCTGGAGTAAATTTAATCTTCAATGCCTCTCAGAAAAAAATCAGAGATGTAGTATAATCTTCCTGTGAGGTAATGTTTTTATAATCCAGAGCACCATGGAAACATAAATCTATGCATTATAATGCCCATTTATTTGTAATTTCTCACCCACTAAGCTTAATACCTACATTAAGCAATGCTGCTTTCGGAAGAAAAGACCCTTGAGACTAAGAGTCTATAAGACAAAACAAAACAAAACAAAACAAAACAAAACAAAACAAAACAAAACACAAAACTGATTTTAGGCTTTTACAAAGAGTTTCAAAATGGCAGTGTTTTCTTTTATTTCTCCATGTCTGGGATATTCTCTCCCATGTCATCACTCATCAAGATCACGATTAGATCTTCCTTTTATAGAAGTATTCCCTAAGTACATCCCCATCTGAAGAGCTCTTTCCAGGTGGACTTTCTCCCTCACTTCTTTCCTTCCTTCCTTCCTTCCTTCCTTCCTTCCTTCCTTCCTTCCTTCCCTCCCTCCCTCCCTCTTTCCTTCCTTCTTTCTTCCTTCCTTCCTCTCTTTCTTCCAAAATATTTAATACATACTGACATATTGTCTTTCCAAATCATTTCATGTCAGTGAATCTATAAGCTTCTTCAAAGCAGAGAAAAAGGAAAAGCATAGAACTAAGAGTGAAGTCCAGTTTTCTCAGTGACTTTCCATGTAATTTTAAATAGATCACTTCTTGGCTATACCATTTGTTCTCATTTATAAAAAAATTATTTGGTCTCCAAGGCCCCATACAATTTTAATATGCAGTGGTTTTATGATGAACTATACCATACGAGCCATTTATCCCAAACTCTCCTTACAGGATATATAAAGCATAGGTTCACTGGCTATAACCACTATGAAAGCAGTGACACCATGTCAGACTTTATTAATTCCAATGTCTGTTTCTGTGTGACATGCAAAAAGAACTCAGAAGATATTCCATCAAAGGAATGAATACTTACTTTGTAAATTGCCTGGCATTTATTAAGCCCATAGACTGTTCCAGACATAAAATGTGCCTTACCTATGTAGTCTTCTCAACACAAACAAAATAGACACAGTAATTCCAATTTAACTAAGAAAGATGATGGAGGTTCAGAGAGAATAGGTGATTTGTTCAAGGTTCCACAGCTGGTGGCCAGCTTGGCACCCAAGGCTGTCTGGCTCCTTTGCATGTACTTTCTCTGTGCCACTATACCACAAGTCTCTAAGCCTATCTGAGAAACAATGTGCACACCCATGCTGCTATATTTCATGCTACTATAAGGGAAGGGTTTATTTATGCTGATCTGATCAGGATGGCAACAGTACTCAGCCCTAATTTGATGAACAAAGAATTGGGGGAGAGATTGGGTTTCCCACCAAACCCTCCCAGGCACATCGGCAAGCCAGAATGAAGTTGCAAAAGGGGCTGGGAAATAGCACGCAAGATGAGATGATGGTGCTTTAGGTCTGTGATCAGGAAAGCCTGCGGCTCCTGCTATTGCTGCCAGGCCTGCAGATTAAGCTTCTTTCTTTCCTCCTTTCTTTCTTCAAAAGCAAGAATGCTGGGACCCTAAACTTGTTTTCTTTTAAATGCTATAAGCCTTTCAGGAAACAGCTTTCTCTGGGAACCTGCTCATTAGAGAAAGCCCCTTGAAGAAGTGCCAAAATGTAGTTAGCAGGGAGGGGGAAGGGGAGGGGAAAATGTTGGGTTGATTCAGCAGAGCCATTTGATGGTGAAAGTGCTTTTATCAAGGGAGCAGAGAATAGCCTGGTGCCTTCTCAACCATGCAGAGCACACAGACTCCTGGGAAAGGAACTCACATTTAGGAGAACTGTAGCTGGAAACAGAGATTTCTGAAACTTATGGAGATATTAAACTTAATAATTACAATAATAGTTCCTATATACTGAGGACTCCAGGCACAGGGATAAGAGCTTTCTACTGTATTTAATCTCATAGCCACTCTGTGATAGATGTAATTACCTTTATAGAGGAAAAAATTGAATATTGGAGAATAGAAAGGACTTGCAAATCTCACATAGGTAGGACATGGCCAAAGCATTATTTGAACCCTGGTCTGCCAACAAAGTACACATTGCACTGTTTCATCTTTCAGTATCTGAGGAAAGGAAACTCTGGATCCTTGAGGCCAATTTAAAATAAAGTAGAATCCAGGATAGAGAAAGTGGAGGAGTGTTTTTATGAGTTAGGATTTCACATGTGACAACAATGCAGTCACTCCCTTTTAACACTGAAAAGGAAAGACCTGGAGCCCTTAGGTACATATCTGTTGCCATCCCCATGTGTCAAAGTTTATAGGACATCAGCAAGGAAGGTGCCACTTCTTTCTGAGCATCATCCATGTATATAGGCATCAGGACTTGAAAACTTTATTCTTGGAATCATTTCTTGAAAAGTTCCTTGGGAAAAAATATGGGAGGGCAAGGAACCATTAGTGGAAAAGCAAATATCTTGGGCTTTCAAATTAGACAGTTCTAGCTGTGCACCTTGGCTGTGACATGTATTAGTTCTCTGGTTATGGTCAAGTGGTTTAACCTTTTAGAATCTTGATTTCTTCATTTGTGAAATGGGTCTAAGAAGTGTTTACCTTGTAGGGCTACTGTGAGGTCAGAGAACATTCTAAAATAGTGGTTAAACAGAGTAATCTTTGCAGAGCAATCCTGTGATTATTGGTGGGTTTCATGGCTGTTACTGATGATGTTGATATTATTCTAGGTATGGTTGTGGTTGTTGTAATTATTATTATTATTTCTATTCAGGGAAAGAAAGCATATAGGCACACTGGCATGGATTGATTTCTCAGACTAAGTAATAATTAATGACAATTTGGAGCAATAACTAATCAAAACAATTACCTGTAATTACTGGGTGATTGATATGTGACAGGCTTAGTTCTTAGTACTTTCACATGTCTTGCATCATGTAATACACACAGTCACCATATTTGGCAGTGAACAAAATGTTATTCACTTTGAAGGTGAGGAAACTGAGGCATGGAGAAGTCAAGTAATGTCTTCCAAAGTCACAGAGAGAGAGTTTGGGTGAGACTTCATACACAGGAAGTCTGAATTAGGCACGTTTCCCATGGGCATTTACGACTGGGAATTGTCTATATCATGTAGTTGTAAACTAGGTTCTATAGATCCCTAGGAGCTGCCAAATGTGTGAAATAATCCACAGGAGTTGGGCTCCATGGTCTTCATACCCATATAAGCAGAGTTGCGCTTATTACTTTTATATGTAGAATTTTCACAAGAGATCTCATTTAAATAAGGATTTTGTGGCTGGCAAGCATTAAATAACTTGGCGTGAATAGACTGTGCTTCTTGGGATAGAAGTTCATGGGGTTCTGGCACACCGGGGTCAGTGAGGATCCCAGAGTGATAGGGAAGGACCATATTTAACACTGTGTTGGCTTTCACTTAATTTCTTCAAGATCTGATCCTATTTACATTGGAACTAACAGGTGATTCTTTTCAGTTGGGAAGGAGCCTAGGGATAATTTGGGTATGACAGACTTCACTACCACCACCATCACCATAATCCCAGTCTGGGCACTAAATAGACTAAGAGTTCAAGCACTGTCTTTATGAACAGCAGCCCTGCAGCTAAATTCCTGGATGCCTTTGTCTAATGGAGGGGAAGATACCTGGGGCTGCAAAGATGCTTGGTTGGCAGGCGTTGCTGTGTGTAGCTAGTTGGTATAATTAGAATAAGTAATCATTATATCGTATTTATTATTCTCTTTTAACATACACATAATTTTAAATTACTTTTCTATACTTCTGTACTTCCTGAAATTTTCCCCTAAAATGCGCATTATTAAAAAAAAAGAAGATAAGAGTGAATTCTGTGACAGGGAATGGCTTTAAAGGAATAGAAGAGTGTCCCTCAAGTACTGATCTCAAGAGTTCTCTGCTATGTCAAATGATATCTTAAAAAGTCAAAATGACCACCATATACATCTGAGATCCACATTTTGAGAAATCCAGTCTTTCTTTAATTTCTAAGTGCTTATTCAATGGGTAGAAAGCTGAGGGTCACAGGCATCAACTGCAGCACACCTCGATTAGCTCATTCAGAGAAGGAAGAATTGATCTCTCTTCTCCTTGGTCGCTGGAGACAAAGGCCACTCTGCCTGGATGATTCTTCCTCTGGGTTCACAAGAGGAGGCAAGGGCCTGGAGTCATTTCAAAATTATCCTTGTACTCCCCAACTACAGAACTACTCCTATTATAGTATAAGGAGTCTCAGGTGCTGATCATTTACTCATTATGTGGATGTATTGCTATCTCTCCAAGTCAGTTCCTTCCACCATGCACTTTTTTCTCAATAAATGGTACCATTCTGATCCTAGCAGAAACCCATAGTGGATAGAGCCTCCTCAATCTCTTCTCCTTTACCATCTATATCTAACTGGTCACCTGGTCCATTCTTCTTCCCTGGCTTGTCCTTTATCATTCATTGACTGTAATTGCTACAGCATCAAGGTTATTTTCCTTGCCTACAGGCTTGTTCTTCCTACCCATTCTCCAGGCTGCAATCATGAGATTTCCCAAAAATTAATGTGACAACTCAGTCCCATACATAAGCACTGCAGTGACTGTCCATTACCCAGTGCAGCGCTTTACAAAATTTTTAGACTGTGGAACCTTTCCTTCAAGTGCAAGTTATAATAATACATAATACAAACAAAAAAGAGATAAAATTAGAACTGGTTTAAGTTAAAGAAGACAAGTAAAGTACTAACCAACACACACACACACACACACACACACACACACACACACACACACACACACCAAGGGCCTGGTCCAGAAAAGCTTCTAGGAAGCTGAGGAAATCAAAGGAGTTCAGTTTAAAAGTGACTATCCTATGGATAATACCTGAACTTTCAAAGCTCATAAGTAAGACAATACACATGATGTAGCAGGCTTCTCTGGTGCCCATCTTATCCTCTTGGCTCATCTGTAATTGGAGTTGTCACCATGGTAGAGCATTCCCACTCACCTGATACTACCTTCTGGGACCAATCCTCAACTGATGAGGAAAGAAGCTATTGGATACATGTTGCAGGCACGCATCTGTGAAGGGAATTTTGCAAACTTGTCAAAGGCCCTGATAAATTGGAGTCCTATTGATTCATAATGCACCCTTACATTGGCTTTTCTTTCCTGTCTATCTCCCTTTGCCTGCTCCCTGATCATCTCCTCTCATCCCCAGGATAGTTTTCTAGGGACTATGCCAGTTTTAAAACTAAACTCCCAAGAGCTCCCTCCGTTGTGCCCAAACCAGGATTATTGGTCACCCTTACGATTCCCTTCCAAATATTCTCACCCAAGTCTTTGTCTTGGTCTCTGCCTTTTGGGCTTTCCACACTAAGATCTATTAAGTCATGTTGGAAATCAAGTCCTGTTGTTAGGACCACCAGAACTGGGATCAGTTGGAATCTTAAGCACTGAACAGCTGTGTTGCCAGAAGCAAGTAACCTGGCTTCTATAAACCTCAATTTCCTTATCTGTAAAATATGGATAAAATATCTGCCTTTATTAAGTACAACTATTCATTCATCTCTTTTCCATATTATTAACTGAGCACATGGTTGCAAAATAAATACTACATTCTCTGCAACTTGATACAGCCATGTGACTAACTTCTGGACAACAGGATGCAAGCAGAAATATTGTGAGTTAGCTTCCAGAAAGACTTCTTAGAAAACCTCTAATGTACTCCCATGACCCTCTTTCTTTTATCCTTTCTTCCTTGCTGCTGACAAGAATACCAACAAGATACCTAGAGCTAAAATAGCCAGATTTGGGTTATGACATGGCCTGGGGCATGGAAATTAAGGAGCAGTAAAATAGAAGCCCAGGTACCTGACATCCTCTTGGAGAGAATCCACCATCATACCCCTGAACTCCAGACTTATACATGAGAGAAAAACACATTTTTATCTTGTTTATGTCGTTGTTATTCAGGGATGGGAGAAATGCAAATATTACTCTCAGCCAAATTTAATCCTAGTTGAAACACTAGTTCCTTCTGTTTTTGTGAGGATTAAAAAATACTTAGTGTGTAAAGCATATAGCATGATACATAGCACATAGTTGGCATTCATTATTGACTGTTTTCCTTTATGGTGGTGAGAGTGATGTGGCAGAGGAGTGAAGCACATTGAGGATACCCAGCTGTCAACAGTTTTCCATTGTCTTCCCTTCCCCAAATCCACCCCCAACCAATTTTTCCAGTCTAGTCTGGCACTCCTTCCCAAATACAAGAGACTATTTACATCTCTTCATTCCCCAAATATACTACAAACACCTATTCTTCCAGGTATTTACAATTCTCTTCACTCTGCCCAGGCTATACTTTCTTGTCTGTCCCATCCAGTGACTCTGATTCAGCCTTCATGACTCTACCAACTTCACTTCCTGGGAAGCTCTAAGGGAAGCACTAAGCACTAAGGGAAGCTTCTAAGGGAAGCTCCCTGGGAAGCACTAAGCTCTCGTGTCAATGCTCCTACAACATGCTGCTCATCAACTCCCCAACCAAACATCTGCTGTGTTGGGTCCCCATTAGCTATGAGCTTTCTCTGCCTGTAATCATTTCCTCTCAACACAGCCTTCCTCACTTCCTGGACATCACCCCAAAGTCTGTCTGTTTTTTCCTACTTTATCAGCGTTCACGTTGTGAGTATAATATACATCTTCTAATGGTGCACCTAGTCCAAACACAACTCATACCAGAAAATGCAATGTGCCATGGTCATATTGTAGTGTTTTTCCAAGAAAAGGTGACCTTCAAAACCTAATGAGCAGTGTCTCTGAGTGTTTAATATTTTGAAAGTACCACAATTCTGAAAATGCCACCTTGCTCAGAAGAGTTGCTTTGGGGATGTAACCTAGTAGATGAAGATAAGTGACTTTAAGCTATTTTTTTCTCACAACACTTCAGACACTAAATACTTTGTGTTTTTTCCAACACCATTTCTCCAACTCTCCAACACCAGCTGGGTGTCCTACAATTCGGTTCAATTCAATTCAATCCCTATCTTCCTGGAGTTAGCATCATATCCCATAGTGTAAGTAACTGAGTCCTACAAGGCTGCCCCCAAATCAAACGCCAATAACAAGTCCCAGGTTGTCATCAGTACTTTTGAATGGCCAGCTCTAAATTCAGGAGGTTCCCACAACGAACCCCTTCCTCAGGTTCAGTAGTTTGCTAGTGTGATTCACAGAACTTGGGAAAGCATGTTGCTTACTATTACTGGTTTGTTACAAAGGATTCAACTCAGGAACACCCAAATGGAAGAGTTACATAGTGAGGGGTGGGGTGCAAAAAGCTTCCATGCCCTCTCCAGATGTGCCACTCTCCCAGCAGCTTAATGTGCTCACCAACCCAGAAGTTCTTCAAGCCCCATCATTTAGAGGTTTTTATGGCAGTTCTGTTACACAGGCAAAATTGATTAAATCATGGGCTGTCCGTAATTAACTCTATCTCCTGCCCTCTCTCCTCCACAGAAGTTGGGAATGGGAATGAAATTTCCAACCCACAAATTATGTTTTGGCCTTTCTGGACACCAGCCCCCATACTGAAGCTATCTTGAGGCTCCCAGTAACTCCTCATCTCATATTAGTATACAAAAGATACTCTTATCATCATAGAGATTCCAAGAATTTTAGGAGCTGTGTGCTAGGATCTAGGAACAAAGACCAAATACGTATTTCTTACTTATTACAGTGGCTTACTTCTCTATCTTGGTCAACTGGTATAAATTCAGAAGAGTGAAGACTCTGCTCAAGGACAAACAGGTAGTAAAACTCAGAGCTAAATTTATAGCCAGGGCTTTCTGATGCCAATGATAATACCACATCACAAGCCTGCCTGCAAAGCAACTCACATCATCATCACCACATAATAATGATGATAAGAATGACAACCAGAGCTAATATTTATTGAATGCATATTAGATGCCAGAAAAGAAGCTAAGCACTTCATAATGATTATTTCATTTTGTTCTCACTCTGTATACATATCTGTTGCCTGAACTCTTTCTCTCCCTATTTTATAGATAAAGAAACAGATCTGGAATGTTTAATGACTTGCCTACAGTCACAAAATGAGTAAGTTGTGAAGTAGGAACTTGAGCTCAGATTCATCAGGCAGAAAAGTAAAATTTCTTACCATTTTGTCAGAATGAACTTTTCTGGATGTAACGTCAAGCTCAAATTTAGCTTCCTCCAGGAATAATTAATAGTCCCCTCCTCTCTGTTCACACAGTGCTGGGTACACCCCTTTATAGCCTACTCACCATGTTATATTATAGTTATTAGTATAAATATCTGTGCCTACTGAATTACATTGTGCATTATTTATATGCCCAGGGCCTGATTGAATAGCTTATATAATAGCCATTCATTCAACTTATTAAGTAATAATAGGCACATAATAAATTCTTCTTGAATTGAAGTGGGCTTTGGTCTCTCCACCTGTAAAATGGGGACTGTTCTCTCCTGTGGAAAGAGACAATTCCCATTCTTTGATACTGGGGAATGCTCAAGATTTCATGAGCCAGTACATATGTGCAACTGGCAAGGAACATCTTGGGAAAATGCTACCCTGTTATTACAAGGCACTATTGAAAAGGGACCAAAAAAGAAAATTCCTACCGTCCTAACATGATCCAGCTGCAAGAGACAAGTTGTCATTACACCAACAGAAAGTTATTGCCTCTAGACTGGAAACTAGCAAATTGGCCTGAAGGCACAGGATATAATCTTTATTGCATATCACTATAAACTCCAGTCACACTGTGCAAATACATGCTCTCCTTGTGGGGGAGAAGCTGCCATTGTGTCTCACCGCCAGGTATGTAATCAGTGTCTGGTGGGCAGAGTGCCAAGTTGGCCATCTGTGTTGTGCTTGGTTGCTAGGGCACAGGCAGAGCGCTATGTAGTATCTTGCTTTCACCCTAGCCACAAAAGCCTGGAGCAATGACAAAGGCTGCTCAAACTGCTGGAGCTCCAAGGAAATGTACATATTTGGCTTAATTCATGGAACTTCTATTGAAGGCCAACTCAGAAGGCTGGGATTTTTGTCCAGGCTTTGCTGCTGTGGCACCATAGATTAGACATGTACTTCCCTAAGCATGCTAAATCCTCTAAATGAGAAGGGCCCAAAGCTCAGTGTGTCCCAAAGAGAGTCCATGTACTACTGGCAGTATATGAAATGGTTGGAGGTGCTACATGGACAAACTTGTAAACACTTTAGCAGCCTTGAATTATTGCATTGTGCACTACAAAATAATTATCCTATCAAATACTTGGTATCACATAGTTGATTGGAATGAACATAAAGTAAATAATTTAGTTTTCAAAGAATCAATGCTAGAAAATATGAACACTGGCAGAGGGAGTATGTGGATATGATAGACACTGAAAGTGGGCAGCACATAACTGGGGTTGGAGGAGTTGGATCCTACACTCCAGAATTTGACTCTGCATTTCTATCACCAATGGCTAATTGGGAAAATGATCTGGATCTGGATGGTGCAAAACAAAAGTAGTTTATTGTGGGAAAAAAAAATATATATATATATATATACACACACACACACCAAGTCTATCCAAATAAACATTCTCTAATACCTACAGGACATCAGACACTAAGCCAGGCATTATGGTTATGAAGATGAAGAAGACAGGGTCTTGGCACCATCTGATCAGGGACACACTTGAGAAAATAAGTATCTTTAATTTAGTGTGACATTTAGAATAGTGTGAAGTAACTGGGAGCCAAAGAGAAAAAAACAATTCTGAGGAATAGTCAAGGGAGAGGTCTTCACAAGGGAGATGAACATTGAGCTAAGCCTTGAAGTCTAAGTAAACATTATCTAAACATGTAAGAAGGAGAAGACATTTTGGGAAGACAAAAAGCCTATGAAAAAGTGCTGACTGACAAACTATGTTTTCTTACTTTATATTTTATGTGTGAACAAGACCAGCTATCTATTTTGTATACTTCATAAATGAGAGAACCAGGTGTTGAATGGAGTTATATACAATTCCAAACCCATGGTGTTTCTACTAGATCATATCTTATTTGCCATTCATATCTGAAATTTCACCACTGCATAGCTATTAATGATATTTCCAGCTCATTTATTCTTAACCCACCGAGTGTGAAATACTAATCAACAGAAGAAGGGGTAGTGATCTGCTTCTTAAAGGTCAGTATCCTCAGTTGCAGGCAATTTCTGTTCTTCACATTACCTTTCCTTTCTACAAATATTCTCTGTGGAATAATTCCCCAAGACACTTTGCATTTGTTATTTGAGGCAAAAGCCAAGTCTTTTCAGAAAGACTCTCCCATGTCCGCCTTCCAGTTTATAGAAAGACCTATTTCTCAGAAGGAAGGATAATGGAAAGATCCCATTCCTGGCGGAAAATTTCGTTACAGTCTAAGATAGGAAGGATGCTGCACTATGGCATTGATTAGTAAAGTCCTGATGTTTAGGGATTCACAGTTGAGGAAAGCTCCCTGAGAACTGCATTCTAGTGACTGACACTTAATGCAATCAAGTTAGAGAAACACAGGACCTCCACAGTTCCTTCTCTTACTCTTTCAAGTTTTAATGTGAACAGTCAAAACAAATGCCATAAATTCTCTACACTCAGCTTTTAAAACAAAAGGGCTGATTTGATGGGGCTCCTGGGTGGTTCAGTCGGTTGAGCGTCCGACTTCGGCTTGGGTCATGATCTCGCGGTCCATGAGTTCTAGCCCTGCATCGGGCTCTGTGCTGACATCTCGGAGCCTGGAGCCTGCTTTGGATTCTCTGTCTCCTTCTCTCTGCCCCTCCCCGACTCATGCTCTGTCTCTCTGTCAAAAATAAATAAACGTTAAAAAAATTTTTTAAATAAAAAATAAAATAAAACAAAAGGGCTGATTTGAAAAGAAAAAGACTACACTTTTGCTTTCCCTATTTACAAACCACCAGCTAGTCAAAGTTAAACCAGACATTAGCTGTTTACTTCAGGTAGGTACATTTTATCTGTGGGAATGGGAAGGAAATTGCATGGAAGCCAAATATAAAAAAAAGACTTTGACCTACAAGTATGGAAAAGCCAAGGAGGAAAATAGGAGTTGAGGGTATTCCCACACACACACACAAAAAATGAATAACTTTAGCTTAATAAGTTCCACATCAGAGAAAACTCCAAAAAGCTATGAATTTGGAGTCAAACAAGGAAGAATTTTAATTCTACTGTGTCATTTACCAACTATGTGACCTTGGCTATCTCCCTATCTCAATTTTCTCTTATGCAAATGAAACTTGTCGTATGTACCATAAGAATTGCTGCGAGGATGATGATACAAGTTGTGAGAGTAGTTGGCAGCAAGAAGAGACATGGTATATGCTAAGAAAATGTGGTGGTGGGGAGTGGGCATGTCCATGCTTAATTCCAGTCAGTTGACAGTGATATTTGGTTATCTGATGGATGGTAGGGCTGCTGGATATTCTGGATCTCTTCATCAATCGTTTTGCTTTGGTTGTTTTGTTTAAGGCACATCACTAAATTTTCTATCTACTTAATTCAGGTATCTAAAAAAAATTTTTGCTTTTAGCATGTTTAGCCTGTATCTGGCCAGTTTCTAAATTGTCTTATCTGTTTTAAAATCATTTTTACTAATTATCTTTGATTCCCCAAGTATAAAATCACATTTTCTAAATAATAATTAATTTATATCTTTTTCCCAATATTTATTCCCTTTCCTCCCTGCCCCATTGCATCATTTCCTCTTGTTGGATTTTAATTAATTCAAATAAGGCAAGCTCAATTTTCTTTGTAATGAGATAAACAACATAGTAACTTGATTGGTGTTCTAGGTTTCCATGATGATAGTTAAGGAGGAGAGATTTCTACTGTCCTTTCTCAAATGGTACGTGTGTCAACAGCATCAAATTAAGACTGCACCAGATCTGTGCCATTGAGTAAAACCAATTCCGAAGCAGTAGAAAGAAGTTACAGTATAGAAATGCTGCTAGTTCAGAGTACGGTTAGGCTTTGCCCCAGGAGATTTTGTTTCATAATCTCACTGAAGAAAACTTTTATGTAGGTATAGCTACCATTTTGGTTTAGAGGTACGAACAGCCTCAGGTCCTGAGGTAGACAGCTTCCTGGCCTCTACTCTCAGGTCTATGAAACATGAGTTCATTTTACCAGTAAAATAAAGAAAATTCTGGTTTATGGATCAAACTCAGTATAGCCTTCAGAGAAGAAGGGTCCACCCCACGGTCCATTCTCATAGGAAGAGATATTTCAGAGGCATGGATTCATAACTTATGATTCTCTCTGCCCTGAAAACATTAGCTTATATCTTTTAGTTCCCATAACTTTGGCACATATTTATCTCCTTTAGTTAGCAGAGATATCTTTGCAGTACTTTTATGTGACCCATACATTTTCTTCATGAAATCAATAATGGCTCATACTTTTCATTTTAATATTAATATCCCTATCACCACCCTCCCTCAGCATTTAGAATTTTGTGCCTTTGTACAGAGAATTTCATCTATAATGGTCCTTATTCCCTTTGTATCTTCTGTGCACAGTAAACTCCTGGTTAGGGAAGACAACACCTCATCCAGACTTCCTCTGAGCTCTTACTGTGTACTATGTCTTTCTTATAATAATATTTAGTTTGATCTCATTGAAATATTTATTTCTTATTTCCTTCTGTATTCTCACTTCCAGGGACTGAGCCCAGTACATCTGTTGTCTGTATCTATCAGGCTGTTTTTAGCAACAAGTAACAGAAAATCCAAATCAAATTGGCTTAGTTAATAAGAAAACATACTGATTCAAATAATTGAGGGTCAGAGGTGGGGCAGGTTCTAGTTCTGATTTAATGCTGAGGTTATGGCTCTAATTCCTCTCCGGAATCTCTTTTACCTTCAGGAAGGTAGCTAGATGGCCACAGCAATTGTGAGCCTTATACCATGCACAGTAATTTATAGAAGAGACACTGATTTTTCCCATGACCAAATTTGCCTTCCACATCATTTCCAGAAGTGAGCCTTGTGCCCATCCCTAAGTCACTGACTATAAAATGGAGTGGGGCTATCTTAAGATCAGTCAGATCTATCCCTGGAGATATTGGTGGGGTCACCTTCTCCTGCAACACACAGACACTGTTCAAGTTGGGGTTCATTTGAGAATGTATTCAACTAAAAGTAACTACTAGACTTGCAGTGGTTAAATTAATAAGGGTTTACTTTTTTCACATAACAAAATCTATGGGTCTGCTGGTATTAATTCAGTCACCTGACGTTATCAGGACTGGCACCTGTGAGGTTCTCTAGGTCTTTCCTTTATGTATGTTTCAGTATGGCTTATACACAGAAGGAATTGAAAAAGTAAGGAAGTATATTGAAAATTCCCTGAGTTTGGATTTCACTGATAGAGGAGGGACTTACAAATATGGAAAAGGATAAGATTCAAATAAATCCTGTGACACAGTATAGATTGAAATAGAAAATGATGAGGCAAACTCACAATTTTTAATTTACATAATTAAATAAATGGAGTGTGTGTGTGTGTGTGTGTGTGTGTGTGTGTGTGTGTTATATCTCTGTCAATCAAAAGGACCTAGAAATGCTGGCATCTCTTTCACAATAAGCATGTCTAGCCCTTGGTTTCTATGTACTATTTTCCACAAAAGAAACTAGAGCCTCGGGGTGCTTGGGTGGCCCAGTCAGCTAAGCATCTCACATTGTCTCAGGACACAATCTGATGGTTCGAGAGTTCAAGCTTCACATCAGCTTCAAGCTTTGGATCCTCTGCTTCCGTCTCTCTCTGTCCCTTCCCTGCTCATGCTCTCTCTCTGTCAAAAAATAAATAACCATTTAAAAAATAGAAACTAGAGCCTCTAAGAGTAATGGCTTATCCAGAGCTGGAGAAGGGAAAATTCATGTTACGTCTAGAACATCTTTTTTGTATCCTAAAGCAAGGAATTACATTAAAAAGATGGCAACAGGCCAAAATGCACAGGAGCCATTTTGAAGGGGCTCCACTGGCCAAATCTAGGACAATTTGTGCATCAAAATAATATTTACAGGCTGTAATCCTTTAAGTAAAATAGAAATCCATCCAATTCATCTATACTAGTATAAATAAATGGGGGAGAAGGAAAAACTCTAACTTATAGCAGAAGACTGAAGTATCAATCCTCAAAATACATTTTTTTATTAATCATTAAGTGGTGAGCACAGAATACTTATTCATTAGCCTCACATAGAGAAACCTTATAGATACCTAGTATCTAGTATCTAGTATAGATAACCAAGGAAAGTTATTATCACCTGTAATGAGACAAATCAGCATTTGGTGCCTAACAGTATGATGCCATGAAAAGAATGTTAGGCAGATATTACTGCTAAAAGATTGTAAATCATGAAAAAACATCATACAAACTCAAACTGAGGGATATTCTACAAAGCAACTGGCCTGTCCTCTTCAAAAATGTTAGTCATGAAAGATAAAAGACTGGGGAATTGTTTTAAATTGAAGTAAAATAAAAACACATGGCAACTAAGTGCACACATAGTTGCATAGTTCCTGGATTGGATCCAGAACATAAAAAGGACATTATTCAGGCATCAGAAAAAGTCCAGTTATGTATAGGTATTAGAAAGCAATATTGGGTCAATGCTAACTTCCTGATGTTATATTATCATTGTATAGAATGTCTTTATTTTTAAGAAATACAAACCGATGCAACTTTTTTGCAAACAGTTCAGAAACAATAGTATATGAGTCTGTATGTTGTGTGTATGGTGTATGTGTAAGACAGAAAGAATGCTAAGACTAATGTGGAAAAATGCTAATTGAGGAATCTGGGTGATGGAAATATGGGAGTTCTTTGTACTATTTTGCAACTTTTCATAGGATTTTAAATTAGTTCAAAATAGCAAACTTTTTGAAAGAGGAAGAATAGGGATATGGATGCTGCTTAGCAACCAAGTGTGTTTATGGTAACATACATCTCACAAGCCAGACCCTACCAAAAATATTGCACTTCTTTGTATTTCCAAAGTATAGGGGCATTATCCCCCATGCAACTCAAATATAGAAAATTCATTCTTTTGCCATACTCCACCAAGTATCTCTGGGAATCTCCAGGACACTTTACAGTGTTCTGCAAATATGTCCTGGTTGTCACTTTTTGTATACACCAGTCATTTGTCTCCTGACCCCCATCTGCTGCCCTGCAGGTCACTCCTTTCTCTACCAAGATGATTTCATCCAAGTTGCAGCTGCTGACCTTCATCTTCCTTGTATGGCCTCCTCACCTGCCCATGAGATCACTGAAATCATAGCTTGGCTGGACCCAGCTGTCCTCCGCTGGAGCTGCAATGGCCCCTGGAATTTAGAAGGCTCTTCCTTTGGCTATTGCCTCCAGTCATAGCAAGTGTTTATTTTGAAAGTTCAACCTCACAGACCATTCTCCCCAAGAACTTCAGAGATACCCTGCAACTCTGATTTCAGCCCCAACTGACTTCCAAGGGTATGAGATAAATAATTTATTTTTCCCAAGAATAGTGGGTTCTTGCTTTATATCTGTAGCAGAGGTTGACAAACTATACCACATAGGTCACATCTAGCCTGATGCCCATTTTTATATGGTCTGCATTTTTAAATGGTTGAAAAAAGAAGAAGAATATTTTATGACCCATGAGATTAATATAAACTTTTAAATTTCAGGGTTCATAAATAAAGTTTTACTGGAATATAGCCATACTCATTCGTTTATATAGTGTCTAAGGTTACTTTCGTGCTATAATGCCAGCATTGAGCGGTTGATAGAGACCACCTGGCCCACAAACCCTAACATATCTACTATCTGGCCTTTCCAGAACAAGTCTGTAAACCTCTGAAGTAATGATTGAGGGGGCCTACCAATGTGATCCCTCTTCAAACAAGAACAAAAGACACAGTCTCCTCCTCCTAAAGCAAGTCCACATCCCTACACCAGGAAATTATAAGTCATTTATAACTACTTAAATGACATCTCTTTTATCTTCAAAATTATCTCCAGTTTTAGTTGCTGGGACTGTGATATATTCAACTCCAGGTAATCATGTATTGAGCCGAACTGAGCCTTTAGGAGTAGGGGTTCTGGAACCTGGCTCCCAGCCAAGCCTTTAGTGCTTCTCATATAATTAATCCAGGTCAGACCAGGGGCTTAGTGAAAGACACTTAAGCAGTGGAAGCCACCTAAGTGGTGGAAAGAGAAGATCTATAGGGGTGATAGGAGAGGAGAAGACGGTATTGTGGGGGCAGTAAATGAGGTGGTAGAGTAGTTCCAACTGAAGACCAGGGCGTTTCTAATTGAGCTCAGGCAACTCTCTCACTCTCAGTACAACTTGTGGACCCATACACTAAAGAAAAAAAATGTCAGGTCATCTTAATTCTATCTTGGTCATTTCCACATGATAAATTTCTGACATTCTTAGTATTTGGTTTGAATGTAATAGTCAAATGTCTACTTCAAAATTGGTGCCCATATGATTTTTGAGCAAATTTTAGTGCTTACACTTGAAGAATATTATGTACAGTGTTTTCATTTAAATGGAAATGAATTCAGAGAGAAGACATTTAAATCTTCTGGCAGTCACCCAAACATTGGGGTGTCTCAGCCATCTAGCCACAAGGAAATAAATTCTGCCAACAACCCCAATGAGCATGGAAATGGGTTCTTCCCCAGTCAACCCCCCGGATGTAAACTCAGCCCAACCAGCTCTTTGATTACCACTGTCTGGGACCCAGCTAAGCTATTCATTGACTCCTGGTCTACAAAATTTGTGTTATAACATCTTTGTGCTAGTTTTTAGCTGATACATTTGTGGTGATTTGTCACACAACACTAGAAAACTAAAACACTAGGCAACATTCCTGTGTCCCTTTTTCCCTTTTCTAAGATGGTAACTTTCTGTTGCTATGACCAATATTGTTCCCTCTGGAGCCATCTGTGTGAAAAAAAAGAGCCCTGGAACTCTTCTGGACTGATTTACCAAGGCTTTCTTCACAAGTCAGCTATAGAGACTGATATAATATCTGCTACTTGAGTAGAGGGCAAGGATGGAGCTTGTATGTGTGTTCCTTCCCCAGTCCTTGCCACTACCTATTCCTGCACAAACATAACAGAGCAATAGAGACCATCCTGTATGTATGGGTGACAGTAGTAAGGGCACAAATGACCTTACATGTGTATAAAATCTGACACACAAAAAAATTGCAAAATATATGCCATCAATATGATACAGAAGGAAAACTATAATGTTTAGTGTCTGAACATTTGAGCATTTCACGACTTGGCTGTGCTACTTATTATATAATTAAGGCCTTATTACATGAGGATTCTGAGTTTATTCTTTCCACTTATAAAATGTGCATCATCATCATCATCATCATAATACCTGAAACCATTTTGCCACAAAATATTTACTGCACAGTGTTGATATATACTAGGCATGATACTAGAAACCATGAATATGGAAACAAATGAAATTGGCACCTGCCCTCAAGACTTGGAAGGGACTATTATGTAAAAAATTGAACTGCATGCAGGAAATTGGAATGCTTCCTTTCTCACCATAGTCAGTAGGTCCTGGGACACACCAGTGTGTGTCTTCTGAGTGTGTGTGTAGTGCAGAACACTGTTAGCTTAATAACTGATGATTATTTTGTACTTAGGGATGAGAGTGGCTTTTAAATGTTTTTTTTTTTTGAGTTTTATTTATTTTTGAGAGAGAGACAGAGAGAGAGAGACAGAGGCAGAGAATCCCAAGTAGGCTCCATGCTGTCAGTGCAGAGCCTGAAGTGGGGCTCAAATCCACGAACCATGAGATCATGACCCGAGCCGAAGTCAGATGTTTAACTGACTGAGCCACCCAGGCACCCCCAGAGTGACTTTTAAGTAGCAAAATCACTTGAGAGTTATTTTGTTATTAAAGTGTAGTATTGGCCAGGTCGGTTAAACCAGCTTAACTGTGCTACCCAACAAATAAACCAGAATATTGGAGAGGGAGGTTTAAGGTGCTAGAAAGGAGGAGGGAGGAAGAAAAATGGTAAGACTGAAGGCTGCATCTTAAGTTGTAAAGTTACATTCTTTTTCCCTCTCTCTCTGTCTCCTAAGGTAGATTATCAATAAAAAGTAAAAATATATCTGCAATCCCCATATGTGAGTTTGGGGAGGTAAATTAAAAGGATAAATTAAAAGTGTTTTCCAAGCACTGGTGCTGGGTGGGAGTAGCTGATTGGGGGAAGCAACAAGATGGAGAATGAAACTAGAGCCAGAGAAAAAAGCAAAAGCAAAAGCTCACCTCCTGAATCCCACAGGTCATCATAGGACACTTGGGGTCTCACCATTTGTGAAATGGGGCTTTGAGCCAACGTACACCCTAATCATAACAAACAAGGTGATCCTTGTGAACAGAAGAGCTAGGATCTGTGGGACCTGACCCTGAAGAAATGAGTGAATGAATGGACAAAATGTCAACAGCATGAGAGGAAAATAGACATGATCTGTCTAGGGGAAAGGGAAGAATTTACAGTTCTACTCTTCTCTGCAGTGAATTACTTTAGAGAGTAGAAAGAAAAGCTGAAAAATATTTCTTCCCCGGGGAATTTGGAGAAGGAAAAGGAAAGCTATTAAGGAAAATGATGGAGTCAGAATTTCAGGGATCAGGTCAACACCACAATGAGCAGGAAGAACTCAATGGGCCCTACTTTCATAGCTCCCAGACCAGAAACAGTCTGGGGGAATGAAGGGCAGTTGGAGGTAGAGAGCCAGCCTCTCCTTTCAGGCATAACTGTATCTCTTCAGAGAAGTATTTGCTTCACTTCCTTTTCTTTCTATTTAAATCTTCACCTAATGCCTGAGACCTGACCCTTCTACTAATTCTTTTTACTGAATGGCCAGTGAAATTTCTAAAAGAAGATTGGAAGATTAGTTGGCCATACATTTCTGGGTCCATTTCTGGGCTCTGTTCCATTGATGTATGTGTCTGTTTTTGTGCCAGTACCATACTGTCATGATAATTACAGCTTTGTAATACAGCTCAAAGTCTGAAATTATGATGCCTCCAGCCTTGGTTTTCTATTTCAACATTACTTTGGCTATTCAGGGTCTTTTTGGTTCCATACGAATTTTAGGATTGTTTGTTCTAGCTCTGTGAAGAATGCTGGATGGGCTAAATGGGTGATGGGCATTAAGAAGGGCACTTGTTGGGATAGGCACTGGAATGAGCACACATAAGTGATGAGTCACTGGGTTCTACTCCTGAAACCACTACTACACCGTATGTTAGCTAACTTGAATTTAAATAAATAAGTCTTTAAAAAGAAGATTGAAAAATCAAAAGATAGAAAAAAAGAAAGAAAAGAAAAGGAGAAAAAGCAAGCACAACATTCATGTGAATGTGAGCACGTTTACAGGGGTGCAGACCCATCTTGGAAAATGATTCTTTGGAAGAGGCCTATGATGCCAAATAGTTGAGCTGCTGCCAGTCTTTTATGACTCCTTCTTTATCATTTCCCCTCTGATGAGGCAGATCAAGACAAATCCGCATTCCTTCCCTTATGTCTGGGGCTTGCTCCTAGCCTTTGTCAGCTGCTGGTTTGCTGAGGCTCTTGGGTTTGACAAAACCCGCCTGGCAGCTCCATGTCTGTTTGCAGTGGTACTTGTGCAGATGGGGTGTCATCTGGGAGCCATGGTAGCAGAAACACAACAAACAAAAGCAATCTACTGGCTTCCAGGGGCGAACAGTGAAGTCTTCCTTTGCTCCCCAGCACTGCTTATGGCGGCCATATATACCTGGTACCCCAAAGCCAAAGTGGGAAGCTGTTGCAAATTCTTCCTGAAGGACTTATACCTAAAGTAATTCAGACTGAGCTTGAACATGAGACCATGAATGTCTTCTGTTTCCATTTGGTAGCACTATCCTAGCTAATGTATCCTTCCTTTTCTTTTCTTTTCTTGTCTTGTCTTGTCTTGTCTTGTCTTGTCTTCTCTTCTCTTCTCTTCTCTTCTCTTCTCTTCTCTTTTCTTTCTTTCATTAGTTGAGCAACTGATTGATGCTAGATCCTGGGACTAGAACTGAGAACATAACAGAGAAGAGAGACATGGTTTCCATCCTCATAGAGCTCAGAGCTGAGTTGGGGAAACAGACACATGACACATTACCAGTAAAGACTGTGATAATACAACAAGTTGAGAAAGAGAAGAGTGATTCTGCCATTAAGTCAAGGGCCTTCAAAGAAAGCCTCCAAGAGATAGTACAATCTGAGCTAGGCTTTGAAATAACCAGTTAACAGAGCAGAGAAGTGGTGGACAGACATCTTCCTGGAAAGTGGTACAGCATGTGCAGACAGGGAGGACCGAGGAAGCACAAGACTCTTTGGGGAACCCCACAGCTGCTCAAGCTTAAGGCATATATGGTTGAGTGTAAGAGATGGGGCTTTAGACCCAGGTAGGATTTCAGACAGGTGATTTAATCTGCATTTCAGAAAGATCTCTCTCACAGCTAGCAGCATGAAAAAATGGAATAAGGAGAGGAGGGCTGAAAAGAGAAGGACCATGCATGCAGACCTCTTTTAAGTCACCAGCAGAAATGCTCAAACAAGATAATGTGAGTGTTTAGAACTGAGTGTTAGAACAAGATAATGTGAAGGCAATAACAGCACTTGAACTAATAAGCATACGAAAAGGGAGCATCAGCTACCTTCACGGTTAAATTTTGATCCATTTTCTCATATATGAAGGGAATCAATAATGTCAACTTCATTCAGTCCTTCAATACTGCTCAACTTAATTTAATTCACATTTACTGGGTACCAAATTTATACCAAGAACTGTTAGAGACATGAAGTCATCAAGATAAAACAGCTCAAGCTTTGTACTTTCATGACCTAATAATTAGCAACTATTTGTGGTATTAAACTATAGTAATCAATAACTTCATTCATTCACTAATTTTCCCTTTATATAATTTGTTTTTATTTTCAACATCAGATTACAGGAAAATAAAAGAAAATTGAGAAGTTTACTGAATGCCTGGCAGATTAAGTTAGCAATGGAAATACACGTGGTTTCTGTCGAGTCCAAAGTAGCTGAGAGAGAGGCTAATGAGAACCAGGCTGAGCACTTAGTGAGAAAGGCCATGTGTTCAGCTTCTGCTTGCTGGTGTCCTCTGGTTTGGATGGAGTTCTGGGCTATGGGCAGATGGTGATCTTGGCCCAGCTTTCTGCTATGTAGAGCAAGGTACAGCTTCTACAGTGGGTACTGGAACACCCAGTTAGGCCCCCAAAATAATATTCCTTGAAAGAAGTGGCCACAGAGAATTTTGCTGAATTATCCTCTCTCTATCTGAACTTACCATTCAAGCCCACAGTCTCTGAGTTTTAGAGAATGCTCCACTCTGCATCTCTTTCCTTCTGTCTGATGAATACACATTCATTTTCTAACACTTTTTCTGAATGGCCTCCCCTGAAACCAAGAAGAAAACTACTAAAGCATTTAGTACATTTCCCATGTAGTATGCAGTATGGTGCATATATAGCTTAAAATAATATGCAAAAATATATAAGAAATGGTATGTACTTTATATACTATATTATATAGTATGTATTACATATGATGTTGATATGATAAAATAATCTGATGCTGTGAATCCTTGTTTCCTTGACTACATTGACCACTAGACTCTGCGCTATTTGACTACAGGGTAGTGGCTTATTTCTCATTATATCCTTGGGACTAGCAGCATCTGGCAATTAGTAGGATCTCAGGGTGTGTTTTTGATGAAAGAAGGAAAGGAATAGAAAGGAAAAGGTGATGGAAAGGAGGAAAGGGGAAAGGAAACAAAAGAAATAATTATCTTGCCAAGAACCAAAGTCTAGTCTTTTTTTTTTTTTTTTTAATGTGTTCCCTCTCTCACTAACTCAGGCTGTCTCCCTTTAAGGGCCCTGGCACTTTTTCAACCAAATATCAAGAAAAAAAATAAGAATGCATGTTTCCGGTCTTTACACCTTTTCAAAAAAGGTCTACATTTTCTTATTTGTTTATTCACTCTCCAGAAGAGTAAGATAAGGAGGATAATAATTATACATAAAGGTAAGTGTAATTATTCAAGTGTTTGCAAGGTGAGATGTAGGAAGAGAGGTGGAGAATAGTTCATTCCACCTAACAAGAGCAGGGCAGGAGGAATATTTGAGATGGGTTTGCAAGACTGAATAGGAGATTACAGCCTGGAAGAAAAGAGTATTTAAGGGATGATGAGCCTCACCAGAGTGAATCCTAAAGCTTCCCAGCATTTGGGGACTGTTGTACCAGTTAATAAGGGGGAAGAATTTGAATATTTTCAGCAGCAGTCACACTTGTAAAGATGACATCATTTCTTCAAAAACTAGGTCCTGAGGATTGATGTTGATGGAAGTTTTGATTCATGAACTGAGAGCTCAAAGTCCAATTTGCCCATTTTACAGAAATCTAAGGGACAAGAGGTAAACAGACTTGTTCAAATTTATTCACTCCTATGAAGAGACAGGGCCAGAAGCAAAGAATTTAATTAAGATACCTTTAAAACTGCAAAAAAAACGTTAGCAATCCTCTAAAAGGGATCCCCCATCTGACCTAGTGTGTTGATACATATGTTCTCTATAGCTGCTGCTTCCTCTTCTGCATACCTTCACCCTAAAGTGAATTTATTAGTAACCAAAGCCAAAATAAGTATGCTCTTAAAAGGAAGATCCAAAGCTCTGGGGAAGAACATAGACTCATTAAAAAAACACCCAAGTGTGCACCCTGCCTCTGCCACTTTCTGACTCCATGACCCTTAACAAAGTCTCCTCCTCACCTATAAAATGAGAATATTCACCCATAACTCATAGACCTGTGAGAAGTCCATGAGATACTGTAGGTAGAAAAATCAGTACAGTTCTTAGCAGTAGTGGGCTAAATGATGATGCCCCAAAACATACACCCATAATCTAATATCCAGAACCTCTGAATGTAACCTTATTTGGAAAACAAATTTTTGAAGAACTAATTAAGTTTAGAATGCAAGATAAGGAAATAATCCTGAGTTATCTAGATGGGCCCTAAATCCAGTGACAAGTGTCCTTATAAGGGATACACAAAGAAGAGGAGCAAAGGTGACCACAGAGGTAAGATTGGAATGATGTGGCCACAAGCCAAAGGTCTCCTGGAGCCACAGAAACTGCAAAACATAAGAAACGGACTCTCCCCAGAGCCTCTGGAGAGAGCATGGCCCTTCTGACACCTTGATTTCACATTTTTGTCCTCCAGAACTTTGAGAAAATACATTTCTATTGTTTTGAGCCACCAAACATATGGCAGCCCCAGGAATCTAATACAGTAACCAGAAACTAGAATATAGTACATGTTCAAAAACTATGCAGAAGTTTTCATCTCTATCTGCCAGCAAGATCATTATGAAAGCACAGCTGATGCCTTTCATCCTTTCCTTTAGCTTCTTCTTCAGCAGAGCAGGAAGAGGGATGGGACTATGGAACTTTTTCTCCATAAGCTCTGTCCTGGGTCCCAGTATGAGCTGTGATATGCTTGTAGTTGGGCACCAATGGCAAAAGTAAAACTGAAATCTCTGTGAAAAACCCACCCGAGAATGGGCAAGCAGAGGAGTGACAGAGGGGAAACCCATCATGTGCGTGACCTGCTTTATTGAACTCTAATATTGAGTCAGGGGCAGGGGATAGTAGTTTTTTCTAAATTTTTTCCCCCTGGGGATGACATGGTAGAAACATTGCTGGAATGGATGTTGTGAACTCCAGCTCTCCATCTAGACGCTGCTACCAACTCATAGTGTGGTCACTGCTTATAACTGCTCCTTTTTGAGCTTCAGTTTTTTCATCAGTAAAGTGAATATTTTCTGCCATATAATTATCATGGGAAAAATAATGAGACAAAGATATTGTCTACTGCAAACTGCATCTGGCTAATTTCACTCCCATCCATCTAAACTTCAAATAAAAAGACGAAAAATGATTCATCCAGTTATATGGATATTTGTTTTATTGTACATCCTACTACTCCCCACTTTGGGTAATAGTGACATGCCCATTATTCTAGCATCCAAGACTCTGCACAGTCTCCCAATTTATTTCTCACAAACATTATGTTTCAGCCTCATTGAATGATTCTCCAATTGACACTGTTTTCCTATGCAGAGATAGAATCTTTAGAGATACCCCAAAACAAAACATCAAGTAATATCAAATATGCTGACATAGGTTAGTTCTTTCTTTTGCCCTGACTCTCTGTACATCCCAAGGAACCCAATGCAATCTTAACTTCCAAGAAATAAGAGATGCTTATGGGAAATTTAGGGTCTTAGCCACAAATTATTCAACTGCCAATACTGTATGGTGATTTCCCATCTCATAGTTCCAGTCTGATCAGTTTGTATCATAAAATGTTAGAATAGCATGAAAAATTATAGTCTATCTTCTCGTTTTACCAATATGGAAAACCAAGGCCTAGAGAGGAAGGAGGTTTCCAGCCACACATCATAAGTCAGTGATAGAGGAGGGACTAGACCCCAAAACATCCTGAGTAATATATTCTACAGTCTTTTTCAACAGTATGACTGACTGACTGACTGACTGACTGACTGACTAGGGATCTTCAATGTAATGAGATGTGTATAGTGGGGGGTAGGGGGAGGTTAGTTACCAGGTTGTAAAACCTGGTTCAATGCCAGCCAGTCAGCATGCCCTCCATTCTTTGGGACTAAGGGTGAAGAATAGAGAGGAATGAATTACTACTTAGCTGGGATTTATTAGTATAGTTCTTCTCAACCAGGAGTGAGGAGAGATTTTGTTCCTTAGGAAACATTTGACAATCTCTGGAGACCTTTTTGATTGTCACAAGGTGGAATGCAGGGGGATTGAGCACTATTGACATCTAGTGGGTAGAGGCTAGGAATGTTGTAAACATTCTACAATACACAGGACAGTCCAACAAAGAATTTTCCAATCCAAATGTCAATATTTCCAATCCAAATGTCAATGTCAAGGTTGAGAACCTTGTACGAGTAGGATTTCTCTCCTATCAAAACAGCTTCTTAATGGGATCAACATTCTGCTAACTATCTCTGCCAAAAATTGAGAAACACTCAAGGGTTTTGGGTATAATTAATCTAGGCTTTCTACACAAAGGCTCATTGTAGTCATCTCTACAAAAGTTAAAGAAACTACTGTTAATAATGGTAATCTATGATAACGTTTTTTTTAATCTGGTCAGTGTCTTTGTTTTTTCTTTTCCATTCTGGTAATATATCTCTTGGGATTAATATTATGAATTACCTTGTCTGGGCCACAGGGTGCTTAGATATTTGGTCACACATTATCCTGGGTGTTTCTGTAAGGGTATTTTGGATGAGATTGACATTTAAATCAGCAAACGAATAAAGCAGATTGCAGCTTGTAATGTGGGTGCGCTCATCCAATAAGTTGATGCCCTGACTAGAACAAAAAGGCTGACTTTCCTCTGAGTAAGAGAGATTTCTTCCTGCCTGACCTTCTTTGAACTGGGACATTGGCTTTTTTCCTGTCTTCAAACTTGAACTAAAACAGTGGCTTGTGCTTGTTCTCCAGCCTGCTGCCCTTTTGTCTAGGACTACACCATTGGCTCTCCTGGTCTTTAGTACTTCAGACTTGGACTGGAATTACATCACTGGCTCTTCTAGGTCTCCAGACTGTTGACTTTCCCTGAAGATTTTAGAATTTGGCAGCTTCTGTAACTGGCCTTTTCCTTATTAAAAAACAAAAAACAAAAACCTCTCCCTATAGATACAGATGTAGATGCAGATACACATATACATACACATACACATATACATATACATATACATATACATATTCTATGGTTCCATTTCTATGGAGAAACCTAATATAATATCCTTCTGTCCCATATTAAATGGAAAGGGTTATGACTGAGCCTGAATAATCTTAGTAATCTATCCTCTTGTACCCAGTGATTGTCCCATTGTTAGGCAGGAGATTAAATCAGGATCAATCAGAATCCTTCCTTGGAGTGGATATACAAGAGGTTATTGGGAGATTTTCTCTCTTTGTTGGCTTGGAATACTGAAGCAATACGAAGCTAGGATCTTGGCGTCATCTTCCTCATTACATGGAAAAGGCCTATGAGGAGAGGGAAAGAGTCTTAGCCAGCAGAGATGACATACAGGTGTAAACTGTGTATTTGAGTTATAATGAGCATCAGTTTGGGTTCCCAAAGTCTGGTTTTTAAAGTTCTTCCTTTGGGACTGTGAGCTACCCTAGAATCCAGTTGCAAGAGCCAATAAATCTTCTTTTTTGGCATATACTGATTTGGGTTGGGTTTTTGTCACTTGTAGTGGAAAGAGTTCCAACTATAAACTCACTTTTATGGAGCACTTGAGAGTTAGCTAAGTGTTTTCACATTTGTGATCTTATTTGAGCCTCACAAAAACCTATGCTATGTAAAGAGAGAAAGAGAAGGGATAACAGAGCATTATCTTAGTGACATGTGTGAAAATTGAAACCCATAGTGGCTGAAGTTGAATGACCATTCTAACACCACCCCCAAGATGTTGAATCCTATGGAAACTCTTCCTAGAGAAAAGAAACCCGTACATTCTTAGAGTCAGAATAGCACAGTAAAAGGTAGTATAATAAAAATAATAGAATAGTAGTTAACACATACAGAGTGCTTATTATATGCCAAGCTCTACTCTAAGTGGTTTGCATATATTAACTCATAAGTGCTCACAACAACTTCATGAAAATAAGCACAATTATTTTCTCTAATTTACGCTAAGGAAATTAGGCCATTTGAAGAAATTGTCAACACCCTCTTGATAATAAGAGACCAAACCAGGATTCAAACCCAGAGTCCACAAGCTCAACCATTGCATCCTATTGAGTTACAGAGAGGTTATGAAATTTGACCCAAATCCTCCCCACACATGGTTGGGATGGCGTAGAACCAGAGTCCAAATCCTGATCTAACTCACCTAAAGGTCATTATTCTAAATAGGCACCCAGTACCCCTCTCGTTCTAGATAGTTGCAATGCCACGATTTAAACCCACATCTTCATATTCTAAGGCTAATGTTAATGTCCTCTCACACATTCGTTTAATACACATTTAGTGCACACTTACTATATGTCAAGCCCTTTAGAAATATTTTTGGAATGAGGAATGGAGTTGATGCACAATGTGACTTACACTGAATTGCAAATCTGTTCTTATCCTTGAAGATGAGATTCATATTCAAACACAGCTTTGGGGATTTAGGCACTTGGGAAGGAGAGTCATCTGCATTTTATTAAGGAAAGACAAGAAAGCCCCCTTCATCAACCTCAGGAGCCAAGTTGAAAATATGCTAGTTCACAGTTCATAGCAAAAATTGGATCCGTCACACCAAAATCCCTTTTGTTCCAGGAGCACATGTGGTGAGGATGGTGAGACTTGTTTATTTCATGGTTTACTAGTAGTAAATGTGGGCTGAGGGTTTTTGTTCTGTCCCCCTTTTTATCTTGCCCCTGGAAAAAAAATCTTTGGGTTCAAAACAGATGGCATTCATAGAGACGAAAAAATTGTGTATCCTACTTTACAGAAACAGGCACTAGTTAAGAGTGAATTGAATTTCAAAACCTTTGGAAGTGGGAGAGAAATAAATACAAAACAAAGATTATTTCAAAAGCTTTCATAAATTTCAAAATTCTTTCTAGATCATCTTTATTCTCAAGACTTTTGAATTTTTTGATGTGTATTCTCAGCAGGAACATCTCTACCTCTGGGATCCTCACACTGTGATCTGTCACTATGCTACCAAGACTAGGCACAAAGACCATCACGCATGGATGTATATGAAACCCAAGGGCCAATCCTGGGGTGGGGGGTGGATTTTCCAAGGCTTAAGATGACCAACAGAAGCAGAACCTCTGATTCATAAAGGAATGTTTGTCAGCTTTGAGATAGAAGTTTGTTTCATTGAAGTTAATGTAAAGACTGTTCTAATGAAACAAGTTTGGTAAAGCAACACCTTGAGTTCCTTGGGCAAATTAATCTTTCCCTGAAAACCAGACATGAGTTTCCCATTCTTAAATGAGATGCAGAAGTTGGTGCTCAGGAGTCAAACAGGTAGTAATAGGTTGAAGATGGGGTTTTCTGTTTCCTCGAGGCCCCTCACATTCATGGCTTCTAAAGCTGAGCATATTGTGTTGCCCCAGAGTGGCACCTCCTTGTGTGTCCTCTGTCTTGTGGTGGGCAGCAGTGTCTATGACTAGACTTCCAGGACATCTCATCTCCCTGTTTCAATCAACTGCAAACTCCCACAGACCCTATTTCTGTACTCTCCTTGGCACCCCCTGTCATCCTGTCCCCTGTGTCTACCTAGAATACTGCCAACACCTCCCCTCTTGTCTCTCTCCTGTCATCTTGCTCTTTTCTTCAATAAAATGTGACTTCCACAGCATCACTATCCACCTCAGAGCCCCTTGACATACCTACATCAGCTACAGCATGAAGTACAAACTTCTGGGCCAAGCACATAAGGCCTAATCCTTCTGGTCCTGCCTCACCTCCTCAGCTCCCAGGACCCCAAGTTACTTGTGGTCTGCTCCCATGCACTGTGATGCTTCTCATCACTGCATGTTTGCTCAGTTCCTCCACCTGAGTTGTCTAGCTCCTACTCTTCCTCCATGTGGTTGACTCTCCTCATCCTTTGAGACTCCACTTAGTCATTCCTTTCTATTGTGTGTGTTTTCCAGAAAGCTTTCCCTGAAGCCCTAAAAGCCCCACCTATAGGGTCTAATACTTCCCCATGCTTCTCATTATATTTACCATATTGATTACTGTGATCACTTTATGCCTGTTCCAGAACATTAGCTCCTTAAAGGCAGCAATGATCTTGTTCTTAACCAAATGCTCCTAACAGAACAAACCCATGGTGAGATCCCTGTCACCTCCCCTGCACAGAATCACAATCATTCCACTGGGAAAATCTCTTCTGTGTTTAAAGCACACAGTGGCAAGTTGTGTTCTGTGTGAATGGAAAAAGGGGAAATAAAATGACAGGAACAGCTCAGCCTCTAGAACTTACCTTAAGTATGTATTTCCTAAAGTCATTTGGGGTGGGGGTGGGAGAATAGAATTACCGAAGATAAGTCTCCCTGGATTTTGCATTTTTCTGAATCCCTTTGCCTGTCATTCCTTAAGTAAAAGCTTTCATATATAAAATGTCAAATCCATTTTACAAGGTTCTTTATTTTTTTACTCTTTCTGGTTTTGACTTTCTATTACCTAAGTAATAAAATGCAAAACTCCTTTGCCAGGCATTCATGGATCTGCATCGTGTGGTTCAAAGCCACCTTTCTAGCCCTATAATCTGCCATTCTTTCCCTAGGAATATCCCATATCATCCCGGCCCCATGCTTTTGCTCCCAGCCCTCTCTTCGTTATTTCCCTTCTTACACAAATAACAGATGTGTACAGGGGTAACATTGAGAGGGGGAATTCAGTCTACAGTAGGAACTCATCTGGTCATCATATCACTCTCATCTTCTTATAAGGACAGAAAAATAATTCTCCACATAGCATTGCTCGGATTTTTCTCTTAAATACTCTCTTATTATGAAATCTACTATATGGCCGAGGCCAGACTTATATAATGCTTTGTCCTTTCCCCATATGTGTATGAGAACAGCACCACTCTCACTTGGAGAAAGAGCACTAAGATTACCCTGTCCTACTCTGTGCCAGATGCAGCACACAGCCTGTGTCATTCAGTATTCCTAGCAACCTTCATGATTAGGTATTAGTCTTCTTTTAAAGTAGGCAAAACTAAAGCTCAGAGGAAGTTAGGTAGTTTTTCAAATTGGAGTCAGGATTTAAATATGATTACCTGAGTCCTAAAACATGTTTCTCCTCTTAACAGTGGATCAGTCAGGTTGTAGATGGAAAAAAATATCTATATCGATATCGATATCTATATCGATATCGATATAGATATATAGTGGCTGTATGAAGCAGTTAAAGCTTCCTATAACCTAGGAGAAGACCACAATAGTTAGAAAGAAATCCAGGGATTTTGATCCAGCCTCGGAATGAAGGGATGAGCAAAAGTGGTAGAAAATGAAGAAGAAAAGGAACTGAATCTGGAGATGGGACGTGTCAACTTCTGGCGTTCTCTTCCCCAGGAATGGGGTGGTAACACGTGAGGTGGTGACACGTGGAGCACTGCAAGCCTGGAGGAGCGGGGTGTGGCTGCACATGGCAAGGGGTTTGGCAGGGTGGTCTGAAGAGCAGCAGGCTTTGTAGTAAATGGCTCCATTTCCAAGTATCCAAGCCATGGGGGCATCTGGCCCAGAAGATGTTCTTGGAACCAGGGACTGCAGAAGGAGGCAAAAAATAAGGAAAAGCTAAAATAAACCATGGGCTCCATGTGTCAGGACTCACAGGAATGCTTTGACTTTTTATATTGGCACCAGAATTTTCCACAGAGGTACTATCCCAAGCTGCAGTTTTTTACTCGAGGGTTAGTAGGAACCATGCTGGAAATGGGTTACAAAGTAGGGAGACCGTATTTTGCCACATTACCTTGGACGCCAATTCTACATAGTCTCTCTTTATGGGTTGAGTATATGTCAGTTATTTACCCAGAGTCTGTCAGCCGTAAGGCTCTCTAGTGCCATCTATACTCTGCCAAGTGGGAGCTGGGAACCTGCAAACTACATTTCCCAGAGTTCCTGTTGACTCATGTCCCGTTAGGTCCCACTAGAACGTGGCAGGATGAAGGCTCTCTTCCTATTCTCAGATCGTCTCAGACATCTTCCAGAAGCAAGATACCTGGTTCCAGCCTCTAGCTTCTTTCACCAGTACCTGCAGTGGGATGCCTCACAAGAAGCACCTGCTGCAGCAGGCCCAGCAGGTTTGAGCTCAGGCGTTAAGCTGGCATTCTCAGAGCTCTGGTACTAGCCAAAGAAAACCCCCTGTGAGGTCTGAGTATCAGCCTCGGGGCACCTCACTGGATATCTGAGTACTAATGACAAGACATATCCCATCTCAGGAATATGAGAATCTGCCATACAGGTATCCTTCTCTTAGTTCCTAAAGTCTCCTAACACCACGTTTTCTTTTTTGTTCCACGTGCCTAAGGGATGGCAGCTACTTCCTGCAATTACTAGTGTGTGGATTATATGTTTGCTGGGTCAGCTTGCTAACACAGGGGTAGTCATTTTCTTCTATTAAGGCCTTTCCATTTAATTTTTAATGTTTATTTATTTTTGAGAGAGACAGAGCACGAGCAGGAGAGGGGCAGAGAGAGAGAGAGACACACACACACACAGAATCCGAAGCAGGCTCCAGGCTCTGAGCTGTCATAGCATGGAGCCTGACGTGGGGCTCGAACTCATGAGCTGTGAGATCGTGACCTGAGATGAAGTCTGATGCTTAACCAACTGAGCCACCCAGGTGCCTCTTCATTTAAAATTCCTACAGTGCTTTAGGACTTTTATTTTACTTAGCATTATACCCTCCAGACCGACCCATATTATTGCAAATGCCAAGATTTTATTTTATTTTTTTATGGCTGAGCAATATTCCAGTGTGTGTGTGTGTGTGTGTGTGTGTGTGTGTGTGTGTGTGTGTGTATACCACACCTTCTTTATCCTTTCATTGATGGATGGACACTTGGAAGCATAGAATCCTGAATCAGCAAAGTAGGGGTGAGGCTGCCAACATAAACAGGGGCCAGAGGATGAAATGTCATGTGCATGGCACTAAAGAACACACATATAGTCTACCAGATCCAGAAGGCAGCATCAGGTAGATGTCAACAGTCCCATCTGTCCATCTGCACTTGACATTATTGCAAATGCATTTTTGTCGGTGTGTGTGTGTGTGTGTGTGTGTGTGTGTGACAAAACATCTTCAGCATTGTAAACTTGACAATAAAATATTCAGTGGAGGGGTGCTTGGGTGACTTAGTTGGTGGAGCCTCTGACTCCTGATTTTGGCTTCATCATGATCTCATGGTCATGGGATCAAGCCCCGTGTCAGGCTCCACACTGAGTGCTCTCCCTCTCTCTCTGTCCCTCCCCCACTCGTGTTCTCTCTCTCAAAATAAATAAACACTGTCAAAAAAAAAGAAAATTCTCAGTGGAATGGAGGGTACAGAGCCTCACTGGAGTGAGCTAAGGGGGGAAAATGTGGTGAGGAGGTAGAAATACGGAAAGAAGATGTGCTTGACTAAGTACCAAAGTATTGGCACAAACTCAAGGTTGGGTAAGAGTTTAGAAAGGATAAGTTCTGTGGGAGCACTAAGGAGAGGATGTGACACTGAAGAGAATGGGAACAATACCCTCTTTGTCATAAGAAAGGGGTCTGTCAGTGTCCTTTTTATTCATCAGACGTGGAGGCAGGCCAGCCCCAATTGCAGAGCAATTACTTTGTAAGAATCTTTTAAAAATAAATCATAAGTCTTCCCAAACTCCCAAGACTTGAGATTCCTCTAGGACAACTCTGTTTTATTCATTTCTGTATCCCAAAGTCTGATATCAAGTAGGCATCAGAGCAGCCTTTGGAATGAATTAAGTGATAAAATGATAAATTTACAAAAGATTGCTCTTTAATATGTTGATGGTTATTTTAACTCACCAAAAATAAGACATGGTATAAAGACATACATATTTAAACAAATGTGGGATACTTTGATGGCAGTCTGAAACTTGTTTCTTCTGCTTAATAAATCACATGTAGTATTCTCTGTCAGCTCAGCACAGCTTTGAAATCACAAAATTAAAAAGCCAGAGAAGGCTGTTGAGATAAGACGACACTACATATCACTACATATTTGGACCACTCAGGTAATGGCTCATAGAGCCACCCCTCAAAGAGAAAAAATGACTTTCCCAAGGTCACAACACAGTGACTTTACAGGAAAACGGGGTCCTCCCGTTGGGTTGTCCTGACTTCTCCCAGAGCCTCTGCCACCTGTCCCCATCAAGGCTGGGAAAGAAAGAGTGACTGTCTGTAACCACCCATGGCCAGACTCCAGAACGTGAGAAAGGCCCTTCTCCATGGTGTGTGGAAAAGTGAGCCCAAAGGCAGAGGTTTATTTCCACACTGAGCTTTTCAGAGGAGCCTGTGCGGTGACAAATCTGCTGGTTTGTGCAGAGCAGTTCAGCTGTTACCTGTGCAAAATGTGGAGCTTTCATTTGCCCAATTAGTTTTGGTTGCTGTTTCCCCATGAATCCACTTCAGTGAGCTCTGAGGATGCTAAAAGAATTGTAAGTGACTCAGCAGGACGAGGCAGGGTGTCAAAGGGCAAAAGGAACGAACAGACTGAGCAGGTGCCATTGAGACCCGAGTGACTGCATACAGTGATCAGTCATCAGCCCTGCCATCAACCTCAATGCCACGGAGGAAAGAAGCTGACACCTGCATGCACACTCAGGATTTTATCCAGTACCCTTTCTTTCAGAAAAACAGATCATCACCAGCCATCCATGAATGCCCCTCCATTTTCTTTCTTTATCTATCTGTTTGCAGAACAATGTTGCCAGAAAATACTGCTAGGGTGGGATGTGGGAGAGCTCATGGAAGGGGGCGGATCAACATTGGAGTCGAGCCAGGAGATAATACTGACTTCAATCAGCCGCTTCCCCACTGGTTGCCTGCAGCCAGAACCTCAGGTTTAGACCTCTCACTGTGGCCTCCTTTCTGAGGGGCCAGAAGGGCAGCTGTTAATTTGAGGGTGGCTAATAAAATTACGAAGGGTGCCTGCTGCATGTTCCCCACTGTGTTGAGCCACAAATGTTGCAAAGAGGAGAAAATGTAGCGTTAGGACAGAACCTTATTTTTTTATTTTAGTTTGACCAAGCAATTGCTTGGTCTGTGCCTTAATTCCCACATAAATTTAATTTATTTAATTCTCTATAAAATGGAGTCAGCTTTTACTCCTCTTGAGGGCTTTTGTGAGAATCAGTGGAGAAAATTTAAGTAAAACATCAACACTTAGCAGGCACTTGCTAATAGTTCCCTGTGATATTGTGATTTATTATAAGAAATATGATTTGGTCTCCCAGTTTTTAGCACAGAGCTCCTAAAGCCCTAGGAATTTCCTAAGAATTCTAAAATTCTTAGAGAACAGAACTGTCTTTTGTTATGTTAATGAGATGACTTGGAAAGCCTTTAGGTAACATAAGGGTGGGGGCTGGTTGCCAGAAGAACCAACCTCCTGATTACAGGGTTGGAGTTTTCAGTCCTGCCTTCTGGCCTCCGGAGAGAGAGAGAAGCCAGGGATTAAGTTCAATCACCAGTGGATCCATAAAAACCCAAAGGCAAGTGTTCAGAGAGCTTCCAGGTTTGGTGAGCACGTGGTGGTGAAGAGATGCCCTGGAGAGAGCATGCACCACACCCTTTTCCTTTGCTTTGTCCTATGCATGTCTTCCATCTGGCTGTTCCTGAGTTATATTCTTTTATAATGAGCAAAATGTTTCTCTAAGTTCTGTGAACCGCTGTAGGGTATTGTTCAAACCAGTGGAGTGGGAGATCATAGGAACCTGATTTAGAACTGGTGGGTCAGAAGCACACAGCCTGGGGTGGGATTCTGGGGTGAGATAGGTGGAGGCAGTCTTGCGGGACTGAACCCTTAACCTGTGGAACCTGAAGCTATCTCTGGGTAGATTGGCTCAAAATTGAGTTGAATTCTTGGGCAAGAATTCCTTGATGTCCAAGTGGTATCCAAGAATTGCTTGGTGTCATGTGAGAAACTCCCCTACATGTTGCAATTCAGTCCAGGAAGCCAAAATAGTAATCTATTCTCATTCTTGAGTGAACTAACCTAGAGAATAGCAGAGTGACTACCTAGGAAGCACTTCATATTTTTAGCAAAAGAGTAAACAGTTTATTCTGAATTTTAAAATCATTCAAATGCTCACAACTAAGCAAGCATTGGGAATGTGGCAGTGTCCAGGTTAAAAATCTTGCCTGTTAGAATGTAGTCAAGGGGAGAATGACAAGAGGCAAGGAGAATTCTGCATCATAAGTACTTTGTTTCTAAAAGTAGCAACTGCTAAGGGAACACAGATGAGAGTCACCTACTTCATCTCCCAGGGTTAAGGGTTACGGAAGGTTTCCCGGAGGACGTGATGTCTAAGTGAGGAGCTGAGAGATACACAGAAGTTAGACATATGAAAGGAGGGACAGGATAATGACAGGTGTGCATTCATTCAATCATTCATTCAACAAAGTCCTGAATATCTAACATGTTGTAGAAACTATTCTAAAAACTGAAGATACGGTATTGAACATGACAGCCAAGATATTTGATCTTATAGAGTCAATCTTCCAGCTGGTCAATCAATAATAAATGATTAAAAAAAGAGAGAGAGCGATCCATGCCACGTTGAAAATAAAACAGACTTTGGTTTTAAAAAGTCTCTGTTTTAAAAAGAGCTATTTTAGACTTGGTGATCATAGACGACCACCCTCAGGAAGTTTCATTTCAGTTGAAAGAAACCCCAGAAAGAAGAAGCCAGCCATACAATGCAACTAGTGGACAACTAATGTGCACACAATAAAGTGCTAGTGCACAGATCTTAGATTTAGACCTTGGCATGTTCAGGGCACAAAAAGGAAGTCAACAATCACTGTCATAGTGCAAAGAAGATATGAAATGGAAGAAGGGGGGCAGGGCCAGCTTTTGTAAAACCATGTGAAGAACAGTAAGATGTTTGAATTCTATCCCATGTAATAGGAAGCCATTGGATGTTTTAAGCAGGGAACCGTTGTGGTCTGATCCACATTTTTTTTTTAAGTTTATTTACTCATATTGAGAGAGAGAAAGAGAGCATGAGCAGGGGAGGGACAGAGAGGGAGGGAGAGAGAGAATCCCAAGCAGGCTCTGCACTGTCAGCACAGAGCTTGATGTGGGACACGAACCCATGAACTATGAGATCACGACTGTGCCAAAACCAAGAGTAGGATGCTTAACTGACTGAGCCGCTCAGGTGCCCCATGACTCACATATTTAAAGATCACAAGTTTTTGGAAGAGCATAAAAAGCAATATATGCAAAAGTTCCAGATAAGAGAAGACATGGTCTATGTGAAGGAAAAACAAATAGAAGGAGAAGGAGAAGGAGAAGGAGAAGGAGAAGGAGAAGGAGAAGGAGAAGGAGAAGGAGAAGGAAAAAAACCCACCTAGTCCAGTAACCGGGAATGATGAGGGAGACAGTAACCAGGGAATGATCCCAGAGAGGTTAACTAAGAGCCTACCACACGCTAGGGTCTTGGGTGCTTGTGACAAGGATTTGGACTTGAATCCAATGCAATGGATGCTACAGTAGAATTTACAAAGAGAAGTCAGGTTTCTGTTTTAGCAACACACCGGTGACAATGATGGCTCTTGAAACCAGAGTGTGACTAAAAGCCTTCTGCCCTCAGGGTGAGCATCTCTTGTGTAGATAACATATGTGTACCGTAGGAGAACACATGGGAACAGAGGGGGGCTCTGCATGCGGAAAGAGGGGAAGCTGGATGCATGCAGCTCCAGAGAAAAGTCAGAAAGCTCCCAGCAGGACCCCCATGGCACCCCCATGGCTTGCCTGGCTGTGGGTGCTCAGGGAAGCCACATCCCCCTCAGAAGTGTTTCTCAAAAAAAACCCACACATCAGAGCTGGGAGAGATGGGTGGTTATTATCTCGTACAGGCCTATCATTTTACAGATGAAATTAGTCTCCTTATCCGTATTCCCATCAGCCATATGGCTCTGAGGTTAGTTTCTCCAGGGCTCAGCCACAAAGACTGGCTAGAATTTTTTTTTTTTTTTTAAGTCTGGAGATATGGGCTAAAATGACTGTCTCTGTCCCCACCACAAATAATCTGCTTTGTCCCTCAGTCTGTGAAAGGCCCTGGGTTATATATTTGATTTCCCATGGCATGACTTTCTCCTTCAGTAAGCCCATCCCCAGTCTGCCTGCACGAGGTCATATCCTTTCCCAGTAAGTTAGGCTGGGAAACAACAGGTCATGTCTGCAAGGCACGATTTCCTTAGATGGATCTACTGCAATTCACTGTTGCTGGTGTTAGTTTTGGGGTGAAATCTATGGAGCACTGAGTTCACATGTTCACACCGAGTCCAGAGACCAGTTTTGACACCTTTTTATGTCAAATATTATCTATTTAGTCATCTGCAAAACATCAGTGGAGCACCTATTAAGTGCCAGTGCTTCTGCTTCTCACTGAAGACATGATGATAAAGATAGGGTCAGATTTAGTGATTTCAGAAAACATGAAACAAACAGTAAAATCCTAAAATACGTGAACCTCAAGCTCAACCTTTCTTCAGAGATTCATAAATATTTTATAACTAATTTTATACTATCTAGGAGAACAAGTATAGTTTTAGCTCTGAAAGAACTGAAATTTTGTTTAAGACAAAGAAATGCTTTGTGTTTTTTCTTCCATTTTGAGTCTGAAAAGTTTCTTTATTCTTTCTTTGTGTATTAAAGTGTAATTAATATAGTGTTATATTAGTTACATTAGTGTTATATTAGTACCATCTGATTCAACAATTCGATACATTTCTAGGTGCTCATCACAGTGAGTGTACTCTTAATTCCCTTTGTTTATTTCTGTTTTAAGAGTCTGTTTTTTGTTTATCTCTTTTTTTCCTTTGTTCTTTTGTTTTGTTTCTTAAATTCCACATGAGTGAAATCCTGTGGTATTTGGCTTTTTCTGACTGACTTATTTCATTTAGCATTACACCCTCTAGGTCCATCCATGTTGTTGCCAATGACAAGATTTCATTCTTTTTTATGGCTGAGTAATAGTCCATTGTATCTTTAACTGTTCATCTATTGATGGACAGTTGGATGCTTCCATATCTTGGCTATTGTAAATAATGCTGCAGTAAACATAGAGGTGCGTATATCTTTTTGAATTAGTGTTTTTCATTTTATTTGGGTAAATACCCAGTAGTGGAATCACTGAATCATACAGTAATTCTATTTTTTAAATTTTTTTGAGGAGCCTCCATACTGTTTTCCACACTGGCTGCATCAATTTGCATTCCCCCCACCCACCACAACAGTGCATGAGGATTCTTTTTCTCCACATCCTCACCAGCATTTGTTTTTTCTTGTATTTTGATTTTAGCCATTCTGACAGGTATAAAGTGATCCCTCAATGTGGTTTCAATTTGCGTTTCCCTGATTATTAGTGATGCTGAGCATCACTTCATTTGTTTTGTTTCTTAAATTCCCTGTGTGAGTCAAATCATAGGCTACAAAGAAATTCTTAAGCAGTGAGTCCTTCGTCCTTGGTTACTAGCACACATCTTAAATGCCCAGTGATTGCCTGTTGCTGTTATACATATGGCAGGCCTGGCAAAAGGGAGAAGGGTGCAGTGGAGAATTAAGTTTACATATAGGAATAATAATCACATCCCTGGTTTTACTTTAACCATCACTGTCAGCCCTATTTTATTACAAGGGGACTAAAATCTTGAGAGAGTCAGAAGTCTAACCAAGCACATTACTTGATTAGTAATAATTTCCCTCATTTTCAATATTGTCATCGCGTCATAATTAATATAATAGATAATTATTACATATTATAATAGTGGTAGTAGCCATTCATTCTTTTATTTATTGGTAATTGACTAAGACTTCATTCCTGATATCAGGGAACTCCCAGCTCCATAAAGTAAGAAATCCATTCATCAATTGCAAAATGTTATATTATGTCACCTCTTTACTATTATGGGTAATGCTCTGCTATGAACTTTTGTATGCAAGTTTTTCTGTGGACATATGTTTTCATATGATGGAATATTATTCAGCTATGAAAAAAGACAGAGGTACTGATACATTCTACAACATGAATGAACCCTGGAAATATCATGGTGAGGTAAAGAAGTCAGACACAAAAAAAGGCACATATTATATGGTTCCATTTATATACAATATCCAGAACAGGCAAAATCCATAGGTACGGAAAGCAAATGATTGGGTGGTCAGGGGCTGGGAGGGAGGTACAGGGGAGTAACTGCGAATGGGTGCAGAATTTATTTCACAGTAACGTAAATGTTTCAGAACTAGGTAGTAATGATGGTTACATAACTTTGTGAGTATAATAAAAACCACTGAATTATACACTTTTAAAGGAAGAATTTTGTGCTATGTGAATTATATCTCAATAAAACACATAAATATGCTTTAAAAAAAAGTGTGCTATGGAGAGGAGTCTCTTACATATTTTGGGCATTAAGCCCTTACAGATACATGGTTTGCAAATATTATCTGCCATTCTGTACATTGTCTCTTCACTCTGTAGATTGTTCTTCAGTGCAAAAACTTTTTAGTTGGATTTAGTCTTGTCTATTTTTGTTATTGTTACTATGTTTTTGGAGTCATAACCAAAAAAATCATTGCTGAGACCAATGTCGAGAAGCAATTTCCCTGTTATTTCCTAGTACTTTTATGGCTTCATGTCTTACATTTAAGGCTCTAATCCATTTTGAGTTGATTTTTGTGTATGGTGTTAGATAAGGATCTAATTTCATTCTTCTGCATATGGATACCTGGTTTTTCCAACACCATTTATTGAAGAGACTATCCTTTCCCTACTGTGTGTTCTTGGCATCCTAGTGGAAGATCGGTTCACTGTAGATGCATGTATTTATTTCTGGGCTCTCTATGCTGTTCCATTTGTCTATATGTCTGTTTTGATTACTATAGCTTTGTAGTATATTTTGAAATCAAGTAGTGTGATGCCTCTGGCTTTTTTTTTCTTTCCCAAGATTGCTTTGAATATTCTGGTTCCATATGAAATTTAGTACTTGGGTTTTTTTCTGTTTTTGGTAGAATGCCATTAGGATTTTGATAAAGATTGTATTAATCTGTATGTCATTTTGAGTAGGATGGACATTTTAACAATATTAATTCCACCAATGCATGAACTGTAGGATGCATGTGTATTTATCTTTATCTTCTTTAATTTCCTTCATTAATGCAATATAGTTTTCAGTGTATGGATCTTTTACCTCTTTGGTTAAGTTTGTTCCTAAATATTTTATTCTCTTTATTGCTATTGTAATTGGGAGTGTTTTCTTAATTTCCCTTTCAGATAGTTCATGGTTTGTATATAGAAATATCAGATTTTTTGTATGTTGATTTTGTATCCTGTGCCTTTACTGAATGTGTTTATTAGTTCTAACAGTCTTTTGTTGAGCTTTTAGGGTTTTCTAAATATATAATCTTGTCATCTGCAAAAAGATACTTTTACTTCCTTCTTTCTGATTTGAATGCCTTTTATTTCTTTTTCTTATCTAATTGCTCTAGCTAGGACTTCCCATAGTATGTTGAATAGAAGTTGGCCAGAAATTATTAAGCCCATTTTGTAGATAAAGAAAGTGAGACTGTCAGTTGTTTAGTAAGCTCAGTTAGTATGGGCTGAAGCTGGGGATTTATACAGGTTGCTGACTTAAACTCCAGGGCTCATCAAACTTAATCAGCTTCCACTTCAATACCATAAACTGGTGAGAGTGCCACCCCAAGCTCCAACCTGGACTGTCTCTTTAGTGGACTCACTGAGCAGATCCATATTCCCACTTTCTTCCTCTTCAGGAACACTGGGCCATCCCTCTCTGTTGCCATGGCAAACCATGGGCCATATGGCCACACTGACAAAGGGCTGCTGTCCCCTCTGACTAAATCCTACTCCCAAAGACTGATTACCACATGCAAACCCAGTTTGAAAAAGACTCCCTGAAAAATTAGCCAACTGTATTCATGAGTAAAGTTTTTTATTCTAATTTAGCATTTTCTTTTATTACCAAAAAGGGCATATTTCCATACTCTGGTCCTCACTGACACTCCCTTAGAGACTGTGCTTTCTTCAGCAGTTTTTTCACTCCCTACAGTCTGCTTTCCTGGCCGTATGGTACCAGTCCCCTTCGTCCTCTCTGGGCCTATTCTGTGACTTAGCAAAGATGTAAAGATGCCTTACTGAAGGTGACAGGTAGTAAGAAACAGTTCAGGATGCAGTTTGCAGGTAGGGCCAACAGGTGCTGTGGGTGGAGTGGGAAGTAAGTCAAATGGGCAACCAAGGGGAGAAAGTTGCCAATCCCTAATAAGGGAACAATGGAGGGAAGAGCAAGCTTGGGGCTGGTAGAAATCAAGAGGTCTGCTCAGCTCAGGTTAATGTCGGCCTACTTAGTAGATACCCAAGTTGAAATATAGAATAAACACTGAAGCTGTCTGTAGCTCAGAACATCATGTGAAATAAAGACAGTCATGAAGCTCATGAAGTTTTGAAGAAGTATAAATATTTTGGCATGTCTGAAATGTAGGATATGTAGGGAGAGACAAGACAAATCAGGTTACAAAAGGTTCTCCAGGGTCACTGGAAATCTAATGAAGGTCAATTTTCAGTCACCTTGTAGCTGCATACATAATCCATAAGTAAATTGTAAAGGTTTAAAGCATTACAGATAAACTTTTTGAATTTTTACTCTGACCTCTTCTTTATCTACCTAGAACAACAGGGCTTCTCAGCCTTGATACCATTGACATTTGGGGCTGGATCATTACTTGCTGGAGGTGGCTTCCCCATGCACTGTACAATATTTAGCAGCATCCCTGGCCTCCACCTACTATCTGTCAGTAGCATCACCCCATCTCCAATTGTAACAACCAAACCTATCTTCCGATACTGCCAAATGTCTCCTGATATTGCCAAATGTTCCATGGGGGCAAGATCACCCCCAGTTGAGAACCACTGACCTAGCAGTTACCAGTGTTGTTTATTTGCTATAGAAGTTCATGGGCCTATTTCTATATATTTACCTGTACATATATTTACCAATATAGTGTGTTCTTTTTTTGCTTTTTCATGTACGTCCTGTCATATTACATGCATCAATTTTTAACTTGCTTACCTCACATGACTAAGTGTTTACAATATTTAAACACGCTGGTACGTGGAAAGCTGTCAGGTTGTTGTTGTTGTTGTTTTTTAACATGGCATAGTATTCTGTAGTGTGCATATATCATAGTATATCTATATCTATGTTACTGGACTTTGAGTTTTTTTGCTTTATATTTCAAAGAAATTTGCAGTGAATGTCCTAACACATATTTCCTTATGCACGTGTGTAAATTTTCTCTCAGGTCGGAGAAAAGTGGAATTGTCAGGTCACAGAGTATATGCATTTTTAATTTTAATAAACTGTCTTGCATAGATCACTTATAAAAATAGCTGCAATAATTCCCTTCCTGTATCCAGGCTGCCTCGCAATAACACTTTAGGGCTCCTCCCATCGTGAGGTGGTGTCCTTTTCTCTGTCTCCTCACTTGGGCTGGCTCTGTGACTCACTGACCAATGGAATGCAGTATTGTACAGAATTGGGGGCATGGGACTGCCTTAGGTGTAGTCTTGCCCTCAAGGTATTGCTCATAGGAGATGAAGCATTAGAGGATCTAAGGTAAGTATTTAAGGTGTTATAGGAGGAAGCATCAAGGAAGTAAGTCAGGGGAGCAAGGAGGTTAATGTGTTTCTCAAGGGAAGCCAGATCTTGAAGGATGGGAGGGAAATTGCTCATCAGGCATGCCACAGGCCCATGCAAAATGGGAACCTTAAAGTACAGCTTCTCCCAGAACAAAGCTAATTAATCCCAAAGGCTCTGGCCCTCCTCCCTGTGGATATATTACAGGGAAGGCCGTGGGATACTAAACACCCACTAATGGCAGGGAGATAAACAAGGACGAGATTATAAACTAATTTCCCATGGAGGAGTCCAGCCCTGTGCCAGCCTATCAGCCCATGAAGGAAGGGGTCTATTGAGGGTATAGATGTATATATTCTCAAAACATAAGACGTATCTCAGATAATTGGCTTAAGTGGGAATTAAAAGGACACATTTCTTTGGGATAAGGCATATTGGAGGCTGGTTGGTTTTGGCTGTGGATCAAATCAGAGGGTGGGGGGCAAAGTCTTGAGAAACTTTGGGAAACAAATCTGGAAACTTCATCTTTCTCTCTCCCTCCCGTTGTGCCGGGATGCCTCCTTTGACATCTGAAGTACCCTGTAGTGCTATTCATCTCCTCACCAAAACATTTTTTTCCCCCCTGAACTGATACGCAGCAACACTTTGGTTCCAATCAGTGGAGTGGCTGGTAAACCCCTCTTTGTTTTCTTCACTTTCTCCTCTGCCCTCCTCTCCTTTGCCCCCTTTTTTCTTTTCCCTCTAGGGTTGTTTTCAATAGGAGAGAAGCATTTCCCTAAGAAGCACAAAGAATCTAGTTAATGGCGTAGTAATTTTGGAGATGAATAACAGCAAGCCTGCCTTGTATCCTGGGTACAGACCTCCATGTGCTTGAGGGAATACGTGTTACAACATTCATTGCAAAATTGTTTAAAATAGAATAGAAAAGAAGAAACTAACAAAATAAAGTTTCGATAACATATATATAAATAAATAAACTGTGATATATCCCTACTATATGATATTATGCCATTTAAAAAAAAAAAAAACCTGACAGCTTCCTGTGTACCAGCATGCTTAGATATCCCAAACTAAAAGGTATGTGAGAGCACATTAAAAATGGATGCATGTAAACATAATAATACGTATGTGAAAAAGAAAAGCAGAACATGAACAGAAAAAGAAGAGAATGTGTAAGTATATGGACAGGTGAATATATAGAAATAGGTCCGTGAGCTTCTGTAGCAAATGGATGACCCTGGTTACCGCTAGGTCAGTGGTTCTCAACTGGGAGTGATTTTGCCCTTGGGAGATTTGGTAATGTCTAGAGAACATTGATGGTTATCTAAACTGTTGGGAAGATAACTACAGTTATTTAAACTGGAATGCTACAGGCATGAAGTGAGTGGAGGTCAGGGATGCTGCTGAACACCCTACAGTGCACAGGACAGCCACCTCCAGTAAGGAATTATCCAGCCCAAAATGTCAGGAGTCCCAGCATTGAGAAACCCTGGTTCTCTAGGCAGACGAAGAGGGCATAAGGATTAGATAGATGTCAAAAAGAAATTTATCGTTAGTGTTTTAGACCTTTCAAATAAAATATAATTGTGCATTACTTATGTAATTAAAAATTAATTAAAAGTTAACTTTCAGTAGATTTCCATTGTTACCAAGTAGAAATGTAGAGGACCCTTTGTTACCTGGCTCCTGCCTCATCTTTTCCAGGTCCCTGTCACACATCTTGCATTTTAGGCATACCAAAACATTTATAATACTTTAAGGTTTCATATGCTTTACAATTACCTTTTTCTCCCCCCACACGATGACCCTTTAGTTCAGAAAGCCTCTCTCCACCTTCTTTGCCTCCTGAAATCCTGTTCATTCTCCAGAACCCAGCTCTGCTCCTCCCAGGTAAAGCTCCCCTCCCCCTCATCTCTGCCATCTCCTCAGTGCCTGGACTGGTGGTGTTATAATTAGACCTCAGCACTTTGACCTGAGGAGAGCAAGCCCTAACCCAGCCGGCCATGGGGGACATCCTGGCTTCCCATACACCCCCAGTAACACCCTCAAGGGCATGTCACATGTCACACGAACTTGAACATACCATCTCCTCCCTACAGAGAATCAGGACTTATCTCCGTATCCAGCCTCATGTTAGTAGAGGGCACACACTCTAAAGCACACTGGAGTGTTAGATACTGCAAATGCATGAAGTGGTGTCAAGGGCCCTCTGCCAAATGAGAGAGCCTGGCTCCACCTAGAGGGTCAGACTTGGCTATTTCCTGTTTGCTGATTATTGCCATGTAGAGGCCAACTGCCAGATACTCCAAAATCAATAGGAAGTTCAGAATTGTATTGTACAATTTCTCAGTTCTTAAAGTTTGTATCTAAATCAAAACTCCATAATTATTCTACAAGCAAAACAATAATGCATCAAAAGATCAGATTTGTGTTAAGGACTACTGATTTTTAAACCCTGAATTATAACTATTCACAAATGAAATCACTAAGCTGGATAAATAAATTTAAATTATAGACTAATGTCAATTATAGACTAATATAGACTAATATCAAGACACATTAGAACTCAAAAGAAGTCACATGGCACACAATCTCTAACACAGAGACCCACCCTACAGAGAAATATGGACAAACAGAACTCAGACCCTTGTCACCATGAGATAAGGACACCCTCTCCTGTGGGGATGGGTAAGTGAAGGGGCTAGAAAGAAGAAAGAAGAATCAATTATTTCCCCCTAGAAGTTCCCAGATGGGAGAGGTTCTTATTTTATGACTCAAGGTGGGTGGGAACAGAAGAATAAGAGAAAGGATGTTTTCTCCTACAATGATGATATTAAATTGGATTCCCTTTAAATACGGTTCTGTGTTACCATGAACTGATTGCAAATTCCCAAGTCTCAGGCTTGTTATATGACCAATAGACAGACATCCAAGAGGACAATTATTCCAGCCTCATGTGTGGAGTTCTCCTTGGTACCAGCTGTCTCACGAACCACACTCTTTAAAAAACAATCACAATGGACAATGTCCAGATGATCTTTTCATCTCATGCCCCCCAAAACCCAGCCAAAGCTGGGAGCCAAGTGAGAACAGGAAAGGGGCTGGGCCTCAATTTCTGATTTGCCATAATCATGCCAAGTGTCTTTAGAGCAGACTCCATTCTCCTGTGTCTCCAGTGGGATCCATGGTTTCAGGAGCTTGGACTCTGGCCTTGGACATTTCTCTGTCTGCATATCTCATGGAAAGAGGGGACTGACTCATGGTAGAGCCCATTCTGACAACTAGGAAAGGAAGTAACACATGATCAGACTTTCCTGACAAGGGGAGGCTGTAAGGTACAACCCCTCCACATGTAACACACTGAAACATACACCTGTTGCCATGGAAACACCATAATGCAGGGTGAGTAAATGCAGCTTGAATAGATCCTGTCCAAAATGCTCGCTGAGCCCGCTGCTTTCAGTCCCTTTCATCACCCGAGCCGGAGTCCAGCTGGAGCCAGAATTAGTGATGGGTAAAGAGCTCAAAAGGCTGCTGGTCCCCTTCCAGGGCATCTCCAATTTATGTAAAGTCTCTTGGGTTTGGAAGACTTGAGTGGCCAAACTGTCCCGTGAGAGTTGCGGCTCCTCTCTTTCTCTCATCCTAGGCCACAAACTAGCATCTCACTCTGTGTTTGGGGGGGAGTGGTGTGGAAGCTAATCAAAGCAGCTTTTTAAAGGCTTTCAGGGTTTGCAAAAAAGGGTGTTTGGGGAGGAGAACAGCACACAGTTTTGCTCCCAGCCTGTTTCCTCTTTCTTAAATACACACAGATTGAACTAGGCTCTATAACAATAAAGTTGGAACAAGCAAAAAACCCTTTAAACCAAGACTTTAAACATGATTTTCCTTCTCCAGAGAGAATCAGTAGCTATGAGCTACACATAAATTCAGAATGCCCAAAGTGCTGTTCTGAAGACTTTATGTTGGAGTAAATAAAAAGTTTCCCCCTTTCCTTTCTGTAGATATGTCCAGTCAAGTTGTGTGAAGAATGTATAGTGAGCCAGATCCCACCAATATAGCTGAACTATATTTCTACACTCCTAGGATAAAATAAGTAAGTAAACAGAAGAATCAGAGGCCATTTAACACAAAAAAATCTCTGGAGTTATCCATCCCGTGGGGACAGCTAATGTCTCAGATCAACTGGACTCAGAAAAGTGAACTTGCAAAACTTTATTTGCTTCAAAACTGTAATGCCTTCTCACATTCCCTCCCTTAAATGTCATTATGCTCCTCATACAACACTTACAGCTTTGGTCCATCTGGATTGGGGCAAGAAAGAGGCACCAAGTATCAGAAAATCAATAATCATTTCCTTTCTTCTGCGGTGTCTTACCATTCCTAAATTTATACAACAGAGAGGAGAAAGGAAATTCTTCACTTTTCCCATTCTAAGTCTTGGGGAGGGGAGTGTTAAGTTCTAGAGGTGTCTTTGCTTAATGAGGCCCTCCAGCTCAATTGGAGAATCAAATACAAAATAAAACCAGTGTGCAGATGGATGGCTTTCCATAGCCTTCTGCCTTGAAGGGTGCCATGATTTCCAGTGAGGAGAGGAAGTGGGCACTTCATCACCAGCACTTCACAGACCAGGAGACTGAGGCTTGGAGATGGAAGGAAGTGCTTTTGTGAAAGTCAGGCAGCTTTGTCAGCCCCTTCCCACGTGTGCTGAGGCATAGGACAGCATCTGTTAAAGGCTTGTCTCTCCTATTTCCAGGAAGATTTGGAAACACAAGTTATCTGGCCACTTTATATATTTGAACATTGGAGATATGGATGAAACACGAAAATGTCTGCTTACACTATTGAATTTGTCAGCTAAGTTACCATGTATATTTAAAGTCCTAAAGTGATAAATATATTCAGTCATTTCTTTTTCTTCCAACTCAGTTTTCATGAACCTATTTTATACAAATTCCTGACTTGGAGCCATCCGTCATAAGTCATCTAAATGCTTTCCAGAGCTTGTCACCTTTGCATTTATCTGATTCATCTGAGGTCTAGTCCTTTTTTTTTTTTTTTTCGGGTCTAGTCCTTTTTAAATCCACAAGCCCAGAGGACTTACTTGCCTAAAATAGAACACTATTTATTTCCTTTGAAATTTATTCTGAAGACATGCATATTCTTGTACTGCAAACCATCCATCAGGAAAAATTGCAAAATGTAATAGATATCTTTGCCTCCTTTTTACCATTTGGTCAGGTGATCTCTATAAACATATATTCAAACTTCACATTGGTGTTAGTAGGTCAATGTGTTTTCCTTGAGTAATATTTTTGTTATTAAAAATAAAGCAACTGAGAGCTTTGTCCATAAATCTGCCAGACTTGTCAGACCTTATTTATAAGATGATCTCTTTTTCCCAAGATAGAATTTTTGTAGACAAAAAGCCATTTCCTTATATGTGGGCATACACAGCTCTGTGGCAGAGCCAGGGAGGGATGGCAATCCTTTGGCTTCTGGTTGGGGGTTAATGCCACTGCTCAATACCATTGATGGACTGCAAACTTCTGGAGGGCTGGACAGTATCTTATTTATCTTATCCAGGTACCAACACAATACCTGACATTGAACTGCATCTCAGTAACTATTGAGTCAGTCTAAACTGAAGAGGCACATTGTTTCATTTCTTGTGACAATGCTCTGTGGTTTTATTTGGACAGACCCATAATTGTGACATCTCAGAGTTCAGGCTCACCATCCCAGCTCATGCCATTTTAAAAGTAAGATAGAAGAAACAGCCCATAGCCAATCCAACACTTAGTGGCCATAGTAAATGGTCCAGGAAGGCTGATGCCAAGGATGTGGCTTGAGAGTTCTTGGTCTCACGGATGGGAGAACAAACCCTTGGTTCTGGTGCATTGTCAACTACAGCCCTGCTTTCCAGTCCTCAGAGTGCCCAAGAACCCAGTCATCTCTCCATACTGGAGCTGGCACTGCCTATGTAAGAGCCTGCAGCTGTGGCCTTTTCTTGGCTTTGCTCCACTGTGTAATGATGTAGGACTTGGTGGGAAAGAGTTAACCTACAGAGGAAGTAAGACAGGCAGGGAAGTTGGGGGCACAGTTTCTGGAAATAAAGCTTCTGATTGCTGATGTTGTTTGGACTTTAGCATCCAAAAAGCCATTCTGGGATCATGGTGTTATTGAGATGTGAGAACAGGGCACAGAGGAGAAAGGGGCAAATCCTGCTCTGGGCAGTTGTGAAACAGGTCAAGTTCATAAGAAGTATTTTTTTCTCTCCCTTCAGCGTTAGCTCCCACCTCCCACAGGGGTCCTACCACCATCTGCTGCCAAGAACAGAGAGCTTAGGGGACTCACCAAACCCACCACACGTATCATTATCTTTTCCTGCTTGTCTTGAGTCTCTATGCTGGTCCAGAAGAAATGCCCAATAAATTCTAGTTTTCTTGTTTCCTTTTTGTGTAATTAGCTAATTAATACCTGGTTCAAAGCACACTTTCACAGCCATTTTATTGAGAGATCTTCACCATAATCTTTTAGGGTAGGCTGGGCAGGGATAAGAATGCCCATTTTAAAAGAAGAGAAAATTTCTCCTCAAAATTTCTAGGATACTTTTCATTTTGCTAGGATAACCTGCTAGCCCCTTCTTGTCTGGCCTCTGTCTCCCTTTCCACATTCTCTTTTTGTGACTGTCTCCTGTACTGCATTAAAGTTAAACCCTACTACTTGTGGTTGCTTGAACCTATCACTGTTTCACATCATTCCTTGAGTCATGCTTTCCCTGATCCCTGGAATGCCATTCTACCATCCTCTGGTTGGTGGATACATCCTGTCAAATGCTTCATGTGCTTCAAGATTCAGACCAGATGTTGTCTCCTACAGGGAAGACTCCTATGGCCCTTATCCTCTCCCAGGCTGACTGAAAGTCCCTGGTGTTTCCTCACATCATACCAACCATCTCTTGTCAAAGAATTTGCCTATTCACATGTCAGCTTTTCCCCCACATAAATGTGTTTCTAAAAATCCAGGAATATCTTGTTGCAAATGAAAGTAAACTTAAATCAACTTGACCTTAATTTGTAGATAAATAAATAAATAAAGAGGGAATGTGTTAGCTCAATACCTCACTGCAATGCTAAGGGCTCAGCTGGTTTCAGCAGCTCAAACAAATTTACCAGAATTCTATTCAAGCTCCACTTTTTTCCTCTGTAGATTTTATCCTTAAGAAACATTTGTCTCCACACAGAGGCTCTTAGAATGGAATAATCTAGTGTAAATAGGGCACAAATAAGTTTCTAGAGAAAGCCAAGAGCAAGATTAAGCAGAGCTGGGTGGTCATGTTAACGGTTTTGGATTTTATAAATGCATCGGGAAGCCTTGGGTGTGGAGGTGGGGAATAAGCACAAGAAATGGACATCAGATAAGACAATCTCTGTTTTTTCTATTGGAGAAAATGAGTGGGAGAAACAAGAGTGGAAGAGGAGTCAGCAGCTATAAGATTGTTTAAAAGACCGGGGAGCAAATGCGGTGGCCTACAACTAAGATGGTAGCAATGAAGATGGAAAAAAAATGGACAGAGCCAAGACGTATTTTGGAAATGATAATTGGGTGATTTTTATCATGGGTTGGATGGAGAAAATGGTTATAGAAAGGTAAAAGCCAAGGACAACTTTTATATTTCTGACTCAAGCAACTGGTGATGCTAGTTTCTAGATAAAGAAATAGATTGGTGGGAAGGGGATAGCAAAGGGGGGGGTGGCAGGTTTGGAGGGCAAAGGCAACAGCTCCGTTTGGATATGTTAATGGTTCATGAGACATCCAGATGGACTTCAGTTCGATTTATGCACAGATATGTCCCAGATTTGTGTCTGAAATAGTGTATCTAGTTGCTGATGAGGGAAGAAAAGGATACAGAAAAAGTGGGTAAATACACACTCTGTGATTGACAAATAAGAGGTCACCTTTTAAGTCTGGAAGTTTCCATTGTAGAGATTTGGACGTAAAGACAACAAGGTCTGGGTTCTATTAGCAGCTCTCTTGCAGTCTAACTGTGTGATCTTGGTCTATTCACCTTCCTTACTGAATGTAAGCCTCAACCATACATGGGGATAATTCTTTGTGCCTCATTTTCAAGGCTTTTCTGAAGACCTACATGTTAAAGGGATTGCAAACTGTAGACCAATAAATGTCAATAAATCAGAATTAGGATCATTTTAATATACCCAGATATCAAAACCAGAGGAGTTTTTCAATGAAAGTGAGCCATGTAAGAGAAATTGGGTTCATTCCTTTTTTCAAACCCTAAGCCTTTGAAACAGTCCCAAGAACAACCTCAGCCTTCTGGTGTCAATGAAACACTTTGGTACTTTACTATTTAAATTCCCATCACCCCCAGTTAGTTGCTCACAGCCTGTCCCCTGTGGCTGATGCTGAAATGTATTTCTCTCCCTTTACGTCCTAGTTTCTCAGGCAAAATCATTCCATTTGGCCGAAGGAACGGGCCAGACGATATCTGACATGCCTTTCCTCCCCCCAGTCACCAGGGAGCTAAGAGATGATTGCCACTATTTTGCCAACAAACGACTGAGGGCTGAAACAACCACCTGTGAACTGAACATTGTAGGTTTTACTTATTTATTTATTTAATTTTTTTTAACAGCAAAGCCTGGGAATGCCCAGGAAGGGGATGAGATCATCTGTCTCGTCTGTGAGCAGTATGGTCTGCAAGTTTTCTCATTCCACATTACGTCATGCTGGAAAGAGAAGGCGTCTGGACATTCCTTACGCAATCTGCAGGGGTGCTAAGTAAGGGAGACACGGGCTTGCTGGATCATCCTGCTTCCCCGATTTTAGTCACTCATGAGTATCCCTGCTCATTAATTCTGCCAACATGTATAGGATACCCACTCTGTGCCTGTGATTTTTTATGTGAAAATCATCTTGCACACTCATTAACTTATTCCTTCATTAAACAAATGCTTATGGCACAGGATTATGGGTGCTGGGGATACAGAAGTGAACAAAACGGATCAAATCCCTACCTCATGAAGCTGGTATTCTGTTGCAAGAGAGGCCAATTAACAAATCAACATGTAAATATATGATACAATGTCAGATAAATGCTCTGAAGTAAAACTTAACCAAGATAAGTAGATAGAGATGGCCATTTTTTGGATAAGATATCCAAGGGAAATCTAAGGAGGTGACATCTGAGCAGAGGCCAGAATGAACTTTAGGATGCACTAACAAACATCTCTGAAGGACAGGAAGGGATCTCCAGGCAGGGATAACAGTGCAAAGGTCCTGAGACTATAAAGTGTTTTAGTAGAGACACTACCATTTTTCACATTATCTTGGAGCATTCCTATAATTCCATGCTATCCCCAGAAGTGATTCTTCCCATCATACAGATGAGAAGACTACATCCAAGAGGTTGTCCATTCACCTCCTTGGTAATCAAGTCCATGGATTCAGTTTTCACTCTGCTCTGCTCTTATGTAATTCTCACATGTGCTTTCTGTTAGGCATTCTTTGTATAGAAGTAAATTAAATCTAGAGTAATGTGATTGAGGTTAAAAGCAGAGAAAAGGAAGAGGAAAGAATCCCCCCACTTCCTTTCTGGTTTGCAGAATATAAAATTTGCTATGTTTGAAGAAAAAAATTCTAGGATAATCTATCTAGTTATGTCCTTGGTCGTGTTTAATGTGCCAGCCAATTGAGAGTCCATTGTGGTGCCAAGGATGTCATGAAACCACTGTTCTTTCTGTGGACCAAAATGACAGGCCAGCTGCTGATAAGTGCATATGCATTCAATTCAAAGAGTTTGCTCCTAGCAGACTTGTTCCAGCCTTTTGTTTCAGGCCTTCATGCTCAGGAATAGATACCATTACTCAAGCAGTTATTGAAAGCCATTTTCAGGAGGTACTTTTCCAGACAGGCACTGGGGAAGCCTTCAAACACATCCACTATGCTGATAATTAGGATCCAATTTCATGAAGCTTAGTGTATTGGGACTCTGGTTGGATTCACAGGAAAAAGTAGAAAGTGGTAACAGAAAGCAAATTTGAGTTAAGAATGGAGGAAATGGGAAAAAGAGTTAACATTAATTATGTACCAGGTACATTTAGTCCTCAGAACCTTACAAGGTAGATATCTTTATACCTATTTAAAGACAAGCAAGGTGAAGTTTATTGAGATTCTGGAACCAGAATGCCTCAGTTGGGTTTCAAACCCAAGTTCAGCTTCTCTATGCTAATCTATTTGCCACTGCCTTCGTTGTCTTTCTGAAAAGTCAGAGGGAGTCAAAAAATCTCTGACAGCTCTGCTAATCTTTTCATTCATCAAGACTGACATTTTTGCTTGGTTCCCCCAAATATTTAGCTATTCCAAATTTAAACAGAGGATAGCATCCCTCTAAAGCAGTCTTTCCAAAAAGTTCTGATCCCAAGCTCCTGGCTCCCATTTGAGGTTGCTTAATAGGGATCCTAGAATAGATACAAATAGCATTGGGTAATCCATAAGGCTCCTTGCTGAATGACCACTGTTGCAGACTGAGGTTTGGATGACACTATCACAGAAGTATTGGAACCAACTGGTCCTGTGCTCCTTGGAATGGTGGTTTCTTTACAGTGGAAGTAAAACTATTCCCACTAAAAGGATTTCACAAGTTACTCTGATTAATCACATAACTTGCCATGTGTGATTGATGGTTTACATATCTGACTTCCCATTTAGAGTGTTGGCTGCTCTTTCAGAACAGGGACCATGGTTTAATCACCTCTGTGTCCCCATAGCATGCCATATTTTTGGCACTCAGTCATATTTTAATAAACATATGTGAGTTATCCAATGCTACAAAGAAAACCACTCCAAAACCCTGTGGCTTAAAACAACAACCATGTATTTAGCTCACAATTATGCTGGTCAGCAGTTTAAGGCAGGCATAGCTGGATAGCTCTTCTGATTTCTGTTGGGCTTACTCATGAGAATGTGGTTAGCTGTGTTCAGCTAGGCAGACCTGCTTCTGAGTGTGGCTGTCCACATGTGTCTCTCCTGCTACAGTCTGGCCCAGTTTTGTTCCCATGGCGTGACAGGGATGTAAGAGTAAGCAAGAGAAACTGAAACATATGAAGCTTCTTACAGCCTAGACTCCAAACTGGCACGTCATATCTTCTGTCACATTATGTTGGATGAATTAAGACATGGGGGCAGCCCAGAAAAAAGCAGAGTAATAGATACTCTCTTCATGAAAGAGCAGCTTTGTCACATTGCAATGGATGGGGGATGAGTAGAGAATGAGGGCCATTTTTTCAACCTTCCACAAAATATCTGTGATGAATAAAATGCATGGTATATCAAAATATGATATAAAACCTATTTTTTCACTAAAATTAATGCCTCCTTTATAAATAGCTTACTTTCTAACCTGGAAGAAAGAGATAGAAGTCACCAACCAAGAGCATGAGATGGCCCATGTTCTATAAGAAGCAAAGACCAGAACATGGGACTCAAAAGGGTTGATGTTGCAAATTAGAATATTGAAGTTCATAGTTTTTGTTTTGTTTTGTTTTGGTTTTCCTGAGGGGAGGAGGGTCTCCTGACCTAATTGTCTGCGTGCATTTAAATTAATAGTGTTCATTTTCTGCTTTGCCCTGAAAGGCAGTATAAGATGATTTGGTGAAAGAATATACTTTTTTGTTTGTTTGTTTTTGTTTGTTGGTTGGTTGACTTTTTTTTGAAGAATAATATTTTATGTATGTACCATATTTTCTTTATCCATTCATCTATCAGTGGACACTAGGTTGTTATTTATTTATTTGTTTGTTTGTTTGTTTATTTATGAGTGATTGAGAGGGCAGAGGGACAGAGACAGAGGGAGAGAGAGATTCCAATCAGGCCCCATGCCCAGGGCTTGCACTCTCAACTGTCAGATCATGATCTGAGTGAAAATCAAGAGTTGGATGCTTAACTGACTGAGCCACCCAAGTGCTGCCCCTAGATTGTTTTCATATATTGGCTATTATAATAATGCTGTGGTGAACATGTTCGTAGGTGTTATCGTTTCCTTCAGATGAATTGCCCAGAACCGGAATTGCTGGATCATATGGTAGTTCTATTTTTAATTTTTTGAGGAACCTCCACACTTTTTCCCTAGTGGCTGCACCAATTTGCATTTCCACTCACAGCACACAAGAGTTCCCTTTCTTTCTGCATACTCTCCAACACTTGTTATTTCTTGTCTTTTTTATAATAGCCATTCTAATGGGTGTGAGGTGATATCTCATTGTGGTTTTGATTTGCATATTTCTGGGGTTAGTTCTTAAATTTGCAATAATCTTGCCTCCTATAAACTCATTGACTATGATACTGCCCCTGCACAAAGCTTTTCTTTGATTATTAGTGATGTTGACTATTTTTTCATGTACCTATCGGTCATCCATACATCTTCTTTACAAAAATGCCTTTTTCAGTGTGGCCTTTTCTCTCTCTCTTTAGCTGTGGAGTTTGTTCTGTCTGTCTTCAGGTCGACCTCTGGGATATTTAGGCTGATTTGATAGTTATCTAGTTGTGTTCATGGGACAAAGCAAGCCTAGGGTCCTCCTGCCACTATCTTCCTCTCCTCAAAACAGCACACGCTTAAAAGTCAGACAGACTGAGCTTCAAATTCTGGCTTCTGCATGTTCTAGTCATGTGACCTGGTATGTATTTTTTAAAAATATTTTTTGTTTTAATTGCAGCAGTCAGCATACAGTGTTGTTTTAGTTTCAGGCGTACAACCTAGTGATTCCACAATTCCATTCCACAATTCCAGTGCTTATCACAGCAAATGCTATCTTTAATCCCCTTCACCTGTTTCACCCATCCCTCCATTGGTAACCATCTGTTTGTTCTCTATAGTTAAGAGTCTGTTTCTTGGTTTGTCTCTCTCTCTCTTTTTCCTTTTCTCGTTTGTTTTGTTTCTTAAATTCCACAGATGAGTGAAATCATATGGTATTTGTCTTTTTCTGATTGACTTATTTCACTTAGCATTATACTCTCTAGTTCCATCCATGTGGTTGCAAAGATTTCATTCCTTTCTATGACCGAATAATAATCCATTGTGTGTGTGTGTGTGTGTGTGTGTGTGTGTGTGTGTGTGTGTGTATTTACACCACATCTTCTTTATCCATTTATCACTAGACATTTGGACTGCTTCCATAATTTGACTATTGTAAATAATGCTGCAATAAACATAGGGGTGTGTGTATCCCTCTGAAGTAGTGTTTTTGTATTTTGGAGATAAATGCCCTGTAATGCAATTACAGAATTCTATTTTTAACTTTTTAAGGAACCTGCTTTACTGTTTTCCATGGTGGCTGTGCCAGTTTGCACTCCTACCAACAGTTCACGAGGGTTTCTTGTTCTCCATGTCTTCCCCAGAACTTGTTTCTTGGTTTTTGTTTTAGTTATTCATACAACTGTGAGGTGATAGCTCACTGTAGTTTTGATTTGCATTTCCCTGAGGATGAGTGACGTTGAACATCTCTTCACGTGTTGTGTTGTCTGTATGTCGTCTTTGGAGAAATATCTATTCATGTCTTCTGCCCATTTTTAGTTGGATTATTTGGTTTTTGGTTTTTTTTGTGTGTGTGTATGAGCTGGTATAATTTAACTTATCTTTCTGGGTTGGTTTCTTCATCTGTAAAGTGGGGATTAATAATAACAACTGTGCATATCTGTTGTGATTATTAAGTAAGATGGTATAGGTATAACATTTAACATAGTTCCTGATCCAACATAAGTGACAGATAAATATGAGTCTCCTTCAGGCTTTCTTCCCTTTCCCTCTGCATCACTGAAGGGTACCTTCCCATGAATCCAGGGTAGGAAGGTATTTTGTGAGCATTGATATAAAACAGTGTTCTCAGAATTACTCACATCCAGTGATAAACATCAGGCATCATTTAAAAATTTTTTTCTTTTAACGTTTATTTATTTTTTTGAGAGAGAGAGACAGAGCATGAGTGGCAGAAGGACAGAGAGAGAGAGGGAGACAGAGAATCCGAAGCACGCTCCAGGCTCTGAGCTGTCAGCACAGAGCCCGACATGGGGCTGGAACTCACAAACCATGAGATCATGACCTGAGCCAAAGTCGCCCCTCAGGCATCATTTTAAATTGGAAATTAGAATAAGCTAAGAAATTTATTATTTATCTATTTATTTTTATTTGGGCATAATTGCCTAAGTGTCCATTAATAGATGAGTGGAAAAGGAAGATGTGGTACAGGGGCGCCTGGGTGACTCAGTCAGTTAAGCATTCAACTTCAACTCAGGTCATGATCTCATGGTTCGTGAGTTCTAGCTCTGACAGCTCAGAGCCTGGAGCCTGTTTTATATTCTGTGTCTCCCTCTCTGTCTTTCCCTCCCCTCCTCAAAAGTAAATAAACTTTATTTATTTATTTATTTATTTATTTATTTATTTATTTATTTATAAAGAAGTGGTACACATATACACACGCACACACAGGACTGTCACACAGCCATAAAAAAAGAATGAGATCTTGACATTTGCGACAACATGGATGGACCTAGAGGGTGTTATGTAAGTGAAATAAGTCAGACTGACAAAGATAAATACCATAAGTTAAGAAATTTAACTGAACAGGAATTTGAACAAGTATTTCATATTAAAACAAACGTAAAAATTAATTCACATTTAGTGGGTATTTGGTTAATAAAATGTGTGGCCTCAGAGAAATTTCCAGTGTATAGCACTCCACTTTAGGCCTACTATATGTATGTCCTTATAGTTGCAGAAGAACTGGAGGAAAAAGTTTGAGAATCAAGCATAGGGTAATACCTATCTAGAGCCCTGCTTGCCATTGGGATTCCTCTTGATGCTGGGTTATTTCCATGCCTACAATTAAAGAAAAATCCCTCTCTTTTGTCTACCATTCCTGGCCCTCATTCTTGAAAAGAAAACCGATCGATACCATCTCCCCCTTTGTTCTATCAATATTGCACCTCTCAGCTGAACCTCCCCCCCACCCCCAACACTTACTTTCCCCTTTTCCAGCATTCCAGAAGAATACAGTGTGATCTGCTCAGCCTTTATATCTAAGCTTTGACCACATGAACACTGTCCGTAAAAGGGCCTGATGGAAGGGGAACGCCAGTCCATGAGGATTCTTCCTGCCTAGCAGAGCCCCAGCTTTCCAACAGAGTCGTATATTACTTGCAGGCCACCTTCTCATGTCATTAAGTTGCAGCCCAAACTCCCAGACATCAGTGCAGACCCATCTCAATAACTATGATCACCACTGACAGGGCATGCATCCTGTCCTTTCAACACAATGAGGTCACCAGAGACTGAAAGAACTGGATGAAAAATAACAGCTTAAATCTACTCACACAGACACCTGTCCAGAGCAAGAGGTTCTGAAATCAGCCAACATGGGAGTGTGGTGAGAAGCTCAGCGCATCAGGACCCAGGGCTGTATTGGTTCCCATTCAAGCCCCTCATCCCACAGACTAGTGTGTGGCTTTGAATAGTCACTTCATTTATCTGTGCCTCAGTTTCCTCAATTGAGCAACGTAGATGATAATGTTATCCACTTAGCAAGATTGTGACGGGGTTTGAATGAGTTAACCACATGGAATGTTCAAAGGTTCTGACATATTCACAGGTTTGCTTTTTATTAATATCTGCCATTCTGATGAGTTGATTGCTATGTGACATGGACAGTTTAACAAACCTTTCTGTATCTCAATTTGCACACCCATAAAATGGGGATAATAATATTTGCCTCTAGAGATTATTGTAGAATGTAAGGTATATTAAGTGGTTATCATGACACTCAGAAAGCAGCAGCAGCTATTATTAGTAATAGCAATAATCATCGCCACCATGAAGTCAATAATCAGGGTAATAATTGCCTGAGGCAAATGAGGAGTTATTTTAAACATCAAATCATATTTGTAAATTATGTCTTAGGGATCTATTATGTAAAGAGACAGCTCAGGGAAGTGAAGACACTGGAGTTGACAAACGGGATTAGAGTTGCTAAATCCACCACCCAGTAGAAGCAAGACAATGAACATGTTATTTGACTTCTCTGTGTTTCTCTTTCTTCATTGGAATGACTGGAAAAATACCACCTACCTTGCAAGACTGTTGTAGGATTAAATGGGATACTACATAAAGAACTTGGCACATTGTTAGAGCTCAATAAATGGCACCTATTCTAAATCAAAGGTCTAAGGCAGAAAAATGACCCATAATTTTGATTAATATGAAGTGAATTAAAAAAAAACAACAACTCTGATTTATCCTTGTGAGCTTGGCTCTGGCTAAGTTAATGAAGATGGAGGAGAAAAGAGGAATGGGGTTAGTAGGGACTGGGTACACAGAGTGTGTAGGGAGTTTTGCTGAGGTTAGCTATAAGGAATTTGTGGTTTAATTCAAAAGACTTCAGTTTTATGAGGTTTGAGGGCCTTTTTCAAAAGGAAAACCAGATGTATCAATGGAAAGTTCATGCAAACAGTGCTATCTTCAGCAAATGCTGCTTTGAGTCTAATTCTGTTACACTGGCTGAGGGTGCAGTGGAGAGAGATCCTGAGGTGTTTTGTAAAACTCATTTGGTTCTGTCTTGCGGCCCCTCAGTGATATTCCCAAATGGGTCATGAGACCAGAACTTGTAAGCAAAAAGCCCCAGAACCACAAGCAGAGGAATGATTCCAATATAGCCCAGAGAACAGTAGGGTTTCCCATCTCAAACTTCTGTTTTGAATCTTAAAACAAACAAACAAACAAACAAAAACAGATTTTCTTTCCCCAGCAGTCCTACAGCTCCTGACCCAAAGCTCTCCTAGCACAGTCAGCAAGGATGAGTTATTTCCCTAAGCCCCACACTCCCTTGACCCTAAGGATCTGGGAGGTAAAGGAACCTCATGAGACCATAAATAGCATTAAATTTAAATAACTTTACCATCCAGACTGCAAAGACAATACCTTTTTCTAGTGGGTTTATCAGACTTGACTGGCAGACCTCGCGAAAAGGCTTGGAATTATTTAAAACATATAAGGAAAAATCATCAGAAGATCATGATATAAATACACACTGCTTGGGTGCATACTATGAGGCATGGTTCCCCACATTTTCCACATACTATCTAACCAATTCATTATATGTTAGGCATTATCTCCTTTCATATATCAGGAAAGGAATGTCCAAGGAGCTCCAGTGACTCATTCAAGCTTAGATTTCAATTTCTCAGTCTTCTTATCCTTACACCAGTATTCGTCTACATGTGGCATGCTTAGTGCCGATAACATGTGAGACTATTTTTGGTGGTGAGTGGAAAAATACATTCCCATTTCAGTGATTATGTATGAGTTGTATGTGTATCAAAATATATAGGCATATCAGAGTTGTGGTTTCATGAAACTAATTGCTTTGGACAAGACGACTTTTACCAGAGTCTATTTAAAGAAGAATATTCAGAATTTGAAACAGATTCGGAAAAAGTTGTAAAGAATGAGCAGAGTGTGGGAAATGCCATTCTAGGCCAGTCTGCCCTCTCTCTTTTATAAAGAATGAGGCCTCAGGCTAGAGTAAGCAGGGTTTCTGAGAAAGCCCTGATCAGTTTGCCAGTCACCTGCTCCACTTGTGCCAGCCTCTAATGACTCTACCATCCTCTCTGAACCTGGAGCTAGAAGTACAGAAATCGTCCCTTTTCCAATCCTCACAGTTTGGGCTGCTGTAACAAATATCACAGACTGGGTGGCCTATAAATAGAAGACATTTGTTTCTCACAGTTCTGGGGGCTGGGAGTCTGAGGTCAAGGTGCCAGCACGGTCAGGTTCTGATGGGGATCCTCTTCGGACATGCAGACTGCACACTTCTCCATGTATCCTCACATGGTAGTCCCTTTTATAAGGATACTAATTCCATTCACAAGGCTTCACCCTCATGACCTAATGACCTCTCAAAGGGTCCACCTCCTAATACCATCACATCGGGGGTTAGGAATCCCACATAAGAACTTGGAAGGAAGATGCAAACATTCCATCCATAATACTAGTCAAGTCCTGGGGACACTGGCTCCTCATCATCCATTTTTCCTTAGCATCCATACTCCCTCTAATGCTTATGTTCATATCCTTTCTCTCTGTCTTACAGTGGCATTTTAACTGGTTTCCCAACTCTGTTCTCACCAGAGTGATGCTAGAAAATCCCAAAATAACCATGTTACTTTCTGGCAGGCTGAATAATGCTTCCCCAAAGATGTCTACACCATAATCACCAGATCCTACAAATGTGTTACATTACATAGCAAAAGGAATTTGGAGATATAATTAAATTAAGGATATTGAGATGTGGGGGGAGGGGAGTGGGGGGGGGGGTCCTGGGTGGCCCAGTCAGGTAAGCGTCCGACTTCAGCTCAGGTCATGATCTCACAGTTCTGAGTTCAAGCTCAGAGCCTGGAGCCTGCTTCGGATTTTGTGTCTCCCTCTCTCTGCCCCTCCCCTGCTCATGCTCCATCTCTCTCTCTCTCAAAAATAAATAAAAAATTTTAAAACATTTTTAAAAATGATCTTGATATGGGAAGATTATCCTGGATTATCTGGGTGATCCCACTGTAACCACAAAGGTCCTTATAAGAGAGAGGCAGGATGGCCAGAGTCAGATAAGGAGGTGAGACAAGGAAAGCAGAGGTTATTCTGATGTGGAGCCATGAGCCAGAGAACATGGGCAGCCTCTGGAACCAGAAAAAGTGAGAGAACAGATTCTTCCACAGACTCTCCAGGAGGAATATGGCCCTGGGTATACATTTTAGACTTCTGACCTCCAGAACTTGAAGATAGTAAATCCACGTTGTTTTAAGGCACAAAATATGTGGGAACTCATTACAATAGCAATAGGAAATAAATACACTATCCTATCTGAAGCCCCTCTTCCCTTTGGCCAAAATCTAGCTTCTTCATCATAAAATAACTCTTCATGATATAGACCCTCCAGCTCCTCAATCTTAACTCTTTATGCCCCAATCCCAAAATTAACATGAGTGGCAAATACTGCTTTTACATGTATTGTATCCCAAACACTACACCAAATATGTATATATTATTTTATTTGATCCTGACAAGAGCACACACAATAGGGATTGTCATTATCCTCCATCCTACAGATAAGAGACAGGGATAGTTACACAATTTATCCAAGGTCCAGAATTAGAAGTTGTGGAGGAAATAAGCAAATGTGAGGCAGTCTGATCACATCATCTCTGCCATTAAATAAGATGCTGTATCTCCAGGATTCTGGAAGAGAAGGAGCAGAAGGACTTTAGGAGAATACAAGGTAAACAAAGTGCAGGTGGGTGGAGGATGGTGAGGACTAGGTGAGCTAACATTAATCTGTGCTGTGCTTTTCTTCATGTGGAGCACTAGACATACTTCCTGGGATAGGAGTCAATTCCTAAAGGGGCTACATGAGTGTAGATAGCCAAGTGAGTGCACTCAGGGCTCCAAGCTACATTCTGGTATCTTCAAGTCCACTGTGCTGCCACCACCTCTTAGGGACACTCATCAAAGCTGCTGTGACCACTTCTCTCACCTTACTTGAAGGCAGACAGCTTAGGGAAGAGATAAAAATTAGCAAAAGACTCAGAAAGAAGGCAATATGTCATGGTGATTAAGAAGTCTGACTCTGAAATCAGCCTAAGATGAGTACCATAGCTGAGTTTTTTTAAAATTTTTTTAATGTTTATTTATTTTTGAGAGAGAGAGAGACAGAGCATGAGTGGGGGAGGGGCAGAGAGAGAGGGAGACACAGAATCCGAAGCAGGCTCCAGGCTCTGAGCTCTCAGCACAAAGCCCGATGCAGGGCTCGAACTCATGAACTGGGAGATCATGACCTGAGTCTAAGTCAGATGCGCAACCAACTGAGCCACCGGTGCCCCCATAGCTGAGTTTTTAATTCAAATGTTTTTGGTCCTGAAACACATGCTCTTAACCAATTACCTCTGTGAATATCCATAAAACAAAACATGTTGACACTGCTAACCTGAATAACATGAATGAAGAAACTTCCTCTTTCCTATCCTGGCTCTGTAAAGCATCAGAATAAGAAATCTGATATATCTATTTGAGGTCAAAAGTACAATGAGCAGCATTTTAAGTCAATGAAGGATGCAATCCAAGCCACATTCATATTATGGTCCATTCTGCATATCCAGGCAGGTTTGCCCAAATTTTAGTATGACTCATTTGCTGAAAGAGACATATATCCACCTCTGACTCAATAGTGGGGAAATAAAGGTAAGACAGCAATTTCCTTAATTGGGCAAATCCTAAGTAACTGGAAGGGGGAAGGGAGAGCATCTTTCCAATCCCATAGATACCAGCAGCCTTAGTCTTGTATCTTCAGCCATATCCTTATATCCTTGTCCATCTACTACAAGGATAATGGACTGATCTTTAAATTTCAGATCTACTTGTGGCATAGATTGCTAACTTTCCTAAATATCCATTCTCAAATAAGCAACCTTATTTTTATGGCTGTCCACATAAAGACATTTTCCAGTCTTCTTTGTAGCTGGGTATGGACATGTGGCTAATTTCTGATGAATGGAATAAAATCACAAGTGTCTTGTGTAAGCTTCTGAGACTCTTCTTTAAGACATTGATGAGGACTTTCAGCTATAATCTGAATGTTTGTGTCCACCCAAAATTCATTTGTTGAAATTTTAATGCCCAATGTGATAATATTGGGAAGTGGGGCCTTGGGAGGTGATTAGGTCATGAGAGTGGAGCTGCGTGATTGGAATCAGTGCTCCTATAAAAGAGACCCCAAAGAGCTCCGCAGCATTCCCACCATGTGAGGACACAGCAAGAAGTCAATTACCTACAACCTAGAAGTGGGCCTTTATCACAGCTCAACTATCCCGGCACCCTGATTTTGGACTTCTAGCCCTCAGAATTGTGAGAAATAAGTGTGTGCTGTTTATGGGTCACCAGTATCCGGTATGTTGTTTCAGCAGTTCAAAAAGATTAAGACACTTCCCTTCCTCATTTACCACTGCTCCCATCTTGTTGCCTAGACTATGAGTTTGGAATATGAATTTGAAAGCCACATATAGGGCTGGGATTCCTGAGAAGAGCCACTATTGCAGTTCTGGACCACATGAACTCCAGACTTTTACATGAAAAGTAAACTTCTGTTGCTTTTAAAACCAGTATTAATTTGGAGTTTTCCATTATTACCTGTCAAGCCTAATCCTAAATGATGTGGAAAGTGTGTCCTTCTTTTGCTTAAAACCTATCCATGGTTCCCAAAGCTTCAGGGGAAGAAGTAAACACCCCTTTGGCAAAACGTTCAAAGCTCTTGTAACCTGTATATTTGATATCATATTTTAAGCTTCCCACTCATGTTTCTACAAGCCACCAATACTTAATGATATGTAGTTCCTTAAATATCAGCAGTTTGTCCTACCCATCTCTCTACACATATTGTCAACTTCTGCTTTGAATGTTAACTTCAATTTGACAGAAAAGTGGCACTTCCTTTGACAAAACCATCTCCTGCCTTTTGGGAAAATTTGTGTGCAGCTTCTATTCTATTCATATTGTACCTCATCTGTCATCCACCTAACACCACTTCAACACAAAGGAAGAGTTTGTTTGTGTTTCTGATTCCAGCACTAGACTGTCTTCTCAGAGAGGTGGAATAGTGTCATGGGCATCTTCAAAACCACATATGCTGCCAGGCACATAAGAGATGCTGGAAAAAGTTCCTTTCAAGTGAAAGAATGTTGATCACCCAGCCATCTTCCACTGCTAATCAATTGAGCCCCCCAATATGACTTTGTTCATTCCTTTACTAAGCATTTGGAGTCCATCTTGATGTGAACCTAGGTTGTGCCCCCTGCAAATTGCATGGGGACTTTCTTTCCATTTCTGAGTATCCTTTAAAAGAGGAGAGTAAAAGGCCTTGTATGGTATTTGGGGATTATTATGTACAATATAGTACATGGAATATTTACCCTGACCCCATTAAATGCAATTACTTATCATTGTTCTCTAAGAAAGTTTATATGGTGTACAGAAGTCACCCCCAAAGCCACCAGGATTCAAAACAAGAGAGACATGAAGATTGCATGTACAGAAGCCCACCAGAGGGGCACCTGAGTGGCTTAGTCCATTATGTGTCTGACTTCGGCTCAGGTCATGATCTCATGGTTCGTGAGTTTGAGCCCCGTGTCCAGCTCTGTATGGACAGCTCAAGGCCTGGAGCCTGCTTTGGATTCTGTGTCTCCCTCTCTCTCTGCCTCTCCCCAACTCATGCTCTGTCTCTCTCTCAAAACTAAATAAAACATTTAAAAAATTAAAAAAAAAAGAAGAAGCCCACCAGAAAACTAATGGCATAGGCAGCCAAACATAATGGAATGAATACTAGGCTGGCATTTTGACCTATGGAAAAGCCCTGACTGAGCCACTAGATTGCTATCAGATGTTGAGGAAGTCACTTCTATCCCCAAACCTTGGTGCCCTCATATGTATAGCATTGAAAGTGTTCAGATGATGTCACAGGACCATTCTGAGTGTCCACCATAACTTTGAGCAGCACTTCCTTTGGCCCAATTTCACAGTCCATATACCATCCAACCACACAAGTTTTGCCCTTAGATGGACTTTTCTGGCCAGTTTCTGTAAACCCCCCATCCCTTACTCACCCACTGTTTTATGGGAAGCGGGATGAGTTGGTTGCACCTTCAGACTGACCTGATGATACATGTTTGTACAGAGTGGGTGACTGGTTTCTTAACGACCACACAATCTGGCAGCTGGGGACATCTGCTTATACTTAGCACACAGACAAACTTTCCATAGTCAGGAGTCAGTGTGCCCTTGCCTGAGCAGGGCTTGGCCCCTCTGGACTGCCTAAGTGGGGGACTTAGACTTGTGTCCTGTACACACACGTCAGGAAGAATAACCAGACATGGAATAATTGGGGTCAGAATCAACACTCAGGCATCTCTGGGAGCATAAATTGCTGATGGAAATGGGGCAATTGGACAGGAAATGACATATTACACTGATGGGGATAGTTAAGAGAGACCTTGAAACATGCCTTTTTCCCAGAGGGAAGTCCAGGCCTCAGGGATATTGACCCACATAGAAAGGGACAAATGTCTCAGAAATAGCCTCAGTGTGTGACCCATTCTCATCATGGGAAGGGAGTGTACACTTGTATGATACTTACCACAGACCTGGATTTTTGCTCCAATGAAATAGACAACATTCCTAGGGGAAGGAGCACTGGTCTTGGAATTATTTGCGCCAGGTCTGTTTTCCAAGCCTTCTATTCACTCTGTGTATCCTTGGGCAAATCATGCTCCTTCTCTGAGCAGCAGCTACTTCATCCCCCAAAGGAGGTCACTTAGGAGAAATAAGATGCTCTTTGCAAGTGATTTGTCTGATGTGAAATATTATCCAGATCCAGAACTGTTGTCACTGTGACTATCCAAAGAATATCTCAACATTTTAGTGATGAAAGTGTATAGGTGTGTGTGTGTGTGTGTGTGTGTGTGTGTGTGTGTACATCTATCTATCTATCTATCTATCTAAAATAAGATATATATACATATATTATTCTACAAGCCAGAATAGAAATTATTCTACAGGTCTCATAAGAGATAATTCTCCACTTTTCACATCAAGATTTCATCTCCAAGGATAGGGGAGAAAAGACAGATTTGTGGAAAAATCACTTCTATTCTCCAAGAAACATGGCGGTCCTGCCAAAAGCCCTGCCAAAGCCCTTCTCCTTCCCATATCATGGAAGAAAACTGGGTCTTCTTTCTATCCTCTGGAGCCTTTCTATCCTCTGGAGAACAAATGTGTTTCTGCTTTCACAAGAAACACCTGGAAATATGTGGAAACAGCAATAGGCAAGAAAAGGCATATACTTTACTGCCAAATAGCTCTGGGTTCACATCCTACTTTTCTATTCTTCACCTGTGAGACCTTGAGAGTGTTGGGTCACCACAGTAAACCTCAATGTCCCCTTCTGCAAAGGGGGTTGGCAATACTGAGCAGTGAGGGAATGGTGAGGATTAAGTCAGGTGATGTGTGGAGAGCCTGACACCATGCTTAGCATAGAGTAGATATCCAGGAAATGAGAACTATTAAGCTGTTGTTATATCGCTGTTATTGACCTACTTTTGCTCTTATGACTGGTTTTCCTCATATTTAACACATGTGACTCACTAAATGTTCAAATGGGCCTTTTCACAGGCTGGTTTGGTTCATTAACAAATCAACTGTTGAGCATTAACTGAGCATCTTCTCTGTCCCAGGCACTAGACCAGTTTCTTCTGAAGATTCAGAACAAAATCATTCCCTTCATGAATGAGAAACAATATCAGACCATGCTATATTTCCAGAGTAACTGATATATAACAGAAATTTACACATGGCTTAGAAGTGTAATGGAGACCTTTTAGTTTTTGACATCTCTCCCCCTTTCCTTTTCCAATCGTCTACAGGATTTCATGTTGAAATTACTTGATCTAGGGAGGGCCCATAAAAGGACTACTCACACCTTGAAGACCAACATGAAAAGAATTAAGTGACATCTTCAACTCCATAAATGTGATAATTTACTCTAGGCCCCACTCTACAGTGGCAATCATTGCAAAAAAAATGCCACTCAATAACAACTATTCCCTAAGAACTCAGTACAGCTTCAAAGATGTCGGCTAGATACTTGCGATGTAAAAAATGGTCGTGATGTCTCATGGTGCCAGCATAAAATCCAAGTTCACTCTATTTGTGCCCTGGCTTCTCATAACCTTGCCTTGAATACTCCCGAGGTTCACTGTTGACCACACTTTCCCCCTCTATATCCGCTCTTACCATTGACCAAATATGCAGTCTGGATTCCAGCTATGCCAACTTCCTATGGTTCCTTGAATAAGTTTTGCTTTTCTTTCCTTCTGTGCCTAGGCACAGGCTTACACAATTTCCTTTTCTTGGAAAACTTCTTCTCACTTCCTCTGCCTGCAGAACTTCCACACATTCTTCTTCAAGGATGATAGTAATCATCAATTTTTATAAGAAACTCAAGCACCTCAATCCTATTTGAGATTCTTTCACCCAGTCTTTTGGGGAACAGAGATCATGCCTTACTCATCTGTGTCATTTACAATATTCCATAAATGGCTTTGGGATGGGAGGACAGAAGCATGGATAGATGCTTGAGCAGTTTCTAGAATAATAGGTCAAAAGCATATCATCTTTCTTCTTTGAATAATAATTGCATAAGACCCAATAAATCATCCAAACCCTCTGAAATATCTTGGCCGTAGCCATAAAGAAGCTCAGAATGGTTGGAATTGACCTGTAGATTGCCAGATTTAATCCTGAGTAGTTTATTCCACTTGACATATAAAAAAGAACAATTACGCCTTTTAATGTTTCACTTATGGCTAGACATTCCGAAGATTTAGCATGACGAATAGTCCTTTGTTACTCACCTTATATTATAACTGTTAATCCTAGCCATGTTCAGCATTCTACTCTGTATTAAATCTTTTTAAGCAACAGAAAGTCTTTTTGAAAAAGAGAAAAATATATATAGAGAGAGAATGAAGTGGAGAGAGAGAGAAGTATGGCTTTATTTTCAATCTTTTATGGCAATATGGTACAGTTATCCAGACCCATGGAAACCAACTCCAACAGTTGGTCTTCCCCACGAACCTCTGTTGACTATTGCTAGGCTCATCAATCTCTGTCATTCTTTTGTAGAAGTCTGCTCTTGAATGAGAAAAAATAATCTTCTACTGAAATGCCATAATAGTCTGTCCAGGTGTAACTGATGCCTGGTGTGTAGGCACTAAAGCTAAATTTCTTCATGTCTCAAACACACGTGAGCTTCCATCCAGCTACACCTTTTTCCCTTCATGAACACTGCCCCTATGACCCTCCAAACCTAGCAAAAATATTTTTAATCTGAAGTCTCCAAATCATTCTTGCTTAAACAACCTAGGCTAAACTTTTCTTGTCATCTCTGGACTGGGAAAGGATTTGACCAACAAAGATACATACACAAAGACATGCACACATGCACAATAGTCATAGTGTGTTTCAAGCTACCTCATGAAAACAATCATGTTTTCCTTAGTTTGAAAATGCTAATTACAAAGCTCTCTCAAAGCAGAGCACAGACTTGATGGCTGCTTCCTCATTAGTTCATGCCTCTGCTCAAAGAGGTATTCTCTGTATAAGGCATCTTATCTAAAAGAGCCCCTCTTCACTCCACATCCCTTATCCCTGCTTTAGTTTGCATTATTGCACTTAAGTGAAAGAGGATCCATGAAAGTGGAAACTTTTGACAGTTGTGTTTATTGTCATATATCTTAAGCCTAGATTTTTCTAACACATAGTAGTTGATGGATAGATAGAAAGATAGAGATATATAGATATATATACATATTAATATATGTATATTGATAGTAGATAGGTAAGTAGATAAATGGAAATAGAAAGAGAAAGAAAGAAAGGAAGAAAGAAAGAAAGAAAGAAAGAGAAAGAAAGAAAAGAAAAGAAAAGAAAGAAAAGAAAAGAAGAGAAAAGAAAAGAAGAGAGAGAGAGAAGCGGGAAGGAGAGGGGAAGAATCCCCATCTGGCTCTTTTGTGATTTAGTTTTTATAAGCTGTGTGTCTTGGAAAAAGACTTAATGCCTCCATGCCTCAGCTTCCTCATCTCAGTTCCTCCCAGAACCTATAGGACTCCGTGATGGGTGCCAGAAGGAAAGGAAGGACTCGGAGAGGAGATCTGAATGTCCCTGGTCAACCTGGTTCCTTCTGACCTCATCAGCTTCACCTCTTACTCTCTCCACCATCACCTAGTCACATGGGCCTTCTTTCAGCTTCTGGAACATACCAACATCTTGTCCACCATAGAGGTTGGCCTGGGGCAGTCATAACACCTTTTTTCACCTCGCAAAATCACCTTACAGAGAGTCCTTCCCTCCATCTCATCTCTGAAGACCTCCATTCTCTCATTATTCTTTCTCATCACTTTGTATCCTTTCAAACAGAATCATTTTGTAGTTAATATTTTCTACCCACAGGACTATAGGCACCAGCACAGAAGGCATATATGTCTTGTCCAACTTTTTTGGATCCCAAAGGCTTAGAGCTATGCCTAAAATGTAATAGACACTCCATAAATACCTGCTGAATTAATAAACGTACCTGAAGATGGCCATCACTACCTTATAAAATTCTTTGAAAATTTAAACAAAATCATTTAGAATTGAGGGAGCCATGGAGGTAGCATCCATGGCAAGGAAATTTCTCAGCAACGTGGCTGGAACATAACATAGTATGTGCGTAAAAGTTCTAGCTGTTATGAATACATTATTCTTACTATCATTATCATCTCTTCATAAATGTCTTCGGTTACATTTAGCTCTTCAGCTCAGATAATTACTCATATTTGAAATTTGAAATATTACATTGAAAATGTACTCTCAAAAGTTTTGCTATTTTAGAGTTTGGCTGCTACTGACAAAAGCCATTTTTCTTGATAGACGCTGTATAGTTGAGTAGTTGAATAAGACCCATACATTAGGATTTGGCTAGAATTTAATGACTTAGCTCTTTACTCTGATTTATGTTGAAATAACTGTGTATCAGGCAAAGTGTTATGATCCGAGCTACCTCTTCCATCCCAGTTTGGTGAAAAACAATACAAGTAATAGATCCACCCTCATACCCTCCCTCTCAACCCTCAACTAATTAAGCACTAGATCCAATAAGAAAGAAGAATAGCACAAACGGAAACAGCCAATGAAATGATGTCCCTGAGGCTTTGTCTCTGATTTAGGTTCTGGGAGATATGTGTTCTTTTGAACACTGCATTTTAGGATCTCCTTGGTTCTGCATGACTCCTGCTCCCTGGCTGCTGGTACAAGAACCCTGCTTCTGCTCTCCTCTTGGTGGCTGACACAGTCTTGGCTCAGCCATTTTGATTTACTGACTCACTGGGTCTGACACCTGGCTGAGCAGATCCATGTGCTGACCCAGAAAGTAGTGAGGAGACTGTTCTGCTTCCAGGAAAGACCCGTGCCTTTGAACAGTGGGGGTAGAAGAAGGGCTCAGAGAGGTCTGAATAGCCCTCAGACTGTACCATTTAGCGTTGGACAGCATTAACCTTTCACCACTGGCCAACTTAGAGTTTTATAGGCAAATTGTAAAATGGATTCAAGTCTGAAACCTGAAGCAAGTCCTTTATCAAGAGAATTCTGCCTCCCTGGAATGTAATTGGTTTCTAGACTTGAAAGGAGGTAGAGTGGTGGGAGTGATCCATTTAACAGTTTAAAACTAAGAAGAGAAGAAAAAGTAATCAAAATGTGCAAACTGTGGCATCATTCATACAGCCAACTAGTCCCCTGTCTGCTGATGACTCGCTCATTAACATCTTGTTCACTATGCCTCGGTGCCTCTGTGGCTTGGTCTCTCCCTTAGTAGAAAGAGAAGATCAGAACCTTTCAGCGCTTCAATCTTGTGCTCCAAGACCTGCAGAATGTCTTAGGGAAAAGCAATTAATTACTTGCTCAAGTGGTCAGTGTTAAATAGGACAAAGAACACAACTAAAAAAGCCAGGCGTGTTTTTAGGTCTAGAAATACCACCATGCTATTTCATCAAAACACTGTAACGTGTTTGCTTTCCATCTGGTCTGACTGTTTTGTCACCCAGTACTCATAAAAATTCTACTTGACTCCATAGAGAACCACAGGACTCCATGCATTCCTGTATATTAAGATATACTTTAGTCCTGGACAAATACAAGATGTATGAAGACTCAGAAGTATTTTTTTAAAAGAAATTGAAAAGCATGATACAGTCAAGTTGAGACATAGGGGCTGGGGAGTTGCCCAAGGAGTTAAAGAGGCTTAGAGATGTATGTTCACCTGAATGCCACAGTTTAGCATCTCTGTGGGGGACTGGAGCATTGTCTGGGGTGCATTTGATACCATGGGGGTATTACAGTATATGTGTATGTTGGTGTGTGCACATACCCATTTATATATGCTCTTTCTTTTGTGAAGTGGCAAATGTGATCTCTGAGTGGCTGTAGCCTCCAGGAGGCTGAGGTGGCTGCTTCTCTATTCTTGTTTATTCCTGCCTGCACTGGTGTCTTCTCAACACCTCAGATCCCTTAAAGCTCCTTACCTTACAACCATTCACCAGGCCTCCAGACCATCCCTGACTCGACCATGCCACCCTTTCTTCGGGCCCTGATGGGCCATAGTTGCTTAAAGAACCAGCTGGGGTGCAAACCCTACATGTGAAGAGGCCAGGAAACTGATTTTGTGTAGGCAGCATAAGGCATGAGGAGTCAGGAAATACAGGTTCTAACCCCAGCCCTGCTGACTACTAGCTGAGAAGTGATGGATGCATTTCGTCCCTTCTCAGAGCTTTAGCTTCCTGAACTGACAATATAGGGATGATAATCTTTGGACAGGTCTACTCTTTTGGTTACTACAGGAGCTCAATGAATGGGGCATAGCTTTTAAAATGGTATATCTTTTAATAACCAAAAAGTATTATAGTGGTTGTAACACTTAAAAACTGGGGCAGGCTGTTTTACACCACTTTATCATAAGTGATCTCACTTTATACAAACAGAAATTATGTGCTATCTTAAGATTTTTGGGAACTGGATAAAAGATAACTGGATCTTCTTATCCAATTTTCCTAGAAGAAAGGAAAAACCGTCACCACCAATATTCTTTTGCAGACCTGAAAGATGTTCAAGGGCATAGAGAGAGGGGGCATTTTAATATCAAATCTCATTATGAGAAAGTTATTCCCTGCTCAGTTTCCTTTCAGTCCTTTGGTTTATTTCAAAGACACAGACTCAGTCAGCTTGCCTTTAACATCCCTTAAACTCTTGTTCATCTCCCTTATTAACAAAGAAACAAGGTGCCTGAGGCTTAGAGCTTTCTGCAGGCAACATTACCTGGATAGAAGTTAGATTGAAAGAAAATTAAATTTTGAGTTTTGTTTTTTAACTAGAGATATTTATTGTCCATTTAGAATAAAAAAGCTTTTCCCTTTAAAATAAATTTATGCAAATTAAGAGAATAAACCATTTCAAGAAATGCGTTAATATATAATAAGCATTTGTCACAACATACATAGACCTTGAGGGCATTACCCTAAATGTAATAAGCCAGATAGGGAAAGACAAATACTGCATGGTATCCCTTATATGCGGAGTATAAAAAAACAAACTAACAAAAGTTAAACTCAAAGTAACAGAGAGTAGAAAGGTGGTTGTTAGAGGCTGAGGGGTGGGGGAAATAGGGAGAAGTTGGTAGGATACAAACCTCCAGCTGTAAGATGAATAAAGTCTGAGGATCTAATATAAGACACAGTTACCCTGATTGACAACCTTATATTACATAATTGAAGTTTGATAAGGGAGTGGAACTTAAATGTTCACACACACATACACACAAAGATATAAATATGTCAGATGATAATGTCAGTAAACTAGGTGATGTGAATATTTTCACAATGTGGATGTATATCAAATCACCACAATGTACGCTTTAAGTGCTTACAATTTTATTAGTCAGTTATACCTCAATGAACCTGAAAAAAGATGTCATAAAATTGGTGGTAGGAAGGTATAGCAATAATCATGACTGTGTATTAGTTAATCTACTGCCATGTAAAAAAATAATAATAATGCAGAACTCTGTGGCTTAAGCAATGATAAATGTTTTTACCTCTCACAGTTTTGGTAGGTTAGAAATTTGGAGTGCTTCTGGCTCCAGGTCTCTCGTGAGGTTGCATCAGGATGTCAGGCAGAGCTACAGTCATCCAAAGGCTCAGGTAGGGCTGGAGGATCTGCTTCTCAGGTGGTTCACTCCCATGGCCGACAGGTTGGTGCTGGCTGTTCCTCAGCAGGTGGACAGCTCCACAGTGCTGCTTGAGTGTCCTCATGGCATGTCCGCTTTTGCACCCCATAGCAAGTGACCTGAAAGATCAAGGTGGAACCATCAGTGTCTTCTATGAAGCTGGCCTCAGAAGTCACATGCTGTCACTTCCACAATATCTCATTAGTCACATAAATCAGCCCTATTCAATATGGGAGGGGCCACACAGGGGTGGATAAGAGGAGAAAAAGATCACCTAAGCCACTGGCTACCACACTGTGGTACACCCATGACTGAAGTTTGAGAAACGCTGATCCAACTGCAGTTACAGTGTTACAGACAGGGCAACAAATGAGTGCCAGAGAAGGGAGACAATGTGGCCAAGCCCAGCCAAGCATTTTTGGCAGAGTAAAGGTTAGGATCAAGAGGGTCTGGTCCCCAGCACAGTATAATTCCCACCATATTGCACATGCAGACGCCACCTTTGGCTTCCAAACTTTTGGAGCAATCCAACCCTCTCTCAGGGCAAGGCTTTGCCTCCCCAGCCTCCCACAGGAAGCTGATATTGCAGCCAATTACCAGGCTCTCAGACTCCCCATCTGGAGCTGGGTCCAGGCATGTTGGTCAATTCTGAAGACGCATAGTGAATCTGGGGTCAAAGATCCTCTACCCCCCACTCCCACCCAAGGTTGCCAACTAACTATCCACAGGCTGGGTTCAGCCACAGATATGTCTGCTTGGAGTAAATAGGGCATTGCTAGTTTGTTTGTTTGTTTGTTTTTTCATGAGTTGTTAATTAGATGTGAAATCAGGATATTTCACATAAAAATCTAGATATGAGGTTTCCTTTGAAATAATCAGAAGGGCTGACGATGCCTGGTCTATGTTTCCCCACAGTAACCCTGTGCTGGGATTATATTTTGCGTACGCATGATCCCTTATTCACCGCGGTCCCTGCCACTCTTCTACTTTCTTAAATTACCTTCTTATTCTCCACAAGCCATTGAATTGACTAGTCTTGACGTAACCCAACTCTCCCATTCACAGGTAGGTAAACTGAGGCCTTATCAGTTGGTGGGCTTACATCTATTAAATGACTTTCCCAAGGCCACATGGCTGGTGAGTGGTAGGGCAAAGATCACTACAGGTTACTTTCCTATGTATGCTGACACTCTTCCCGAAACAAACCTCTGTGTCCCTCACAAATAGGCTTCAAAATACCCACAGGATATTCTAGATTGCTCATCTAACATGACTCTCTTCCTCTCACTGCACTTATAGCCTGAAGAGAGTCTCATGTTGCACAGCAGAATAGGGGATATTTCAGGAGAAAGGGATCCTACAGCTCAATTCCAACCCATTACCACAGTATGAAAAAGAAAATGTGAAAGTTGACACATATCTCCATTCTGAAAGAAGGATAACAAAGAGTAGTAGATAGAGAAAATTCAAGGACAAAATCACTCAAGTCCTAGAAGAGGATTGGCAACAATCCCTAAACATCATAGATTTCGACCTATCCAACTACCAGGCCCCTTATCTTAAATCTTTCAATTTACCACTTATTATTACTAAAAATAAGTTACTTTAAATCTTTCAAGGAAGTTTCTTGCTTCCCCATTTCCTGACCTTTATGAAGTCACCATCTTGGCCTACACATGAAAGGCAAATGTTTTAACTAAATTGCATATAAAAACGATGGAGGAGAGGGAGTGAGGGAGATTTTGGCACACTGAAAGCTCCCTGTGAGAGATGATCTTGAAAGCCAGGCTCGACAGCTGCTCTGGTGATCAATACAGAGAACTCAGATTCCCCAGTCCCAACTGGCTTCTGCCAAGGTCACGGGCTTGTGTCCAAATACAATGAACTGGGAGGGGTGATTTTGCTTCCCTTGGCGCCCAAGCTCAGATCAGCTTTCACTTGTGAATCCTAAAGGATTAGTGAGTTCGAGAGGTGGGGGTGCACTTTGACCGCCACCACAGAGCCAGGAGTCACGGCAGACCTGGGGAGTCTCTGTGCTGCTCCCCAGTGACATGAGGCAATGACGAAGGGATGTCTTTATCATAAAACACTGGACATTCTGACTCACCTCTCTGGATCCCCACCCCACTCCCACCCCGGGATCCCACCATCTGCCCTGCCCTCACTTCAAGAAGTTCTGGATTTCCTCCATGGAATTGAAGGCTGAGCCCTGGGAACCCCTCATCTAGTGGTGGTGCCGATAGAATAATTCTTCCTCCATGTCACATGCAAGTCAGGGGCTACCCCTGGACAGCAAGGAAGGAATGAAATGGAGGATTGCATCTCCTTTCATTTATTCCTTCTAATATTTGTTAGATGTCTACAACGTGCTCAGTGCAGTGATTAGGGACTGAATGAGACATGAGCCCTCCTCACAAGAAGCTTCAGTAGAGGAGAGAGACTGAATGAAAACGTGGTAACAAGGAAATGAGATGGGTGTCATCATCTGGGAAGTGGGGTGGGGGAAGGAAGTATGCACAGAATGAGGAACAGGGAGGAAGGGACATTAGGGTGAGAGGAGAAAAATCAGGAGGATTAAGTACCAACTGGATGGAGGAGTGAAGGTATATCAGAAGTAGAAATAGCCTGGTGGTGACAGGAATTAAGGTGCATTTAGGGAGTGGAAGCAACCCCAAATAAATAGGGGGCAGAGGCCAGCTGAATAAAAGGTCTTAAAATTTCTAGTAATGCATTTTCACTCAGTCTAAGTTCAATGGGGATGCAGCAAAATGTTATCCCCCGAGGGGTGATATGCAGAGCTGGAGTTTAGGGGATACCATTAGTCCTGCCAGGTAGGAAATGAGACACAGAGCTGGCCTCAAGCCCACCATAAACATTTCTGTGGATGAGAAATAGAATAAAAGCAAGGTAAGGAATGGGCTGAAGCTACAGGCTTCCGGGCCCTCAGTCCAGGGCAGGCAAGGAGCTAATCTTAACAAAAGAAAGCCCAGGGGCACCTGGGTGGCTCAGTCAGTTAAGTGTCCAACTCTTGATTTCTGCTCAGGTCATGATCTCACGGTTTGTGAGATCAAGCTTTGCTTCAGGCTCCGTGCTGATCCCTGCTTGGGACTCATTCTCATTCTCTCCCTCTCAATAAATAAATAAAAACATTAAAAAAATAATAATGAAAATTAAAAAAGAAAGCCCCTCATTCAAACTTTAAAACCAAAACCAAATATAAATTCAGAATAACATCAAACCATATAAAAATCAAGAATCAGCACAACAATCAGGAGGTAAATAAACCACAAAAAAAGGAAAATTTTCTAATCTAAGATTTTCATTAAGTCAGGTTGTAATATGCAAAGAGATAATAAAAAACAAAAAATTCTGAACCCAAAGTAGGTAAATGATAGCAGGAATAGTGAACCGATAAAAGAATCTAATAGAAAATTTGCAAATAAAAAATAATAATTAAAATGATTTTTAAAAATTTAATGTAAGATAAATCTATATCAGGCCACTAGAGTAAGAAAAAAGAGAATAAAAAGTCATTTAAAAAATAATGTCTTTCATAAGATTCAAGACACCATCAATTTTAAGATGCATCTTTATTTCATACGCTACTAAAAGAAGAAAAAATGCTGTAGTGATGAACTTTTGATGTATCGACTTGGCTAGACTGAAATAGAATCTCTAGGTAATTAAAACACTGGCCTAGATGCTGTTGTGAAGGGATTTTGCAGAGGTGATTAAAGTCTCTAATCAGTGGACTATGAATTAATTTCTCTTGGGTGGGCCTCACCTAATCACATGAGCACTTTAAAAGAGATCTTAGGAGTTCCTTGAGCTCAGAGACTCTAAACAGCTTGAGGTTCCAGCTTACTTGTGATATTCTGTGTCTGTGGACTTCAGACTTGCTTATCCAACCCCCACAATTGTGTAAGACAATTCCTTACAATAAATCAATCTTTCCATCTATATCTGTCATTAATCTATCTGGGCATGGAGATATGTAGTCTGTAATCATCCATCTGTCTGCATATATATGGATACTATATTGACAATCAGAGTGAACTGTGCACAACAACATTGATGAATTTCACATCATAACGATGAGCCAAAGAAGACAGATACAAAAGAACCCACGGTGCACAAACAAGCACAGTTGGTCAACAGGGTTTCAAGTCAGGATGGCAGTGATCCAGGATACTGGAGGGCTCAGGTTTGCTGTTAGTGTTCAGTTGCTTTGTTTGGGAAGAAAGATGCAGGCCAATAGGGTGATTACTTTGAGGAAATTTATTGATCTGTACACTTGTGATGTGTGTACTTTTCTGTGTGTATATTAGTCTTCAATAAAAGTGATTCTTTAAAAATGCTACTGGTTCAGGGTGCTGGGTGGCTCAGTTGGTTGAACATCTGACTCTTGATTTCTGCTCAGGTCATAATCTCATGGATTATGGCTGAGCATGGAGCCTGCTTGGGAATCTCTCTCTCTCTCATTCTCTCTCTCTCTCTGCCCCTCTGCCCCTCTTCTCTGCTTGAGCTCTTTCTCTAAAAAAAAAAACAAAAAAAAAAAAAACCAAAAAAGCTACTGGTTCACACATTGTTTTATGAAGTTCAAATTACTGCTGCTATGGAATGAAGAAGTAACCTATTGTGTGTTTGGGACTAGGGAGGTTTTGCTGATTAAGAAAACCAACGGGTGAGCTTATGTCCTCTCTTCTCACTGGTACATCAGGACTTTGCCTCTGTAAATGTGTCTACTATAACATGAGAAGACCAAAGATTTTGGATTTATATTGTGCATTTTTAAATATAATGTGTATTGTATATTTATGATATATTTAGAGAATATAACTGCTTTTTATAGCTTTTATTGTCACTGATTATAACTAGGGATTATAATTGGGGATTATTGTCACTGATTATAAATAGTACCTCTAAACTACAAATAATCAAAGGCAAAATCAATAATTAAGAATATAGTTTTTAAAATATATGTTTAGAAAATTTAAAAATACTTCTAAATATCAAAACTCCTGGGGTGCCAAAAAAAGCAATAATTAGAGGACAATTTGTTCTCTAAAGCACATTTAAAGTAAGACTGAAAAGAAATGTTAAGCATTCAGGGCACCTGCTGGCTCAGTTGGTTAAGTGTCTGACTTCAGCTCAGGTCTTGATCTCACAGTTCATGAGTTCGAGCCTCGTGCTGGGCTCTGTGCTGACAGCCCAGAGCCTGGAGCCTGCTTCACATTCTGTGTTTCCCTCTCTCTCTGCTCCTCTCCCACTCATGCTCTCTCTCTCTCTCTCAAAAATGAATAAATGTTTAAAAAAAGAAAGAAATGTTAAGCATCCAAACCAAGAAAGTACAGGAGGAAAAAAACAGTAAAAATTAGAAGAATGGAAAGAGATAAACATCTGCTATTGATGAAGAAAACAGAGACTCAAAAGAGAGGACCAAACAAAACTCGTTTGGTTCATAAAATAACATAAATAAAACTGCAGCAATAATGAGCAAGGAAACAAAAAGAGAGAGATCACAAATTAAAAAATGCAGTAACAAAGTGCAGGCATAAATAAAAGTAAAGGAGAGGATATCTTTAAATCATAAGAAATTAATAGAAAATTTATGCTATTTTTGTAGATTTTTCCATTTTGTATATTTCTCACAAAATGTAGTAGAAATAAAAGACTTTCTGGGACTGTTATAAATTATTAAAGTTGACTCACATACAAATCAAAATCCTGAACAAAATTTAGATATTGGATAAGTTTAATTGGTACTCAATGTTTTCATATCCCCCCCCCAAAAGCCCAAATGAATTCATGGTCAATTTTTACTAATCTTCAAGGACCAAGTAACTCTTGTTTAAAATATAAAAAGGAAATGCAATAATAAAATATATAAAAACATACAACTCAACTTCACTTATAGAATGGGATGCAAAATAATAATTAGAATATTTTAATATATGGTGTATCATCAACAATAACAATAACAATGAAATATCACATTCAGATTATGTTTACTGTTGGCCCAGGAATACAAAGATGTTTCAGTTGGCATAAAAATCTATCAATTTAATCCACCAGTTTCGAATATTAATTACAAAAAACGTATCTCTTATTAGTGAAGAAAAATCCATCGATACAATTTGGCCTTCAACTACAAAGAGAACTTAAGGAAAAGTAGAAATATAAATAAATTTTCTCAAGTATATAAAGGCTTCATCAAAAATATGCAGTAAACATTATCATTTTCATCATTATCAAATACTTATTAAGTATCTAATTTGTGATAGGCATTGTTCTAAATATTATGTATGTATACACACACAGAGAGAAAGGAGAAATATATATATATATGTGTGTGTATGTATATATATATATATACACATATATATATGTGTGTGTGTGTGTGTGTATGTATATATATATATATATATATATATATATATATATCCCAAGTCATGTATATCCCTAGTCACACAACTTTTAAGTAACAGAGCCTAATTTGAAATCCACCTGGCCCCAGAGTTGCCTTTTTAACCACTATGCTCCATGGGCTTTCTATGATGGAACACTAGAAACATTCCATTAAAAATCTAGAGGAAGCCAAGGAGGCCTGGTGTCACCCCTACTATTCAACGTTGTCCAAGAGCCCTGGCCAATGGAATAAGAAAAATAAACACATCATTTTAAAAAATAGATAACAAGAGATAAAATGGCCTTAACTTGCAGACAAGATGATTAGAAAATTCAAGATAATTACAGATAAAACTTTAGAAAAGAAAGAGAATTCTGCAAATTGCAAGACCATTCACAAATCAGAAAATAGTTCTACCAATGAACAAATGTAGTGGAAATTAAGGATACTTTCATAATAGCAAGAAATAGTTTAGGGATCTTAAAAAATAAATATTTCTAACAAAAATGTAAATAAACTTTTAGGAGAAAATTGTAAGGAATTTTTAAAGGATCTAAAAGAAAGCCTAAATAAATATTTATAGAAGAGAAGATTCAGTATGAAAAAAAGTCTCTGTTTTCCCATCAAAATAATCTAGATAGTCATTCCAACTTCAGCAAAAATATCAAGTTAGGGCTTATACTCTGCATATGGAAGAATAGAGAAATAAAAAATTTTAAAGAAAAATATTTAAGAGTACCAAAACCAAGAGTGCCTGGTTGGCTCAGTTGGTTAAGCATCCAACTCTTGATTTCGGCTCGGGTCATGATCATACTCCATGCTAAGCACTAAGTGTGGAGTCTGCTTGGGATTTTCTCTCTCCCTCTCTCTTTGCCCATCCCCTTGTTCGTGCCCTCTGTCTCTCAAAAATAAATAAATAAACTTTAAAAAATAAAAGTATTAAAACCAGACATCAATCCTTATTCTAACAATATAATATTCAAGACAATGTGTTATTAATATAAGAAGGACAAATCAATGTAATAGACTCAAACTCCTTGAAACAGCCTCATGGAAACTTGGCATTCTAAATAAATAGAGAAATTATAGACTATTCAATAAATGGTACAAGGACAATTGGCTTTTCACCTGGAAACAAAACAAAATTAGTACAACATAAATTTGCACTAGAGCAAAATAAATTTCAGGTAGATTGAAGATCATAATGTAAGAAGCAAAACCTTTATAAGATAATGATTAAAAAATACTCAAAATCAAGGATTTACTAAACCAGACACAAAACCTCAAACCATAAAAATAAAAAGTTTGATAAATTTGACTGCAGTAAAACTAAACCTCTTTTGCATGATAAAGATGCCACAAAAAATGTAAGCAGCATGCTATAGACTTGGAGAAGTTATCTGCAAGTTTTGTTAGTTTTTAACTAACCAAATATTAATATGCAGACTTCACAGAGTAAAAATTTCTACAAGTCAATAAAATAAATACTAAACATTAAAGACAGAAAAGAGTCAAGGCATGAACAGGCAAGTCAGGAGAGAGAAAATCCCAGCAGCCAATAAGTACATGAAAAGAAAATTATTCTCACTAATAAATGTAAGTTAAAATGTAATAAATAAATTTGAATTTTTTTCTAACAAATGCAAATGTAGAAAATGAAACACTTTGTCAAACCTATCAGCTTGTTACATATCTGACAATATCATTTATGGGTAAGGATGTAGGAAAATGGAAATTCTCCATAAAGTGCTGTTGAGAAAGGAAATTGGCATGACAATGTTGGAGAGAAATGTGTTTGATATTATCTAGTAAATAGAAATATGGGCCTATTATGTGACCTGGAAATTCCATATCTGGGTATTCATTCTACAGGGACTTAAGCAAATATGTATACAAAGAAATGTGTACAAGGATGCCTAGTGCAGTGTTGTTGGTGATTGGGAACATTTGAAACCAACGTAAATGCATGCCAGTAGGAACGTGGATATATTAAATGGTGGGATATTCACACAAGAGTACTCCATAGAGCAGTTCAAAGGAATACACTTTATCTATATGTAACAACATGGCCAATTCTCAAAACACAATATTGCATTGAAAAAAGGAAATTTACAAAAGGTTATATATAGTGCGATAGAATGTATGTAGTTTCAATGCATGTAAAACAATACCATATATTCCTTTTATAGATGCATATATGTAATTTTTAAAATTGCTAACATTAAATGATACAGCTATTCATTATACTATGTGATACTTTCCCATATGCTTATATTATTTTATAACATAAAATCTTTTTATAAACAAAATGAATTCGAGAGGGCAAGCCTCTAGGCAGGGAGAACAATTAGGTCATTTAACATTTTAGGCAAAGCACAATGGTAATTTGGACCATGATGGGTGGGTGGTGGGTGGTGACGGTGTAGGGGAGGGTGCCACATCTTAAGGAATATCACAAACCAAGACCAAGGGCAGAAAATGTTTTTACTGAGATCACTCTGGTAGCAATACTTAATGTATAAGATCAGTTGGGAGCATTCCTTTTCCTCCCTCCATCAAAACCAGGGAAATAAAAGCTCAATAAATATTGTTATCAATTTTAAAAATTTTAATGTTTATTTTTGACAGAGCTAGAGAGAGAGAGAGCATAAGTGGGGGAGAGGCAGAGAAAGAGGGGGAGGCACAGAATCCAAAGTAGGTTCCAGGTTCTGAGCTGTCAGCACAGAGCCCGACGTGGGGCTCAAACCCACGAGCTGGGTTTGCAAACTGGGTTTGCATGACCTGAGCTAAAGTCGGACGCTGAACCAACTGAGCCACCCAGCTGCCCCAATATTGTTAATAACTTAAAAACATGTATTGGGTTGCATGTACTTAGAGTTGTAGTCTAAGAGGAAATTGACTTCAGTAAGCAGACAAGTAACTTCTGAGTGGATGTGATCAATGTCCTGTTTTCAAGGGGAGGCATTAGTCACAAGGAATCCATAGACCAGGAATGTAGAGCAGCAGAATGGAAGGACCCATGTAGATAGATGCCCAAGAAGGCATTGATCCATTGCTCAGCCTTTAAGGAAGATCAATGGTGAAGCATGCAACATTAGACGTTACGTTCCCTTTAAAAGTTTTGCAGTAGTTCAGCATTGAGTAGACCTTTCTAGATTTGTATTTATGAGCTGTATGACTCTGAGCAAGTTATATAAACTTTCCAAGCATCAGTTTCCTCATCTAAAAATGGGAATAATAATAGTACCTCCTTTAAGGTTTATTATAAGATGTCAATTAAATACAGCATAAAGCCATCCAGTAAATTACAATTGTTCAATAAATGTTAGTTGCCATAAGTTATCATTGCCTATGTTCCAGATAGAAAGAACCTAAATCCAAAGCAAATCCAATATATCTTCTTCGGTCCTTGGCAGTTCTTTGTGCAATATAGTCTCACTGCCCTAAGCCTGCTGAATTTTTGGTTGCATCTGGAAGAGCCAAGAATTGAGCTAAGTCTACCACTATCTGATTCTACTTTCAAGGTTAGTACAGGTCAGAAACCAGGACTCATGGAGCACCTCTGCAGCCCTTTCCTGATATGCACACAGAAGCAGCCACTCCATAATTTTTAAGTAGGCTCCAGAAATCTTGAATATATCTTGTAACACCATATGTCTCAGTCCTAGTAGATCCTTTGAAGATTATAACAGCTTGCTGGGTTCATCCTTTTAGTTTTTTAAATTAAATGTTTAAGATGCATCTGGGTGGCCAACTGTAAACCTCCTCTCTGCATTAATTATTTGCAGACATTGTTGCTATGAGTTAGGGTGGAGGGTGCTAGAAAAATCTGTGCCACTTGTTCTGCATCAGGACATAGTTTGGTACACATATTTACAAGTGTGTGAGCTCAATATAAAAGTTTAACTTTGTCCAAAATATTAAAATATGTTTCCTGACACCTTAAAAAATGGAATTAAATTCAAAGCAGCCTAGAAATACTAAAGAAGTCCATCACACAAGAAGAGGGTAGCATCCAAAGGAAGTAAACACTTTCCATATGCCAGGCACTCTGCTAGGAACTTTATATGTATTGTACTATTAATCCTCATCCCCGCCCCCCACTAAGAAGTTGCTATTACTGTTTTCTTTTTTAAACCCGAGAGTCACCTTTTTTTAAATGTTTATTTATTTTTGAGAGAGAGAGAGAAAGACAGACAGACAGAGTGTGAGCAGGGGAGGGGCAGAGAGAGAACTAGACACAGAATCCAAAGCAGGCTCCAGGCTCTGAGTTGTCAGCAGAGAGTCCAACGCAGGGCTTGAACTCCCAAACTGTGAGATCGTGACCTGAGCTGAAATCAGAGGCTTAACAGACTGAGCCACCCAGGCACCCCAGAAGTTGCTATTATTGTTACCTTCATTTTACAGATGAAAAATCCTCAGGATCAGAGGAATTAATTTGCCTAAGGTCATACAGCTGACCCAGTAGAGCCCAGCAGAAAAGCCAAGTGGTTCTGATTCTAGAGCCAAAGCTCTTTTCTCTACTAGAGCTTCAAGAAGAATGAATAGGGAAGTATGAGATGAGCATGTGCATAGGACTGAACGGTTGCCAGCATTGTTCTAAACTGCTGTGCAATCCTCACAACACTAGGAAGAGGGCATTATTATGATCATTATCCCCATTTTATAAATTAAGAAACTGAGGTTTGCCCAAAAATATCCAGCCAGTATGGGCAGAGCTGGAATTCTGATGCAGGGTCCACTCTGCTGTATTGCCTGTTGGGAAAGAGTGCAGCACATGACAAAGTTGTCTCCAAATGTACAGAGTCTTTCTGATATTGTCTGTCCTGTTGAGAATGGTATCCTTTGGCTAATCAATGATGCTCTAAATTGTAGGAGCGGAAAAGGCCCAAAACTTTTAGTTCAAATAGGACCCAAGACTCAGAGATGGGAGTGGCTTACTCAAAGTTAAAGGACCAGTCAGCGGTAATGCTGAAGCAAGCCTCCCAGTCCCCTGGCCTGAAGGCTGTATAGTTATGGGGAGGAGGATCAAAGGGCAGAATTGCTGCTCTAGGCAGAAATACTGTAATGGAAACCATTTTACAGGCTGGGGTAACACAAGTCTTCCTTCCTCATCACATTTTAGCTCTGGGCAGAGTCTATGACTCATCCGGGCATTTGGGTGTGTTTCTTCCACAAAGTCAGGGTATCCTGGGCAGAGTCCCAGAAAAAAGACAGAAGGAATCAGAGGTCTCCCCTACTCCAGGGACAGGAAAGTGGCTGTCCATCCAGAAGTACTGAAAGGTCCCTCAAGTGTTCCCCTGTTGTTACCAGGGGAGTATGGACATGAAATTTCATGGCATCTCTCATTCATTCATCTCAAGCATGAGAAAATAATAGTTCTGGAGTTGGAGTATTGAAGTGATAGGAAAAGAATGAGTTTTTAAGGCAGATTTATTTGCACTCAAATCCTATTTCCATTTCTCACAAAAGGAATGAGTACTTTCATTTGTGCAGCCCTCAGCTCCCTCGTTTATAGAATGGATATCATAAATGTCTTTCTTGTAGCATCACAGGGGGGTTCGTAGAAATAAAGTATGAATGTTTCTAACAGAGAAAAACTGTACAACAGGTGCTTAATAAAGGTTGAATTTGTCTCCTCTTAGTAAGGCTGAACTAAATCCAATGAAAACTATTTGGAGGCTAGAGTAGGCTGAACATATGGCAGAAGGGAACTTGTATGTGTGGTTAAGCTAAGGGTCTTGAGATGGAGGTATTTTCACATGGGTCCTTATGAACTGGGGCAAGAGTGACAGAGTCAGGGAAAAGAGAATGAAAGGAGCTATATCACTGGTTTTGATGATGAATGGAAGGCCATGCTCCAAGGAACAAAGGTGATTGCCAGGATCTAGAAAATTCAGGGAAACGAACTTTTCTCCAGCACCTTCAGAAGAAGCGTAGCCTGCTGACACTTTGACTGTAGCCCCATGAGACTGATTTTGGACTTCTGACCTCCCAAACTATGAAATGATAATTTTTAAGCCAAATTTGTGGTAATTACTTATATCAGCAATAGAAAACTAATACATTAGAGTATATTACAAGGAAAACATTCACCCCAACACTGAGGACATACTTGCACCACAAGTGCACCACAGCTCATGCCCAATAAGAAAGGATGAAGCAGATTGAAAGCTCTTCACACCTAGCTTCTGGATCCAAAATCACCAAGTGTATGAGCCCCTCCATCCCCCCGATCAGAATGAGTGTGGGTTCAGAGTCCATAAGCATCACGCCAATGGCATTCCTTCCACATAGAGTATTACTCCCACTGCAGCAGATCATATGGGTCAAAATACCCACTGCCCCTGTCTACTGGGCCCATCCCTATGAGAGTATTATCTTTCCTGTGTCCATGACACTTGCTCTGGTTGGCAAGAAGTGAGTTGAAATGGCATTTCTCCCCAGATGCTTTGAGAGCCATTGCATGCCTCTGCCACCTTTCCTTTTCTTCTGCATGGAATGTCATGTCCCAGACTAAGCTTGTATATCAGCCTTGAAGAAAGAATAGAATAGTATTGTCATCATCCCACAGTAGACATGAGTTTGAATTATAAATAAATATTTGTTGTTTGAAGCCAATAAGATTTTGGAATCAATTGCTATTTTAGCCTAACTGACCTTACACTTAGGGATGCATGCAGGCTTCTCCCTGCCACAGCCATAGTAGCCAGCAACTTTCCTTTCTACCTGGGTCTCTATTTTACATTCTATCTACCCATCCATCCATCCATCCATCCATTCACTGAGTGTTGACTGGGCACCAAGCCTGGTGAGAGGCATCAGAGCCACAATGAATAAGACATGTCGACAGGGGGAGCTAATCATGTCAAAAACTAACTTGAATGGGAAGTGGTAAGTGCAATGTTAGAGGAATGTGTAAAGTGCAAAGGGGGGCCAGAGAAGGAGCAATGATTCAGACCAGTGGAGGGGCTCAGGAAAAGCCCCAGCAAACTCTACAGGAGCCCTTCACTCCAGGGCCCTCCCATAAAGTGTGGATGACACACTTTAGGTATATCTTGTTATTGCCCCTGTTCTCTGGAACACATACCTAGATGAAATGGTGACCAAGAAATTGAGTGAATTGCCCAACACAGCAGGATATATGTCAAATTCCAAGAAACATGGTAAGAATTCAGAGGAAGGACAGAATATTTTTATCTTGATTCTGCAAAGAGGTCTTTGGAGAGGAGGCTGGGTTTCAGCTAAGCAGTGAAAAGTGGGTTGAATTCTTCCCAGTGAGAGGATTGGGTCTCTCCAGTAGAAGAATGCAAGATGAAGGCCTGTCATCCTAATGTGACACAAGCCACTGAAGTTTTCTGAACATGGAAATGGCATGGTAGAAAAGGCATTTTAGAATAATGGGCAAATGACTCTGGCATTGTGGAGGATGATATGGAAGGGCCAACTGGAGATGCCACAACGAATTAGGAGGCTGCTAAATGTTCTTGGCAGGAAGTAAGGAGTCCTGTGCTGGGAAGGGGGTGGTCAGAAGGATCCATAATTAATGGTGTAGAAGTGCTAAGAAGAGTTTGGGCAGTCATGGGCAGTGGCCCCAAGGAGCCATTAGAGTTGAGTCCTGAATAATGAACAAAACTCAGACTAACTAAAGGGATCAGAGCAGTGTAAGGAAGTACAGAATTTCAAGGTGACATGACTAGCTTGGCTAGGTAGAAGTTTTCTGTAGTGGTATGACTAAAGATGAGGTCAGCAAGTTAAACACAACAGTTCTACTTAACATACATGGTGCATTTGCCTTCCTTCTTTTCATCCTCCGAAGAGCCCTGTAAATTTTGCACTATTAGCCCATTTTACAGATGAGGAAATGGAGACTCAGACTGGCTAATAATTTGTGGGGCCTACTGAAAAATGAAAATGTAGGACTTATTCCAAAATTATTAAGAATTTAAAGACAAGGGCACTTGGGCAGCTCAGTTGGTTGAGAGTCTGGCTCTTGATTTGAGCTTAGGTCATGATCTCATGGGTTTGTGGGATGGAGCCCTCAATGGGGCTCTACACCGATAGTGCAGAGCCTTCTAGGGATTCTCTCTTTCTCCCTCTCTCTCTGTCCTTCCGCTGCTCACTCACACACATTCTCTCTCTCTCTCTCTCTCTCTCTCTCTCTCTCTCTCTCTCTCTCTTTCAAAATAAATAAATAAGCATTAAAAATAATTTAAAGACAGTGATAGCAGAGCAGTGAGCTAAGCAATCTGTGCACTGGGCCCTGTGTGATTGTACAGGTGACATATCCATGAAGTCAACTTCAACTTAGCTGCTATGACTGTCCCAAGCTCATGCAATAAGAGATTGTGATGGTTGGAAGTCACATTTCTTTCACAGCAAATGGGGAAGTGGGTTGACGTGGAAGCTCTAGAAACCTGGGTCTCTAGTCACTATGATGTGTAGAGCCCCAAGTGTTAATAAGAGTAAATCATCTTGTTGCTTTGAGCCACTGAAATCTTGGGGCTGTTTGTTACTGAAGCATAATGTGGACCATACTGACCAATACACCAACGTTCAGAAAACCCTCACAGCACTTATGTGGAGAGCTAGGTCTTGAGCTTCAACCTTCAATACCCCATCTTGGGGTCTTTGCTTTACATGTGTATTTTCCAACTGCAAGTCACAACGTAGTTAGGGTATCATGAAACCGATGTATTGGGCCACAAACAGATTTTTACAAATGAAGTGACTTAGCAAATGAAATATAATAGAAACTTTCTTTGTGTATTACACATTGTAGTGGTATTTCTCATGAAACTTTTTTCCAGAACACATGTATGTTCAGAGTCATAATATAAAATTGACTTCTTGCTATGGATCATGTCAAAAAGTTTTAAAAGCCACTGTTCTTACATCATGCTTTCAGCACAGGAAAGGAGAATAAGTCTACACACATCACTTCAATGATTTGGAGACTCATAATTCCTTTTAAAATTAGCTAGATGGGGGGAAACTTGAGTCCTAATTGCCAGCATAGTTAATGCTTTGGACTTAACAGTTTCCCAGATAGGAAGCATTCTAGATTCTATCCAAGGAGAAACTTGAACTTTGTAATGTGCCCCTTTAACTCCATTAATCCCCCCACCTCCTCCATCCTAACTTATTCCGCCTTAAAAGAACCATGAAGTCATCGTTTCCGATACAGGAAACAAAACTTCATTGTCTTTTGACACAAGCCGACAAATCCGGGCACAGATGTGCCCACTAGGGCAACAAGTAAAAAGCAGGCAAGAAGCCATTATGTCACCAGCTTTGGGCCTGATGCCAGGCCCCTTCCTTTCTTCTAACCCACGATGGGGCTGAGCCCCTCAGAAGTGAGTCACCGATGAGTGCCAGCATCTGCCCACGGAGGGAGACACACTTACTCAGGGAAAAACTCTGCGGGCAGCATTGGTGCTTTGCTATGCCAGAAGCTGTCAAGCCTGCTTCTCACCACTGCAACTGTGGGACCAAACCCCCACTTAAGACAAAGAGAGCTACAGAAGAACCAAAAATAGCTTATTTTCAATTACTTGCTGAAAACTCCCAGATGTGAGCGGCAATGGCTGCGTGGTACACGCATTTGAGTTTTGAGTGTGGGTATTCTCTCTAAATTCCTCCTGGTGGCCAGCAATATGAGGCAGGAAGGACACTATTAATCATTTAAACAAAGGCTGGATTTCTGCCCCACCCATCTTTCATAGGGCTTGACTTCAGGGAGTTAGAGGTTGAGGGACATTCTCCATGATTTCTCACTGGGCAGTAATCATCTTCCCTGGATGTAAGATGGCTGCATCCAGCTTGTCAAGTTCCTATCTCTAGAATATGTTTTGAGTCTCATCTTCTCTCATTGTATTTCCAGACCACCCTCATTTCTGGCCAGAAATAGTCTAACCTCTGTAGTCTCCAGAATTTCACTCTTGCCCTGCACACTTCTCTTGTGGCAGAGAGGTGCCACAAATCTTAAATGCAAATCCAATCAGTCACTTTCTCCCTTAAGATCTTTCATTAGTTTCAATGGCTTCATTAGGATAAAAACTAAGCCCTGCCAAGGTCAACAGGACTCTGGGGGTCTGGCCCCTCCCACTCTCAGGGCTTATCTCAGGATGGAGAAGATCCTTTATCCTCTGAGGCTTACAGATGTTCATTCCTCGCTACCTGTCTGTGGTAATAAGATTCTAGCACTTGTTATGTGCCAGGCAGTGTGCTATGGAGAGAAATCTAGCAAAGAAAAAATTGTTTCCCCAGCAACTGCTCTCAAAGAGCTCACAGCTAGTGAAGCAACAGTCAGTGAAGTGCCAGTAACAAAGCACTGTGTGTGGAAGAAGGATGCAGGAAGCATGGACTTGGGCATTGGGGAAGACCTCCTGGAGAAGGGGCACCTGATCTGACTCGTGGGGGTTTGCAGTGGCTCCACATCACCAGGATTGAGTGACCTTCTGGGATACGTCAGGCAAGAGCTTGCCTCAGAGCCTGCTGTCCTTGCTGAATATAATGAAACCATACTTTTACATGTTCCATGTTATCAAAAACTAGTCACCCTTCCCTTCTCAGCTGAAACGCTTTTTCAAGAGACCTGCCAGAACCCTCAAAATAAACCAAGTCACCCCATGTTCTCTCTCATGATGTTATCCTATTCTGCTACTGCTTTTATCATGATATATAAAGAATATGATTTTTGGGCGCCTGGGTGGCTCAGTTGGTTGAGCGTCTGACTCTTGATTTCATCTCAAGTCATGATCTTGGGTTCGTGGGTTTGAGCCCTGTGTCAGGTTCTGTGCTGGTGGTGTCTGTCTCTGTCTCCCTCTCTTTCGGCCCCTCCCCCACTCTCTCTCTCTCTCTCTCTCTCTCTCTCTCTCTCAAAAATGGATAAATAAACCTTAAAAAAAAGAATGCGATTTTGAATGTCTCTCTCCCACTAGACTAACTTCACAGGGACAAGGGGCGCCTGGGTGGTTCAGTCGGTTAAGCATCCAACTTTAACTCAGGTCATGGTCTCACCATTCATGGGTTCAGGCCCCGTGTCAGGCTCTGTGCTGGCAGCTCAGAGCCTGGAGCCTGCTTTGGATTCTGTGTCTCCCTCTGTCTCTGCCCCTCCCCTGCTCACACTCAGTCTCTCTCTGTCTCTCAAAACTGAATAAACATTTAAAAAAAATTATAATTTCACAGAGACAAGGACAATATTTGTTCCCCCTCTGTACCCATATCTTAGCATGGTGCCCAGTACATTGTAACTAGTAAATAAATATTTGTTGAATAAGTACTAAAACCCCTTGAAAAGACTTCTGTGACATCTAAATGTTTGCAAAGGATTTATTTGGCTAAGAAACTATTATCTCCCTAAGAACAAATGACTAAACCTGTCTCCCTTTTTTCTTTGGATGCCAGGAAAGCCAAAGCCCCAGTGAGGCTCAAATATATCAATGCTGTGAGTACGTGAGGTTTGCATATTTGTATTTTCTCTTCCCTTAGTCTTAATTTGCTACTTTCAATTACACTGGCTTCTTCTGTGGTAAAGAATACTATGTGGTCCTACTATGGGATACCATTGCAAACCTCCATGGTAAAATTCAAGACATGAAGGCACGTTGAATTCTTTGAGGAAAGAGGCAAAGGTGTATATCTATCTCTTTGGTGTGTGAAGAAATTTCAGATTGGAGGCATGGAAAGGGACTGGAGCAGCTGCCATGGGAGTCAGAAGGCTTGGAGCACATGTTCATGCTATTAGCCTCAGCAATTCACTCCCCAGACCATAGACTCCCCACCTATAAATGAAAGAAACTCTTGTGTGTAATGCACAACACTATTGAAACACTGTATGACAGCACTGTGTAGTCTGAAAAGCAAACACACGCGTGCACGCACACGCCAGAATATATGGCTGTGATCAAGGGGGGAAAGCTTTGATGAGATCACATTTGATTTCAGGACTGGCTCATGGACAAGTTTTTAAGTGAGTAAAGTTTTCCACTGTTGTGTTCCTTCTCTCCAGTGTCTCTTCTCCTTTTGGGTCTTACTCATAAAGCTTCTCAGTGCTCTCTGGCTTAGAGACCCCCACTGGGGCACATTTTCCTTCTACTTCCTATTGTTCTCCATCAAGAACTGTCAGTCCTGTGAAAGGTTTTTCTCATGTCTCCTGAGTCCTCTAGGTGATAAACTCATCTGGTAAACTAATTAAAGCTAAAGATGGCTGACGTTGTAGAAAGAAAGATAATTGAACAATTAATCTATAACATGAGTAGGGCCATGATGTGGGAGGCCAAAAGAGGCTTCCCAAAGGAAAATTTATGCTGAGTGCAAAAGGGCAGTTGAGTTATTGAAGTAGAGGAGGAGAAGGAGAAAGGGTCTGTGAGCAAGAGGAAACAGCATAGTCTGAAAAATGAAGATGGGTGTTAACTTTGGCATATATTTCTACCTGCTAGTTCTGAACCACACTGAAGTCTGTATCTCTGATAACCTGAGATATTGCAGGATGAGGATAAGCAGGGAAATTCCTGAGGCAAGGAGCTCTCTGGCTATGCAGGGAACCTCATCTAGGAAGCATGACAAGGTGGGGGCAATGGTCCCAAGACCCATGGCTATAGGGGGCAGGAGGAACTCACTATGACATGGAGCTCTAGGGAAAGCTCAGGACTTGTTCAGTGACGCTTTCCTGGGGGATCCAGCATTTGTCATCCCTCTACCAGAAGACTGACTGGGAAATGGCACCCCTAAAGATCACCAGCTGGATCAGGGCAATCTGTCCAGCAAAGCAGACGTTCATTTCTCCCTACAAGTCTGTGGTAATAAGATTCTAGCATTTGCTATGTGCCATAGCATTTGCTATGTGCTATGGAGAGACTCTAGCAAAGAAGAAACTGTTTCCCCAGCAACTGCTCTCAAAGAGCTCACAGCTAGTGAAGCAACAGTCAAGTGAGGTAACAAAGCAGTGTGTGGAAGAAGGATGCAGGAAGCATGGACTTGGGCATTGGGGAAGACCTCCTGGAGAAGGGGCCCCTGATCTGACTCCTGGAGGTTTACAGTGGCTGCACATCCCCAAGGATTGGGTGACCGCAAACAGCAGCTCTCCTGACTCTCCCAGAATCTCCAACAAGCTCCTCAACTGCTCTTGGAAGATATTTTGACCGCATGATCAAGAGATCACTGTTATGGGCAGAATGTGTTCCCCTCAAAGGGAAACTTTGAAGGATTCATAGGTTGAAATCCTAACCTCCAATGTGATGATATCAGGAGGTGGGGATTTTGAGCGTGATTATGTCTTGAGTGTGGAGCTCTCGTGAATGAGATTAGTGCCCTTATAAAAAGAGACCCCAGATGGTTCTCTTGCCCCTTCCACCATATCAAGACACAGAGAGAAGACAGCCATCTATGAACCAGGAAATCAGCCCTCACAGATACAGAATCTGTGGCTCTCTGATATTGGACTTCCCAGGCTCCATAGCTACAAGAAATAAAAGTTTATTGTTTAAGTCACGCAGCCTATGGTCTTTTGGTCACAGCTGCCTGAACTAACTAACTGTCTATGATCCTGGGAACACCTAGGGTCGAGAGGCTTATGCAGTGCTCAACACTTGCATCAATCTTCCTGTCTCACATCCTCAAATAAAGAACAAATTATGGCCAAGAATCAAGCCATCTCCTTTTCTTTCCCTAACAACACTTGGTACATACATACTCTATAAATATTTGTTGATCTGAAATGAATTCCTTCCATTTTGGTTAATTGTTATCCTCAGCGTTTGCCAAGGAGAGTAAAGTGTCATCTGCCCAGTATCTTGTAGTAGGAAGATAATCGGTAAACATTGACACCAAAGAGGCGCCAGTTTAAATTCCAGCTCTGATGCTTACCCTCATGTGATTTTGAGTGAGTTACTTGACCTAAGTTGTATTTTTCTCATATTTAACATTAGAATAATATCTCCTTTGCAGTGCTGTTGGATTGAGGATTGAATGTGATAATGTACTCAGACAATACTGAGCATGGTAGGTTCTCAATATAAGTATTTCTAATAACAGCAAAAGTGGGTTGATCCTTAGTATGTACCAGGTAGTTGGCTAAAGAAATTTACATACATGATCTCATTTAATTTTCACATTGGCTCTAGAAGACTGGACCCGTTCTCACACCTATTTAATAGGAGGGAAAACTGAGTCTCAGGAATGTCAAATAATGTGCTCAGTGTCACACACTGGTCTGTGTGGCACCCACCACACTCTAAGCCTGATTCTTTTCCATGTCAGAGCCTGAGCACTAACCATGACCTTCAGCTGCCTCACATATGGTGTCCATCTCTTCCCTCAGTGGGGAACATCAAGATCACACAAAGTTATATGACTTATGCAAGGTCACACCACAGATCACTGGCTGCTGTGCCATGTTGAGAAATGCATTCTGGTAAAAGGACCTTCTCACCATGGTTAGGCAGTAGGATCCAACATCTCCACTCCTTTTTATAGCTGGAAATGATGTGTAATTGTGGAACCCATGGAAAGGCTCAACAATGCCCAGCACCACTAATTTTTGTTGCCAGTGGCTTAGCTTTTACATTAAGACCCACGAAGGAGGGAGAGCAATGAAATGCCAGCACCCAGCACATAAAGCCCATCCCAGGAAGGTTCAGAAGTGACAGAAAACACATTTGGGCTCTGCAATTGGCTTGAGAATAAAGTGATGAGTGGTCTGGTTCTTGTTTCACCACATTCTGTCAAAGGACCTAATTTACAGGCCATGCCCATGAGGGTATCTGGACTCTGTCAACTGCCCCCAGGATCTATGCCTGTCTAGACCAGCTGTCAGAGTTAAAGAATCTCAAGATTAAAGTTCAGCTTAGCTGTCTAGATTGATGGGATGAAGATTGATAATACAATAGTATCATCACTAAAATTTACTGAGGCTTCCCCATGTGACAGTGCCGTGGTAAAGGACTTGGCATTCATTCCCTCAGTTAGTAGACACAATAGTCTCAGAAAATGAATGATCAATTTCATATATGAAAGCAATAAGCCTTAATAACTTGCCCAATAATCCTAACAGTAATATGAAATTTTTATTTAGCCAGTGGTTCCAACTCTGTATCTTCTCAGCAGATAATATCCATTTATTGTGTTTTAAAATCACCCTTCGTTATTTTTATAGTCTTACCCTGGCAGGGTAGGTGTTGGGTGAAAGACACAGGCAGCCACATGTTTCATTCTTTACCATAGACTGTGTCAGGCACTTATTACACATCTTCCAAATTATTCTTCACAAAATAACATGTTATCATTTCCTTTACGGTTAAGGACAGTGACACTCAATGAGGGTAGATGATTTGCCCAAAGGACATATTCTGTAAGTATGAGCACCATAGCCCCTCTGACTCTAGCTCATGCTTTTTACACTACCCAGGAGAGCAACCTAACAAGAAGACAAGAAAAGTCAAATAATATGCTAGATGAAGGGCCTGGATGATTCACCAGTTAGATGATATATCCTAGAAAAATGTGGCATTTTGTTTCCACGGAGATCTCTCCGTATCAGAAAAAGAATAACAATAGGACACAAAGAAATGGTTTAAAAGGTGTAGATATTCCTGAGTCTCTAAATTGTCTTAGATGGGAGGGAAGGCTGGGCTTGTTTTAACTGAACCTTTGATTCATTGATTGCTTCATTCCATCATTCATAGTTATTGCACGCTTGCCTAAAGATGCGAGAATCTCCAGAATGCAGTGCCTGGCCCCAAGTAGGAACTCATGCACCACCTGAGGAAAGAAAGGAGTGAGAAAAGAAGGAAAAGATGTGAGACTCTGTCCTTGTCCTCAGGAGCCCAAAGTTTAGTGTCAGTCTGGAAAGGAAACAGGCAATGTGTAGTAACCAATACAATTATTAGATGCCAGTTGTGATGAAGGCTATGAAGGAAGAAGGAGAAGACGAATGTCATGCAAGGCTCCCCAGAGAAGTGATATGACTTTCAAGCAGAGATCTAGAAGACACATTTGAGTAGAACCTAAGCCAGAAGTTGTAGGAACAAAGCTGTTCTAGACAGAAGTATGCCAAGGCCCAAGATGCTGGGACCTCGTCAAGGGTTCATGCATCTCAGAGAGATGGCAATAGGGATTGTGGGTTCGTGTGTGGGGAAGCCCAGGGCAGCATTGTTGGGGCTGGAAGAAATGGGTCAAGAGATGAGCTGAAGAGACTGACAGAGTCCAGCTTTTAATGAATGTGAAAAGAGAATATGAAAACATGGGCTTTTTGGAAAAGCAGAAAGCCATGAAGATTTTCAGCAGAAGTGAAATGCCTTTACACTTGTCTGTTGCACATAGAGTGGATTGGAATCGTTGAGACTGGGGTCAAAAAGACAAGATAAAAAAACACCTGCCATAATCCAAGTTAGGACTGTTGGCAACCTAAGTTAAGGCAATTTCTGTTTCAGAAGGTTCATGGTCCAAAATGAATAATTGGAGATGTTTCAGAATATTCTGAAAACATAGGCAGAAACTCTAATGCCAGAATTAGTGGTGAATCTTCCATAATTATATACCTTTGTGGACAAACCTCTAATTTTATCAAATATAATAACTACAATAACAAAAATTCCGCATACTTGCATAAATATTATAAATGACAATGTGTTCCCACTTAACCTTACACCCCGATAAGTCAGCTATTCAGTAGGTATTCAACAAATAAAGTTTTTCACTGGATCCCCCAAATGGTTCTTTGAGGCAAGCCACAGAGCTATGATAAGCATATACATTTTGCAGATAGGAAAAGTGAAACTCAGAGAAGTCCATGAGTGCCTGAGGGTTCAAGGAAATTCCAGACCCAGGAGCAAAACTAAAATTCCACGTGGTCTTAGTTATTCTAGCTACCTCCACTCTGGAGCCCAAGGGCATAATTCTTGGGACAAATAGAAAGGAATCTGACTTTGTGAGCATCCTAATGACAGTTAATCTTAAAACTTATTTTTAAGACACAGTTTTAAAGGAGGATTTGTGTTCAAGGTACTCAAATACAGCTGGGAAGCAGGAGGAAAGCAAGAGAGCTTGAAACATCTAAGGAGGCAAAAAGTGAAGATGATCTCTCCTCCAGGGCTCCAAATATTCAGGTCAAACTGAGTCTTAACCTGGCTTTTTGAGTGCTAAATCCATATTTGTGCACATTTATTCCTACTGACAACAAGTAAGGGTCTGGTCATTGTCCCTGTCCTTGGCTCACTCTCCCTGGCTTCTGCAGCCCCACACATGTCATGAGTCCATCCTTACCGCTGGCACCTGCTGAGCTAGTGCTGGCTGCCAACAAGAATTTCTCAGGGGTCTGGGCCCTGGGCTTTCCTGTCCTGGGAGAGCTCCTGTCCCAACAGCATTAGGAAAGACACAGATGGTAAAATTCACTTTTCTGCCTCCAAAAAAGCCACATCCTGCCAGGATCTTCTTGACTCTGGATATAAGGCTCTTCCCTCAGTCTCCCTTTCTGGGCCAGGTGGAGATGAAGTCAGCCTTTTGGCTCCTCCCCTCCAGCTCGTCTCTGGCCATTCAACTCAGACCACAGCTCTCCCACACAAAGTGAGGCTGATGACTAACCATTAGGAAAAGAAGTTTGGGGAGGTAGACCAGAAGGAACAGAAATCACAGTTAGATACTGCCCTAGACCCCTATGGTAGACAGTATTATTGTTCATCCACCCTGTGCCTCTTGCATGGAAGATTATTCACTCTCACCCTGTTAATTTTGTGAGAGTCGTGTGACTTGCTTCTGGCCAAGGAAGCATGAACAGAGGTGACCTGTGTCACTTCCAGGAGGAAGCATGTAAGAGTCCACGTATGGTTACTGTGTTCTCTGTTTACTCAGTTAACACTCTAGATAGAGACTGCTCCCTCAGCTTGGGTCCCAGGCTGAGGTTAAAATGGAGCAAAGCCACAGCTAAGCCAAAGGCCACATAGCATGATAGAGAAATAAACTCTGTGGTTGCAGAGTGAAACTTAGGGGTCATTTGTTCCCTAAGCATAATCTAAACTATCCTGAGTTTCTCTGACTTCCCTTCTGCTCTCCTCCAACCCACTAAAGTGAGGCATGTACTTCCCCTCTAGGTTCTCTGAAACAACTCATGCCATATGTATCTATATCCTAACATGTACCATAGCAATTGGGTTGTTATGTTGAGTAGCTATCCACCAGCCCCCAGGTTCTATGTTGTTTGATATATATCTACACAGTTCCTAGCATATGGGCCTCACTTACTAAATGCGTATTGAAATGAACTGAATTTATTTATTCCTGAAATTCATGTTTTGTGTTATCCCTTCTTTGAGTATAACACTATGCGCTATACTTGTATGAATGGTACCTTTATAAAGCTCTGAGGAAAGTAGGGATAATATTGCCTGACTAATTATTGGTTGACTAATTGACTAATTGTTGGTTGACGAACTTACCACACATTCCTGGTGGCATTCTGCCTTTCTCATCTCCTCTAAGGAAGCTGGAAAAGCAACCAAGAGTGGTCATGGAATTTGGTTCTAGACAATTAAACATAAGTGGGTATTTGCTAGGTATTGTAGGAGAACTCTTGCTTTCTGGTAAAAGGTTTGTGTAAATAATGTCACCCATCTCCTTTCTTCTTGATTTGAAGCTCCCTGAGATGCTTGGAACTGTTACCACCAACATGCGATTGTTACACGGCGGGGAAGAAGACACTGGCTCTGACATTGTTAGGGTGAGATGTCCTGATAGGTGAAAAAAGTAAACAGAGTTGTTCTTCCCATTGTTAGTGTTTTTGTCACTGTCAACCAACCACATCCTAACTGGTAAAGGGCATATGTTGTTTATTTTTGAAACATAAACCTTTGCCACTTGCCTTCCTTATCTAATGCTCACTGATCCTTAAAGACTCAGCTCAGTCACTATATCCCTCCTGAAGACTAGGTTGAAAATCAAAGCATAAACCCTGGATTCATTCTGCCTGGATTAGTAAAACAAGCCCATTTCTTTTTTTCTCTTTTCTTTAATTTGAGAGAAAGAGAGAGAGAGAGAGCAGGAGAGAGGGGCAGAGGGAGAGGATCTTAAGTATGTCCCACACTCAGTGTGGAGCCCCACATGGGGCTCAATTCCACAATCATGAGATCATGACCTGAGCCAAAATCAAGAGTCAGACACTTAACCAACTGAGCCACCCAGGCACCCCAAAACAATCCCATTTCTAAGTGAATCCTTTTGCCACATTATGAAGAGCTACTTGTATTATCCTTACCACTTCTTAGTGACAAATTGTGCTCAGATCTTTTTTTTTTAGTATATTTATTTATTTATTTATTTTGAGAGAGACACAGAAAGAGAGAGAGAGAGAGAGAGAGAGAGAGAGTGCAGGCAGGTTAGAGAGAGAGGAAGAGAGAAAGAATCCCAAGCAGACTCCACACTGTCAGCACATATTCCAGTGCCAGGCTCGATCCCACAAACTGTGAGATCATGACCTGAGCTGAAACCAATAGACGGATGCTCAACCAACTGAGCCACCCAGGTGCCTCAGGTTCTGCTCAGATCTTTGATATCTGCTAGGTTTCCCCAATGAAACCATTCTCTCTGGATTGCACATTTTAAGCTTTCCCCCAACAGAACTTTAGTGTCTTTTCTGTAAACTGCAAGGGGTTTGGCTTTAACCTGGGGCCAACCTGGGAAATGCAAAAGGCCAGCAGCAAGATCTTCTGCCTCTATCACATACTTCAGGTTGCTGGTTATGTTCAGACCCCAGAGGTGTCTGTGAGGATGGATCTTACCGAATTCCTGATATTTCCCCAAGAATCCTCTCTCCTCAGTTCTTTTTCTTGGCATGGGACTGGAACTAAATGTGCCCCCTTGTTTGGGTTCTGCAAAGGCTGTCAATTATACTGCCCTCTACCCAGCAGACCCTCCCCCCGCTGCATCATCCCAGTAAACCAACACACATCTCATTGTGTCAAATGGTCTGGGACGGGACCTAGGCTCAAACCTTACCACAGTAGATATAGAACAAAGAAAGGAGTGGCACATCGAGGAGAGGGTAGGAGTATAAAGACATCTTCCAGATCCTTGTGCACAGAGATGATGGTATAACCCAGGGCTAATGGGCAATCTATGGACTGAGATAACCAGGGCTTAAATGTTGACTCCACCACTTAATAGCTGTGACTTTGGAGGAATTAACCTCACTGTGCCTCAGTTTCTTATTTAAAAAGCGGGAATTACAGGGGGAGCCTGGGTGGCTTAATTGGTTAAGTATCTGACTTCGGCTTAGGTCATGATCTCATGGTTCATGAGTTTGAGCCCCTTGTCGGACTCTGTGCTGACAGCTCAGAGCCTAGAGCCTGCTTCAGGTTCTATGTCTCCCTCTCTCTCTGGCTCGCTCTCTCTCTCTCTCTCTCTCTCTCTCTTCCTCTCTCTTCCCCCCACCAAAATAAATAAACATTAAAAAAAAGAATTATAAAAAGTGGGAATTTAACAGTACCTACCTCATAGGTTGCAGTAAAAGGATCAGTTAAATCAGCACATTCAAAATGCTTAGAACATTATCTGATGCATAGTAATTGCTCAGTAAATTCTAGTTGACATTATTAAACTATAAAAATAGAGGTAAATTGGTTGGCCTCCAGCATCAAGGCTCTGACAGGTGCTGTCAGTGTCAACCTTCTGAAGATGAAAAATGTATGCAAATAGACAACCAATAAAAAGAATCAGGGAAGAAGAAAGCATAATGTCAATAAAAATTAGATCAATCAAAAGACAATTTTGAAAGCCAGGTTGTTAACTCATAGGAAATGATTCTGGCAGTGGATCAAGTAACTCGATTTGGATAAATAATTAGGCTGGAAACAAAAATGACTAAAAGGAAAAGGGGGTGAGCTCAGTGTCGTAGTTGAAAGCACTTCCTCATTGCACAACGTGCTTTCCCTGGGATGAGCTCAGTTTGGGATTAAGAATTCGGTTCCCTCCTCAGAGATGCTGAACAGCTGCAATGCATTTTCAATTCTTGTTAAGGAAGTTGGATGCAGGAAGCTGGGGCAGGAATACAAGGATATGACACTGATAGAGGCCATATTCACCAGGGGGCCATGAAAATGAGGTAGATACAGAGGCATCCATGATTTCCAGACAGAATTGTAAATTAGGAAACCTTCAATGTGGTAAGATGAACTCCTCCAAATATTCATTTCCTCTGTTCCAACTTGGAAATGGTTAAAGCGCATCATAGTTCTGTTGGCTAGATGCATGGGTCTCAGCCCCGGTCTGGGAGCCTTCTACCTCCAGCTAACCTGCTAAGTAGCCTTGAGTAAATGCCTTCCCCTTTCTGGGCTTTCAGTTACCCCAACTGTAAAATGGGTGAGTTGGATCATCCAAATCATCTTCCAACTTTACATGGATGTGATATGTGGCCATAAAAAAAAAAGCAATAAATAACTGACTATTGTTGCAGTTCTAAGGACCCTAATACACAACACCCTATGCCTCTGTCCAAATTCGGCACCAACTGTATAACTGAAAATAGAGTCCTATTTAAAAATCAGAATCCAAATGTCAGCTTTATTAGGTAAAAGTTTGGTTGGAGAACATGGTGTGAAATCATGGGCTTTCTCACACTGCACCTGTAATTAGCATACGGGAACATCCAGTCATAGGCAACTCTGCTTAACCACATATCCTTCCCCAAGACCGTTTTCTTTAAAACCACATGGCAGAAAGCACACCAGAACATAGCTCTTCTGCAGACAGGCAGAGCCAAAGAGAGAAAGGAGAAATCAGCTAACCTGAGGTCTTCACATTTAAGTGGGCATCACAATCATCTGATGGGCAGTGAGCTTGTTAACAGATGGCTGGGCCCACCCCCGGAGTTTCTGATTTAGGAGTAGTGGGGGGGTTGCTGAGAATTTGTATTTCTAACATGTTTCCTAATGATATTGATGCTGCTTGTCCTGGGACCACACTGAGAACACTGAGCTAAGTATGCCCAGTAACTTCTCCCAAACTCATCAATATGATTCTCCCTCACTGGGAGTCAGAGGGTAGGAGAGTCTCCAGGAGCTCTAGTAGCTATTTCTACACATGCAGTGAGAGATGAGTGCTCCCCAATACTAACTATTGAGTTTTTAGTGAGATTTATTCATGTAGTACTTATTGATCTCTGAAAAAAATTTAAAAAAACTATGCTATTATAATTGTGCTTTATAATAGTAACTATAAGAATTGACAATTCATTAGAATACTGGTATAATTCCTAAGAATAATTATAATAACTTAAAAATAAAGTTAGATAATATAAAATAAAAATAAAGTTAAATAATTTTCAGTGTTAGCTTCCAATGGAATATAATAATAAGCAGATGGACCAGGAGGAGAATTTTTACAACTCTTATTTTTGAAATTACAGCAGTGTTGAATTAGATATTGCCCTGGACCTTACACTTGTGTTATTGATTTAAGATTGCAATCTTTATTAAAGAAATATCAAGGGGTTGTTACTTTCTGGTATGGTGTGTGCAGGCAAAAGTCATTGTACTTAAAATTACAAAATCAAGATTTAGAATACCACGTTAGCTGTTTTCTTAATTGGGTGACCTTGGGTATGTCACATCCCCTTTCTGACCCTCTTCCTAGTCTGTAAAAATCACAGATGATAAGATCTGTAGACAACTGAAAGGTCTGCACACTCTAAACTCTGTTCAGCCTTGAGTACTTTCTATTTTTATGTGACTTCAGATGTGTAACTCCATTCGGTGCTTGTTGATTAAGAGCACTTAAAATCAAGCAACTCATCTCATTCAGTAAAGCAGGAAAAAAATTATAGATGCTTAGAGTCATAGCATGCTAATAAAATGCTAGCTGTCAAGTTGGCCTTCTTTTCAGCCTAAATTGATTTGATTAAAGAAGATAAGATTTCCTCTCACCCCTAGGTCTAGGGAAGAGCTCTTCATGCTAAATAGGCAGCTGGAAGGAGTTTAAACATTCCCCCAGCTTTGGAATTACTCTCAAAGTTGAAAAAGCTAAATTAAATCAAAATGTGTCATCATCAAACATTCAAGAGGAATAATTTTCATCATGCAATTACTTGGAGAGCATGGTTTCTCTGCCTTCTTAAAGAATGTCTACTATGAGGATTTGGAAACAGGTAAAGAGGAACCAGTAGATGAGTCTACTTTTATCTAATGAGGCTGACATTGGGTTTCTCTTGTTTAACTATGACTCTAATTTCAATACTGCCCTTGGTTCTGAATTTGGGGAGAGGGATGGAGTGTTGTTTATTGGGCCTTGTAAAACCACAGTAGTCATTTATTTGTTTTATGGCCATGTATCATGCCCATCTAAAGCTGGAAGGAAATTTGGAGTAGTTTAATTCACTCACTTTACAGGTGGGGTATCTGAAGCTGAGGAGGGAAAGGCATTGACTCACAGGTCAGTTAGCAAATTAGCTGAAGGGAGGAGCCTCCTGTCCTGGAATTTAAAAAAAAAAAAAAAAAAAAAAGGAGGTGCATGATGGTCACTTTTAAATCTCTTAATCAGATGAGAGTGGTTTGGCTGAGGCTTAGCATTCCATGCCCACAGATAGGAGCTGGCTATTAAGTCTGGGCAGAGCATAGAGGTGTAGAAGTTGTTAGAGTCAAAGCCCAGGCATGTATGACTGCGTGGTGGCAAACAGGGATGGAACTAAAGAAAGAAGAGTTGCCAAAGATAAAATCCATGGGAAGATGAAAATTTAAGAGAAAGAGGAGAAATGGACAGTGTGGTTCAAGTAGAAGAATGGTGCAAACAGATGCCAAAAGGAGATATAAGCTTCAGGAAGGACCAATTAACATGATCCATTCAATGAAGAGGTCTAGGAAGATGAGAATCAGAAAGATGGGCACCAGGCTTAGTAATATGAAGACAGGATTGACCTCAGTGGCAGCAGACTCAGGGAAGCGAGGGTGGAGGGAGAAGGCTGGTTAAAATGAATTGACAAGTGATTATAGGATGAGAAGTGATAGTGGGTACAGACTCCACAGGAATAAGTTTAACAGAGCCTGGCACAGAGTATGTGATCAGAAACATGGGAACAGAGAAGAAAGAGGACATAGGAAAAACAGGAAAAATAAAGAGGACTATATATCCCAGGATGGGAAGAAAATGCCATGCGGGGCACAGCAGAAGGACAAGGAAGCTAAGGTTTCTATGTAACTCTTTTAGGTAAATTGATAGTTATGTATTATTCAAAGACGTATCCATGAGTTAAATTACAAGCCTGAAGAGAACAAAGAGAAGGTCTCTTATCCCTCTGGACAGATTCTTTGCATCTTTGGCACATTTTCTATTCAGTCTAAATATTTATGGACACAGCTTTACTTGGACTTGTACCATCTCCTTTAAGGGATGTTAGCAACATGACAAAGAGCCAGAGAGGGAGGGGGGGGGGGAGAGAGAGAGAGAGAGAGAGAGAGAGAGAGAGAGAGAGAGAAATGTTAAATGTAGGATGCATAGTGGATGGGGTGGGTGTGGGTGTGGGGGCCAGGGGTTCTGAGTGCTACATTTTCCAGAGAGATGTTTTGATGGAATCTGACCTATGGCAGGAACATATTAGTTATCATCATAGGATGGGCAATCAGAATGATTCATTTGCTGTTGGCTTTACCTTTCTCTGTGTTGATGTCATGGCATTGCCAGTGATGCCTACCAAGAAGGAAAAGGTTGAAAAGCCCTTCTCCATTTGACTGCCTATCCACTTACCTGTGATCTACACATCCTGTGGTCTGGTCCCTTTTTGCATCTCTGTCCCCATCTCCTCTAACAGCAACCTTCACTAGGTCCTCTGTCCCCCCACTGGCTTTTGCCATGACTCAAATGCACCAAACTGGTTCTGACACAAGACATCTGTCCTGTTTTTTCCCTCTGCCTGGGAAGAAGTAATCAAGGATAACTGAGGTACATCTTCATTAGTTCTCTGACCAAAAGACGTCTCTTGAAGGAGCCTTCCCTGGCTCCTTTTTTTTTTTTTTTTTTAAATAAATCCCAACCCCATATCATTGTCTAGATCTTTGCCTTGGTATTTTTTTTCATGACTGCTACTTTGAATATTTTCTTTATTTATATGTCCCATCTCTCCTATTACATAGAAAAATATTTTGATTTTCTTAGTGCTGTATCCCCTAGTATCTTAAAGAGTACCTGACACAGAAGAGGTACCAAAAAATATTTGGTGTATGGGTGAAATCGTTAAATTGATTTAATTCATTGATCCTCCAAGAAGACTCCTCTGTTTTCCCAGGCAGGGGAAGGTGCCCCTCATCTCTGCTTCTGTAGCCCCTTGATGTATATTCCATGTGATTATATAATGAATTAAAATAAAATGTTCTCATGTCTGGCTCTCCCACTTGTTAGTAAGTTCCTAAAGCTGACAGCTGATTTTTTCTTTCCCTCCCCCATGTTACACAGCGTTTTGTTGACTGGACTAAAGGAGAAAGGTTTTATACACTACATGCTGATAACTACCAGCCAGAAAAGAAAAGTGAGACAGAAGATGGATTCTTCAGATTTAGCAATGACTTCTCTAGAAGAAGGGGAGATTGTGCTGTCATGAATTAAATTTTAAAAAAAATCAACCAGCAAAATACATTAAGTATCCATTCAGACTGATGTTCCTGGTCAAAAGGGAACATTTTTTAGCTGAGGGACAGCCAACCTCTATTCTGGCTGTGGACTTTATGTGAGAACGAACAAGGATGATAACCTTCCTTTCAGGCCCATTCCCATCTTTATAGTGAAAAGATTAGACCATGGGATGTCTAAAGGTGCTTTTTAACCTTGATGTTCCAGAATTCTACATACCTTGGACAGTGAATATTGCAATTGAGTAAGAAAAATATGTAGAATGCATAACCCTGCCCTCAAGAAAGGCAAACTTGGAAAATTTGGAGTCAAATACACTTGAGTTTGAACTCTGACTCTGAAACTTACAAACCTTGTGAATTTAGGCAATATTAAAATCAGTCTAAACCTCCGTAAAATTAAAACAGTAATTCCTAGCCTACACTCAGTAGACTGTAGGCTTGCTTTGCACTTCTTCCTATATCCCACAACTAGTCTTTTAAGTGGAGCTGACTGAAGAACCAGAAGGGTTGTTTTGGTTTTTTGTTTTTAAAAAACACCTTCCTAGCATGTTGGGTAACTCAAATGCTGCTGCAGCTTCAGCTGACCCCTGCATTAGAGTAGACAGCCTCCGTCACACAACTCAAGTTTTCCAAGTCCCCTTTGGGGCCTCTGAGCAGACTCCATTTGTGTACCCAGGAAGTTTCTTGAGCCATTTCTTTTGCTAGAATTCCATGGTAAACATTCTTACAGATGATTTACCATCTGTCACAACACTCTGCAGCTCCCTTTCCAAAAGGAATTCCTACAGAATGAGGTCAATCACTTACTAATGATAACTTCCTTTTTTTTTTTTTTTCCGCTCTTTTTGGTCTTGCTTTTAGGATGCTGAGCAACTCCTTTGGCTACATCGATGGGTCTCTTTCAACAGCTGTGGGAGCAAAATGTTCTGGTACTGTATGACAGGAGCCTGGAGGAACTGAGGAGATGAAGCACAGGCTCTGGATCCACTGGGGGAAATGCCAAGTGAGTAGATCCGGTAACTGTGAAGTAGAGTTAATGAGAAGTTCTTAGATATGCTGCTAGAGGATTTGGAAATGGGTAACATGTGAAGGTATTTGTCTTTCCATAGACGTACTTCATTCATCAATGGCCCCATAATGTCAGGAATGATGTTACTTCTTATTATGCTTCATAAATGTTGGAAACCCTTTGAAGAATTGAGCTAAGCACACTGTGCATGGAACTCCTTACTTGGCACACTTCTAGCAGCTCCCTCTCCCAGCCATGTAGGAGGGCAGGCCAAGGGCCTTCGTGTAAACATCTCCCACTGCTCTCTTCAAGAGGAGCATGAGCGTCTCAGGGAACATCAGAATGTGTGCACAGGCATATGCTCATCCTCATGTGCTCTTGGTGCTGAGTTATGAATAAATTTAATAAATCACTTTATCTTTCATCTCATATAGTTAAGGCTTATGTATAATGGGTGCAGAGGTAAGGGTTGAATAGATTGAAATGAAGATTCTTGGCCAACCTAATTTAGGAAACTTCTGTTTCTATCTCTAGCAGATAATAATTTCCCTATGACTTCTGATCAAAATGATGTTTCACAAACAGCAACAGAAGAACTCAGTTTCATTCAGTCAGTCTTCCAGTCAGTCATTCAACAGACTTTTGCAGAGCCCCAAGAGAAACATAGGCTCTGATGCTGTATTACCTGAATTTCAACCCCAGCCTCTTGAGTAAGTTACTTAATGTCTCTGAGCCTCAGTTTTGTAAATTACAAAGTGGAGATAATAACAGAACCTATCTCCTTGTCCAGAATATTGAATCAATGATGTAAAGTAGTGCTTGACATTGAATAGGATCTCAACAGGTATTAGCTATTACTTCTGAGAGTAGCAGTGGTAGCCTAAGAATAGTAGTTGTAAAAACACAAAGGCAGCAGAGAACGTGATGTATCGGGGGCATTAGCTTTCTCATATGGTTGGAGGAAAGTGGGTCTGTGTGAGTTTGAATGGGTTTGGATGAGTAGAAGGCAAGAGGAGATTCATAGATGAATTTCAAATATCCTTAAAGTCCAGAGGAAAGAATACTGGAGAGGAAGTAAGAGGACTAGAATTCAAGCCCAAACTCTGACAGTTACACTTCATGTGATCACGTGTAGGTCACCTCACTTTTCTTGACCTTAGTGTTCTCACATATATAATGTGGGCTGTGCACTAAATGGGGAATGAGATGAGAACAGTGGTGCCAGGAGGGAGGAGCTGTCAAAGATGGACTCACAAGGTAGGGGTGGCCAGTAGGGAATGCTCTGCAGTACTCGATTGGCTGCTATTTTAGACCATCAGCTCCCAAGAAAGGGACTCTATCTGATTTACTATTATGTTCTTCATACTCAGCACCATGTCTAACATGGAGTAAATACTTAATGAGAATTTGTCAAATGATTGCTTGAATGAACAATTAATAAAGAACACAGTGTTTTGGAGAAAGTCCCTTTTATTTTTATTTTTTTAGGGTTTTTATTATTTCAGACGACCATTTCATCTCCAGATACTTCAAGTGCCTCTTTGGGGCTGGCTTTGTCCAAAACAAAATCTGTAGGGCTTTTTTCTAAGGAGTTTTCCAAAGATTCTCAGTTTCATGGAGCCAGACTGGGGACATATGTTTGGCATTTTATAGATGGAAGGGGGAAAAGGCAAATTCCGGAGTAGCACCAAGCTGAGCCCAAGTGATAAGAGAAATGGCTAGAGAAGGAACATTAAAAGAAACTTTTTGAAAATACTCATGAGTGCATAAATCATCCCATAGCAATGCTGTCCTGATTAGAAACCCAAAATAGAAAAAAAAATCATTTTCTTCTGTGCTAATATTTCATTATAACTGCCAGCTCAAAACCCCTGGGAGCCTGGAGTTTGTGGATCTTTGAGTTGGGAGCTGGAAGGACTGATCTCAGAGCATTACCTTACAGAGAGTTCTCAGGAAAAAAAACCCACAGCACTGAGTGTGGGCTTCCGGAACCCTTGTGGAGACCTCTCATTCCAGCACAGGGTTTCAAGGAGGAGACGGGGCTCCCCCAGGGGGCTGGCCAACAAAAGAAACAGTTAAAGCATAAAGTCATACCAGGCATGATGCCAATCCCCAAGTAGCCCTGGGGATCACTGGCTGAGGACCAGACTGTTAGGGGTCTGCCAATTGATCATTTATGCAGCACCCTCTGTGCCTATGACTGTACTTGGTCAACTGAGACCATAGTCCCTGCCCAATACTCAGTGGCACGGTGAGTAGAAAGAGGAGAGGCTCTATAGATATAAAGCTGTAGGTTCAAGTGTTGGTCCTACTGTTAAATATTGCTTACCCAACCTAAATCTCCAAATTCTTGTTGAAAGAAAGAAAAGAAAGAAAGAAAGAAAGAAAAGGAAAGATGGAGGGAGGGAGGAAGGAAGGAAGGAGAAAGGAAAGGAAGGGGAAGGAAAGGGAAAGAGAAAGAAAAAGAAAGGAAAAGAAAAGAAGAGAGAAATGCTGTTGTAAGAACTAAATGAAATCACATATTTAAAGCATGACTCCTTGCACACAATATAACTTTGTAGAATATTAGTGCCCTTCATTACAGTCTCTTACTGTTAACATAAGGATCTTTTAGAGTGCCCCTGTTACTCAGTGCAGAGGTCCCAAATTTGTGCAAATTCATATAAATTGGCCCTACTGTTGTCCCCAAACGAATATAAATTCAATAAGCACTTAAGGTGTTGGGGATTGCTCACTGTGGTGAGGGTAATGAGGGCTATCTGTTCTTCTTGAGCACATCATGTTCACCTGGCAATGTCTCTAATGACCGTATCCCTTATTGCTTGCAAAAGCCTGTAATATTTTTCAGTTTAAACTTTCAAAAGTCAGAATCCCAGTGGCCTAGAAGATAGGTTTTGGGTCAGCCAGGACTAAATGAAAACGTCAGTTCTACCAATTACCAGTTGTGTGGTTCTGGTAGTGTTATTTAATCTCAGAGTCAAATTCGTTAGCCATAAATGAAAATATTTATACCTCATGACATTTAAATATTAAATGGCATTGCATGCACAAAATTATGCAACACAGGAGGTACTCATTTGCTTTATTCATTCATTCACTCACTCATTCATTCAACAAAGATGTATCAAGCATTTTCAATGGGTCACATGGTACTCTGGGGACTGATGATACAATTGTGAACTAAATGATGCCTTGCCCTCCTGAGGCTTACTCTAGTAAGGGAGGCAATCAATAAAAAGATAAACAAATGATTTCTCTCAGCTGGAGTGAGCACTGTGGAAAGAAAGCAGAAGAGTAATAGGATGAACAGTGATAAGATGGTGATGCTAGAAATAAACACTAGATCCTTTCCCCTGTTGCTCACATAGTTCTTTTCCTTTTGAATCCCAAAGTCTCCCATCCTCTGACCACAGGCCTCCAGGAAAGATAAACAAGAGGTTATAGTCTGTTGAATGGAGTCATCTGACATCCTTTAAATAAAGTTGTAGACATCAACAGAAGAGTCCATGGTCAACAGGATGGACAGTTTGGGTGTTGCTTTGGAGACCCGTGGAGACTTGTAGCTATGCTGTCTCCGGGCTTGTCATGGTTGACACTACAGAGGCAATTCTTGGGGAATGACACTTCCCCCAAAGGAGTCAGTCCTCAATAATGCCATTTTTGTTGCAGCAGAACATCAGTGACCTTGTTCTGAGCCGGGTCCAAGCTGAAGGGAAAGAAGGGAACGGCCAGCTGTGAAAAGATCAATTTGTTTCCAATCCACTCTTTCTTACCGTCAGAGCAGCTGGCTCCCCACATTGGCTGGGTCTGTCAGGGACAGATGCCAAGTAGGGCACAGACTTAAGAAACACCCCCTGTTCCCACTGAAGCAGGAGCATTCAGCCTTTTGAGCAGAGTCTGTGGCATTCGCTGTCACCCATCTGTATTGCTTTGGGGAGACACGGGTGGGGGCAGCCAAGAGGGAGGCTTCAAGTCTAATTCAAAACTGTAACTATTCAAATCCTGTTCTTACCTTTGAAAATACCTAGTGTTGGTTGGATGTGAGGGAGCCAGCACTCCCATATACCATAGTTTGGAGTGTAAATTGATATCACCTTTTGAGAAGAGTAATAGGAGAAACCCATGTGACAAGATCTGTGAGAATTGAAAGCTTTGTTGCAGCCAGTCCACTTCTAGGAATTTATCCTTCAAATAAATTCTCAGAAATGCACCAAGATGAAATCACAGGGATGTTTACTGCAGCATTGTTTACACTGTCAAAAGTCTGGACTCAACTGAATGTGATGTTATAGCTAAAAAGAATGAGGCACATGGAGATTTATGTGGAAAGAGGTCCAAAAGGAGTTGTAAGGCAATACGCAATTCAGTATGTATGGTAAAATCCATTTGTTATATATGAAGTTAATCCCTCCATCAGTGTATAATCCTGTTGTACCTCTGCTTATACTTCTGTCTACTCCCACTCCAGTCCTACAATTTGATAATATTCATATGGTGAAAGGACTCATCTAGGGCACTGTGAGTGTGCAAGATGCTGGGAATGAGTGGAAACCTTCGGTAGATGTAACAGTAATAGGCCTCGCAAGCCTCTGTTAACTCCACTCTGCACCTCTGGGCCAGGGTGACGTAGGACCAGTAGCCAGGTGAGTAGAGTGTTGCTTTTATGGTTTTGATTTTTCCTGAGCTCCTTCTGGATGGGCATTAAGACCACCCAGCATTTTCAGCATCCTCATAATGGCTGACCTATTTCCTTCTTTCAGCAAATAGCCATAGAGAACGAATGTGAAAGGAACCTAAAAGCTCCCTAAAAGAAAGAACAGTTCATATTTGCACAATAAGATTTTCTCCCTTCCAGCTTGAAAATGTCCACTTTCCAGTTGCAAATATGATTAAATTCACAACAAGCACCGAACGATGAAGAAAAAATAATTCTTCCCATCCTGCCACTAATTAGCTGTGGAATTTTGATTGAGTTTCCTGCCCTCACTGGGCTTCAGCTCTCCCTGTGGTCCCTGTGCTATGCCAGGCATGGCTTATACAGAGCACCTGTGCAACTTCTCTCCCACTTCCACTGACAGGCGTGACCAATCAGTCATAGCATTCTCTCCTATAGATGATTCCTCTGAATCCTTCTTGATGTAGAACTCCAAGCAGTCACTAAGGATTAATCCAAGCCAGTATAGAAGATAACACTTCATGGGGTGCCTGGGTGGCTCATTAGGTTAAAAGTCTGACTCTTGATATCAGCTCAGGTCATGATCTCACAGTTCATCAGGCTCTGCGCTGACAGCGTGGAGCCTGCTTGGGATTCTCTCTCCCTCTCTCTCTACCCCTCCCCTGCCCTCTCTCTCTTTCAAAAATAAAAATAAATAAATAGACATTAAAAAGAAGATAATGCTTCATTGCCTTCTCCAGACTAGATGATCTCTAAACTTTATTCCAGATTTAACATTCTGTTTCCATAATTCAAGGATTCATTTGAATCCAAGCTCATTCATGAAGCCAACCCAGATTGCAGAAACACAAGTTAGTTTTTCCCACTTCTGAATTATAGAATCGGGTCCATATAAGTCAATATGAACTTGACTTCTGGCTGCTTTGCACTGTTATCTTATTACTACCTGTACAATCATGCTGCCTCTCTGGGAAGTCTTAATTTAATTACAGAAATGATATAATTCATATCACAATGTTCAAACTCCAGTACACTGTACCCACAGAGGTACTCAAGGATTTTCTAAGGGCTCCAGTTGGCAGATAGATTTAAGGGAATTTTTAGGTTCTCAAATTTGATTTGTACTCTTTCTCAAGAAACTGAAGATAAGGAGTCTCTTTTCATAAATGCCATTCACTCACTTTACAAAAGGAAGCCATACCTCTCACTCATCTTGAGTTGCCTTGGGGTATAAAAATCTCTAGGAGACCAACAAAAGTACAATTCAAAGTTCTGTTGAATGACTGATGATCTAGTAGCAAATTATTTTTCAAGTCATATGACTTCCAATGCTTTGTTCACAAAACTAAAGGGGGACCTAATTAAAATGTCAGTTGAAAAATTATTAAAAATGCTTTCTGATGATTATTCCTATGGGATTTTTGGCATACAACCTGGTAGAAGGTTATAACACTGCTATAACAAAAGTTCTTCTTATCTATTCATTTCTGTGAATGGGTTTCTCAGTGCTTACAACCAAAAAAAAAAAAAAAAAAAAAAACGACAAGAAAACTTAGAATGGAATTCATATAATACCATCTCAGGTTAGCAATAATGAATATTCCTTAACAGATATATGATCTAATTGAAGAAAATTCATCTTATTCAGAAAGCATCTCCAATAAAACTTTGTTTCCTGTCATAAATATTTATCAAAATCTTATTTTTTTAAATTTTTAAATTAATTATATTATTGAGAGAAAGAGTGAGAGAGAGAGATGAGCAGAGGAGGGGCTGAGAGAGGGAGAGAGATAATCTTAAGCAGGCACCCACCCCACTGCCAGACACAGCCTGACGTGGGGCTCGAACTCACAAACCATGAGACATGACCTGAGTCAAAATCAGGAATCAGATGCTTAATCAACTGAGCCACTCAGGTGCTCCTATCAAAATTTCATTAAGTGTATAGTGGAGTTGTCAACTTAGTACTTCTAATAATTGTTACAATAATTCACTCCAGAAGAAATTGTCTTGTGCTAGAAACTTAACACTTACCGAACATTAAAGAAATTTTAATATCAATTTATGTACATGTTTTGTTTTAGAGGAATAGGATAACATGATCAAGGGAAGACTTTTAAATATAAGATATACCACATTATGATAAACTGTGGAGGAAATTGAATGGAAATACACATTTAAGGAGAAAAGGGAACTATGTAAGTTTTCAGCTATTAAGAAAGATCTTATTCATATATTTCTTAATGGATAAATGATATCAAATCACAACAGAACTTTGGTTTTATCAAATCTATTTAAAAGAGTTTTATTTTTAAATGATATGTATTTAACATACTTGAAGTTGTGTCCTTTGCAACTATTTAAACGTACCATAAAAGCATTTGTCAACTTGAAAGGTACATGGTTTTCCAAGATTATTTTAGAGGGTAAAAAGCAAATTATTGAAAACTACTGTATTTTGCCACAGTAAATTCTCTTCAATAATTATATTAGGGCAGATCAAATGGTAGGTGTTCAAAAGGACACTATTTACTGATAAACCGATCTGTATAAAAGAGGTAAAGATGACACATTTTCTAAGTATAAATGTTTCCTGTCAAGTTAGGCTGAGATTGGAGTGTCAACCCCAGTCTAGTGTTCCTACCCGTGAACCTATGCTACCCTTTGTAACTGGGTGCCCTATCTTGCCTTAGGAAATTGAAAGATTTTTAAACCCTGGTTTTTTGCTGAGAGGTTAAAAAAAATAATCTCTTTAATTACAGAATATAACGCTGGTGCCTTGGAATCAATGCCTTATCTGGAGAACACAAGCAAAACAATAAATATTTTAAAATCATTTTGTAGGATGCCCTTTCCTTCTTTGGTCAATTCCAGATGTTCTCCTTTCTGGGAAGACTGTTGAACTGGGATGAAGGCAAGTTAAGGAGATGACAGGAGGGGAAAAAATGCATGTTGTCTATCTACTGTTGCTTCAGTTTTAAGCAGTTTTAATTATCCATTGAATCATTCAGTAAGCCTTACCTAGACACTCAGTCTGCACCAACTTCTGGGTTAGGATCTGGAACTTCCAAGGCTAAGAAGATTCAGAAACTCTGAAGAACTCAGAGTTTACTAAAGGAAAGATAAACTCATGGAAAATAATTAAGATACTCCGTAGTAAGCATTATATGAGAAGAACCATGAAGACTCTAGGGATCAGAGAAGGGTGGATAGAGTGATCCTACAAAAGGTGATGATACTTGAGCAAGTTTTAAGTAGGTGAAAAGTTAAGGGCAGTTCCAGCAGGAGGTACAGCACATACTTTAACATGAAAAGAAAGCTTAGCCCAGCACTGGATCTCTCAATTCCATTTTCTCCCTCAAAAAAAAAAAAAAAAGAGAGAGAGAGAGAGAAGGGCTCTGAATCCATGGCCTTTAGTGCATCCAGTAAATGTTTTACCCTAATAGGAGGAGGGAATGTACCAAGAAGATAGCTACTCATTTGTTTTATCAGTGTTTCTCAGGTACTTCCACCCTTACAGATGGTTCTACACACTTTTTTTGTTTTACAGTAAATTTGTCAAGTGGGAACTATGATTCTCACCTTATAATGTATACACTGAGTCACAGGTAGGCTAAGTAACTTGCCCAAGGTGACACCACAGTAAGAATTTGACTGTTTGCAAACCCAGGCAGCCTGGCTTACATGCACTATGTTACTATTCTGGACTGTGAGAAGAAAGCATATCAAACCAGTGAGGAGAGCCCCTCTAGAGATGATTTTGGCCTACCTTTGGCTCCTTTCCAAGTGAGAGGTTTCTACAAATATGTGCTCACAGGCCATGTCTAGAGATGAATGGAACATGGGCAGTATGTCCTGCTGAGGCCAAGGTGACAAAGGAGTCTTATCATTGTTATTGCCTCTATTCCTGAGCTGAAACTTCCAGGTTCAAATGGTCATCATCCTCTTCTTCTCCTAGTCTCACTTCGGTAAACAGCATCAGCATCCACTGGGCACCCCCCTTCAGGATGCTGCTTCTCTCTATTTAATTACCCACATCTGCTCAGTCACCAAACTCTGGCAAGCTTGTCTTTAATGTCACTAAAACCTGCCACTTTACTCCATCCCCACAGCTCCAACCCTGGCCCAAACCACCATCATCTCTTGCTTAAATGACTATGACAGCCCCTCAGTGGTCTCCCTGACTCCCATTTTCCTTCTTCCTAACTTCACTTCAAACTTCAACCACGATGATATTTCTAAGGCATGAATCTATCCTTGTCACTGCCTTATTGCTGTCCCAGAATGGCCTTCCATCACCTAGCTGGTGGAGAGATTGAAATCCTTCACATGGCTTTCAAGGCCTGCATGAGAACCTACCAACCTTGCTCTTCTCACAAGCCCACCCCCTGTGCTCCCTCTGCCACCCCACCAGCATTTCTAGAATGCAGGATGCCGTTTCTCAGCTCCACATTCTGAACGGGCAGATCCCTCTGTCTCTCTCCAACTCCCTTCCTTCTTCCCTCTCCTCTGTAACTCTAAATCATGTCTGAGACTCTGTTCAGGTGTAAACCTCTCTTGCAAGCTTTCCCCACCTCCACCCATGTAGATCTTCTGCTCACCCTATCACGGCACTCATCACATTGGATTACAATTGTCACTTTACTTGTCTCCTCCCTGGGCTCTAAGCCTTTTCAGGGCAAGCCCTGTGGTTCATCTAAATTCCTCACTGCCCAGAGCAATGCTAAATATAGAGCAAGTGATAAATATATATGTATTAAATAAATATCCTCATATCATCTTCACCTTGTAATGGACACTATATGTTCTCATAATAGATACTGTGTTTGCAAACAGAGTGATCAAAGAAGTTAAATGAGCTTGAACTTTGTCATTAACTCATTAGGGCCACCCCCAGCCTTCCTCTCCTGGGGTTAGTAAAGATGGCTTCATCATCTCCGTGAGACCGTGTTCCCTTAGCAGGAGAACCAACTCATCCAGTTAATTGAAAACAGAGGCTAACAAATGCTTTCTCTACAATTTTAAAAGTCTGAGCAGACCTTCTGACTGTGGATGAGAACATAATGGATTTTTCACACCTGCTTTTCCAAAAACAGAAAAGCTCTGCAAAAGAAGAGCTCTTGTAACATTTCCTTTTTTGGGGGAAATTTTCCAATTCTGTGGGCCCTAGACTACTGAGTGGAAACCACCTCCTCACTTTTGCCTCCTTCCCAACACACACACACACACACACACACACACACACACACACACAAGCAAGTTTTTAAAGACTTCCTTTAATCAGGGATTGACCCAAGGAAAGGTTGTGTTTCATAAGCTCTTTCAAGGGAAAGGCACATTGGGGCTTGCCAAAGGTCAAGAAAGAAGTTCTGAAAAAGGGTAGGACACAGGGTGGCCCACATGCCCTAGCTCTTTCCATGCGGTGACACATAACTATTTGGGAGGAGTTTTGAAAATCTGATCCTAAAATATATCACCACATCAGTGAGAATTCTTTGTATCATGATGAAGCACAGAACAATACACATCCTATGGTAAGTGCCTGTGGCAGAAGCCCAGGATTTAGTGCTCGGACTCCCTGGTTACGCTACTATTGAGCTTTGCTAGTATTTGTTTTCTAATATAAAACAAACCTTGGATGGATATTGCATTACTTGGGAAGGGAAAAGAAGAATCCCAAGGATATTTGTTCCTACCACTTTCAGGAACTATCATGCCATAGTGGTGGAGCATGCAGAGTGAGATGAGACCTACATTTGTTTTTATTTTTATTTTTATTTATTTATTTTTTTTGAGAGAGAGAGAGAAAGAATGTGAGCGGGGAGAGGGGCAAAAGGAGAGAGAGAGAGGGAGAGAGAGAGAGAGAGGGAGGAAGAGAATGAATGAATGAATCTTAAGCAGACTCCATGCTGAGCATGGAGCCTGATGCAGGGCTTGATCCCACAACAGTGAGATCATGACCTGAGCTGAAATCAAGAGTCAGACACTCAACTGACTGAGTCACCCAGGCGCTCCTATTTTTAAACACTCCAGGGCTTAACATCTAGGAACCCCATGCACTCACTCTTAATATGGAACTAGTAGCATCTGCCCACAGTCAATTTGAGAAGATTCCATAAAAAAATGTGTAAAACAATTATCCCAGTGCCTGGCACACGCAGGCTCATAATAAATGTTACCTTATTCTGTAATCTCATGAGACAGACACATATGGAAACAATTATTTAAGATCCTGGCAAAGTGAGTAATCAAGGAACAAGATACAAGTAAAATATAGAGACACATTCTGAGCAGAATATCGACGAATGACTTACAGAGCAGGTGGCATTTGAGCTGAGTGTTGGAAGATGAAATGGCATTTTAGATAAGATGAGAAAGCTGTCTTCCCAGAAGTCTGTGTAACTGAAGCACCTCATTTGAGTGAGGAAAGAAGACATTTCCTGGCTCAGCTAGTTACTATTGTGTCATTTGTTAACATTATCAAATCTTTTCCATGTGTTTCTGCTTCCTATCCAGCAATAGATTACAAACGAGAAACTGAAACTCTAGTTCCCAGCGCATCCTCATAATTTGTCTCTTTCATGAATACCGATGGCCACAGGGTGTTAAGGCACTGTAGAGTGATGATATAGTGACTCAGTCTTCTTCTCTGGAGACCAGAAACAGTTATCAGTCCCCTGGGGATGAAGGAAGGGAAGACATCATTTTATTAGAGAGTCCTTAGGAAAACCAAGAGTGGTACCCAAGGGGGCAGAGAATCAGTGCCCTCTCTGGCACACGTAATTCCTGTAAGAGGCTAGAATGTGTAGCAGAGGTTGTATGTGGACTACAGCTGCAAGGACACGTGACTAGAGGAAGTCCCTAGCCTAGTGACATGCATTTGGGTGTGTTGGTGGTGCCTAAGTCACTACGGACAAGCAGCAAGTTCTCACCAGGACAAGCCATGGGCAGTTCCATTGTGTTCCATGAAACTCCCTATTCCCAAGTGGACATTTTCACTTCCAGAAGGTCAGAAAAGCTTCCTCCTCAGGTGCCCACAGTACTCATCATGATCTAGTGCAGCCATATCTCTCCCTTATGGGCCCTGTATTCATCCCTCCTGAACTACTTGCTGTTCCTGAATGTTCTTCCATGCCTCCTTGCCTTTGCACATGTTATGTCTTCTACCAGAACATTATTTCCAAACTGCTTTGCTCTGAAGATGTTTTAAGACTCAGCGTAGAGATAAACCAGCTAATCCTCTGTCCAGCCTAGGTTAGATGATCCTCATCTAGGTTGTTCCTACCTCTGCCACAGGACTCATTCTGCTGGATTGTAACAACCCCATTCCTCATCTTTTCCACACTTGAGTATCAGCTCCTCGAGAGCAGGGACTGGATATTTAGGTCCCCGCTGCCTAGCATTGTACATAGTATGCTCAAACGAATGTTTGTGGAATGAGTCAATGAGTTAATTACAAAGTGTACATTCCTATGGAACAAAGATAAGAGGGCCCCACTAATCCTTCTTCCGAAAGAGTTCTATTTTCATCCTATAAATTGGTCCAAACCCCAGGGGAGGATTGCTCACTACCTTGTCCCTGTTGCCACCTAGGAGGGAGGTCCATACATAGAAAGAATTAGTAATCAACCGAAGGGTGAGATCTGAGGGGTGTGGCCAGATCTGTTACCTACCAAAATTTCTTCTATATCCTGGACCATCTCTTCCAAATTCAAGAACAAGTTCATTGATCCCCACTGTGGCAGGGACTGTATAGCTCTTCATAAAATTTGTTTCCCTCACTTTGTCACTTAGAGGCTTTTGTCACTTAGTATCTCTGTGCCCTTGGGTCACCCAGCTTCACTTGCCCTGTAACAGCTCTCAAGTGGAGATGGTAATCTACACATCACTGTTTCAGAGTTAACATGAAGTAATAGTTGTTAAACACATAACCTAGTATAGGGAATATTTTAATCACTTAATATTAGCACCCATTTTACTCTTTCCTGTGAAATACAAACTCCTTCAAGATTTCTATAATTTATGTGTTTCTTTTTTAAAAATTACAGACAACTTAGCACCTGGTGTGATAAGCACAAGAAATACACACAGAGAAACACCCAGTCCCTGCCTTCAAAAAAGGATTCCAGCATCCTTTGCCTCTTTTCTCTTTCTCACCTTTCTCCCTTTTGATAGATAGACCTGCAGACAGACCCCTCTCCTTGCTCATCTTGGGATGCCTTTGGCTTTGGAAGGTCAAAGGCCAGCCCAGAGAGCACCAGGCAACTGTGGGTCTCTCAGAGCCAAAGCTGCTGTGGATGTAATCCGATCTGACCACAGAGAATGTGACTAAGCGAAACCCCATCTGCTGTGAGGCTTCCCACATTCCCAGGAGGGACCAGAGCAGGATATGAGGCGGTGGTGACTGCGAGGTGAGGGGTCTGTGCGGAAATGGTGAGATCCCCCACGTGTACTGTGTCTCACCGCAGGCCTGTGTGGGTCTCCCCCCAGCATGACATCATCCTGGAGTTCACTCAGGACTCCGGTCTCTTGCACACTGTTCCCTTCATGGAGGCAAGGATTTGGGATGAGTGTGAGTGTGTGTGTGTGTGTGTGTGTGTGTGTGTACACGCGCTTGCGAGCTAGAGGGTATAAACCAGGGTTCCTCAGTCTCAGCATTCATGATATATTTGTACTGCCTACATCTTTGGAAGTTGGGGGGACATCTCATGCATAGCAGGATGGTCAACAGCACCCCTGGCCTCTATCCACTAGCTTCCAATAGCGCTCCCACCCAAGTTGTGACAGTCAAAAATATCTGCAGTCAGGGGCGCCTGGGTGGCTCAGTCGGTTTGGCGTCTGACTTCGCCTCAGGTCATGATCTCGTGGTCCGTGAGTTCGAGCCCCGCGTCAGGCTCTGTGCTGACAGCTCGGACCCTGGAGCCTGCTTCTGATTCTGTGTCTCCCTCTCTCTCTGCCCATCCCTTGTTCACGCTCTGTCTCTGTCTCTCAAAAATAAATAAATGTATAAAAAAAAAATCTGCAGTCATTTCCAAATGCCCCCTGGGGAGGAAAATCCCTTCCTACCTAGTTCAGAATCACTGGCACAAACCAAAGAGTGAAACAAATCAGACCCCTTTTTATTAAAGGCAGGGGAAAGAATTCAGGAGGTAACTAAACTACAGTAAGTCCCCAGCTCCTTATCTAGTTTTAGAAATGAAACAAAAGCTGCTAAGGAAGCTTTATTCGATAGTTCAGATGACATTTATTCAATAAAGAGAAAAATCTAGAAGCAATAATAACTACCGACTCATTAGCACTTTCTATGTCCTAAACATGGTACTAAGTGCTTTATCTCACTGGCTTTTAACGACAGCCCCGAATGTCACTGTTCTTATCCCCATTTCATGAATGAAAACACTGAGGCCCAGGGAGGTGACCAGTCGTGCCCAGGAGAATGAAGCTCAAAAGTCATAGAGCTGGGATTTGAACCCAGGTCTGCATGATTTAAAGTCCCAACTCAGAGCCATTGGGTAATCTTAGTGCATTATTTTGAAGTCTGTATGCAACATCATAAAAATTTCAAACTCTGTGATTTAAACCAGTGAGTATTTTATGAGAACTTCAACATTCAGCATCAGCCTAGACAGAAGTGGGTGGATTTGAGTGGAAGAATCAGACTTCCTATGCTCTTACTTAAACAAGACTAAACAACCCACATTTATGTATCAGCACGAGATAGCACATAATTCACCCCTAAGTCAGTGGTACCTGTTAAAGGCACATAAAGCAAATAGTATGCTGAAGAGAAAGAGTACATTTCAATGACTGTCTTTCTAATATTCTGTCCCTGGATGCGGTGGCTCGCGTACCACGAGGCTCCTCAGTGATGATGTGGAGCTGAAAGTTTGTACTTGGCCTTGGACAGTGCTGGGATCTAATTCCAGCTCTGACAGTTACCAGCTGTGTGGATTTGGGCAAAGCAGTTTACAATGGGGAGCCTCAGCTAACTCCTCAGCAAAGTAGAGATTAAAATACTCAGCTCTCGTTCCAGTTAGATGGGCACATTTCAGAGTTCGTTTGCCTTGGTAATTCTTCAAGGGCAGGATAGTGGTGATAAGCAGGGACTCTGGGGGCCACATGAACTGGATGGAGTCCTGGTTCTGCCATTTGTCAGCACAGCCTTAGACAAGTTATCTCACCTCTCTGAGTTCCTAAGCGGTTTCCTTAACTGTACAGTGGAAATAATGATAGTAACACCTCTCTGATAGGTTATGAGGATTAAGTGAGTTACCATCTGTAATGCACTCAAGTCCATAGTACAAAATACATATTATAGAAATATGTTTTATTTTTTAAAATATTTTTAATGTTTGTTTTTGAGAGAGTGTGAGCAGGGGAGAGGCAGATAGAGAAGGAGATACAGAATCCGAAGCAGGCTCCAGGCTCCCAGCTGTCAGAACAGAGCCCGATGCAGGACTCGAACTCAGGGACCAGGAGATCATGACCTGAGCCAAAGTCAGACGCCCAACCGACTGAGCCACCCAGGTGCCCCTATAAATACGTTTTAAATGAGTAAAGTGAAAACTCACATCCCCTTTGTGTAAGTTGCAAAGAAAGCCCGTGTCATTAATGAAGAAAAGTAGTTTATGTTATTTATTTTTATAAATAGCAAGGCATTTTTAAATATCTTAGTATTTTCTGGAGAAATTAGTCTTGTGTACAGAATGATTAGATTATTTTTTAAAAATAGAAGTTTTAAAAAATACCCCTCCGGACTGAACTAAGTCCAGGAAATGAGAACTCATGTAGAGCACCTCACAGCACTGGGTTCTTGTTGTATCACACTCCATCACTGTTTTGTTTGTAATTATATATTTTTTGTGTATTTATGTGTTGAATGGCCATCTTCCCCACGAATCAGAAAGTTCAATGAGAGTGGGAACTGCACCTTTTATTCTCTGCCTGCCTAGCACCTGACTTAGTGTGTGGCACATAACAGATACTCATTTAAAATATGCCAGCTACATAGAGAACATTAATGTACTCTTTCTCCCTGCATTTTCTTGTAAGGTAATGAATCTCCTGATACTGGAAGCATTCAAGCAATGGAAAAACTTAGGTTCTCTATACCTCTGCATCCCTATCATAGCCTCTCACGGTGACTTTCACAGCAACACTTATTTTTTTTAAATTTTTTTTAACGTTTATTTATTTTTGAGACAGAAAGAGACAGAGCATGAACGGGGGAGGGACAGAGAGAGAGGGAGACACAGAATCGGAAGCAGGCTCCAGGCTCTGGGCCATCAGCCCAGAGCCCGACGCGGGGCTCGAACTCACAGACCGCAAGATCGTGACCTGAGCTGAAGTCGGACGCTTAACCGACTGAGCCACCCAGGTGCCCCACACAGCACCACATATTACATTGTTCTGCAATTACCTGTTTCTGTGTCTGTCTTTTCCCACAGGGCTATAAACACCTGCAGTACTGGATGGGTCACCTTTTAATCCTTGTGACAAGGTCCCATTACCTGTACCCAAGGTGTGATACATGTCTGAGTCCAATAGATAAAATTTGTAAAAGCAACATCCAACAGTCAGGAACAAAAGATAGCAGCCCTTATTTTTATTGCTACAGAAAATCGTAGGCAATCAATAATTCTGTATTCAATTGGCTGCTTTTATCAGGAAAAAATGTGAGCCAGATTTTTCACATCCAAGCTTGTGCTTCAAAGATAATTAGATTCAACCATTCATAAAACAAATATCTATAGAGTGCTTACTATGTGCCAGCCACTGTTCAAGGTGCTGGTTAAATCTTGCTGGGTCATTTGAGACCTAGAGAATGATTTTGCCATTGGGCATTTTTCTCAGCTACCCAAAGGAAACCAGATGTTCCTACTGCATTGCTAGGGTTAGAGAGAGCAAAAGGACTTAGAAGTCTTGGAGACAAACTCTCCATTCTCTAACCTCCACACCTTTGGAGAAGGGAACACTTGATACACAAAGGAAACAGTTAATTAAGCCACAGATACTTCATAGCCAGAGGGTTTAGCCTCCAAAGCAGGTGCCTGGTCATTGGGAAGTCTGGCAGACTTACAGGTCTCATCCCTCCGACCATGATACAACTCCCCTGAAAAGCAACTTCCTTTGTTACTTCTCTTTGATTGTTCTCAATGGGAAGGAAGAAGGAAGTTGGTATTTTCTTTCTTTTTTTTTTTTTTAAACATTTATTATTGAGAGACAGAGAGAGACAGAGCATGAGCATGGGAGGGGCAGAGAGAGGAGGAGACAGAATCCAAAGCAGGATCCAGGCTCTGAGCTGTCAGCACAGAGCCCGACGCGGGCTTGAACTCACAAACCACGAGATCATGACCTGAGCCGAAGTCGGATGCTTAACTGACTGAGCCACCCAGGTGCCTCAGAAGTTGGCATTTTCTATGGCTGGGCATAAGCTGGTAGCTTTATGTCTATAGTCCTGTAGTAGATACAATACTCTGCAATATTGGACCATAGGAAACATCTCATTTCCTTATTTCTCCTCATTTCTCTCAACTCTACCTTTCTGCTCTATGTCCTCACTCAAGTAACTGGTAAAATTAAAAATAATAATAATAAAAAAATAATAATAATGAAATAAAAGTCACAAAGTATCTGGTACAATTTGATCTCAACTCTGGTGGGGAGTTGTTCCTGGTTTCTTCAGCAGTCCAAGGGTCTTACAAGTCCCAGAACATCTGGGAATCACTGCATGCCTCATTCGACTCTGGCCATGGCAGATTTTGTTCAAGCCTGCATTCCTAGAAGTGAGTGGCTCTGCTTGTTGCATATGCAACTGTGGTGCTGGGATCTCAGCAAGACCTAAGTTCACTAGTTGAACTAATATGTAAGTGCCATCTTTGTAGGTCAAATGTAGTCGAATACCAGCAGTTTCCCATAAATCATCTGTTAGATTATGCAAACAAGATTGCAACTTGTTGAAGAGCCAAAGTACTTCCGCTTCCCTTAAAAGCATCCATTCACCACTGATTTGTGCTCATTAAACCAGGCTCCCAGAAGATCTCTCATTGGCAACACCATACTAGCTTAGACGAGCTACTGGCAAAATATACTTCAAAGTAATCACCCCTCCACTGGTCTTCTACAGTGCAGCTGTCCCACTGATTCATTCTGGCTCCCACCCTCTCCTGCCCATGGGGATTATCAAGGCTTCACTATAACTTCCTTATAAAGTATGTTCAAGGAGGAAGTCTTCTATCATCTGTCTCAAACAGTGAGTCATGTATCTATACTTACTGTAGAGCACTCCCTGTGTACCATCCTTCTGCAAGTCAGGTCCAATCCTGGCCTGGGCAGGTGTTCCAAAGAATTTACAAAGCCTTTGAACTTCCCCTACAGAGGCCATTCTCTGAGACAGTGCCTGAAAGATTGGCTTGGCATCTCATTGTGGGACTCCTTCAGTCCCCAGATACGATAGCTCCATCTGATGAGGTCACTGAATGAAATGGACACCTGAGGGAAGCAAAAGAGAGAGGACTTGCAGATTGTTCATGGGAGCAAGGGGGAAGAGCGGTGCCTGGCGAGTGTCCCCTTACCCTTCTCAGTCACCTTCTATCTTTTCTTTCTAAGTCTACTTAGAAACTCTGCGTGAAGGATTTTCTAAGATATGAACTCTTCCAGTTTCTGTGAGTCTTACAGAAATCTAGACAAGTCGCTTCCTCCATGTGAAACATTGCTCCAAGAATAAGCAGAGTTGGATTTTAGCCTCAGCTGACCACAATTCACAATGTGTGGGCAAAGCAGGCCACTGCTCTGAGCCTCCTTTTCTTATCTCTCCCTTCAGCACAATGATCTCTTAGCTCTTTGGACTTGACAAAGTATGCTGCGGATGGGTTTTCAGAGTTATAGATGAGCAGCTACCCAGATAAGCCTGACACTTATTAGGGTCAGGCTGACTCTGGAATGATAAGGATGTAATGTTTAATTCCAGTTTTACCCCTGTCTCTGGGCTAAATCACTCAACACTGCAAAACTCCCACATCAAGAGGCCACTTCAAAACTGTCAGCCTCATGGGGGAGGTTGAGCTCCCTCCAATTTCCATTTCTTTCCCTGTCTTCCAGACAGTGCCTAAAAAGTCATATTAAAAGAGGTGCAGTAAGAAGATATTTAAAAAATGCAGTGGGATAGAATTATCATTTTTAAGGTTCTGCTGTGCACAGGCAGAGATATTACCCCATTGAGTCCTTGTATTAGTTACCTGTGGCTGCTGTAACAAATCAGCACCAATATAGTGGCTTAAAAGAACAAAAATTTATTCTCCTACAGTTTTGGAGAACAGAGTCTAAAATGAGTTTTATTGGGCTAAAATCAAGTTGTCCACAGGGCTGGTTCTTTGTGGAGGCTCCAAGGGAGAATCTTGTTCCTTGCTTCTTCCAACTTCTAGTAGCAGCCAGTATTCCTTGGCATGTGACCACATCACTTCAATCTCTGCTCCCTAATCACACTGCCCTCTCCTCTCCTGCTGTCAAATCTCCTTCTGCATCCCTCTTATAAGGTCACTTGTGATTGTATCCAAGATAATCTCCTTATGGCACAAACCTTAATTTAACCACATCTGTGAAGTCCCTTTTGCTATATAAGGTAACATTTATAGGTTCTGGGGAATTAGGTCATGGCTATCTTGGGGGGGCCACTAATCAGCCTACCATAGTCCTCCTGTCAACTCTATGAAGTATGTATTATCACCCCCATTTTACAGACAGTGACACAGATGGGGTTCACAGCAGAGAAGGAATTTGAAATGCTTCACACATGAATAAATGACAGAACTGGGATTAAACCCACATCTGTCCAGTTTCAAATGATGGGTTTCTTCTGTTATACCCCTGTACCTCCTAAAACTGATAAAATAATACCCCATATATATGGTTTCCAAAGTGGAAACCAAGGATCCCAGTATTTCACTTGGGGAGACCTTCTGTCAAACCATGTATTGGTTATATGACTTTAAACAAGCCTCTTGACCTCTCCTAACCTCAGTTCCCCAATCTGTAATATGGGTGTAACCTAGATGTGAAAACAGAAGTAACATTAATGCTTTGTAATGTTATTAGCAAATATAAATGGGTATATTTCCCACCACCCCTGCTGTCAGAAAGCTGAGGCATAGGGAAGGAATAGAGGTAAGACTGCCCAGTCAGGATAAAGGCCAGCTCATGGGTGCTCCCCAAGGAGAAGAGTGATTCCACACCTCTGTGATACTAGTCCACCAACCTCTAGGTCCTGCTAAGGGAACTTCCAGCTTTGAGGCAAGTGATACCATCCACCTGACTCCAAATAGGGGAGAATTCTACAGCGTCACTGAGGAAACAATAATATGCAAAGACTCAGAAAGCAATGACAGAACAGGGACCTTAATGCCCACTACAGAAGGGATAGGTAAATGTAGTTCCACTTTTCAAAAGAAGCTAACACTATTTCTCTCAGATAAATAATCTCTAAAACCAATATCAAATATCCCTTCAGGAAAATACCCAGTGAGCTTGTGTGTGTGTGTGTGTGTGCGTGCGTGTGTTGCATGAGCATAACAGGATGGAGGGGAAATCTATGTAGGCTGTTTGAGTAAATAGAGTAACCAGAGCACTCACTTTGATCAACCTGGAAATCTCAAGGTGTATCTCAATCTCTGTATGTTCTTTCTGTTAAAGAACTGTTTATTTCTGTTAAATACTGTTTATTTCATTACCTTTCTAGAACATGGCTCTGAGGTGATGATAAAGAGAGAAAATAAAGGCCCAGAGTAGAATAAGTGACTTGTCTATAATAGCCAATGACCACCATTTGGAGATTATTTAGAGTGTAGCAAGATAAACATTTGACTAAGTATATTTCCTTAAATCCTGAGAACAATTCTGAGAAGTATCAGTTACTATTGTACCTATTTTACAAATGAAAGACCTATAACACATAAGTTAAGTAATATGCCCAAGATCCTACTTCTTTTCATAGCTAGTTAGTGGTTGAATTAGGATGGGAACCAAATGCATGCCAGATACTTTCACAATTCCAGCATTAGCACAGATGAGTATGAATTTTCCCCTCCACCCTGCTGCTAGATCACCCAGAGACACTTAACCACTTGCCTCATTTATTCACAGACTCCATAGTCACAGTGGTCCACCTGAGTCCAAGCATGCCATCTTTGCCTTTGGGTAATTGTTAACTTAAATACATAAGGAAGCACCCCCAATAATAGGAAGTTGGGGATGGAGTTTACAGGCTGAGTTTGGATCTTTTTCTTGCTGCCATTTATTATTCCTGTGTCTGGCACAATATACCTAACATCTCTGTACCTCCTAATCCTTATCTTCAAAAGGGGAATAATGGCAGTACCTACCCAATAGGTTAATTGTAAACATCACAGAACTAAATACATGCTTAACTACTTACAAAGTGTCTACATAACGGTGACTATCTATCTATCTATCTATCTATCTATCTATTTATTTATTTATTTATGGCAAGCTGGGAGAATGGGAGACAGAGAGAGAGAGAGAATCCCAAGCAAGCTCTACACTGAGAGCAGAGCCTGATGTGGGGCCTGATCTCACAACCTCAAGATCATGACCTGAGCTGAAATCAACAGTTGTACACTTAACTGACTGAGCCATCCAGGTTCCCTAATGGGGACTACTCAATAAATGTGAGCTACCATTATCTATCATTGTCCACAAACAAAATCTAAGAAAAACCAAGGAGATAAAAGGAAAAGGGACAAGTTAAACTTCCTCACAAGTATCTCACTCAGCTGTGGCAAATCAGTCAAGATATTTGATCTGCATTAACTTCAAAGCTGTGTATTCCCTCTGTGACCTGCATTAAACCCCAAGACGGTTTGACTCACTTGTATCTGTCACCGCAGCCTGAGCTCAGACCAGAAAACATACCCCAAACCACTTCCCCAGCCATCTGTAGGGAATCCACAACTCCAGACTTTGCAAAGGGCCAATGCTAATCTTTTGAATCCTCCCTCTTCCCCTTGTGCCTCCAGCTGAGAAGCTGTTTTTAGAAAGTGTTAGAAGACAAGACTGGGCCAGGTGGCTTCAACTCCTTTCTCTCCTGCTAACCCTGAAAAAATAATTTAGATAGAACCTGGGACTCATGCTTCCATAAGTACAATACAGCCATGCAAAGTGTAAGCTTTTGATGGGATTTTAGGTGGAAAAATCATTCATCATCCCCCAAATCTGCCTAAGTCATCACAGTTTCTCTTCCACTTCCTTAATCTTTAAACCAATACTAGGAGGTACTCAGGGTAGGAATTTTTATCCATCTCACTAATGAGGAATCAGAGTTTCGAAGAATGGACATGATTTCTTTGAGGTAAGTCACCTTGTAAATGGTCATGTTGATTAAACCCCAAACTGCCAGTCTTAATGCCTTTTCCATCATCTAGCCAATCAGTTAGTAAGTCATTTCATGGGAACATTAACTGACTTCCCAGTGCTTTGGGAGGGAAAGCACCATTCTTGTCCTGAAGGAGCTCTCACAGTTCCACTGGGGAGATGGATAAGTAAATCACTAATAACAATAAAGGCTCCAATCATCCAGTAAATCATTCCAAGAAAGTTGGTATGTTTTTTTGTTTGTTTATTTACCTTCAAAATCCAGCATTGATCTATGTCATTCTAAACCCCATAGTTTTCAGGAATGATATTCAAAATAATTGACAAGTGGCATGGCATAGGAACCAACCATGAACAGATGCTGGCTATAATAAGCAGAGGAAAAGGATGGTGCCTACCCTCAAAGTGTTTATGGTCTAATGGGGTAAAGTGTTCAAAAATTAAAAACGAAAGCCTGGATGAGAATAGAAAAGATCATGTAAATGTTCTTGGATGTACAATGAAGTAAATCTTGAAAAATAATATAAGAATTTGCCATGTGGACAAAGTGGGAGGAGGGTTGTTCTAGGGACAGAGAACTGAATGTACAAAGTCTCAGAGCCCTCTAAGTTATTTCTTTGATTTTTTTACTTAAAAATTTTAAGTTGCTAAGATCCTTAGGGGTTGCTCATTTGGTAACCAGGGCACTGAGAGCCAAGGAAAGGAAGGGATTTCCCCAAAGTCACACAGTAAGTTGATGTGCATCAGGACTTGAACCCACTTAAAGCCAAAGCTCCATCCGCTCTGCTATGCTGACCAGAGAATTTACCTAGTGATTGATTACGCAGCTGATTTGCCCTATTCAGTTGAGCAGGAAAGCTCTCCTCCAGGTTACAACTCATTCAATGATGACTTTCAGCTTTTTGTCCTTTGTCATCTAAGGAAAAATCAGAAGAGATAAATAGAATACTGAACAAAGACTTGCAGACAGCAAGTTGGGGAACCTTGATGCTAAACAAATGCATGTGATTGAATGACCAGCCCATTGTGTTGGATCAGAGCTCATTCTTTGCTTTGGGAGAGATTTCTGGCAATTGTAGAGTCACATGGGATTTTTGGATGGGAGTTAGCACACTAGATGAATCCCAAGAAGAGGAGGAGGTTGGGAGCAATGGAGTGGCTAAGCAGGTGGGAAGCAAGTGATCCTATAGGAAGTGGGTGCCAGACTTCTCAAGGACATGGATGCTTGACTGTCTCAGCTCTAGTCCTGGCCAACATTCAATTCACTGGCTGATCTGTCTGGAAAAACAACAACAAAAAAAAGCTTTACATTTAACAGACCTTCAAGGAAATGAGAATGATCTCACCTGAGGCAAACCCTTATGTTCCCTCCAAACCACAGCCTCCACCAGCAGCCCGTGAGGGAAGATTACACACAAGCAACAACAATGTCAGTCTTTGGCCAAGAACTCCATGCAGAGGTGTTTACAAGTATTCACTCCACTCTCTCACATGGAAAAAAGCACTTACAGTACCAAGAAGGGAAGACTATAAGAGATTTGATGCCAAGAGGTGTGGCCTCTGCCAAACAGGAGGATGAATGGTTATTAATTCTATAAACATCCTCTGTTGTAATGTCTAGGGTGAAAAGCATCCATGGTAGCCTTGGGCAAGTCATTTCTCCTCTGCGGACCCCCTTTCTTCATCTATGCAATGGATGTATTGGACACAACAATCTAGCTTTCCTCTCATGTTCTGTGAGTGAAAAAGGAAGAACTTAATGGTAAAGCACAGCATGTCAAACATTCAATTGTTCCTCCATTATGTAATTTATTCAATAAACATTTACTGAGTTTCTGCAATACCCAAAGCTCTGTGCTAGGCGTAGAAAAATCAGGTGTGATCCCTGTCCTCTGGAAGCCTAGAGTGTAAGAGGAAAACCTAGACATACAAATACCAAGTACAAATAATGAATATCCTAACAGAGTTCCCAAATGCTATGGTGGATGGAAGCACTTCTTATGGAAGAAATCCAGGAAGTTCCATCATGAAGTTGGATCAAAACTAGATGATAAGCCTATGTGAGGAGGTGGAGGTAAGGATTCTAGGTAGAGTACAGCATTGGCCAAGGTTCAAGTATTGGAGAGCATATGCAGACCCATTTGCCTGTAATGGAGGCTGTGAAAGGTCAGGGATGGATGGAAACAATTCCTTGTCTGGGCTCCTCTTACTCAAAAGCCAAGGCATGGCTCAAGATGCCACATAGGTTTTGGAGAAAATTCCTAAAATTTGTTTCTCTTCTAAATATGCATAAATAAAGCTAGTCATGTCTTGTCTATGTTATCAGAATATACTTCTATTATAGTAGTTTAATGCTAGTAATATTCTTGTTTGTTTGCTCCACTGGCCTATTCTTGCCTTGAGGGCCAGCCTGGTGATATTTGGCTTTGTTTTCCCTCTGATTGGCTAAGCCACCCATAGTAGACCCTGGTCAATGGCTGTGGAATAGTACGAGAGTAGGGGGGTCAGGTTGGGGACTTTCCCAAAAGTCATATTTATTACCTAGTTTTCTGGCATGCTCTCTTATCTCAATTAAATACACACATAATTGCAAATATATGTTGATTACATATTATATGTGAATATAACCTATATGCCATATGACATGTACTCTCTACTATTCTAATGTTTTAGCCCCTAACCTGAAACATAAACCTGGTAGAATCTGGAACACCAAGAGGCACAGAAGCATTCACTACTCGTTAAAAGACACAGCCTTGTGCTACTGCAACATACTTTGGCTAAAACACAGAATTAAAAGCTTCCAAAACAACCAACATTTGAATCAGCCAAAATGTTCAAAAGTTCACATGGGCTGTTTTATGACATGACTATTTATGGGCTTTCTTGCTGTTGGGAAAAGTCACTTAAGCAGAGAATCTTAGAATGCCAGAGCCATAAGGATCATAGGGATGACCTAACCTTGTTGCACTTTTTCCAGATGGAGAAACTGAGTCCCTCAGCAATAATAACAACAAGGAATTGTATCATTCATTATTAAAAGTAGGCAGATAAATAAAGCCTTCATTATTAGTGATCAATTAAAAAAACAAGGGTCTCCTATTTAGCTGTACAGAACAAAGAAATCTATTTTCCATATTTAGATGGTGACTGTTGTACAAGCAGTTTTATATAAGTCAATAGGGTATAAACCATTTAAATATCATCTACAATGTTCCTGGGCAGTGATGTGTAATAGAAAGAACTATGGAGCCCAGTGTTGTCATCAAAACGCTTCCCGGGTGTGTTGCCTAAGTAGAGTTAAGTTACTTCTCCGAACCTCTGTTTCTCCGTCTGTCAAGTCTGTCAAAGGGGATGACACCAGCACCTCTTGGAATATGGTGTCTGTGAGCATGTAACGAAATAATATCCATAAAGTACTTTGCAGAGCATCTAATACAGACCTCATACAGGCGGGCCCAGCGATAGCCACAGGTTACGCAAGGCCTCGTCTCCCTCCACTATCACAAAACCACTGAGTGTTGTGACAAGCTCAAGTGTGGGTGCCGGTGCCCTAGCTGCCTCCCCACTGCCTCAAATGCCTGTGTGTGCCCTGCGGATACTCCGTGCATGCTAACACCAAACGAATGGATGACTCAGAGCTTGGAAAGAATCCACAGCAGGCTGGAGAGCAAAGGCACAGTTTATGTCTCAAAGATTGAGTTGTTACCTTCCCCTCCCCCGTGTGCCGGACACCTTTCCACATTGAGAAGAAACTTCAGAGACCTTTCCCCAGGAAGTGCGACGTAGAAGACAGGCCCACTCAGGGGCAGTGGGGCCGGACGGTGAAGCCTCTGAACAGCTGGGCACGGCTCCCTCCCACACAAGGGAAGCCGGGCAGATCTGCGCTCCCAGCACTGCCCCACCTGCTAAGCACTAATCCCGAGTTCTCTCTCTCAGCTGGCCCAGAGAAACCCAAACGCCCCATGCTTCTGAAGGGCTTTATCTCCTCTTTCCAGGAACTGAGCTCGGCCCCTTTCCGAGGTGCCGCCCGCGGAGCAGCTGCCGCCCTGAGCCCAGGCGAGCTCTGGGTGGCGGTTTCAGCCTACCCGAGTAGCAGAGCTGGAGCCTCGGATCCTACTCCCTCCCAGTCCCTGGGCTTCTGTCTCACAATTAGAAAATCCGTTTGGGGAGCAGAGCAAAAATCACACCTAGCTAACAGCTGCTCCGGGTCGGGGGTGGGGAAGGGGAGGAGGCGAGGGAAGCTGGAATTCCTACTTTCGCCATAAATTGTATGCAAATGGGTTCTTTTCCTGGCAGGGAGCAGGGAGTGAGTGCGTCTTTCATGAGCTAACCCCGTTCCGCTGGGAGGGCTGTTCCTTTAATTCACCAACTGAAAAAGTAGGAAAGGATGTCTGGAGGCGAGGCGTCCCATTACAGAGGAAGGAGCTGCTATATAAGCCAGCCAAAGCTGGCTGCGCTGGCCACAGCCTGCCTACTGTCACACGCTCTCCCGGGCGCGCAGACACACACCGGCCTCTCCTCTGCACAAAGACTGTGCGGCTGGGGGTGACAGTGGGGGCAGCGCACGTGGGAGCCCCGCTGCTCACAGCCAGGTCCTTATTCCATGGAGCTGGTTCATTTAAGGATCTAGGTCTTTCCCAACTCCGGAAAGGTAAGTGTGCTTCACCCCCATCAGCAAAGATCGTTATGGTGCACTGCATTCCCGGGACCAAAGATGTTGTGGATTCATAATTATAACACTTTTGCTGTGTCTTCGCTGCCGGTAAAATGGGGTGTTTGTTGTGATCCGATGCGCCTCGATTGTCTTCTACTTGTGACTTCCAGTCTTGTAGATTTTTGTTGTGTGTCGGTGGGTTTTACTTCTAGGAACAGCCACACGTGGAAGGAACTTTTGGCAAAGTTTTTATCTCTGCGTTCTTCAGAGGAAAAGTAAGAATTTTCTCTTAGCTCCCTGCCTGGCTGATTTCACCTGTGAATGTTTTTGTTTGAGAGTTAGAGAGGTGGAAGTTGAAGGTGGACATCGTTCATGGCCTCCCTGTGGGATGGGTTAAGGGAAGGTCGATAGAGGGTTGTAGAGAGAACATTAAGATTGTATTTCTAAACGGTGTTCACCTTACAGTTTACAAAAGTTTTGTGTCCATCTATCATTCCACAGCATCCTCCCTGTGGCTAGGCACGGAAAGGGATGAGGCCAGAGGGCAGAGGGAGGAGGCGACTCCTAGGGCCACATGAACAACTATGGACTTCAAGGTGGGAGCGGTAGACACCAGCTTTTATCCTGAAGGGCAGGGGGCCTCCCCATCGATTCCTTCCTGAGTCACTGATCCTTGGGCTGGGTATATGTGCGTTTCCAGGGTGCTTAGGGCCAGGAGTATCCTGAATCTTTCTAGGATCACCTCTCCCTCCTCACCTCTCCCTCCTCACCTGTCATCACAGAAAGCCCTGAGAAACACCTTGACCCAGGGTTGGGAAGCTCTACCTGGAGGGTTGTGAGAAAAGCACAGGGGTTCCTCTCTTTCACCAGTGTAATAAGGGGATTAAGAGCTCAGGTTTTGAAGCCAGGGGTCGGTCACTTTGGTATCCCCACCTCCCACCATCAAAGATGTTACACCAATGACAATATGTAATCTCTATGAGCCTTAGTGTCCACTTATCAAAAATGGGAACAATAACTTCTGTTGTCATTATGAGGAGGAATGAGGCATAAAGCATTTGGGAAAGTGAGTGTTCAGTAACTGGAGGTTTGGATAATCATTGTCATTATCAGAAACAGCCATCACCTCGGAAGTTAAAAGAGGCATTTAGGCAATCTTGGATTGTTTTTCATGTGTTCCTCACTCCCTTACCCCCAACCCCCATTTTTTTAATCTCACAAGTCTGAGGGTGTCTCACTAGGCTGGCAGGTCGGAGACTTGGCTGTATTTTATAAGCAGGACATTGTTCTGGCGCAGGTCGGGGAAAGGGAGCAGCCCGAGGGCTGGAGGTAAATGTCGAGTTCTGACTCCAGATGCACAAGGTTTTGAGTTTGGGCGTTTGCAGATTCTAAAGCTGTCAGCTATAAAGTACGATGCTGCCCGGGGACTCTTTGGAAATGCTTTCCATCCAGAGTGAGAGCGGGACAGGGGAGCTCCACTTGAAGAATGAATGCCTCTTTTTCATGTTTTGTGGACCTTTCCCCCTTTTTTATGAAGGTTTCCCATATGTGCTTTAGAAATAAAACCTGCTGCCCACCCCAGCCAGCTTCCCGCCTTGCCCTTCGATATGGTAAGCCCACTTGAGGACTGGAGGAGGTTTGTTCAGTGCTAAAGAAGCCTGTGGAAAGTTTGCTGGCATTGTATGCATCTCATCCCATTTCAGTTGATGTAATTGCGCGTTGACCATGTGTTTCAGGCAGGTGACGGCGTCTGGGGGAAGAAAAGGGTGGCAATATGAATGTTCTCTGGTTTGCTCAGAACAGTGTGAATCAGATAAGGATTGAAAAGGAGGTATTACCAGCTTTACAATCTTTAAAGTATTTTTTTTCTATGCTTTGTTTGAAAAAACCCAGCTTCCCTCTCTCATCTTCCACTGTACTGCCTGTATCCTCCTCCCAAAGAAGTTACTGATCTTCCAGCCTTCAGTGATGTTGTCATATAAAGAGGGTGACGATCTGTATCTCTCAGGGCTCTTGTGACATCCAAATGAAATAATAGAGGGCAGACTCAGTATCTGACACATAGTAAGGGCTCAATAAATAGAGGGCTTTTGTTGGTGTTTTTTGGTTTTCTTGCTTATCAACTTATAAGGACTTATCTGAAATTAATGTCCTAAGATGGTGGTTTTCAAGCTTTTATTTAGCCATGGAAATATTCATTAAAGGACACTGATGGCAGAACTCCAATATGAGAGGTAAATGTGGGGCTGCTTTGGTTGAAGTGAGGGTGGAGGTTCCAAAACTCTCCCCTTTGTTCTCAGCCTCTGGTACGTTTCCACAGAACCTTGAATGACACAAAACACAGTATAAAATAATGGACCCAGGCAGTGTGCATTCAAGCTGCGATTCTGCACTTCAACAGGGTCGTTTGCCCCTTCGGGTCCTCACCTGTAACAGAAGCCAATGCAATTCCCCAAGTAGTACAGTAGATAAGAATATAAGAAGTTTAAAATGCTTAACAAAGGAGGATTCTTTTAATTAATCTTGAGGATAACAATAGCCAAAATGTATGGAGAGCCTACTCTATCCTTAAGATCCCTTGTGTACATCATCTCACTAAATATCCACAGTATGTCTCTGAGGAATGGACTATGCCTACTGGAAAAAGACATGGCTTGAAGGGGGGAGTGAGCAAATAATTTTTCCAGAGTCCTAGAACACAGACTGATGGAGCTGTTTTTCAGACCCATGGTCCCCAAATCAGAAGCACATTCCACCGTGTCCCTTCTGAATGCTGCTGCTTCTTGCACTACCTTTAGAAGGAAAAAAAAAACAACAACAACCTTCCTTTCTGACTAAATCCACCCCTCCAGCCAGACTGTGGCCACCCTTAAATACAGCAGTAGCCTGATCATATAACCAGAATGGAATTTGGAAAGGGAATTCAAGCTGACAGAATGAAAAACATGTCCCCTTTAATCCTGCCCTTTCTAATGCTCACAATGAACCAAGTACACCTACTCCCTCCTCCCCCTGGATTTCTATGGACAGATAGCCATGTTTTCTTACAGGAAAATAATACCTAGCTGGTGTAAAACACAGTCCTTCCAGACTGAAGTCATTTTAGTTTGAAAAGTAGGAAGGAGATAACAAACCTTTAGTTCACTCCAAATACCCAACCCCTTTGTGATGATAAAACACACACAGTAATTAATACTGAGGGCTAACTGTGTATCACTTATGTGAGAGGAGGGTTTGTCTATGGTTTTTCATCTAATTCTCACCCTAACACTGCAAGTTATAAATCATTTGCTCCAGTTTTATGGATAGAGAACCAAAGCCCAAAGAAGTTAAGTGGCTGACATGAGGGTTTTCCATAAGTGAGGAGCACTGTTGGCTTTGAAGCCAAACCCTCTGACTAAAACTCTACTATTCTTTCCACGATGCTGTACTGCTTCTGGTAGTCAGGCAGGGCTGACCTCACAGAACCTTGAATGATGTCTTTCAGTGATTGGCCAGATGGTAGAGAAACCCCCAACTGGCATTGGTGTCTATTGACTTTACAGAACAGCCCTGCCTGTATCATTTTTCATGGTGCTCAGAAAAGGTCAGCTCATGGTGGTGCACTTCTCTGCCTGGAAACAGAAAAGTTCAAATTTCAGCCGAGAGAGAGAGAGAGAGAGAGAGAGAGAGAGAGAATGAGAATGACACTAAAAGTAGCAATCTGGTTATTCCTGTTAGTTTTCATCCCAGGAAAGTAGGCATATATACTTTGCTGTGCTCTGCAAGCTGGAGCTCATGGAAAGTGCAAGGCTGTACCTGTCCCTGCACCCTCTTTGAGAGTCAGGTGAACAGAGCACCTAATTTAAAAGGGCCGACTGGGGTCCAGAGTGCAATCAGTGTGCCCAGTCTTGGGGCAGTGAATCTCAGGATGATCAGGAAATGGTTGTAGGCTCCAAGCCACAAATTTCCCTGAAGTCTCAGAGATGAGGGTTATGGTTCAATCGCTTCTCACTTTGAGACGATCAACGGGAATTCCCATGAATCTAAACCCCGCCAGTTCGAATACCTTCAACATGTTGGGAAACATGAGATGAAGGCTTCCTTCCAAGGGGACAACTCCCTCAGAATCCTGCAATCTCCAGGCAATAATCCCATCTGTGCAAAAGATAGCGGTGGCCTTGCCTACCATAAAAGGGCTGTACATACCTTATAAGTTCTTGGTAGAGGAGAAAAGTCTGTGTACCTACCTGATTCTAACCTGGGAGACCAGACTTTTATTTCAGTAATTCCCTTATGCCTAGAATTTTTTTTTCTGTTTCCTTCTGCCTTGTCTCATATTTCTGGCCTCTATTAAGCAGCAATCTAATTCAATACTATCATTGCATCCTTTGACCCTCCATCATGGAATAAAAGCAAAATGCCCACCCTGAAAGTAGATTGTGAGAGTAAAATCCCTCCCATATGCATTTCTAGTCTATTTGCACATGGAAGTGAAAAAAATCATGTCAAGTTGTCTCAGATTTTTGAAATTTCCAGAAATCCACAAGTTCTTAATTATATAGCCATGGTAACTCAAATAGTTTTGGTTGGCCCTCTAACACCTACCCACCCCTCAACACCCTGTGTCAAGAACCAGAGAGATTTTTGTAAGCTCTGAAAGTAGACAGCTTTGCTTCAGAACTAACTGGTTAACTCTTACCCTGGAGGAGATGAGTTGGCTGCTACTAACTTCTGCATGAATGGGTCCAGAAAGTTCTTTTAGCAGGGGTGGAGGAGGTGATTGTAATAGCTAACATTTCCTGACAGTCATTATGCCATTTCATCATCAACCGTCCAGCAAGTGTAACTGTCCCCCATTCAAACACAGGGAACCTGAGGCTGAAAAAGTTTAAGTAACCTCCTCAACACCACACAGATAGTAAATGTCTGAGCCAGAACTCAGACCCAGCTCCCAGTCCTGCACATGTGGCTATAACCATTAGGATATGCAAGCCATACTCAGCACCTTAATTCTGTCCATCTCTTGACAACAAAGAGGGCCGGACACCACAAAGCTGAGAAAGAATCAAAAGCTGATGAGCTTTTTTTCAGACCACCATGTTCTGTTCAGCTGGGCGGCCACTGTATTTATCTTCAGCTTGCTCCTTCTGGTTTCACTTTCTGTGGAAACTGTAATCAAATAATTAGCCTATAATTCCTAATGTAATGTGTTTCCTCTACTGGGCTCTAAGCTGCCTGAGGGTGAAGCCTGACTCACTCCCCGCACCCTCTGCCAGTCTGAGACCTGAAGCATGAACACTCATAAGCAAGTGCTGCCTGGTGCAACCAGGCTTGCCCTGCAGGCTGCCTGAAATACCCCTCTTCCGGGTTCCCACAGAGCTCTCTACTTCCCCCACTGACATCTGTGTATCATGTATACTTCGATAATCACCTCCCCCCACCCCACCTGCCTGCACACCCCCAAGGTCAAGATCATCGGTGAAGCAGGAACTGTGTCTTGCTGGTGCTTGTGTTCCCCAAAGCCTAGCTACCTGCTGACAGGTACCAGGCCCTTAGTAAGTTGTTGTTGAAGAAACTCTGCTGTCCCAAAGCAAATGGAACAATAGCGCAACACTGCCTTGCTTCTGAACTGAGTTCTATGGTTTATGCTGGATAAATTTTCAAGAAAGTAGGATACACATGAATTTATAAGTGTATAAAATAACTTTTCCATGCCTCACTTTTGGATGGTCCCAGAAACTATAAATAACCTGACAGATAGGTAAACTGAGGCCTAGAAAGGTCATCATCAACACAGAGTAGGAAGTGGTGGCACTGTCGTTCCTTCCCACGCCAACTCCCGTGACTATGCTTCTTCCACCACGCCACTTAGCACTCGGGTGTTATTCCCATTTTTCAGATAAGAAAGAGGTTAGAGACAGCAGGCTACTTTCTAGAGGGATATTTACACTTTTAAAGGGTAGTTCAGTAGAGAGGGCAATACTTAACAAATAAGAGAATTACTAGTGGTGGACTTCAGGCAAGGGGATGCTTTGAAGGATTAGGAGAACCCAACTTTTATCACCCAGGGCCCAGGGATGTGTTCAGGGGTAAAACCATACTTAGTAGATAGAAGAAAGATGGCAGAGACTCAATATTGAGTGCAAGTCAGCATATTTTTGTTCAGAACTCGAAGCCTACAAATGCAGCATAGGGAAGTCCTGGGTTGTAGCAGTGCACTGGGGATCTCTGCTAGGCATGCAGTGCAACGTGAACCCATGTAACCCCACTGCAGAAGTGACACACCACAGCCAGAAGGAGGGAACCTGGAGCGACACTGGACGCTGTGTCACCCAGAGACTAGCAGGAACACCGCATCCAGTAGGCACCCAAGATACGAAATAACAACAGTAGCAATAATAGTAAAGCATGTGAGTGCATCCAGACAAGAAAGCCATGACTTTCCACTTAGGGAAGAAACAGTCTGGGAGAGGCAAATACCTAGGGAGCCTCGATGCAAAGGAGGGAACCCACCTGTTGGGGAGCTCAGGGAAGAGAAACTCAGCTCATGCTGGGCATAGGCACCTTTAGTTCTACCCCCAAGGGAAGTCGTCTGCTCCTTGGGAAACTTATGCCCTGGGTCCTGGGATGGTCACACAGAGGTAGCTTGTTGCAGAGATGTCACAGTAGAGTGTTTCAACTCATAGGTAGGTTGTTAAAAAATGTTTTCCTCAGAACCCACAGAATTTTGAAATTAAAAGGGCTCATTGGCAGCCTCTAAACCAGGGGCTTGGAGACTGGATTTAAAAGACTCCTCCAAGGTGATTTGGAGGCTCCCACAGAGAGATGGAGAGGCCAAGCAGGGGCTCCATTCAATCTTATTTTAACTTAAGCCCCTCCACTTTTACCTGTTTTGTACATGGAGCTTCCTCATGAAATGTTGTTTGGTGAAGGAGTTTTGTGGCAAAATAACAATAATAATAATAACAATAATAATAGCAATAATAATAATAATAATAATGTTTTTGTAAATTGCTGGCCTAGTTAAACTCCCCTCGTTTGGAAGATGGGGAAATAGATTCAGAGGAGAGAAAAGTCCTCCTAAGATCTCACGCCAGTTGGCAACAGGCTCAGGACTCAGTCCGAGGTCTTCTGACTCTTGCTCTTGGAAGCCAGGGACAATATAAAAAATGTCAGAGTTAATATATTATTTAAAAAGGGAAAATTAACAGAGTCTTGCTCTCTGAACAGCTTTAGTGCGCACGGGTTGAGGCAAGAGTCCACTGTATTTGTTATCTCTCACTGCATAACAAATTGCTGTGAAACTTGGTGGTTTAAAACAACACCCATTTGTTGTCTTATAATGTCTATAGGTCAGGAATTTGAGCATACCTTAGCAGGACATTCTACTTTCATGGTTTCTCACAAGACTCAGTCACAGTGTTGGCCAGGATTGGGGTCTCATCTTAAGGTTCAACTGAGGAATTATTAGCTTCCAAGCCCACTTACGTGGTTGTTGGCTGCATTCAGTTTCTTGAGGTCTGTTGGCCCAAGGCCACTCTCAGTTCCCTGCCACATGGACCTCTCCAGCATGGCCATTTGTTTCATCAAAGCCAACAAGAGAGAGAGAGCCTGCAAGCAAACAGACATCACAATCATGTGCAGCTTAATAGTGGAACTGATATGCAACACCTTGGCCATATTTTGTTTTGGTTAGAAATAAGCCACGAGGCTGTCCCACACTGAAGGGAAGGAAATTGCACAAAGATGTGAATAGCAGAGACAGTATCATTGGAGCCCATCTTAGAGCTTCTCTGCCCCTCCAACAGTCCAATGTTACCTATTTCTGACAACTTCTTACCAACAACAAGTTCACCCAATCCACCTGCACTTCTGTTAATGAGCAATCAGGAATTATGGCAGCCACTAGAGGTGACTGGGTCTTAATTAAGCTTTCTATCCATTTATAAGGGAGAGCCAGATGTTTTGCATTAGATATCCTAGTTCACTGTGGAGCCATAATTCATCTTGAATATCCCAGGACAGGATCTTTCAAGGCAATGACTTCAAATACATTTCATTCAGTGACAAGACATTGAAACTGAAACTGAAACTCATCCATTGTCTCCCCTCCCCAATCTATTCTGTTAGCAGATGTAAGGAAGACTAAAATTTGAGACTAATTCTTTCTCCCTTTCCACTTTTTCCTTACTATGCCACCATACTCCAACTCTTGTGGACTCTATTGCCTTAACAAGTAAATCAGATCATTGCCTCCCCATCCACTCCCTCATCCTCCTACTTCAGGTCGTGCATCTCACAGATAGACCATAGCAATGGTTTCCCCATTGGACCCCATCCCTCCAGACTTTCCTTTCAATGTGTCCCTCAACCTGGGTTGTAGGTCAACATTCCCAGGCTTAAAGGTTCCCAAATGGTTCTCTTCTGGCCACAGGAAAAATTCAGATCTCCAACCTGGCATTCAGTTTCTTTCATGGTCTGGTTTCTGGCCTCCAAACAGACCTTTTACTTCAGCTATAATCCATGCTTTCAACACCAACTATTTCATGCTTTTTATGCCCTGGCAAATATCACTTCCTCTTTCCTAGAATATCTTTCCCTATGTTTTTCACCTACTCATAATCTTCTTTTAAAATTCAATTCAGGAACCACCTTCCTCCTCTGGGTCGATGAGATGTCCCTTTATTGTCATCCCCTTCCACCCCATATTTTTTTCTGTCATCACCGTTATCATGCTGGAATTGCCTGTCTGCTCATAGATCAACTCTTCCTGTCAACTCTTGAAAGGAGAATTTGTATCTGGTTCATATGAAATTGAGCACAACTGAAATAAAATTAATCTTCAACCACAGACAGGAGTCCTTGCTGTGTCCCAGATTTGGACCTCCGCTGCCTCATCTGAGTTTATTCAGAAAGCCCAGGCCTTGAAGTTGTTTTCATGCCTTGCCCTCTAGGCTCTCAACTGTGCAGAGTGATGTCATAACATGTGACAGGAGGAAGCCAGCCTAGTTCTGGGACAGGAAACCGTCTCAGGACGCAGACTTCAAGGAATGCCCTTGCTTTCAGAGGAGGCCTCTGGGATCAAAGCATGCCCTGCCTTGGATTTGGAAAAACCAGTACCAAGGACAGAGGAGACCTGTCTGGGGATTTGAAGCTGAGTCACAAGAGATCCAAGTATCTGGAGGTTATAACAAGGATCAGTCTACAACCGGTGGGAGTAATGAAAGGACACCAGGGAGGGATGGAGACAAAGAGCTCTGTATCTTAGGACATGAATAAATTCATAGCCCGGTGGCCAGGGGAGGATTGGCTAATGGTTAAGAGTATGGCATTGGCATTAGTTCTGGGTTCAAGAGCTTGATATTTTCTTGTTAACGTAATCTTGACCAAGTCTTAACTTCTCTAACCCTCATTTTCAACCATATTAAAGGCAAAATAGTAGCACCTACTTCAAAAGGTTATTGTGATGATTAAAATACATAAGTGAGCATGAATTGCTTAACACAGCACTGGCACTTGGGCATAAATGTTTTATTGTCATTGTTACCTGTTGTCACAATTGTTGCTGGTTATGAGGCTCCATTAGACAAGCAGTTCCCCAGACTGTGGCCTGTGGCACACTGTACTCATGAGATGCACCTGTAAAAGTTTTCTGTGGACAAAGGGGTTTAGAGGACACTTGGCACTGTGTCATGTTCTTGGGAATTCTTACTCAATACATGGTTCTAAGGGTGGAGATATAGTAGATAAAGGAACATTCAAGATCCTTATAAGCTCTTCATAGAGTTTCCATTATAGTGGAAGGAGGTAGATGATAACAAGGAATCAAACTTATAAGTACAATTTCAGGCAGGTATTTGCTAAGAATAATCAGAAAACACAGTAAAGGAATAGGCAATGACTGGTGGTGAGTGGGATACTCTTAAGTAGGGTGAGACATGGAGATGACATTTAAGCAGAGATCTGAATGAACTAGGGAAGTGAGCTCTGTAGATAGTGGATAGGAGTTTAGATTTTATTCTCAGAGTACATGCTCTGAGAAACCTATAGCAGTTAACCAATTCAGCTTTGTTGAACCCAATACCCCCCAAGTCACTTGACCACAAATGCCATTTTCCACAGGACATGTACCTAAAAACATCTTGGAATATAAACTGGTAAATTCTGTACTAGAGCACAAGGCTTCATAGATTTTTTTTAAAGGACTATAAATTTGCTCTCACTCATCTGGACCTACAGTAAAAAGTCCAACAAACCACTTGGGCTGAAACGGGCATGTCCAGAGCAAGAAAACCTAGTTCTAGAGGTAAATACTTGCAGGGTGTCACCCTAATTAGCAACTCTTTTTGGCCAAGATGATCGATGAGCACATCCAGGCTTCAGTAGACTCTGGAATCCCATCTCAGGCCAAAGGAAACTTGCCAACATCTGCCTAAAAGCTAATAAGTGTTTGCAAACAGTACACCTTGGCTTAAGCATTCTCCAAAGGGGACGTGTACAAAACATGAGGTCTCCCAGCCAGAGGCTCTGGAAGAAAGAGGTCAGATATTTCAGTGCTTACAAAGAGACAGCCACCAGATTGCTACTAAAGATCTAGGAAATGGAAGGTGAAGGTGTCTGCTTGGGCTCTGATCTCTCTATTGAGCAGTGCTAATGTAAATTTCCACCTGATATGAACGGCAGGAAGTTGCTTGGTTAATCAGCCCAGCGGAGTAGTTGAGAACAAGCATTTTAGAGTCACAAATTAGGGTCCAAGTGCTGACTGTCCCTCTAAACCAGTCATTGAATCTAGTTAAGTCTTGATTCATTTAACTTTCAGATATGCATAATAATACCTGTCTCACCAGGTTGTCATGATGAATGAAAAGATATATGATAACATGTATAAAAATCATCTAGCATAAGGCATGGCACAAAACAGGTATATAGCAGGCTCTCAACAAAATGTTAGTTTCCTTCCTGTCCAGTTCAATCTGTATTTGGTTTTATAATAGCTATCATTTTCTAACAAACTACTATATTCCAGCAAGGGTCAGGAAACCACCAGGTGGTGGCTTATTTTTGTAAATAAAGTTTTATTGGAACACAGCTATGCTCTGGCTACTTTCTCTGCAATAGTAGAGTCTTTGTGACATAGAACATCTAGCTGCAAAGCCTAAGATATGTGCTATCTGGTCACTTAGAAATAAATTTACTGACTCCTGCCAGTGTGCTAATTTAGATATATAATTTCCAATCACCAGAGCCTACCAAGGTTTATATTATTATACTTATACGTATAAAGGGATTGAAGCAGAAACAAAAGCTCATCTAGTAAGTCCCAATCCAAAACCATAATGCTGAAGGAAGCTTCAAAGAACGACAGAAGAGTGATTCATTTGTGTGAATTATCCTCGATTTCCCCCCGACCACCTCTGTCTTTTATCTCTCTCAGGCTAAATTTCTTGATTTTCCTGCTGAATTAAATGTTGAATTAAATGTTGCTGCCAGAAGGGATCCCCTTCCTCTTTTCCTTATTTGTTTATTTCTTTCAAAATGAAAGTTGTAATTCCTAAACCCTCTGGAAGACCCTCATGCCTTGACTGATTTCTTAGAAACAATAACTCTGTTTTTAGTTGTACATAGCATGAGGGCCAGTTTTCCAAAAAGGAGAGATTTGTTAAGCTCCTCTGTCTGCTACTTCTCACTTTATCTTCCTCTCACTTACTCACTTTCTCTCCAGGCCAGACTCAAAGAGAGTAGGCTGTTTCCAGGGGCTTTAAAGATTTGCCTGAGACACAATTATTATAGAGCATTTGGCTCTGTGCCCCTCTCAAGTTCAAAACTGTACATTAAATGGCTATGTGCACTCCAGAACCCCAGACCCACCCTCCCAAAGGGCCCCATTTTAGGGATCCAACAACTCTACTTGCATCAGTGATATTGGATGTCATCTGTGATATTTATTGCATAAATATTAATTCTTTAAACTGAAAAAAAATGAATCTTGCTTAAAAAGATAAGTTGGTGTAGCAGAAAGAGTATAGGATTTGGAATTCTACGACTGAGTTATTAATTCTGAATCAAATAATTACTGCCTGGGCAAGTTATTTCATGTTCTGAAGCCCTCAGCTTTAATAACAGTAAAATACGAACAGTGCTTCCTAACTCACAAGGTTGCCATCATAATTAACTGGCATCTGTTAAGTTCCAGGCACAGGATACATGTGAAACTATCTGTGTCACTCATGGTTTACATTGGTAGAAATTCTCCATCCAGGAGCTTTACACTCAGAGACTGGCCATAGTTAATCATCACTCCCATCTAATGTGTAAAGAAATGGAAGGAGAGGGTCTAGATTTGTTCCAAATCTGCACTTTCCCTATTGTGTGTCATCAAACCAAATCCTGTGATGTATTTCAAACACAAAATAATCAAATAGCTTTGGAAAACACTATAAACTCTCCTCCTCTTGGAGATTTCCAATGAACACAAACACATTAAAGACTCTGGAAACCCTGAAGTAAACAAAGCTGTAAATTTGTTTGGTTTAAAATAGCATTTGGTTTAAAATAGCATTTTCCAAACATGTTTTTCCCTTGCATTAATATTTGCCAACATGTTGTAGATTCCACTTTAGAAAATGCTGCCTATAGTTATAGAACTAATTAAATCCAAGTCAGGGGTTAGAAATATCTCTATTTCTCAGGCTCATGTACAGCTTCCTGGACATTATCCAGAAATCATAAAGTTCCTTCATTGTTACTGTGGACCCTGACAACTGGGTTTTTTGGAAGTTTGCCTTTTTACTTTGGTTGTGCAAACCACACTTTTACATCAATCAAGGATGACTGCAAAGGTGAGGGTTAGGAATGGGGTCTCTGACATGTGAGCCAGTCCATCTGAATTAAACCCCTGCTCCCCTCTGTCTACCTGTGTGAGCTTGAGCTGTTTCCGTTTCCTCATCCCTAAGCTGAAAAAATAAAGGTAGCTACCTCATAGGTCTTGGAGAGAATTCAACGAAATACCCACACAAGATACACATGAAGCAATTCTTGGCACAGATATCTTCAATCAATGTTAGCTGTTATTGAAGCATTTAAACAGCCTCGTTTGAGAAAGAGAAAGTAGACAATGAAAGTATGTTTCCTTGCATGATATCACACAAATTAATTGCTGGAGCAGTGTTAGTTTTTCCTGAGAGTCCAGTTTCTTGCTTCCAATCTTAGAAGCATAGTATCAAACTTTATTGCACTTGACTCATACAGGCTTTTACAATGGTCAGAGAATCCATCTGGCTCCCTCTGACTCAGGCCTCAAACAGCATTCCATGCATTTGAATATCAGCACATTGGCTTGGAAAAGATTGCCAAAACTACCTAGTCTTGCTATGCCAAATATTTGACACACATATCAACACTCCTTCACTTTGGTACCCATAGCATTCATTGCTAAGCCATCACAGCACTTTTTCCCCTTCAGTCCAAAGGAGGCCATGGAGTCTTTCTCAACACAGTGCTGGATAGCCATGTCAGCTCACTGAGGTTGACACGTAAACTGAAGCTTAACTGCTTTCCCAAACCAATTCAACCTCTCAATCAATGCTTGAACCACCTCTACAGTATTACTGTCTATTTTTTCATCTGTCCGATGTTGTGAAGCTCCCCTATTAAGAGAAGCCACAGAGGAAGAGAGAAAAAGAGAATAGATACTAACAGTTGGATAGCATTTACAATCCTATTATTCCATTCACTGTCTCCAGCAACCTTGGAAAGATCCTTATTTTTACAGCTCAAGAAGCCACAATTCAGAAAAGTTATAGGACTTTGTCTAACGCTTCCCAGCAGGTAAGCAGAATTTGATCTCCTGTATTTCTGCTCATCACAATGCCTCCTTAAGAATTTTCAAAGTCTTTCAAGGCTACATCTCTGGCATTGGGTAGCTAACAACAGCTTCACAGAAGTCACCATGTCACAGAGCCCTTGTCAGAAGGTCTCTTATTTAACGTTGAGGTATGAGCCAGTCTGTAAACCTTCCTAGATAAATCTCTGATCTCTTCACCTTGGCTCAAGAGCTCAAGAACCAACTTCTAGTACTTTTGAAAGAGTCAACTAGATTTCCTAAAATTCTGGACGAAGGCCAGAGGAGGTCATTGTTCCATTAGGAAATGAACTGAAATTTATGCTTGAAACAATTTTTCCAGAATTTTACAGGAACCTATATTGTTGCCACTTGGTCGGACCCACTTTTTATTTTCCTTTCTGTCTAGGTAAGGAATAGGAGAGAGAAAGCAAGTGCTCTGCAGAATTTTTATTTCAAAAATTGAAACCAGACCACACCAGGGCAGTCTGTGGTCTGAATGTATCAATGGATCTAGTCATATTTCATCTGAGCTTTTCTTAGGTATACTAAACCACAAATATGAATCTCATTATTGTGTCTGGATGGAAATATTTTATGGATTAAGATTTGTGAGCTTAATTTGGTTGGTAGTGAAACTTCTGTTTGGGGGATGGGAAGACAGAAGCCACAAAGCACCACCAGTGTTTTAGCCAAACAACTAAAGAAAGACACAGTATTGGTGTGGGGGGGGGGGGGGGCGGGGAGGGAGTGCTGTACTTAATATTGGCTACTTGACATGGGTCCGAAATGAAATCCAAATTTAAGTTGAGCAGAAATATTGCCAAATTAGCGGTAGACCACAGGTCCCTAGAACCAAAGAGTCAGGGGCTAGGGGCACACAATCTTGCTTATTTGACGAGAGAGTGGATGTGACCTGCCCAAGGTCTCACAGCAAGAGGCTGGCAGGACTGTGCTGCGGAGCTCATCTCCTAGCCCTTTAATCCACTGCACTCCCCACCACACAGTCCCAGGAGAGCCTCAAATCTCTGGGAGCTGAAAAATAAAAGTCAGAATTCAAAAGGAGAGAGTGATCTAAATTTAACCAACAATGAATACTGCAAGAAAATTGGGAGAATGGATAATAACCCAGGATGCTTCATTCACATTGAAACCAGAATTTTACACTGAGTATATCACAGGCCTGGTCGAGTTCATCTCCTGCCAAATGTCTAGTTGAGTTGACCTTGATCGTAGAGAAGGTTTATCTCAAAGCAGATAGTACTGGGCTCTCAAGAACCCTTGAGGTATTGACTGGAATCTCATGGGAAGGAGCCCACAGCGTCTTGGTCAATTTTGTAACCCCTGTGCTTAGTGTGGTATCTGGCACACAGTACATACTCACTGAAAACTGAGCAAATAAAAATGAACTAATTCTGGGAGTGCAACTATGATGAATTCCTTGATACATCTTGTCTTAGAAGAGATCATAGGAGAACTAATTCCGTTAGGGCTATCAGGAAAACAAGAGTATTTGTTCTTTCATTAATTCCATGAATATGTCTGCTATGTGTAAGTTCAAATCAAGAAATATATTGAGTGTTATTTTATGTAAATATAAACATATTGTGCCCTCACTATGCTGTAGACACTGAGCTTGGTGTTGGGTATTAGAAGATGAATGACTCAGATATAGTTCCTGCCTTCATGGAGCTTAAAGATTACATACAATCTAAATCCTTACGGTCTGACATACATACAAGATAGAATTGGCTTATGTTCTAAAAGAGGAAGATACACATACATAATAAAGTCACCCAAAGTCAATTTTTAGAATGACACATGATGGAAATAATATCAAATAATATCAAATAACTCAGAGAATTCAGAAAGAAAAAAAACAAGAAAACTTCTAATAACAGATGATTTTTTGAGCTCTATCTTGAAGGACAAATAGATTTGTCCACTCAGAGATGACAAAGGGGCTCTTGAGCAGCCTTCAACGGATCTGGTACCCTCTCCCATTGATAACTGAGATATGATCGTGTCTCCAAAGATTTTCTCTTTTGAGCTGGGTGTTTGAAAGTAATGGAAGCAATGCTTGGGACTGGTCTTGAGCCATAACTTTTTCCCTTGGCCCTCAGCACAAAATGCTGTATAAAATCGAGGTTCAGAGCACTTACTTTGGACTCAGATGGACTTATGTTCAAATCCTGACTCTACTTAATGAATATCTGAATGTACATAAGCCACTTAACTATTCTCTGCCTCATTTTCCTCACCTTCAAACTGAGAATAAAGATAGTGCTTCATATTATTTTTGTGAGAATTTAAAGTTGGAAATATAAAATGCTTACTGGCAAAATAAGCATGCAGTGAATGGTAGTTGATGATATTTTTATTACTTTTGTTATCACTGTTATGATTTCAGCCTCTTCCTTATCTTCTCAATCAATATTTGGTGGTTTTAATCATTTCCTCCCCCAGGAAGTCCTCTGGGAACTTCCAAGCTCAGAGTGACACTTCTTTCTTCAATTCCTTCATTCAGACCAGCACTGCCACTGAACCCTGCATTGTATTTTCTAGTTTCTGAGATTTCTGGAAACAGAGAGTAAATCCTTAGTCTGCCTCATCTCCCTAACAATCAGCACACTGTGCAGCCCATAGTAAGTAAACAGAAAGTGGCTCTTAACAGAATCTTAACACTTACACTCTATCAGCTTGAGAGTATGTGCCATGTTCCCAATCTGCAGTGACACTTAAGAATAGCACAAATATTAAATCCAGAGTACATGGATTTTAAAATCAACTGCATTTGTGAGCTTTTAGGAGGAAATTATAAGCTTTATAATTAGAACATGCTGATCTTCGTCATTGTAGTATCCTTCATGGTTAACTCAAGGCTTGGCAGATGGTAGGTATTTAACAAATATGTACTGAAAAGATGTATAGTTGGATGGATGAATGGGTGGATGGATGGAAGGAAGGATGGATTGATGATGGATGGATGGATGGATGGATGGATGTATAGAAAATTGAAGAAACCTTACAGGGCCAAGAAACCTGGAAATCTCTTAACACAGGGTCTCTCCAAGATCCTATTGGTGATATTTTGCTCTGGGAACCTTTACAATGACCTCAGACTAAGAATTACTAGAAGCCTTACATATGCATCTATTTTTTTTTTTAATTTTTTAACATTTATTTATTATCGAGAAACAGAGAGACACAGAGTGTGAGCAGGGAAGGGGCAGAGAGAGGGGAAGACACAGAATCTGAAGTAGGCTCCAGACTCTGAGCTGTCAGCACAGAGCCCAATGTGGGGCTCGAACCCACGAACTGTGAGATCATGACCTGAGCTGAAGTCGGTTGCCCAACAAACTGAGCCACCCAGGCGCCCCCATATGCATCTATTTTTGAAGGGCTCTCAGTAGCCTGGGAGAACCAATAAACCTCAATCAAATTCATTGACCAAGAGGGAGGATCTCTGGGTTTTAATATAAACTTTACCACTGATTAGCTGCTGTCCTTCTCTGGTGTTTCTGTTTAGTTATTCCCTTTCACAGCATGCACTACCTCTAATTATTTGGATGTGGCTGCCTGGAGTGATGTATTCATAACATTTCTGAAGTAGGGCTCTGCAGAAATGTATAGGTGTTGATCAGCAATGCCTGCCACGTATACTAGAAGGATGTGTCAGTGCCACAGATTTGCCACCCCAGGACTCAGTGATCCTCCCAAGTTGCTTCTAAGCCTTGCTCCACTCTGATTTTGACTCTATAATCTGATGTCTGTCTGTGTCTATGGAAAATGCTGAGAACCTGAGCCAACCATTTCCCGTCAGGAGTGATGTCTTAAAAGACTAAACCACAAGCAGCCTGTTCTGGAGAAATCCCTGGCGGAGCATCACGGACAACCATCCCAGTAGCAGCACTGCCTCTTGGCCAGAGTACTGACCTCCCAGAAAAAGAGCTCCACCCTAGGCTCACAGAATTGTTTTTCTTGCTACTGAATGGGAATAGATCAGGAGGAAAACCCGAGCTATCTCCTAGGCCTCCTCACTCCCCTGAGGATTTCAGAATATCCGTCACTTGACAAACTGAAGTACTAACAGTGATACAATTTCAAGGAAAAAGCAATCGTGGGCAAAAGGGGGCTCCTCCACATTCCTTTACAAATCTTTCATCCTTCAGAGACTAACCTTTCACTAACTGCCTTCTCTAAACAAAGGACACAAATCACCACACAATAACAACATACATTAGTTACTGAAATCTCTCTCCTGTTAGGCATTATCCTAAGTATTTTCATAGATTATCTCATTTAATCCCATTGTCTCCCAGATAGAGTTGAAAGAACTTTATTGTAGGGTTGGTATTCTTGTTACCATTTTACAAACAAAAAAGTTGGGGCTCTGAGAGGCAGTGTTACGTATCCAAGGTCATAGTTACTAGGTGGAGCCATGTGAAGTTGCCTCTGTCCAACCATTTGTGAACTACAAAAATGTAGCAATGCCTTACGGGCCAAATTGATAGCAAGTGGCAGAACCAGGGTTCAATAGTATCTGACTGATTCTAGAACAGATATTCTCAAACATAGCACAGACCCTCCTTGGATAGTTGTCAATTTTAGTGTTTATCATTTTCCCCTGTAACTATCTGTTTACATGTCTGTTTCCTTTACTGGACTATGAACTCAATGAGAGCAAGAACTACTGTCATGGGTCTCTGAAACACCTCACTCTCCTTTGGAATATCTTAGCACTCACTCAGTTCATCTCTGTTGAATGCAGGAATGAGTAAGTTTTTAAATGAATTAATTCTCAGGCCTCTGGGATGATTGCTGGCTCCAGTAGCATCCGAATTGGGCACTAGTTAAGCCACCGTGCTATCTGAGTGGATAAATGCTTTTCAGTGCTGGAATTCAAACACCTAGGGCTTGGAGGTGCTTTGGTTTGGCAGTCAGAGCTCTCTTAATTCTTTGAAGACAGGTTGTGCTGGCCTCACTCAACTGTAAGGATCAGATGTCCTCGGAAAAAATCCTCACTTAAGGCTGTTTCCTGGCTCCTCTCTCTTCCTGACACATTCCAAGAAGGAATTTATGGATGTTGGGAAGGACAAGGGGTGAAGAATTTCTAGAACCTTTAAGAACGCCCATGTAAGCAGCTCCATGCTTAACTGACTGTGCACAATAAAATTCTCTTGCCTGTAAGCAAGAAGAAAAATTTGGTGCAAGCTGCCTCATATGTTGCCAAAATGATGTGGAAAGAGATTCATCTGCATTTCTAAACAGTAGAAATCCTCCTCGTTGCCCCCAGCCTAGGCATTTCACGTACGTGCCTAAGTCAACAAGATAGATATATTCTGTGAGCCACTAAAAATTAAGTCATAAGTATCGAATTCTGAAATGTGATTCTAGCCAGTTGGAAGTTTAATCTTTATCTAAAAATGAAATTGTTTATTCTCCAGCTGTGACCAGGAAAGAATTCAAAGATTGTTGATTCCTTCATCTAACAACGGTCTTTGTCCTGTGGTGAGGTGCCTAAAAATAACTGATAGTTTATGTCATGCTGCTTCCAAAAGGTTAGCTACCAAACAGCTCTACTTGGGGATGGGGTAGGGACAGATCTGATAAACAGACAAGAGGCACTTTAAAGTATAAAATTATTGTCCAAAAAGTCCTTGGGATATGGCTCCCATGATACCGACCGTGGTTTCCCCATCTATTAAATGAAGTGTTACATCACAGTAAAGTTCTGAAAAAAATCTGTAATACCAAACTCTGGAAAATGATCCTACACTGGCAACATCTAATACCAAATAAGTTGAAATAAGAACTAATTTTTATATTTTAACAGTAATGAAGTCCTAATGGTTTAACGCCCTCCCCCACTTAAAAGAAAAAAAAAGGCTTCAGGACCATTATTTTTATCTTTTTAAATTTTGAGAGGGAGGAGGCAGGTACCATAAATATGCCAGGTATTTGGAGACCAAGGGACTGAAGACAGAAGCCTGTGTTCTACCTAGTCCCCTTAGCAGAGGACACTGAGCTATTAGACATCTATTCTTAGAGAGATGCAACACTGCTTCCTGGGCTTAGTGCCAACTCTTCACATTGACCTTTCATGTACTCCTTACTATCATTCTACCAACTCCATGTGCTTGCTCCTTTCTGCTCCCCCTAATGTTGTTGAGATGCCCAGGAGAACTAACCTTCAGTATTCCATACCCTTTACCCTACCTTTGCCTCTATCAGGGAGCCACAAAGGGAAGCATCTGTTATTACTGTCATCTTTTTTTAGTTAAATGCTTCTTTCTTTATTTATTTACTTAAAACATTTTTAGTGTTTATTTCTTTTGGGAGAGAGTGAGCGAGCAAGTAGGGGAAGAACAGAGAGAGAGGAAGAGAGAGAATCCCAAGCAGGCTCTGGGACGTCAGCACAGAGCCCAACGTGGAGCTCAATCCCACAAACATGAAATCATGACCTGGGCCAAAATCAAGAGTCAGACGCTTAACTGACTGAGCCACCCAGGTGCTCCTATTTATTTATTTTTCAAAAGAGAGAGAGAGAGACTGAGAGAGGGGCAGAGACAGAGGAAGTATCCCAAGCAGGCTCCAGGCTGTCAGTGCAGAGCCTGATGTGGGGCTCAATCCCAGAAACCTTGAGATCATACCCTGAGCCAAAATCAAGAGTCAGATGCTTAACCAACCCAGCCACCCAGGCACCTCTACTGTCAACTTCTTTATTCTCCTTATCAGCCATGCAACCCAACTTTTTTGCCTTTTCTCTGTTCCCTTTCTAAACTTCCACAGGCTTCAGATTCTACCCACCTACTACAGTGATATCCATTCACTTTTCAAAATGCCACCCATCCTTCAGATCCATCTCAGATGGCATTTCTTTCAAAGTGTTTTACTTAAGCCCCTCACAAAAGTACAGCCTCCCTCCACTTTAAACATGAATAGAGTTAAGCCGGCCAATCTCTGTTGTTACCTATTATATTACTATAATCATGATGTATCTCTCTGATTCTCTCATCCTTTCTAGATGCAAAATTTTCTTTCTGATCCATTCTCTATTTGACCAGTGTTATTACTGCTTCTATTATTATTAGCCACTATATGTAAAGTACCTACTGTGTGCCAGACACTATGCTAGTGGCTTAACATCTAACTTCATCCCAAAACATGATGAAATAGATATACGTATAAGAATGTAGGGGATGAGGCAAGTGAGGCTCAGGAGAAAGTGAATGTCCACAGTAGCAGCTACTAAGTGGAAGAGCTGGATTCTAATGTAGGTCTATTTCCAAAGACCAGGCTCTTTCTCTCACGCCCAGCTGCTTCATCAACAGAATAGTTTATATTACTGAAGTAAATGGACTGAGTCCCCTCAAAAACTTTGGGACAGAGTAGTGTAGGGTCAATAGAAGAAGAGCCATAAATTATCTTTGTTTGACAAGTTCTAGCATCTTCCAAGAAAAGGGTGAGGCAGAGCAGGACAAGATGTTAGGCATGGCCCAAATGGTCCCTAGAGTAGCTAGTCTTTGGTTTCACTTGAAGAGAAGAAACTCATAGAGAACTTGGGGCTCTAAGGGATGCAGAAAGAGGAAGAAGAAAAACTTCCTATCCCAAGATAGAATGGAGGGTGGGAGGGAAGGATGCTGACCTGAGGCAAGATGGATGTCCCTTCAGATTTGAGGAGGACAGTAGCCATTAAGACCACATGTACCTGGATATGTTTGAACATGTAAGGTCCAAAAATGTAATGGAAATTATAATCACATACATATTTGCTTGTGTTTAGAAGATGCCATCTTCTCTCACTAGTCTCCTTCCTCAGGTACTACCTGATGTACTCACCCATCTTCATTAAACGGGACACGTATCAACATCATATAGTGCCTCTTTGACCTCTCTGAGCTTCAGTTTTCTCATTTGTACCATGGACTTACTACCACTAAGCACCCCTCTAAACCAACACTGCTCAGTAGAACTTCCCTGAAACAATGGAAGTGTTCTTTATCTGCACCGATGTTATGGTCACTGGCCACATGCCATTGTAAAACACTTGAAATGTGAGCATTATAACTGAGGATGGAAATTTTAATTGTATTTCATTTTAATTCATTTTATTTTTAACATCCACTAGTGACTAGTGGCTACCATATTGGACACCACAGCTCTAGACCAATGAATTCAAAATTTTCTACTTCTTCTTGAACCTTCTATCTTATGGGGAAATGTTTATGGTAGTTTTTTTTCCCCTCCAGATTAATTATGTTTTGAGAAATTAACAGGAATGGAGGGACCTAAGGGGTCTCATAAAAATAGTGTGCAGGAGTTCATTTGGCTCCAAAAATTGCCTTTGATAAAGACACACAGTGAAGTTTGATCTGTGTGTACTTTTCTGCACCCAGAATATATGCTGAGACAGAATAAAGACCTGGGCAACATGCAACGCTTGGAAATAGCCCATTTGTCCTAAATGTGTGACCATAACAATCTATGATTGAGCCAGTGCAAAAGCTGTGTCTCTTCCTGTTGCTCTCATTTGAAAATATCGATGCTAATCAGATCCTTTAATCTTAAAAGATTGATAGACCAATACGTATATTTATACCCATATGTCCCAAAGCATATTTGTCTGGGATCTCTGAGAAATCTCCACTTCCCTGCAGAATTTTTATCCCTGTTTAAAAAAACAGATTGGTATATGCCAGGGTAGGGATTTCAAGAGTTGAGAGAAAGCAAATTCTAGGCAAATTATTCATTGAAGTCCATACTTTTCACTACAGAAGCTTCCCTTTGATGAGCTCCTGCTGCTGACAAAGATTGTGGCATCCCCACTACCTGCATTATCTCATGCACTTTTCACAACAATCCTTTGAGGAACCTGTATCACATTTTAATGACGAAGTGACTCTGGCTTAGGATAGTAGATAACACTTTGCCCAAGAAAGAGAAAGGTGAACGGTGACTCAAACCCAAGAAAGTTTGTCTACAAAACCTGTGTTCTTCAACACGAGTCTACATTCCAATGCCTTGGAGCGTGCTATATTCTCAAAGAAGCCCTTTCTGTTGGAGAGTTCCAAGTAGAAAAATATTTCTCCTGTTGTGCTGAAATTTGCCTTCTTGTAACCAGCCCTCCTCCCCACCCCCAACATAAACACACATTGACTCTTGTTCTGTCACTGAGGGCACAAGGGACTAGCCAGTTCCTGCTTCCCTAGGATTTATACATGGTCATCCTGTCTTTCTCAACCCTGGCTTTTTCAACTACAAGATAAACACACACAGGTCCCCACTCATTCCTCCTACAAGATCCCTTCCAGACTTTCCGTTGCCTGATCACTTCCTATAAAGATAATAATCTGCTTGTGCTTTTTAAAGAGTCTCTATAGAGTGAGTCGTTCATTCTGAAAATTTAAAAGCCCTACTCTCAGAGCATGATCCTTCATACCTAACATAATGTCACCAACTGGAAACTAAAGTAATTATCCCTAGGTCTATCCTCAAAGGAGACATTAACCAGCCAGTTGTCTGCAGGAGAATATTTTACATTTTCAAAGGTTATTCTTTGCTCCCTATTTTCCTCTCTGGTGTAAATATTTCCAGTTCTAGAAAATTTATCTTCATAAGGTTTATCTCCTCCCCCCTCAGCAATTTCTGCAGTTCCTCTTTCATCTAGATCCAGGTGGCTGCAGAGTTTAAGACAGGATTCAATGTGGAGGTCAAGCTTAAGTTTAAGCAAAGGGAATCTAGTGCCCTGAACTCATGCTAGGTTTTGTTCCTAGGAATGCAAGGAATAGGGGCTACTTTTTTTTTTTTTAATTTTTTTAACGTTTTTTTTTTTAATTTATTTTTGAGACAGAGAGAGACAGAGCACGAATGGGGGAGGGGCAGAGAGAGAGGGAGACACAGAATCCGAAGCAGGCTCCAGGCTCTGAGCCATCAGCCCAGAGCCCGACGCGGGGCTTGAACTCACGGACCACGAGATCGTGACCTGAGCTGAAGTCGGACGCTTAACCGACTGAGCCACCCAGGCGCTAGGGGCTACTTTTTAAAGTGTGCCTTCTATGGGCCTGATGCCATGCCGGGTACTTTCTGTACAGATTTCTAATCCATACTTCCCTCTGGAAAGACTCCGACTCCCATTTTACCAATAAGATCATGGTTTAGGGAGGATAAATAGGTTGGCAAAGTTACAGAGCTAGTGAGCGACACTGAACCCAGGTGTGTCTAATCCCAAAGCCTGGGTGTTTTCCTCCACACTGGAGATGTAATGGGTCTTTTCTAAAGTACAAAAAAAATCCACCTGCCCTCAGACCACCATGAGCCAGTGGGAAATACACAACCCTCAAGAATCACATTTCCTTCCTCCAAACAATGTGGTGTTTGCTGTGCCAGTACACGGCTCTTACATACACGGTGAAAAATCCTCAGTCAACCCATGCTCTGGTCATTATTACCCTAGACTCATTGCCTCAGAGTCTCAACCCGCAATTCTAATGGCCTTTTAGATGGAAATTTAAGTCATTTAGCAACACACAAAAAAAGCATTGGATAAAAGTCCAAAAGCATTTCAAGCTTGGCCCATGGCCCTTCCTCATAAAAAAAAAAAAAAAAAAAAAAAAAAGAAGAGGCTAAGAATTGATGGGAAGGGGGTGGAAGGAAGGACTTTGTGGAAGGCAAAGAGAGTTAAAGCGATTGCAATAGAGTGTGCAATTAATGAATATTTGTCCAGTAAACAAATAAAATGGGCTATGCTGGTTTAAAAGAAAAGAACTTGCCAAGTTTCTCTTCTTCATAATAATTTTTATTCAGTGAGCTGGCCTACACCACAGATCCACAAATTCTTATTTAGGAAACTAATTTGAATAAGAAAGCATACTCAAAAGAAGTGTTTGCTTCCTTTTTTTGTTGCTGTTGTTTTTGTTTTTTGTTTGGTTTTGCCTAACCAGGGGGTAGATGTCCTAAGTAGATGTTACATGGGTAGTTGGTAAAATATCAAGCATGAATATAATTAGGCTGTGGTGGGGATGTGTGGATAGGAAGTTCTTGATCAAATGCATAGCCAATGAGGTGCCTGGGTGGCTTAGTCAGTTGGGCATCAGACGCTTGATTTCAGCTCAGGTTACGATCTCACCAAAGGTGAGATCATCCTTCCTGACAGGGCAAAGCCCACTTGGGATTCTTTCTCTTTCCCTCTCTCTCTGCCCCTCCCCTGCTCACACTCTCTCCCAAAATAAATAAATAAATAAACTTTAAAAATAAATACATAAGTAAATAAAGTGCATAGCCAGTGTTTTCTAGCTCCCCAGACCCCTGCTCAGTCCTACAGAATGCTTCTTAGTTCCATTTTCCCCGCCATAATCCCTCTCCAGATTTTTGCAAAGACTTTCTGTTGTCATGCAGGAGGCAATCACATGGTATCATGCTGATGCATCCTATCACGGGGATAAGACCTTTCTGGAAAAAAAAGTTAGAAAACCTCCATAGGATAAGCATTCTAAATACTGCATCTAATTGACATAAATAGCTAACTCTGAATGAGCAAGTGAAAGAGTAGCCTGGGTAATTGAAAAATGCCAATTTGTGAAATGACTGATTAAAAGCCAAATAGCCCTTAACTATTTCCTTGAACTACATTTAGGTATATTTCCTAATTAAAGAGGAGTATGAAAGACTTCATGCCCTGTATATATCGTTCCCACATGAATCCATAGCATGTTTAGGCCGATATTATAACCACCTAAGGTTTAGCCATGTCTCCCTATCCATTTAATAATTTCTCAGGGCGCCTGGATGGCTCAACTGGTTAAGCATCCAACTCTTGGATCTCGGCTCTGGTCATGATCTCACAGTTTGTGAGTTCGAGCCTCACATCAGGCTCTGCACTGACAGCACGGAGACTGCTTGTGATTCTCTCTCCGTCTCTCTCTCTATCTCAAAATAAATAAACTTAAAAAATTATTTAAAAAATAATTTCTCAAAGACCTTTGACAACAATCCTTTCCTCCACTATGTTGATTAGCTGTACTGATAAATAGCCATAAGACAGATGAATAAGACAATTTAGCAAGGTAAGAACTGCCTCACAATAGCATACTCTCCTCCATACTCTGTTGGTACCTAATGCTTTTCACTCTGTAAGGCTCAGTTTAAATTCTATCCTTTCCAACTACCACTCTTTTGACAATTATTTTTATTGTTTTCAAATTTCATAAGCAGTTATACTCTATATCACAATATCAGTAATTTGCTTTCCTTCTTGCTTTGTTCCTTAAGTACTAAATGTGTGATTCCATTTTATTTATAATCTATTGTTAAGGCCTCTGAGGGTAGGCAGTTGGTCTTATGTTTATTTCTACCTCTACAGAACTCTGATTATTGTAGAAAACTCAGTGTATTAATCTGCTTGGGCTATTATAACAACATACTATAGATTGTTATTTTGGCTTAACAACAAAAATTTATTTTCTTTTTTTCTTTTTTTAATCAATGTTTATTTATTTTTGAAGGAGAGAGAGAGACAGAGCATGAGCAGGGGAGGAGCAGAGAGAGAGGGAAACATAGAATTTGAAGCAGGATCCAGGCTCTAAGCTGCCAGCACAGAGCCCAATGCGGAGCTCAAACTCACAAACTGTGAGATCCTGACCTGGGCTAAGTCAGATGCTTAACCAACGGAGCCACCCAGGCGCCCCCCAAAATTTATTTTCTTACATGTTCTAGAGAATAGATGTCCCAGTTCAAGGTGCTGGAAGATTCAGTTCTGGGGAAGCCTCTCTTCTTGGCTTGCAGATGGCTGCCTTCTCACTGTGTCCTCACATGACCTTTCCTCTGTGCACAAGCAGAGAGAAAGAGAGAGAGGGAGACAAGAGGGAGAGATCTGTCATCTGGTGTCTCTTCCTTTTCTTATAAGGACAAGAGCACCAGCAGAGTAGGGACCCACCCTGATGACCTCATTTAAACTTAATTACCTCGCTAAAGCCCCATCACCAAATATAGTCTTATGGGTGGTTAGGGCTTCAATATATGAATTTGAGGGGAGACGAGGACAAGATTTAGTCTATAACACTCAGTAAGACTAGTACAAGTACTTGTAGACTGGATAAAACATTAGAGGCTGGTGGGCATTCTTTCTGAGCCATCTCTTGCCCTTGATCATGGTTTGAACAACTGGTTTAGAAACATTGTGTCAGATTCTTCACACGAAAAAACCTGACTTTTTAAGTCTTTAGAAATAAATCAAGGAAAAGAGAAACAGGCTCAAAAGAGGTAGAGTATACTATTCCTACAGCCGCATAACTAGTAAGAAGCTAGGCTGTAATTGAAACTCACCTTGCCTTCTGGCATTCATCGTTTGAACTTCTGCCTCCCAGAGCAGAGAGAACCAGTGGATGCTGCTCAATGCAGATTGGAGGATCAATAATAAGAGACAGGAATTACTGAACATCTACTGGGATGATGACCTTCATATCAATACAAGGACTCAGTGGGCTGCTCTAGTAAATATTGAAGGGATCCGTAAATCCATGAAATATTTCTACTTAATATTTTTACTGATATCATTACTTTAACCCTCAGTTTAGCCATTTACTGTATAGAAAGTAACATAGGACAAAGAAAAGTTACATGACTTACCCAGAGGCACAGAGCTAGAGCTGAGATCAAAACCCAGATCTGGTCTATAATATTCCAAAGTTTTGTCCTAATGTCTATTCTCTGCTGTCTCCCTATATTTCCAGAAGCTGAAAAGTCAGTGAATCATGCCTTCAAGGTTGCAATATTCTTTTATTTTTATAAAAAAAATTTAACGTTTGTTTTTGAGAGAGAGAGAGAGAGAGAGAGAGCAAGCAGGGAGGGGCAGAGAGAGAGAGGGAGACACAGAATCCCTCTCGGGCCCAGAGCTGTCAGCACAGAGCCCCATACGGGGCTTTAACTCACAAACCATGAGATCATGACCTGAGCCAAAGTTGGATGTTTAAGTGACTGAGCCATCCAGGCACCCCTGCAATATTCTGTTAGAGACCAGTTTGTATCAGCACTACAGTGAATACTGAAGGAATATCGGGAGAACTCAAACACAGGAGATAGAAAATCAAAATTCACTTGGAATGATGATATTCAATAGATTCAATCAGTAATAGAACTAACACACTTGTTGTTTTCCCTTATTGTAGAAGAGAATTCCTCCAAGAAGACCAGGAACAAACTGATCTGGATTCTCCTCTGTGCTTCCACATCCCCACTTCTGCCTGAGAGTGAGACACCCCTAAGATCCAAGAACACAGAAACACCCAGCCAAACCCACCTCCACCATGGGGGCCATGGTGATGTTGGCGGGCATCTTCTTAGCTTTGCTTACCCTCACTACTGAAGGGGGGGTCCTCAAGAAGGTCATCCGGCACAAGCGACAGAGTGGGGTGAATGTCACTCTGCCCGAGGAACACCAGCCAGTGGTGTTTAACCATGTCTACAACATCAAGCTGCCAGTAGGTTCCCAGTGCTCAGTGGATCTGGAATCCGCTAGTGGGGAGAAAGACCTGGCCCCACCACCATCAGAGCCCAGTGAAAGCTTCCAGGAGCACACAGTAGACGGGGAAAATCAGATCGTCTTCACACACCGCATCAATATCCCCCGGCGGGCCTGTGGCTGTGCCGCGGCTCCTGATGTCAAGGAGCTTCTGAGCAGACTGGAGGAGCTGGAGAATATGGTGTCTTCCCTGCGGGAGCAGTGCACCATGGGAGCAGGCTGCTGTCTCCAGCCTGCTGAAGGTATGCCCAGCGCCTCACTGTCCGGATGGGAGAAATGATGGGCGTGGCCAGATCCATCAGTTGTTTCCAAAGGGGTTCCCTGTGGGAACTAGCCTCACAAAGTGTTCATTGAAAAGAGATTTTGTGGTCAAATAAATGTGGAGAATGTAACCATCTCTGTTCTGCTCTTGGAGAGTCTTGATGACAATGTTTCTCAGAGGAGTTTCTAAGCTTCTGAGAAGTCTTGCTTGGAAAAATCTTGTTCCATTTTAATGGCTAGTTTCTAACACTTATTTGACCACAGGATCTACACACTCTCTACCTCAAAACCTATGAGCATATTTATGAAGTTTCTGGCCCAAGATCACTCCCTGAAAGGTGCTGATATGGCCCCATCACCTCCTTGTACAGGCATGGAAACTAAGGTCCAGAAGGAGGATGGGATTCCTCAAGGTCCTGCCACCAGTGGCTGAGGTAGGACTTGAGCCATGATATCCCACACCCTGGTGTTTTTACAAAGACACAGTTCTGTTTATGGTGGTGCTAAATCTGGGAATTGGAAAATAATCTTCCAGTATAATGGCAACTCCAATGACGATCACAATATGCATTGAGCCCCTTTATGTATCAGGCACTGTAACTCATTATCTCATTGAACCCTCCCAACAACCCTCTGGAGTATGGTTTAATACTCCCATTCTACAGATCTGACAACTGAGATTCAAAGAAGTTAACCAACTGGCACAAAAAGGGCACCAAGAGTAATAAGAGAGAGGAGCTCTGAGTGTGCCTGTGGTCTCCAGAACTCCCACTCCCCCCATGATACCCTGTCTCCAGGGCATTCCCTTTGTCAGGAATTTTGCCACTTGCAAATTGTGTTCATCTCTACTCCCTAGAGCTGACAGAGCACAGAGCACCGGGACTTTAAGTAGCTTCAAATCAGAGCTGAACCTCTTTATTGCTGCCACTCAGAAAAAGTTACCAGAAAGCACTTTGATAAGGTATTTCAAGAGTAGTCCTAATTGAGGTGCCTGGGTGGCTCAATCAGTTAAGTGTCTGACTCTTGATTTTGGCTCAGGTCATGATCTCACAGTTCATGGGTTTGAGCCCCGTGTTGGGCTCTGCGCTGGCAACGTGAATCCTGCTTGGGATTTTCTTTCTCTCTGCCCCTCTACCACTCATTCTCTCTCTCTCTCTCTCTCTCTCTCCCACTCACTCACTCAAATTAAGTAAATAAAACTTTTTATTTATTTATTTATTTATTTATTTTACAATGCATATGTATTTATTAAAATTTGGAAGGAAAGTAATATAAGGATTAAATGGTACTTCGTTATTTTAATTTCTATTTATTTGGCAATTAGCAACCTTAGACATATTTCAATATGTATGTTTAACAGTTATATTTTTTTTAATGAATAAAACATTTTTTTAAAAAGAGTAGGCCTGATCACCATAAGTGGAGAGTACTATAGGGCAGGCTCTAGGTTTCCAAGGCAAAAAAAAAAAAAAAAAAAAAAGTTTTCTTTATACACAAATTACTGTATATTCAATATCTACCGATTCCCTGGAAAATACAAATGGGAGTTACACAACAGGGTTAATGCCAAAGACTGGGTTGAAATAATTATTCAGTATGGTGCTGTCCAGTAGAAATATAACATGAGCCAGATATGTATTCTTAACTCTTCAGTAGTCACACTAATGATATGAAAAAGGAACAGGTAAAAGTAATTTCAATCAACTGTTTTATTTAACTCAGTGTAGCCAAATTATCCACTTTTCAGCCTGGAATCGATACAAAATTATTAATACAAAAAAAGGATATTTTATATTCCCTTCATTAAGCTTAGTCTTTGCAATCCTATATGTATTTAACTCCCTTAGCAACTCTCAATTCAGACTAGCCACAGTGCAATTAATACCCACATGTGTCTAGTGGCTACCATACATGAAAACATATATTTAATTCTTACCTTTCCAACCATTTTATTAATTGCCTTGCTCCCTGCTGTAGAGCGTAAACCCACATACCAACTTGAGTCAACCCAAAATCTCTGCAGGAGAAAATCACAATGAGAACAACAACAGGTTCATAATGTCCTCACTTAACCGTGATAAACCCGAGGGAAGTGGGCTCTTGGTACCACCTGACCGATGAAGAAACTGATCTTCAGAGCATCTAAGTGTCTTTCCAAATGCGGCACAGCTATTGAGCCAGAATCAGAATTCAGAGTTCAGTTCAACAAATATTTCTTGCGGGAAACTATTGTTCTCTTATGTGCTTGACCTTGGCTAGGTGCGGGGAAAATAACATGGCCCAGCATAACCTGTTCCACAAGGCAGTGGTTTGTAATCACTGGGGTCCTGGGAATACGTAAAAATTCAATAAAAACTATAGATCCTCCCCCAGGGAGGTGGGGGGAACACACACACACACACACACACACACACACACACACACACACACAGATACACACATTAACATACAATCTTGCACGTGAGTGTACAATTTCAGAGAGTACAGGTTACGAATTCGTGCCTACTCTAATTGGATGCCAGTCCCCTCTGATTTCACACACTAAGCAACTAGTTTTCAAGCCAGTTGGAGCCTGAGGGTGCCACCCTCTTCTGGCTGAATTTGCAGCTGGGTTTGACGGGTGGTGACCTGGAAACCAGCTGCTTACAATCAGCGGCCTGCCTCTTCTCTTCTTGTAGGCCGCCTGGACACCAGGCCCTTCTGCAGTGGCCACGGGAACTTCAGCACGGAAGGATGCGGCTGTGTTTGTGAATCCGGCTGGAAAGGCCCCAACTGCTCTGAGCCTGAATGCCCAGGCAACTGTCACCTGCGGGGCCAGTGCCTTGACGGGCAGTGCGTCTGCGACGAGGGCTTCACTGGGGAGGACTGCAGCCAGCTGGCCTGTCCCAGTGACTGCAACGACCAGGGCAAGTGCGTGAGTGGGGTCTGCGTGTGTTTTGAAGGCTACACGGGGGCCGACTGCAGCCAGGAGGTGTGCCCGGTGCCGTGCAGCGAGGAGCACGGCAGGTGCGTGGACGGCCGGTGCGTGTGCCGGGATGGCTTTGCGGGCCACGACTGCAACGAGCCCCTGTGCCTCAACAACTGCTACGACCGCGGCAGGTGCGTGGAGAACGAGTGCGTCTGCGACGAGGGCTTCACGGGTGAGGACTGCAGCGAGCTCATCTGCCCCAACGACTGCTTCGACCGGGGCCGCTGTGTCAACGGGACCTGCTACTGCGAGCAGGGCTTCACGGGCGAGGACTGCGGCCAGCTCAGCTGCCCGAACGCCTGCTCGGGCCGGGGCCGGTGCGAGCAGGGCCAGTGCGTGTGCGAGCCGGGCTTCGCCGGGGCCGACTGCAGCGAGAAGAGGTGTCCCGCCGACTGTCACAACCGCGGCCGCTGCGTCGACGGGCGGTGTGAGTGTGACGACGGTTTCACGGGCGCGGACTGCGGCGAGCTCAGGTGTCCCAACGGCTGTAGCGGCCACGGCCGCTGCGTCAACGGGCAGTGCGTGTGCGACGAGGGCCACACAGGGGAGGACTGCGGCCAGCTGCGGTGCCCCAACGACTGTCACAGCCGGGGCCGCTGCGTGCAGGGCAAGTGCGTGTGCGAGCAGGGCTTCCAGGGCTATGACTGCAGCGAGATGAGCTGCCCCAACGACTGCCACCGGCACGGCCGCTGCGTGAACGGCATGTGCGTCTGTGATGACGGCTACACGGGCGAAGACTGCCGCGACCTGCGGTGCCCCGGGGACTGTAGCAACCGGGGCCGCTGTGTGGACGGGCGGTGCGAGTGCGAGCACGGCTTCACGGGCCCCGACTGCGCGGAGCTCGCATGCCCGGGCGACTGCCACGGCCAAGGCCGCTGCGTGAACGGGCAGTGCGTGTGCCGTGAAGGCTTCATGGGCACAGCCTGCAAGGAGCGGAGGTGTCCCGGAGACTGTCACGGCCGGGGCCGCTGCGAGGACGGTCAGTGCGTCTGCCAGGAGGGCTTCGAGGGCCCGGACTGTGGGCGTCGCTCCTGCCCCAACGACTGCAGTGGCTGGGGGCAGTGCGTGGAGGGCCACTGCATCTGCAGCGAGGGCCATGCCGGGGAGGACTGCTCGGAGGGTGAGTCCGTAGTGAGCCAGTGCGGCCTTGGCTGTGAGGGAGCCTGTGGCGGATGCGCTTTGGAGAGCCACCTGTGTATTACACACGCGTGCGTGCGCATGCGCGCACGCGCGCACACACGCGCACCTTTACAGAGGCCCTGGTTAGTCACCTGTCACGGGGCTATCTATTTGAAGGCTCAGAAGCTCAGGGAGGTCATAGAATTGTCCCAAGGACACCTAGCTCATACACGGTAGAGCTGTTTGGTTTACCTGACTCGTCTACCCCAAGTTTAACGCCCAGTGCCCATGGTGAGGTAGACAAAATGATTTTAACAGCTTCTTTGCTAAATATGAGCCTTCTCTCTTACTCCCCACTGACACTGAACCAGAAATAAACTAAAGCCCTCTATTTGGATGGAAGCAAAGACTCAGCTCAATTGAATGGACAGTGAGATTACATTAAACAAACTGTTTTAACTGCACACTCAGCTAGAGAGTGAGTGCTAATCACTTATGAGGCAGGCCCATCTCTTAAATCATTTTTTTTTTCATAACAGTCTTTAATCCCAAGGATTATGAGCTCCTTAAAGGAACACTATCCTGACAGCATAAGGCACAGTATACAGTAAGTGCTCAATAAACAGTGAGTGAAAATACAACCAAGAATGATAATGCTCATGTTCAGTGAGGGGGGGGGGTCTTTGCACCCCTCTCACACACCCATACCATACCTGTTGTAATAGAGAATTTCTGCTCTGATTAAAGGTATTATTGATAGGAATAAATAAATGTGTTTAATGTGCCCAAGGCAGGGAAGCCTGGTTGAAAAGAACAGCAGGCTGGCAAGGAGAAGGTGTAAGCCTCAAATGTGATGAGATACACAAAGTTGGGGCAGTTCTTCTGCCTCACTCACATCTAGAAAATGAAAGAATTGGACCAAATGAGTCCCAGATAGCCTTCCAGCACTAACAGCGTGTGACCTCAAGTTCAGAGCCGGGAGCCAAGCTCAGGCTGCACGTTCCCATGCAGATGGCCTGAATCTGAACTAATATCCAGAGAACAGAGAATTCAGAGGGGCTGGGTCTCAAAGAAACCAGAAGGCCATGTTGCAGGCCCAGAACTTTAGCCTGAAGGCCACCAAAGGTTTTAAGGTTGGATCACAGCAGGGGGTCCTTGATGACCTTTTTCATTTTAGAAAACGGAAGCTGGATTTTAGGCCTCTGTGACTGGCCGTGGAGGGACAAGTCAAGGGAAACAAACCTAGAGAGAATTCACAGAGTACCTTACTGACAAAACCCGACCCAAGCTGTCCTTTCTTATTCCTGCCAGTGTCCCCTCCCAAAGACCTCGTTGTGACAGAAGTGACAGAAGAGACCGTGAACCTGGCTTGGGACAATGAGATGCGGGTCACCGAGTACCTCGTCGTGTACACACCCACCCACGAGGATGGCCTGGAAATGCAGTTCCGCGTGCCCGGGGACCAGACATCCGCCACCATCCGGGAGTTGGAGCCTGGTGTGGAGTACTTTATCCGCGTGTTCGCCATCCTGGAAAACAAGAAGAGCATTCCCGTCAGTGCCAGGGTGGCCACTTGTGAGTGAGCAGAACCCACCCCCAACCCCCTGACAGCCTCTACCGCCCTCTGTTTGCCCAGTGCATAACCACCACCCCCATGAGTCCCTGCTCCGCCTTTGCCCCCATAGCTGTATAGCTGTCCTGTCAGAATTACACCAATTAAGACCTTGGGATCCAGCTAAACCCATTGAATATTTTTTTTAAAGAAACCCCTCATATACTAATTCACTTGACTCATAATAACTCTATAAGATAGGGGCAAGTATTAACCCATTTTACAGATGAGGAAACTGAGACTGAATGGTTAAGCATCTCATCCCAAATCATAAATGGTGAGGATTTAAACCCTGGAAGTCTGGTTGCAGGTTGATACTCTTAACCATTCTGTTCTACTACAGCCTTCCTATGGAGCTCACCGTCCCTATATGTTTTTACAAAGTGGAAACTTTACAGAGTTCAAGTTATTCTTTTAAGAATCCAATATCAGTATAATTACCTTCATACCTTAAAAGCAAGTTGTGTCTAGAAATTGATCTTTTTCTTTGCTTAGCAATAACATTGGCTGCCACGTATTAAATGTGGGCCATGTGCCAGGAGGCATGCCCAGCAGTCTACATGATGCAGTATATCACTCAGTCCTCACTTAGTTCCCCAAAAGAAACAGGCATACTTACCTCCCCCTCCTGAGTGGAGAAGCTAAGGCTTGCAGCTCTGGGTACAACTCGCTCACGCACACAAAGCTGGTAATGGTGGAGCTTAGATTTGAGTCCATTCTGTCTGATTCCAAACCCTTCTACATAACAGGTTTAACCATACAAAATTGCCAGTGTTTAATCATATGGTGGGTCCCAATGTTAATTTTCACACTGCCTCATCAGTAGACAGTATCCCTGAAGCAGTCAGAAATACACTCCAGCCCTAACGGAGTGAGGCATCCGCCAGTGGGGTTTAGGGGAATCACCGCTGTGTCACTCTCCACACACACATGCAGAATCCTTCTCTCTGGTCTTCCTGACAGACTTGCCTGCACCTGAAGGCCTCAAGTTCAAGTCCATCAAGGAGACATCTGTGGAGGTGGAGTGGGATCCTCTGGACATCGCTTTTGAGACGTGGGAGATCATCTTCCGGAATATGGTAAGGCACCCAGAGGAGTGGGCATATGTGACCTCAGGGATCTGAAAGATGGTCCAAGGGCTCTACATACTTTTATATCAACTTTATTTCCTTAGCTGCTGGTGGGGGTCAGGGCTGTGCTTAGCCCCTGCATGTTTGCATATATATTTTCAGTTATTTTAAGAAGTCAGTAAACATAGCTCTTAGGGCTGTGAGCTCAGATAGATGCTAAGCCATCTTTAGGTTCCCTTTGTGCCTCATGGTCTGGCAAATCTCTACTCAGAGGCAAGGAAGAGAAGAAATGACCTCTGTCTCCAAATGTCCCCAGGCATATCTGAGATTGAGTATCCCTTCTCTCTGGGCCTAAAAGCACATATGAGGCAGGAAAGTGGGTTCCTGAGTCCAAGCCCAGGCTCTGCTACTAACTAACTGCGTGACTATGGGACAGTCACGCAACTTCTGTGATGCTGGCTTCCCGGTCTATCAAAGGAAGGATTGAGTTTGTGGCTCTACAACTGCTTTGGCTCTCACATTCTGTCACTTGACTTGAGTGTCAGAGGAGTGAGCAGATTGGTTTACAAGAGGGAGAAACAAACTTGAGAAATGTCCTTATCATGTCTGTGTCCTCAGCACCCGCCAAGCTGATCTGATGCCTAGTGAGTGATGCTTAGTGAAGGAAGGGATTCAGAGGAGTAAATCACATGAAAGAAGAGGCTGGCACCTTCTTTAGTTCTTTTTTTTTTTTTAATGTGTATTTATTTTTGAAAGAGAGAAACAGAGTGCAAGCAGGGGAGAGGCAGAGATAGAGGGAGTCACAGAATCCAAAGCAGGCTCCAGGCTCTGAGCCGAGCTGTCAGCCCAGAGCCCAACATGGGGCTTGAACACATGAACTGTGAGATCATGACCTGAGCCGAAGTCAGCTGCTCAACCGACTGAGCCACCCAGTCATCCCCTTCCTTTAGTTCTTATTAAGGTGTTCCTATCTTTCAGAATAAAGAAGATGAGGGAGAGATCACCAAAAGCCTGAGGAGACCAGAGACCACATACAGGCAAACTGGCCTAGCTCCTGGGCAAGAGTATGAGATCTCTCTGCACATCGTGAAAAACAATACCCGGGGCCCAGGCCTGAAGAGGGTAACCACTACCCGTGAGTATCACCTTTAATAGCACTGACACCGTGACAAAGCTGATTGTACCCCATAGCGCCTCTGGTTGATACCATTTCCCCTTACACAACATCTGCATGAGCTAGATTTTGCTCTATAAAAAACAAACCCCAAACTTAGCGGTTTAAAACAATGATTCTGCACAGGGATGATTTGGGGTTGGTCTCAGCTGAGCAATTCTGTCCTTGAGCGGGCTCACGTACACATCTGTGTGGGCTGGGGGCTGGTAGGCCTTCGGTGGTCTTAACCAGGATGGTGCCTTTCTGCTTCACCTGGTGTCTCAGCCTCAGTCTGCCAGCCTGGGCCTGCTCCCCCCGGCAGCTGGACTGGCTGAAAAGTGGCACCATATCACTCTGTCACAGCAAATCTCAAGGCCAGTCCAGATTTCAGGGGTGAGGAAATAGATGCGTCTCTTGATGAGAGGAGGCTCACAGTGACATTTCAAAGGGGGCACAGGTACAAGATAGGTAAGACCATACCACATCACCTAATCTATATACCAGTCTTGTGAGAGAGGTAGGGCAAATATCATTGTTATTAGTAGAAACTGAGGCTTAGAGAATCTAAATCAATTTAACAAACACCACATGGTTAACAATATCAGGGGCAGAGCTGTAAGCAGGGTCTAGTTTTGTAACTTCAATCCCCTTACCACTAGCACTGACTAGCCTCTGGTTTATGTAGAATGCTGACCCCATGTCTCCAATAGGAACAGAAATTAAATGTCACTCAGTAATAAACATGTCAGAGCTTCTTGGGGATAGAATAGAATTTGGCACTAGTAGATCATTTGGTGAGGGGAAAATCAATCTGAATTTGGAGCTGTTTTACCGAGAAGCAAATTTGTTAAACATCAATAAATAAACAAATAAAATGATGTTGCACTGCCATTTGAGAAAACCTTTTTATCTTCAAGATACCATATGTGCCAACTGTTTCAGGAATTGATTCTTTTTGGCAAGAGATTGTTGGAAAAGTTAAATCTGTTGACTAATGGCAAGAAAGAACATCTTGCATTTAAATATTTGCACATTCTGCCTAGCTCTGAGCCAACTCCTAGACTGTCTCCTCTGTAAGCAAGTGTTTTCCATCATGCTGACACCATCCCTCTGTGGTAGGTAGAAAGCAGGTATCAACAGGAAAAAAATCATTAGATCACCACCAAGGCATAGAAGAAATCAAGCAAATCTTACTTTCTTTTGTAGGGAAACTACAAAATTTTTTCTTTTGTCTGCCCCTTTCTTTTTAATTTAATTCTGGGGATCGGCTGCTTTATTCTTCTAAGCAGGGCAAACATCCCAATGCCTGAAGTTCCTTAATCACATAAATATCAACACTGAGAGGCAGACGTTTATGTGTTCATTTTGCTAATACCCGAACTTTATCCAGGCTTAAAGGACCTTAAAGTTTGGGTGACAAAGTATTTTTGGCTCCTTCCCTCTGGTATCTGTATAAGGCTGTATGACAACCATTTTTGGCATCTGGATGCTCTTGAGAGGCGTTCACATTTAAAGGAGAAAGAGCACGGGCTTTGGACCCACACACACCCGAGTGTGAATTCCAGCTCCACGGCTCACTGTCACCTTGTGCAAGTCTGCTTCTTTAATGACCCTACCATCGGGAAAATGGGTTTACAGTGTCCTTATGGGGTTGTCATGAGAGTGAGGACATACATGATAGGCACTGTGCTTGGCATTGTAGTAAGAGCTAGTGTCCTCTGTTCAAGGGTCCCGGATTTGGGGGGTGATCAGTGAGCTTGACTTGATCTGGCCTTCTTATGAAAGGGCTGCTAAGGACCATAGCAGGTGTGGTGTGGGTGCTTGCTGGCACCTGTAAGCACACGGGACAGGCAGCTTCATGGTGGAATTGTAGCTTCATTTTCATTGTGCGTTCTACGGGTTCATCGTCTGTAAGCTGAGACTGATGGATCAACACTTTGAATTCAAACAATGGACCGTACAGGTTTCTCACAATCAGCTATGACTTATTCCTCCTTCTCATTCCTATATAAAACTAAAGTTCCTTTCATTTGATATTGTTTCCTCAACCAATGCTGAAAACACAAACTTAGCTATTTTTAAATTGAAGAAATAAACTCTAACTAAATGCCCTAATATCTTAATTTTAGGCATTTACCGAATGCCTGGTCTGTCTTAACGTGTGCATTAAAATTGTTTATATCGTGAGAAAAAAAAAAGAATGAAGACATAAACGACAAAGTCTGCTGCTATGCTGGGTATTAAAAGGGTTCAAGGACCCACTCTCTAAATGAATGAATTTAGGCCCTATCTAAATTGAATAACACAGTTTGAATAAACTGTAGAGAAATGTGGTACACAACAGTGAAAAAAGTGCATTAAGGCACTCGTATTTTTAATCGTGGCAAGAGCACTTAGAATGTGGTCTACCTTCTCCATGAGTTGTGAAGTGTCCGATGCTATGTTGTCACCTGTAGGCACTGTGTTGTCCAGCACATCTCTAGGACTTGTCCATCTTATGTAACTAAAACTTTATACGCGTTGGGAAGGGTAAATGTGTTTACCTGATTACAACAGGGTCAAACAGGGCCCTCGTTAGGAAGGGACATATCAGTGAGGTTTTGAAGGCTGAATGGGAGATTTTTTTGGAGGGGGAAGGGCAATCTCAGGAAGAAGATACAAAGGAAAAGCAAGGGCAGAGGCCAGGAGGTAAGAAATAAATAGCATGTCACGCCTGCTGTCACCACACAACAACACAACACACACAGCACAACACAATAACACCAGAGTGGGTGGGGTGGGAGGAGAGCTGAGACAAAGGCACAAAGATGGCGCGGCTTGGGATGGCTGTGACTTTCTGTGTGGAGTGTTTCATCACAAATGACTCTCCATACCTGGCCAAGCTAGGGGTTGCCTCACTTTTTGGCTCCATAATTCTAATGGAGAAGTCATCAACCATCCAGGCAGTTTTGCCTAATTAAAAAGCCAGAGAAACTAAATCAATGTTTGTTTGTTTGTTTGTTTGTTTTCCAATGAAATAGGCCCTAAGCATGTTTCTTCAACTTAAGAGAACCGTACTGATAATAACAACAGGGCTACGACCATTTATCATGTAACTGCCATGCTCCAGGCTCTGTGCTAGATGCTTTGTGAGCATTATCTCCTTTAATGTGCGAAAAAAACCCCAATAAATCCTTCAAGGTAGCTGGCATCATCCCTATTTATAGCATGTCAAATAAGAAATTGAGACTCAGAAAGACAAAAAAAAGGTCAGAAGGTCAGTATATACCTACCTGTTCAGGAGTGGATCTGGATGGCTGCAAGCCCCTCTCTGCTCAGCCCCTAGCCCTGGCCCCAGTCTCTGAAACCACTCCGTTGTCTGCCTGTAACAGGCTTGGATGCCCCGGGCCAGATAGAGGTGAAAGATGTCACAGACACCACTGCTCTGATCACTTGGTTCAAGCCCCTGGCCGAAATTGATGGCATCGAGCTCTCCTACGGAATCAAAGACGTGCCCGGCGACCGCACCACCATCGATCTCACACATGATGAGAACCAGTATTCCATCGGGAACCTGAAGCCAGACACCGAGTATGAGGTGTCCCTCATCTCCCGCAGGGGCGACATGTCCAGCAACCCTGCCAAAGAGACCTTCACGACAGGTAACGGGCCCTCGCCTGTGAACAGCCAGGAAGGGATTGTGACTCCTCTCTCACTCCATGCTAGGGTGCCTTCCAGGCTCCTTTCACAGTAGGACAATGGAAAGGGAAACTTCATTCCTTTAAGTGTTTATTCTAAAATATTGTAGAGAGTAATATATATTTTTAATGTTTTTTTTTTTTTTTTGAGAGAGCGAGAGAGACAGAGCACAAGTGGGGGAAGGACAGAGAGAGAGGGAGACACAGAATCAGAAGCAGGCTCCAGGCTCTGAGCTGTCAGCACAGAGCCCAACATGGGGCTTGAACTCACAGACTGTGAGATCATGACCTGAGCTGAAGTCGGACGCTTAACCGACTGAGCCACCCAGGTGCTCCTAGAGAGTAGTATTTCAAAGAAAAAAAAAAACTATACCCAAATAACCTTCCAAAAATAAAAATAAAAAGCATACATAGGGGCGCCTGGGTGGCTCAGTCGGTTAAGCATCCAACTTCGGCTCAGGTCATGATCTCATGGTCTGTGAGTTCGAGCCCCGCGTCGGACTCTGTGCTGACAGCTCAGAGTCTGGAGCCTGCTTCAGATTCTGTGTCTCCCTCTCTCTCTGACCCTCCCCCATTCATGCTCTGTGTCTCTCTGTCTCAAAAATAAATAAACATTAAAAATAAAATTTAAAAAATAAAAATAAATTTAAAAAATAAAATAAAATAAAAAGAGAAGCTTACATAGAAGATGCTGCTGGTCTGACAGTCTCAGACAAAAGCTGATTAAATAAAATTCAAATAAATATTTTCATAATAAAGTACAGTTTATGGAAAGCATGAATGACAGAGGCCTGTAACCTCCTAGCCTGTGGCAGCCTTTTAAAAGTTCCAAGATGTCAATCAATCACTGATTCAATAAATATTTTCTTCGGAGCTCAGTGAGCTCCCTGTGACTTACTAGAAGTGCAGCGATGGGCACAACAAACCAGTTCTTACTTACACTCACAGACCTTATTTGTAAGTTTCTGTTTATATTTTTTTTAAGCACAAAATCTGGGGAGCGCATGCATGACTAGAGTATCACACACATCAGTAAAGGGGAGAGGTGCCCTACATGCAGTATTTGTTTCCATCTGTGCATCAGCAGTACAGGTGGGTGTGGGGGAGATACTGTCGTTTTTCTCCAAGGGTAGGTGCCTTTCATGTTTCAGCTTGAACTGTCAGACTCCCACTCTCCTGGTGCCTAGTGTTTGTGATATAAATGTCCTTTCCTCTTCCACACAGGCCTGGATGCTCCCAGGAATCTCCGTCGCGTCTCCCAGACGGACAGCAGCATCACCCTGGAGTGGAGGAATGGCAAGGCAGCCATTGACAGTTACAGAATTAAGTATGCGCCCATCTCCGGAGGTGACCATGCTGAGGTGGAAGTGCCAAGGAGCCAGCAAACCACAACCAAAACCACGCTCACAGGTGAGCTGCGCACCCCATACCCAGCGGGCCCATGGGGCACGTGTCCCCATTTTGCAGCCCTCCACAAGGAGAAAACGCTGCGGTTCCCAGCTACCTCTCTCACTCGGAATTCAGTGACTCAGTCTGTAGAACATACCAGACACTGAGAAATCACGGCCTCCAGCGACAGGCAGCTCAGGGCCATTCTTCCGATCCTCTGAAAGTCTTTCCAGTTTGGGGCTGAATAATATCGACCTGCACATTCTTTCTCACTTAGGTCTGAGGCCGGGAACTGAATATGGGATCGGAGTGTCTGCCGTGAAGGCCGACAAGGAGAGCGATCCGGCCACCATCAATGCGGCCACAGGTGAGATGCCCCTGGATCCCCACCACCCCTCGGCTCCTGCATACAGACACGCTAGGGCCCAGGCGACAGAAAACCTACTTTGAAAGAAACAGTAGACACACAGAGGAGAAAGAGGCCCCTTAGGATCATCCAGCCCCGATGTCTAATTCCAAAGTAACATAAGCACGCCACATCTCAATGATACTGAGGGGAACAAGAATTTTTTAGGAGAAATTGGAACCAGAGTTTATAAGAAACCTGCAAACTTTTTTAAGTTGGTAATCATTTCCATTTTTTTGGTAAACCATGAACCAATCCAAACATATCTGGGGGGTTTTCTCTTAGGAAACACCTGACTTTTATTATGCACCCTCGTCCCACAGATGAGAAGTGGCAGGAACACGGTTTCAGACAGACTTTGCTCTTATCCATTCCATCCTGAAGCTCCAGGCTCTGGATGAGGGTGGTAAGGAGTGGTATGATGTGAAACCATTGGTTCTTTCCTCAAGTTTCTTTCTTTTTTTTCCTGGAAAATTTATTAAAAAAAAAAAAAGCAAGAAAGGAAAGGAAACTCTTCCCTCTACTTCTCCATCAGCCTCCTCCTTACTTCCCCCAGGCACCATGAAGAAAAAGGGTCTGGTGTACAGAGAGAACATAGATCGTGCCTCATGGAGCTTCCTCTTTATGCAGGAGCCAATGCTAAGCACTTGCACACATACTCTTTTTTATCTTTTTATTTCGAGCTAATTGTCAATTCACATGCTATTGCGAGAAATATCACAGAGAGATCCCCAAGGGTTAAAGCTGCGTAATCCTAGAATAGTATCACAACCAGGAAACTGACATCGATGCAAGCTATCAACTTTATGCACACTTCACTAGTTTTACATGCACTCACTTTTGTATGTGTGTGTAGTTAGTTGTACGTAATTTTATCATCAGCAGCTTTTTTAATCCACCGGTGTCTTTAAGACACAGAATAGTCCATCAGTAGGATCGCTTTTGTCCCCTCTTTTGTAGCCACAGGCACCTCCCTCTCTCTCCCTCTCCCTAACCCTTGGCAAATCCCTGTTCTTTCCTTCATCCCTGTAATGTTATTTCAAGAATGCTACATATAAAGATTCACCCAGTATGCAGCCTCCAGAGATTGGCTTTTTCCCTCAGCGTCATTCTCTCAAGGTCCATTCAAGTTATTTAAAAGTTAGTTCTTTTTAGATGCTTTTAATGGCGTAGTACTTCATGGTATGGATGTACCACTGTATTCTTCTTAATCTTCCAAAATGCCAAGGCAATGTTCAGCGGCAGTTGACAAAAGTGAAAACCCAGGCTCAGAGGGGAAAGTCACCCACAGCCAGCCAGCCCCTGTATGCAGAGCGGGGATTAGAGCCCAGAGCTGCCCTCCAGCCCCAGAAGCAGCCCAGCCTCCCAGCCTGAGGAATGTTCATCTCTCTCTGCTTTCCTCCCAGACATGGATGCACCCAGGGACCTCCGGGTTTCTGAAACCACGGAGACCAACCTGACCCTGCTCTGGAGGAAGCCTTCGGCCAAGTTTGACCACTACCGCCTGAACTACAGCCTTCCCTCAGGGCAGCCGGTGGAGGTGCAGCTTCCGAGAGATGCCACCTCCCACGTGCTGAGAGGCCTGGAACCCGGGCAGGATTATACCATCCTCCTCACAGCCGAGAAGGGCAGGCACAAGAGCAAGCCGGCGCGAGTGAAGGCGTCCACAGGTGAGGTCGGCCTCTGAGCTCCCTCCACACCCTCTGTTGATTCCGAGGTTTGCAGGCCCCTAAGTCGGCCTGTCTCCATAAGGGAAACCCAAGTGAGAAAATGCACAACTGTCTCTCCTCGTGCCTCCTCGACATAAATAACACTGTGAAGGAGCCACTTCCCACCTTTCCCCTGTCAGCTGATTCGGCAAAGTCTTCCTGCTGGGAAATCACTAGTGCTTGCTAAATATTTCTTCCTAGGAGAACTTAAAGCATCAGGGTTGGTGTTTGTCTTTGGTTCTTTTTTTAAAATTAATTTGGTGCATTTTACAGACTCTTTCAAATTGTTTCTGGGTTTTTTTTTGTCCCCCCTCTCTTTAGCCTAACGATAACTTACTTTGCACTTCATTATTTTTTCAAGATGGCCATGACATTGGTAATAATTCCTCGGTTATTTCTCACTAAATGTTTTTTAAACGTATTTATTATTATTATTGTTTTTAGTAATCTCTACACCCGATGTGGGGCTTGAACTCACGACCCTGAGATCAAGAGTTGCAGGCTCCACTGACTGAGCCAGCCTGGCACCCCTCCCACTAATGTTTTTATTCCAGGTCTTTTGCTTCCCTCTAAGGTTACCTGAAAATTTGCATATGGTCCTTTGAGCAGCCTTTCACAGCGCCCTTCCCATTTTCTCTTTTCCCCTAGTCGTCAAGAAGCCAACTTGGTTTGCTAAATCCTGATCTCCAGTGTCCCTTCCACCCCAGTTATCCTGTTCTTTGTACCTGCTGCCACCCTTCCTCAGTGGCTAAGTTGAAAAAACGATCAGAAAAACCATCCATTCTTCCTACATGAAAAATATGTGCATATAATTTTGGCCCCAAACTTTTCAAAGAGGTATAGGCAGAAATGTTAATTCTATAAGGCTTGAAAGTAATATTCTTTAGTCTTGATTTAATTAGTATTTATCTAGAGCCCACTGAATACACAGTATTGTGCTGATATTTGAGGGACTAGTGGGTCACATACTTAGCATTGTTATTTTCACTTATGGGCTCCTGCTCCCTGTCTGTGAGGGAGACCAACTAGAATGTTAGATGGATGGAAGGCAGTCAAGGAAAGGGGGTGAATGGGAGAACCAGGGGCAGCCAGAGAAAGTTTTAGGGAAGAGATATTACTCCAACTCAATCTCGAAAATCAGAAAAGGGGTTGTAATGATGGGCAAATTTGGATATGCCTTGAAGAGTCTTTGTCATTTGTGAATGAATACCTTCACCTACATGTAACAGAGAACTCAAATAGCAGTCACTTAAGCAAAACAGAAGTTGATATCTTCTCTTAGAAGATAAATCTGAGCCTAGGTGGTTCAGGTATGGCATAGCAGGTCCAAGTTAGCAGGGACTTGGGTTTTTCTCTGTTTCTGTTCCACCATTCTTAGTCCTTGGCTCTAGCAGTACAGCCTTCACATCCGTGTTCTGGGCAGCATGGAGGAGGAAGAACGAAAACCAAAAGGGAGTAGTACCTCCTAGATGAGTCTCTCTGGAAACCTCACCGTTGATTTCTCATAGTTCATAGGCTGCTCCTAGCTATAAGCAAGTCTAGGAAAGGTAGTCTTCTGTCTCAGCATGTCACTGCCCACATAAAACTGTTGGAGAGTGAAAGGCTATTTGGTAGAAAAAGATCAGCCTCCTCAGAGAGTCTAAAGTGAGCTCAGGTGGTCGATTCTATGGACTCTGTGCATGTACTGCTTCCCACCCAGCTATGTGATGATCCTTAAGGATGCTCTGGAGGGACAATTTAATCCTAGAGAAGGGAAGAGCAAAATAGAATCCAAAAGAAATAATTCTATGGTAGAGATTTGAATGTTTCGGATTTGTAAACATGAACTTGTCATGAGGTGTCAAGAGACAGCAAAACAAAAGAGAATCAGAAAAACAAGAGAGAAAGCATTTCTTTCTCTTTTTTCTTCTTCCTCTCTTTCTCCTCTTTTCTTCTTTTTCTCCTCCTCCTCCTCCTCCTCCTCCTCCTCCTCCTTCTCCTTCTTCTCTCTCTCTCTGTCTCTCTTTCTCTCTCCCGTCTCTCTTTTTGCCTTTCCTTGGGTTTGACAAATGCTATATCAAAGAGTTTCCTATCTCCCCTCAATCATTTTACCCCCTGGCTGGAGCTAGGTTATCTCCTGTCTCCAGTGGGGAAGCCCCAGGCCTCAGCCGCTCAAGAAGATGAAAGCTTTTAAGTGAACCACAGGCTTGAATTACTTTGTCTCTGACTAAGAGCCCAGTTTTGGCATCCCAAAGGCTCAGTGGTTTCATTTCCGCAGCCATGCATTCTTAATACAGTTTCCAAAAAATCATGTTGTCTATTTAAAGATGTCCTTCATTTCAGTAAAATGGGCAAAGTTCCTTTTATTGGCTCTTCCTCCACAATCTCCATAATATTTTTCCCTATGGCTTTCTCCATAGAACAATTTAATTTTCTTAAAAGTTAGGTGGGCATTTCTTTCCTCTCCTGAATTCTATGTTTTCAAGTCTCCTACATTTCCTCACTCAATAATGTACTGCTACTGAGCTCCATGAGTTAAGTTCTGTGGCTACTGGATCAGTTAGGACATATGTGTGCTTCCAAGGAACTTGCTGATAAACAGATTGACAGACAACAACACAACACTCGACTTTCTAGAGTTGGGGGTACAGAGGGTGCAGCAGAAGCACACAGTGACTCCTGGGCATCATGAAAGGCTTAAAATGGGGGGAAGCTCTTGCACAGACCCATAAAGACCAACAGGTCTTGGTTGTGGAGTATGTGTAAGTACAAGTATAGGAACTTGGCCTTGTCCATATGGGAAAAACATACATATGGAAAGAAAAAAGAAACAGATACAGTGGGCGCTCTTGGGCAAGTGTTCCCTGTGGCTGTGAGTCCCAAAATGTCAAAGGACTTCAGGTTCAAACCTCAGAAGAAAGGAACTCCCAGTTCTGCATCACAGATTTCTGAAGAGCAGCAGTCTGAAGTGCTATTCATTATCTGTGGGTTTTATGGAGATGTGGAATTGGCTGCCCCTAAAGCATTTTTCCCACAGAGAATTCTGGAGCTCTAGCTGTGGAATTGATGCAGCACCAAATTAAAAGTATGCATAAGCTAACTGCCCATCACACCTGAAATACAATCCAAGGACCCTACCATAGCCCACATGGCCCTACGGAATTTGGCCCTTCCAACTTCTCTGACCCTCCCACCACTTGTCCCCTTATGCATTTCACTGTGGTCACCCTGGCCTTCTCGCTGTTCCTTGAGTATACCAAGCCTGCTCCTACCTTAGGGCATTTGTACATGCTATACCGGCTGCCTAAATGCCACTCCTCTCCCAGTTATTCATTGGCATCTCCCTCATTTTATTCAACTCAAGTGTCATCTCAGTAGACTTCTCTGGCCACCAGTGTGAAATCATGTTCCCATCCTGATTTAGCCCTGCATGCTGCTCCAGAGTTCCTCATGACACTGATCTGGTCTGATACTATTCAATAATTCATTTATTTGCCTATGACCTGCCTCCTACTACCAACCAGAATGTAAAGACTCTGTTTCTTTTTATCCAGTGCTGCATTCCCATTGCCTTAGGCACAGCCAAGCACACTGTGTGTGCTTCATGAGCATTCGGGGACCCCAGCTACTCCAGAGGGGTAGTGTTTCCATTGAACTTCTTGGTCTTTTCCTTCCACGTTTGCATAACAGCCCAAATGCTATACCTTTAGGATTAAGGGAAGGGAAGCTATTCTGTTGTCTTCAATTAAGCTTACTCTGGATACAAAAGGAAGGAAAGAAAGGAGGGAGAAAGGGAAGGGAGGGAGGGGGAGAAAGAGAAAGAAAGAAAAAAACAGAGAGGGAGGAAGGAAGGATGGAAGGAAGGAAGGGAGAGAGAGGGAGAGAGGAAGGAAGGAAGGGAGGAGGAGAAAGATACTATCCCTGTTAGTGTTGAAGAAAATTAGTGTGTTCAAGGCCTCTCCCCCATGCCTAACCCCACCTTTATGTTCTGATAAACTCAGAATATACTCTGCTTAATCTCAGAATAAGAGCCCTGCTTAAAGTGGAAGCCATGAATTTGCCATAAGCAGTAAAGGACAAAGCAGACAGAATATGTAAAACACAAGGCCAATAAAGCATCTTTCCATACCAGCGTAAGACTCAACAATGATACTCCAGTAATTCTCCAGGGTTTGGGAAGCACAAAGGTGGAATTTTGCTTATAGTCACAGCTGCAAGTAACAGAGAACATTCTGCTGCGATGCCATTTTTATTTTTTCATGGAGCAAACCAAATTTATTCAAATATTTAACCATCCAACAAATATGTATTACTTGACTGCTATGGGTCAGGCAATGCTGGTATATAGAACAGGAAGACACAACCCCTCTCCTCAAGAAACGATGCATGTTGCAATGTGAAAGAGAGAACCCAAACCCAAATTATAAGAATAGAGCTAGTCTGTTTGAGAGGGAAGTGTGGGAAGCTATGGGAGCAGAAACAACTACCCATTCCAGACCCAAGCAAAGGGGAGGAAGGGTATCAGAGAAGGCTCTTTGGAAGATGTGATACTTGGCTGAGTCCTCAAAAAGGAAAAGGAGAAGGAAGTGCAGAAGGGGGTAATGACATTTCCAGCAGGAGGAACAGCATGTGAGAAACTCAAAGGCATGAGCAACTTCACGTTAGTGAAACATAAGCTATCCAGTCCTGCTGTATGATGGAGGGGAGAACAGCTAGGTATGGGGTTGGAGACATCATCAGAGACTGTCTACAAGGGACAGTGAATATTGTGTTGAGGGGCTCTGGCTTCATTCTTGACAGTGATAAAGAGTCACTGAAAAGTTTTCAGGCAGGCAAGGCTTTTAATTTTAATTATCTTGACTTTTCAAGATGAGATCAAAGCAATTAAATCTACCCTTTGGGGTCCTTGGGCTTGAATTTGGCCATCCCCCCGCTGTGGGAGAATCACGGCCTCCCATTAATGAACACTAAAAGTGAATTCCTAATCAGCCAGCACTTGGTAATTACCGTCTTCAAGATGGTGGAAGATTTAAAGTTGGCACATCTAAAGGTTTAAAGTTAGCACAGCCAGAAATTTCTTCAGGCCAGCTGGTCAACCCACCATGAGCATAGAATTGGGATTTTGAAATTCTGATTTCCCAGGCCCACTGACATTGTTCAGAGGGTAGATGCCAGTGCACAGCTGTAAGAAGAAGACAACAGCCTTTTCATAAAGAAATGCCAAGAAATCCAGCGTGCAACTCCACAGCGGAAACACCGGGCTTCTGGGGCAGTGAGCCCACCAGTGTGTCGTTTGTTGCTGAAATGTAGAGTCTGCATTTATGTGAAGCCTTTTGGTCCCCACCTCAACTATTGTCTGATGTATTTTTATTCATATTCTTCCCTCCAATTTCATAATTATTATCTCTCTCCCTTTAATTTCTCAATCAAGTTTATTCAGCGAAAGTTATAGCTTTTACTTATCTGACTAGCATTGATTTAATGAGAGATTGCGGGCGCACGGATATCACCCATCATGGAAACACTCACAGACTGCTCACTAAAGATAAACTGATACTCTTTCTTGATTTGCTTAGCCAAAAAAAAAAAAAAAAGTGGAAGAATAGTCAAACGTTTTGGTGGAAGTATTATCCACGTGATTATTACTATTTACTGAGCAACATGACATTATGTGAAAATTACTCTGTCAACTGTATGAAAAGATGAAGCAGGATGCAAGGGGCGTTGTATAATAGTATCAGTGGCATATAAAAAAGCCGATCCAAAGAAGATGGTTCTTCTCAGAAAAAGACATTCCCCACTGTGGATCCCCTCCTGTGCTCTCTCCATCCGTCTTTACTGCAAAAGCTTTCACAGACAAACCATAATCACCTCCTGCCTGCCTCAGTTAGGGAACTCCCCTCACCTGCCCCCTCCCCGCCCCCTGCAACCTGATTCCTAACATTGTCTTCATGGGAAAAGAAAAAGTTTTATGTCAGAATTAGAGAGACAACTTAAAAAGCAGTTACCTGAGAAGGAAAGACAGTGATTTAATTCACATAAAGGGGAAAATCGTCAATGTCAGCGAAGTTCCTGACAAGCAGTTTTGACAGAAGGAGGAGAAAAAAGAAGGAAGTAGGGTAAGAGGGGACATTTATGGGCTATAGGATTAATTTCTTTAACCTTAATGTGTTGCTTAGATTGTTTTTTATGCATGAAGACTGCTAGAATATTTGGAAAGGATGCACTTCTGATTTTAGCTGTGCTTAAATCCCAAGACCATGGAGACAACTGTTTTATCTGTGTAGCACTGCTCCTGGCCTCCCAAGGGCCAGTGGGCTTAGGGATGAGTGACTCTCCCTTTCTTTCTCCAAAACCAGATAGATCACTTTGAGTTATAGGTCCTCTCTTTCTCATCAAGATCACGTTTTTGTGGTTAAGAACTGCTACGAGGTTCTGGGTGAGCTTCAGGGTATGAATTTGGGTTAAATGAGGAGCCTGTATGATGTAGTTCAATATCAGATATGGTGAACATTTCCTGTAAGGCCCAGATAGTAAATATTTTAGACTTTTCAGGCCGTAGGGTTTCTGTCACAACTATTCAAGAGTGCCTTTGTAGCACAAAGCAGCCATCAACAATACATGAATGAACAAGCATGGCTGTGTTCCAACAAAACTTTATTTATGACACCAAAATTTGAATTTCATTTGTATTTCCATATGTCATGAAATATTCTTTTTGGGTTTTTCCCCCAATCATTAAAAAATATAAAAACCATTGTTAGCAGTTCATTACCAAAATAGACAGCAGGCAAGATCTGACCCTCAGATCATAGTTTACAGACCCCTGTTCTGGATCAAACAAGATTTGAAGGAGGATAAGCTTTGTCAATATAAAACATTAGGAAGAACCTTTCCCCAGAACTTGGAAAAGTCTGAATTAAATAGATTCTTGAAAAGAAATCCCTCAGAAAGGATATCTTCAATTTCTTTTTTTTTTAATTTTACTGTTTATTTTATTTTTGAAAGAGAGAGACAGAGCACAGGCAGGGGAGGGGCAGAGAGAGAGGGACACACAGAATCCGAAGCAGGCTCCAGGCTGCGAGCTGTCAGCACAGAGCCTGACGCAGGGCTCAAACCCACAGACAATGAGATCATGACCTGAGCCGAAGTCGGACGCTTAACCGAGCCACCTAGGCGCCCCTTCAATCAAATTTCGAGCTAGGATTTTCAGGTTAGAAGTGTGCTTTAATGGACATAGGGTCCATTTGAAACTAGCAGCCAATGTGAGGCATAAACACAGAAACAATTTGTTCTTTTAAATGAGCTCAAGGCAGTTCTTGCTCTGTTGTTTACAAGATCCATTTCCAGAGGAAATCCTTTCTTCCTAGGTCATGCAAAGCCCATTTAAGCTCAGCCCTGGGCAAATTATCACCTTGAAGGCATATTCAGACAGGTGCATTGTTATTGTACTTTTTGTGTTCAGGAGATGAATGAAGATGGCACCTTTGATTTTAATTGAGCTTTAATAAGCTCTGTTCCTCCCAGGCCTTAGTCTTTCCATCCAGTAAGGGACGATTTTGCAAAGACTCCTCGCCTTCCTCAGTATGCCTTCCTTGAATTGTGGTTAATTTATCTCTGATCTTTCTGAAGTAGTTTATGTGAACTGATTTGAGCCTCAGAAACGGACAAAAATTCCAACACAGAGACCGTAAAACAGACCTTCCGGAGGAGATTGAGGAAGCATGAGAAGGAAGGGAATCTAAGAGGAGCACATTTTCTCAAAATACAGAAGGCTGAGCAGCTCAGACCAAGAATCCTGAGAATAGCAGAAGGCTGTTCCTTATGATCTCATCCTTAGAATGAGAGACACTTTCCAAAATGGAAACTGAAGCCTAGAGCACTCCTAATCTGGGTATGTAGAGTTTTCTATATTCACAGGACACTGGTCAGTAGGAATATACCATTTCCACAAGATACACCCAAATATGCCACAAGGCAAAATAAGTATTACATTGATTTTTCTGGTGATGTTTTGATGGCAACAGCAGCACTCGGGGATGCAGAAACGCGGCACTCGGCCCTGCCCCAGCTCCCACCGCAGGACTTTCAGCATTGGCAATGGGTTTGCCATTTCTGGGTTCCCAGAAGGAGAGGGATTTGAGAAATGGCTTAACTGACCCATCTCTTCATTATTCAGACCATGCCCCTGAACTGGGAAACCTCACGGTGACCAAGGTTGGCTGGGATGGCCTCAGACTCAACTGGACCGCAGCTGACCGGGCCTATGAGCACTTTGTCATTCAGGTGCAGGAGGCCAACAGGATGGAGGCAGCTCAGAACCTCACGGTGCCCGGCAGCCTGCGGGCTGCGGACGTCCCGGGCCTCAAGGCCAACACCCCTTATAGAGTCACCATCTATGGGGTGATCCGGGGCTATAGAACACCAGTGCTCTCTGCTGAGGCCTCCACAGGTACCTCTTATCCTTCTGTCTCTAGCTTCTGCTTTTCCTAACAGGAAACTACCCACAGATAATCAGACAAAACACATAACCAGACACAGTTCACTTTAAAAAAAATTTTTTTTAAGTTTATTTATTTTGAAAAAGAGTGCAAGTGGGGGAGGAGCAGAGAGAGAGAGAGAGAGAGAGAGAGAGAGAGAGAATCCCAGGCAGGCTGTGCAGTGTCAGCACAGAGCCTGATGTGGAGCTTGAACTCACAAACTGTACAGTCGTGACCTGAGCCGAAATCGAGTTGGACACTTAACTGACTGAACCACCCAGGTGCCCCAGACACAACTTGCTTTTGAATGGACTCATTCTGCCCCAAGTTATGGCACCATGGTGTCTAATGGAGGGAAGCCATCAGGCTACATGACTCCAGGGGTACCTTTGACACCACAACCCATGTGAACAACACCCTTTGGAGTTGTGCACAGCCCTGCCTGGGGACCATACACACAGCCCCAAAGGCAAGGATCTTTATCTTCACAAACAGGCTCCCTCTTGGCAAAGGATGTTAAGATGTTATACTTAAAAGGAAAAAAAAAATCACAAAATTAATCTCCTTGTCCACTGAAGGTTAGGACAGTTCTTTAGTAAAGTAAGATGACAAATATTTTTCTATACCTCATGCTCTTTGTTCTATTCCTCAAATTTAGGAGGAATAGCTGCATGCTGCATGTTTATTAAGACAGTCATATATTTTTAAGTAATATAAAGCCTGTTCTTGTGTTCAAGACTCCCTGGATCTTGCTGTGTGATTTGATCATTAAACTAGTTCTTTGTCCTTCTCCAGGGGAAACTCCCCATTTGGGAGAGATCATGGTGTCCGAGGTGGGCTGGGATGCCCTCAAACTCAGCTGGACTGCTCCGGAAGGAGCCTATGAACAGTTTTTCATTCAGGTGCAGGAGACTGATACAGTAGAGGCAGCCCGGAACTTCACAGTCCCCGGAGGACTGAGGTCCGTGGACCTGCCTGGGCTCAAAGCAGCCACTCATTATAACATCACCATCCGTGGGGTCACGCAAGAATTCAGCACGACTCCTCTCTCTGTTGAAGTCTTGACAGGTATTCTAGACTGGTTCATTAATTTACTTCCTCCCCTTGTCTCTGCTCAGGAGGGATCAAAGCTCTTCCTGCTGTAAGCTGGGCTCAGCCCCTGCCACATTGGGGAACACCGGTGAATCATCCCCGCTCCCATCCGAATGTCATATCCCTTATTTGGTCAAGTCCGAGTGTAGCATGTTAGCCAATTCCATGGAAAATTCCACCTACTCTTCCCTTACAAAAGTGGGAGGTGACTTTTCTTTCAAAGCAAGTTTTCAGTCATAACAGCTAAGAAGTTGGAAAACACAGTTTGCAAGTGGGAAAAAAAAAAAATTGGTCTGAGCTCATTTTAAGAACACACTAAAAGATTCCCCCAAAGCCCCATTTATATGTTAAGAATGGAGTTATGAACAATTCCTAGAACTATCTTTCATTCCCGGAGACTGAACAGAAAACCCCTGGCTTTAGTGCCAACAGAGTATGCTCTACACCTGCTGTAAATCATGCATCTGTAATCAACACTAACCAGACAACTCATCCCAACCTCAGCCAAAATGTCATCTCACCTGAATCCTAGCACACAATTACCTTTTTTAGTAACTCAGCAACTCTTTGTCCTTACGCAGAGGAGGTTCCAGATCTGGGAAACCTCACAGTGACCGAGGTTCGCTGGGATGGCCTCAGCCTGGACTGGACGGCCCCCGAGGGGCTCTATGAGCAGTTTGTCATTGCAGTCCAGGAGGCTGACCAAGCCGAGGAAGCTCACAGTCTCACGGTTCCTGGCAGCCTACGCTCCGTGGAAGTCCCAGGCCTCCGGGCCAGTACCCCTTACACGGTCACCCTGCGTGGCAAGGTCAGGGGCCGCAGCACTCGACCTGTTGTTGTGGAGGCCATCACAGGTATAGGACCCTCCTCCCATACCAGGGACATGATTGAGCCAATCTCTCTTTGGAAGAGAGAGAACATTCCCCACGTGTCCGAGTGTGGTCTCAGTGTTCCGACAGGAGGGTCTAACTCAGGAAGGGCTGGGTTGGAATTGCACCTTGCTGGATTTTCTTGGGTCTAGCATTTTACATTTCTGAGCCTTCTTTTCTCACCTTCAAATCAAAGATAATACTCTACCTCAGAACATGGTCCTGAGCAGTAGATGAAATAATGACCGAAAATGCTTAGCAAAGCTCCATTCCTGTAGTAAATATTGAACGGCACATAGCTAAATATATAAGATAACCATGTAACTAATAAAAATAGCATAAACAGTAGGGCCATGGTGGCACAAGAATAGGGTCAGAACTTTCTAGAGAAATCTTACCATTAGAGGCCTCAGTTGTCCAACTTGTAGTCACATCTCTATGGAATAACCTTTGAAATGATCTTCTGCCGAAATTGTTCAAGTCTGTCTCTCCTTAAGAGACACTCAGGGAAGGCATATTTCCAAGAAAAAACAGCCACATTTGACTTCAATGTTTTTCATTCAGTTTAGGGAGGAAAAACAATTTATCTCAATTTGTCCCCTGGAAATATGCTGTTCCATCTGTCATTGGAAACTCTGTGCTGTTCATGAGTTTTTAGAAACCGCTTTAAAGGGGGCAAATGGGCCAAATTTTTGGTAATCGGGTTCTTATGCTGGGCCCTAAGTCCATGCCCTTCTCTATCTATCCTGTGTTTTGATAATACTATCCAAATAACCTAGTTCAAATAAATTGTTCTCCTTGCTCACATATACCAAGTAAAGTTGGTGCTTGTGAGAAACGACACACAATTCCAAAAATGAGAAAGGTGATGTTACGATCCAGCTGTGCTGGCTGAGTCAGTGTTATCCTGTGCTGCCTGGAATGTCTTCAGACCCAGTGAGCCAGAGGGGCTATTGAGGCACCTGTGATCTGGATGCAGGATTCTAACAGTCTCTATCGGTAACAACAGAATTCCTTTTGCACGTGAAACCTTACCAGGAACCTCACTACGTGCCAGATAAATGAACAGCTCTTCTTGATGAACTAGGAGGGCAGGGACGACTGCCTTCACTGATACCCCCACCAGAGCACCAAGGCTACATGGTCATTTGAATACAGCCCCTCAAAAAGGCTGAGTTTGCTCAGACTCACAGGCACTGAGAACAAGTGCCTTGGTGCACCTTTCTTGGCTGCTGGAATCCTTACAGATATTTTCTTTTGTAACTTCAAGTGCATGGCCACGGCAGCCTTTAAAAAGTCTGAGCGGTTGCATATAACCCTGAGAGGTATCCCACCAAGCAGTGGGTTTTCCCGTATTCAGAATCCAGACTTTCTAAAATCGGCAATAAGAAACACGTTAAATCTCCTTGCTACATGGTAGGAAGATCAATAGTGGGCCCTGCTCTGCACCATTGGCTGAGCAAAATTTACCACTTTTAATTAAAAGTGGGCATTCATTTCACACAAATGGCTTCGCTTCATGATGCAGCCACTCTGTTTTCTGGCACAAAGTACTAGCAGAAGGTGGGAGGGAAAGAACCAAGCCAAGAATCTAGTGCAGAACATTTGATCCCTAAAAGCCGAGTAGAGTCCAGAGAAAAAACATCACACATGTCCACACTGAGACAACATACACTTTATAAAGCCTGCCTGATAGCAGGTGGCCAGCAATAAGACAATCTCTTCAACACGAAGTCCTGAAATGAGGCTGATAATTCTCTCCAGTATGGTTGAGAAGTTCCAAGGGGAAACATCTAAACGGTGATGTATTTGTTGGGTAGCCACTTACTGGGCACTCACGATGGCTTAGGCATGATACTCAGGGGTTTATAAATGGTATTTAGCCATCACACAGTCCAGTGATATGTCAGCCCCCTTTATAGGTGAGCAGAGTAAGACTCAGAGATGAGCTGGGTGATGGGCCCAAGATGACCTGGCTAATAAAGATCATTGTGGGAATTCCAACTAAAGCCCAGCGGCCTCCAAAGCCTCCACTTTTAACATCCCTATCCCCCTTACCCTGACCCACAATCCCACTTTTCCAACTGCCCTTTCATTTCTGGCCATGCATGTGCAGAGACCCCCTGTGGGTTGTGCAGTGGTCCAGACAGTATTGCCATCTCAAGGATGAACAGCGCAGATCTTCCCCTTTCTGACTGTTTTCAACTCCTGAAGAAGGGCTGTGGCCAGATTACCACAATTCAAGTCAGAAGTAAATGCCCAGAGACCAAGAATGACCACACTTGCACACAAAAATTCTCTCGCCTCGTTCTCTCTTCCCTAGAGCTGGGCTGTGGGATGTTTGGTTTCCTCCTTTTTTTGGTTTGCAGAACTGACAAATAACGTCTCTGTCCTTCTTCAGAGGAGCTCCCCCAGCTGGCGGACATAGCCGTGACCGAGGCTGGCTGGGATGGCCTCAGACTCAACTGGACCACAACTGATCAGGCCTATGAGCACTTTGTCATTCAGGTGCAGGAGGCCAACTGGTTGGAGACAGCTCAGAACCTCACGGTGCCCGGCAGCCTGCGGGCTGTGGACGTCCCGGGCCTCAAGGCCAACACCCCTTATAGAGTCACCATCTATGGGGTGATCCGGGGCTATAGAACACCAGTGCTCTCTGCTGAGACCTCCACAGGTACCTTCCTCCCCACTGTTGACACCCCTGCCCAAGCCACCCTGCTTTCTCTCCATGAAACTTTGCGGAAAGTCAGCTTCTCTCCATGTCTGAGTCCTTCCCTTATGCCCCTTAGTGGCTGGTCATGCATGTCCAGAGACCACACCATAAGCTGTGCCTTGGTCTGGATGCCTCTGCCATTTTGAGGATGAATGATAAAGATGTTGCCTTTTCTGACCTCCAGCATCCAGCCTCTCCCAGACTTCCTACCACTAACTCTCTTTTGAATGATGGCTTTCGGTTTCAAGAGACAGCCTGATGGTTTTAATTCTCTTTTCCAGTGCTAGGATATAACTAAAAGCCGTCCCTTACCATGTGTGAGTTCTGGTAGAGCATAGGTTATTTACTTTAGAGGGTCTTTTTGCTAGTTGGAAAAGGCGCTTTTCTATCCCAAATCCCTCAAGGGTATGGGCACTGTGGTTCTTGCATTTAAAAGAAATGTTTTAATTTAAATGTTTCTTTAAAATACACAGAGTATAATAAGAGAACTGAATTACCCCCCTCCGGGCAGTTCTCTCAGATACTGAGTCATTGTTAGAACACCAAATTAGCAAATAGCTAGACCAAAAAGAAAAAAAAAATCACACAATTATGACTGGAGACAGTACCAAAGAAAAAGCCATTCATTCAGAGAAGTACCCACAGCAGCATTTGAAGCAAGGAATGTCCCAGGCTATGAATGTCAAAGATCTGATGCCCTTTTTGCTTTTTTAAATAAGAGTTGCTCCCTGGAGTGTTGGCCTTTGCATATGGCGCACTCCCAGCGCTGACCCAGGAGGGTGTGCTGTGCCTTACTAGTCACTCCGCTCCAGTGACAAGGCAGTCAGTGTTTCCCCAGGGGCCTGCCTCAGCAAGCAGCCTTCCCCAGCACTGTTCTCCATTGCGTATCTTCCTATATGCCTCCATTGTTTGGAAGCTCAGTAGAGGTTGTCTTGCTTGGGTTTGCATATGCCTGCCCCATTTTCAGGTAATTATGGCAACCAAACCTTCATGCAAACCTGTACAACCTCACTGATTCCAGCAAAAGCATAGACCTGCATTTTAGCCTCCATCATTTCAATAACCCTCACTGAGATCAACAGAATACAGACAGCCACTGTATGAGTGGTGACCTTGAAATGCCTAGAAATTGCAACTGGCAACGATATCGGACATTCATAAATCATCCCTTCCCAGAAGGCAAGAGAAATCACCTGCCGCTTCTGATCTTTCCTGCAGACCTTGTGGTTGGGTGCCCTTCATATTTTTATGTGGTTTTTTTTTTCCTTCTTAATGATAGCAACATTCCTGTTTCTGATGAAATGGTATGAGAGGAGGAAGGTCCATGACCCCATCTGATTTGTGTCTCACTAAATGTGATGGGATGGGAAGGCCTTCCCCTTCCCTGCTAGAGAGGTACTACTTGCTCCCCACACCTTGCTTCTGCTTGCCTTCTGCATATTTTATTCCAATTGCACAGAAAAGCACTGGTAGGACCATCTCCAAGACAAAATGTTATTTCTTGGCCGAACAGGGGTTGCCTGACTGCCTTGCCTCGGCTCAGCTCTCTTGGTTGGCAATGTAAGTAGTAGCTTTCTTGGCTCCTGTAGAGGCAGTTAAGAGAGGACGAGCTATTCTAACAGAATATGAAAGCAGCTGGCCCTTGTCAGAAGTATGATGAAAATACCAAGAATCACACTGACAAGTTGCCAGTTCCCTTTAAGTCACAAAATCAGAAGCCTCAGGGTACCACCTTTGGGAGGGTGATGGCATCAGAATTATTTAGCCTTTATTTAAATAGATGGGAGCTCCCTCAAAGTAAAGGATGCCTGCAGGAGGGAGCCAAGTAACTGTGGTCTCCTGAGTGCAATTCTGGCAACTAAAGACTGCCAGCACTCATATCTCTTGACCGATGGCCAGCATCCCTGCGGTGGGGCTCCCAGAAGCATCTGAGCTTAGGCACCACGGTTCCAGCTGACATCATTCAGATGTCTTCTCACACACGGGATCTCAGCCAGCTTGATCATGTATGGCTGCTCCAGAGCAGGGGAATCCAATTTGCCAGACCTTCCTCTTTTCTTCTTTTAACAAATCCCCTTTTTCTCTCCCGCTGGCACTGACTGGTAACACTGCTTGGTTTCCCCCTAACCCTGAACTAGCAGGTCTTTCTACCCAGCCATGTTTCTCTTAACAACCTCAATCTTAAAACACAGGCCAAATAATCAACCCAAATTCATTTATTTTTTCTTCTTCCCTACCCTTCCTTTTTCAGCTGCAGAACCTGAAATTGGAAACTTAACTGTTTCTGACATAACTCCTGAGAGCTTCAATCTCTCCTGGACAGCCACCGATGGGGCCTTCGAGACCTTTACCATTGAAATTGTTGATTCCAATAGGTTTTTGGAGATGATGGAATATAATATCTCTGGTGCTGAACGAACTGCCCACATCTCAGGGCTACACCCTAATAATCATTTTATTGTCTACCTCTCGGGACTTGCTCCCAGCATCCGGACCCAAACCATCAGTGCCACGGCCACCACAGGTACATCTGCCTTTTCCCATGTCTGACCGCCTCTCTCTAGAGTCTTCTTTGCAGGGTGAAGCTGCTCATTCACTCCTTCTTTGCAGGGTGAAGCCACAGTGCATTAACTGCTCCACAATGCTAGGTAGAACACTACTTAACATAACTCTCTCCAACAGCAGCCCAAATGGTGGATTTCTGTTAAGCCCTTTGCCTGATCTATTACTGACCAGGACATTTGCAGCATAAAATGTAGTCTGGCCCAGTTTGCCATATGGAATCTGGAGAAAAGAATTCTACCCTTCTATACCTAAGAAGCAAGAGTTGTCCTTGATTTGGAAAGATGTCTGCATCAAAAAAGTCTTAAAAATTATATTTTGTGTTATCCTAATATCTTTGGCGTCCTAATACCCAAATATCCCAATGATCTAATGAAATCGTGTTGGTACTGTTATTTTTTTTCAACTTGGAAAATGATAAAAAAAAAAAAAAGCAGATTACTAATCAGATGGGTGCACAAGGAAGTCGTGCCATCCAGACCATCCCAAATCCAATGCAATCTCTAGGAGAAAATACATGAACAGGCTGTCTTGCTCCCAGAAGAGTAAATGGTTGATTGCAAAAATAGAAGTCGTCATGTTTATACAAGGAACTTGGCCAGCCAGAGTATAAGCTGCTCTCACTTAAATTTGTAGTGTCTGTGGTACACATCCTATGTGAGGCCCTCTCTGGCACGCAGCAAAAGAGAATTCTCTATCTGAATTTGAAAGGAGAAGCTTAGCCATTCAAAATAGCATTCTTAGCACATTTTGGATAATGAATCCAAGAAAAAGGTTGACCTTGTAGCATCAAAATCATCTAACACTTAAGTCACCCATGGCTGAGGGAAGGTCTGTCCTCATTCTGCGTGAGACTACAGATTGTTAGCAGGGTGGTCTGTCATCTTCGCCATATTAAAGTACACAAAAACCTGGAGGAGAAAATTATTCAGCCCTTTATATTTGTTTCTCATGGCTCAAACTGGGTTTCAACAAGGACAAGTCTTTTACCAAAGGGTGAAGTCTAAAACTTTATGGATTTAGTCTTATGTGTTTTAGTTTTTGACTCTATTGTAATAGTTTTTTAAATTAACACGCTTTCATATTTTTTTCTGCTTGCTTTAGTGGCCGAAGCTCTCCTTAGCCACCTCACTATCTCAAATGTGACCTGGGCCAGTATGGCCCTCTCGTGGAAAGCCCAAGAGGCTGCCTTTGATAGCTTTCTTATCGAAGTTAGGAATTCTGACCACGGCCAGGAGACGGTAGTGCATTCTGTACCTGCGGCGTCTCGCAGCTCAGTCATCACCAACCTCACGGCTTCTTCTAATTACACTGCACACCTTCATGGGCTGATGGGCGGGCACCGCACTCACACTCTAATGGCCCAAGCAACCACAGGTATTTCCCACGATGGCTTCTTCACTCTCCATTGAAATTCCTCTGGGGAGCAGTCCCCCAAAAAGCCCTCGCTACACATTTTTCATCCTCCTGGTTCCTCTAGATCTTTCCCAAATTTGACAGGGCCACCCAAATCAGAGCTTTAAAACTTAAAAAGAAAAACAATCACCCAGAAGTCAACCTCTTTTTCCTAAATGTGCACTCACATCTGGAGTTGCTCTGTTTGTTTATATAGAGTTAACCTGACTTGCTTTGGTTGAATTTCTACATCATCCTTCTCATCTGATCTTGAATAATCATTTCCAGTTCTACCCATTATCATCTGCCTGTGGTCTAATCAGAGTTTGCCTATGACATTGCCAAAGAGGTGTGTGCATGCCAGTTTGGGTTCCCTGGTCAGAGTGATATTCATCCTTTTTCTCTCTTCCAAGATTCTAAAACACAGTGCCAGAAGCATGCGAGGAAAAGACCCTAACACACACTTCCAGAGCAGAGGACCCAGTGGTCTCATCTTGTTCTTAAGACTTTTATTTGCTTGCATTCCCTACAAATAGACTGTTCTCTTTTGACATTTACCCCACCAAGCATGCTTTGTCATCTTCTGATACCTGTCACAAAATGTCCACCTTCTTTCATCTGTCGTCTTGTCCAAATCTTGGTGCATGTGGTGAACATTCAGAGTATTACATTTTTGAAAATATCTGTTTCCTGGAAGCATATGGCATGTCCAAGAATTATTTCAAAGGGTTAGAAGTGGTGAGAGAAAGATATCCCAGCTTGCATGGAACACTGGCCATACCTTCTCTCTCACTCTCTCTTCGAGGTTTTTCTTGCACCTCACTCCTGAGCTTGGTTGCACCCTTTGGGAGACAGCTGGAGGCCAAGCTGGCCATGAGAAGCTAAGTCTTACTCTGCATGGTGAATGTGTTCACATTGCCAGTCTCTTTTTGGTGGCATGAGAAGAATCCTAACATGCATCCTTAATTTGAGAGATTGCTGCCACAGCAAAACACAGGGAAAGAGCAAACAGAGGCCCACTTGGAGGGTTCTACCTTTAGTGCGGTTGAGGTAATTTATGCCAATGTTATGGCTAAAAATTATAGCGTCATTATCTTCTCAAACTAATTGCTAAGTTGGAGATTCCATGCCGTTACTTATGGCTATCTTCTGCTTTGGGGCCAGATTCTTTTTGCCCTTAGGGACTTTGTGGCATCAAATTATGCTGTGCAACTGTCCAGTTTAAGTTTATCCAGATGAGTCCCTTCTTTCCTCCTAATACTGGAGCTGCAGCAAAACAACTCCCAAGTCCTTGGAAGAAATAGTCTGCTTCTTCCCAACCTTCAGTGCTAACCCTGGTACCTCAACCCTCCTGGACTGTTGCCTCTTTCTAAAATAAAGTTTGAGTCGAACTTACTTTAAAGTTAGTATTGCTCGATAAATGTGCATTGAGGAGGCCAGATCGTATACATCCTAGTGGAAACTAGCAGTGCAGGCCCCCTACATTACAAAATGAGTTGCCTTGATCACTGATCTCCTAGTCTTTAAGGGACACGAGAATATCAACCTCCAGGAGAACCACTTATCTTTCCAAATTATCCAGTAAGTGAATTTTCTAGTTAGAAAATGTAACACCTAACTTTAAATTTTCTTTTAACTTTTGCATACATCAAGAATTTTTTAATGAAAGCCATTTTTACCTTTACGGTATTCAGGGTAAGATGCAGATTTTCTTATGGTGTATAGGAAACCTTTGGATTTCTAAAAACTATGGAGAATTTCTCTTGTATGGATATTAGCCTTTAATTTGTACAATCGAAATAGATCAAAAGAAAACTAAATAAGGAAACTTCAAAGTAGCATTTCCTAAGACATGCTCTGTGAACCACAAGCTACTTGAGATGTTCAAAGAATATCCTTTGAAAGAGTATCCACTGATCAATAAGTTTATGAAATTCTGGGCTGCACAAAATTAAGTAGGTTTCTTTACAGAACCAGCATTTCAGAGGCTATAAAATACTCTCAGGCTTTGGGAATCTCTAGGGTGAGATAGAATACCCATACATACTTTACTAAAAGCTACTTTTCTTAGGACATCTTACAGAGCTAGTGTCCCGCTGCAAACCTTTAGAAATGCACCCTAAATATTCTCTGTTGCTCCTATCTGCCATTCTAATGCCTGTTCACCTTTCTTCTTATGGCCAGCAAGTAGTCGTGTCTATACTTATAAAGAATGCACATCCATACCTGCAGAGAAAGTATATTCTCTAGCATTAGTCATTGCAGGTGTAGCCACAGCCTAATATACTACCTTTCTGCAAATATTTGGAGGGATTGGCACTTTTATATCCTATGGCTATATTCTGGAAAAACCAACTGCTTCCTCTAATAATGCATCTCCTTTCTCTTCTGCCCATGTTCCTCTCCCTTCAGAGCCAGAGCCACAGTTGGGCATTCTAATCCTTAGCAATATTACTCCTGACGGCTTCAATGTGTCCTGGAGCATTCGAGCCAGGTTTTTTGCAAAGATTGTTGTCAATGTTAGCAATTCTCACTCGCTGTATGAGCCCCAGCAATTCACGGTCTCAGGAGACACACAGCATGCTCACATCACGGGCTTGCTGGAGAACACTGGCTATGACATTAGTGTGGCAGGGACCACCTGGGCTGGGGACCCCACGAGACCCCTCACTGCTTTTGTCATGACAGGTACTCATTCAAAGGTTCTCACTTGTCCATTTAGAATTTTGAGATGGGGGACAGCAGAGAGGAAAGGTGATAGGCATTCTAAAGGGAACGTCAACCCCCAGTAGAGTCTTCACTCCAGATGTAAACATCTAAGTGAAGAGAGATCAGATCCTCTGGTATTTCGCAAAGAGGGATATTTTGCAGCTTTTCATGGGACATGGAGACCATGTACTCAACAGCTGCATAAAGCTTCCAAGGATTTTCCTATCTAGCTTTATAGGCTGATACATATTTTAGCAATTCTGGCTGAAAAGTGAGTTCTAAGTTACCCACAGCCTGGAGCAGGAATTTTTGCCATAAATCATGCTAAGTAAGGCAGTTTATAAACCACTTGCCCCAGAAATATAATTTCTCTTTTTCTTTAAATAAAAAAAAAAACACTTTGTCTTAAGTCAGCATCCACAGCAAATTACTGAAGGTCTGACCTAGGGTAGCAGATAAATCCAAACTTAATTGAAGCTTACCCATTTATTGAACTTGACCTCCAACCTCTCTTTGAATTACTGAAGAATTACATAAAGAAATGGCTTTCCGTTTTCTTTCCTGAGATCATCCCAAATCAATGGCAAAGGCTATATACCTCAGAAAATATTTAGAAGTCTCTTGCCTTCCACTACTGATAATTTCCAGGAGACTGACTTTGCCTGCTGATTCACATTAAACCAGGCCTCTCCCAGCATCTAAATCACTACTGATAAAATATGTTAATAAGATCAATTAAATATTTAATTGGAAGCAGCCATGATGACCTAGAAGTGTGAGGGTTTTGATATCAGACCTGAGTGGTTTCTGAACTTCCCCCACATATTCTTAGCTGCATAACCTTGGCTGGTTCTTAACTGTTTTGAATTCCAGTTTCCTTATATTTGACAAAGGGACCCCCACAGCCATTTCTGTCAGCTTTGTCTCAGGATCTAAATGGATATGATAAAGTTTAATGGCTTGGCATCCAGTAGGCATCTTACGATGCTGGGTTCTTTCTGCTGTTTCCTAGGAGGGAAGTAGCATTCTTAAAAATAAGCAACAATTCTAGATAGAAACTCAGCAGCTATTGTTATGAAATCATGATTTTCTTACTATTTTCAAGAGAACACTGGACGTGTTTTAATGTAAGATCAAAAAGTGGTTATGTTTTCTGTCCCGTTGCCTACTGTGAATCCAGTCATTCAAAAAAGTCTTCAAATGCAGAACATGGTCATTTCTTAGTGGGGCTGGGGAGAGAGTGGTGGGGGCTCCCAGTCTCTTGCCTCCCGATGCACAGGAGGGCAGGAATGGCCAGCCACAGACCCCATCAGGCCATCTCTTGTAGCCTCCCACAGGACCTCCCACAGAACGGAGAGAAGAAAGGCAGTCTAGGAGGGCTGGTCTTGGGAATCCTAGATCTGGTTACAGCATTGTCTCAGCTAATCCTTGAAGTGAAAAGACCCTGAGTTTTAAAAGAAGCATATTTTTAAAAAGAAAAAAAAAAGCTGAACATGAATGACTATAAATAACAAGACTTTGATTGACTAATTAGCCTGAATGCCCTTCTTTTCATGAGAATCTGCTGCTTTGATGGTGTGGAGGTACACAGAGGCTAGCTATCCAAAGAGGCGCCACTTACCTAAATAAACTCAGCAAAAGAACTTGAGACCATTGTCTTGGAGACAAAGAAGTCTGTTTGCACAGTATAAGTGATTTCATCTTCGCCTTCAATAGAATTATGATTTTCGGAAGATCCTTACCTGGAAAAAAAAAAGCCTCAAAACAAATACCAAATATGCTAAATCAGTACAGGAAGTCCAGCCCACAACAAAATTTAAATATTTGCTTTGAGGATGAGGATATTCATTTACTTGTTCATTCAATCACCAATGACTTCTTTGTAAAACATTTTTCTTTACATTGCATGGATTACACTCTGGGCATTAGTGTAAGGTCATTTATCTCTTTGAAAGTTTCCATTTAGAAGCAGCAGAAAAGAAGGCTGTAAATGAGGTGTGGCTAAAGCAGCCTTGGTCATGGAGTTCCCAGCCCCATGTCCCCTCCAATAAAAAATACATTCACTATTACTGTGTTTCGTTTTGCTAGAGTGGGGGGCTCTGAACCTTCTCCACCAATCCTACTTAAGCCTCCAGACTTGCCAGCCCTGATGGGGTTGACTAATTAGACACTGGCTTAGAGTGTGGAAAGAGCATTGAGCTTGGAATCAGATGGCCTGGGTGGGAGCCCAGCTTAGCCACCCAGTAGATTTGGAATCCTGTATATAAGTCATTGATCTCTGTTTCCTTAGATATCATGGGGGAGAGGGGGACGGTAGCAGTAGCTATTTCCGTGTCATTATGAGGATTAAATAGGAGAATAAACATGAAGCCTTGTCAATTGGTACTTAGAACTTAGCACTTAGAAACTTAGCTGATATAACCTCACTATTTTGGGAATCCCAGTGTGTGAAAAGACCCCTTGATGCCTAAGAAATAAGGGTGCCTGGGACACAGATGTTTGGTGAATGAATGAACAGATGACACCAGAACTTATTAAAGATCCCAACATGTCCTTACCTCCTACTTTATCCAGGAAAACAAACAGCAAAAGAATCAGTGAATCATAGTATTGCTTACTGGACCATAACCCTAATTTGTTAATTCTGCCACATGAAAAAAATCTTACCCCCTCCCCCTATTTCAGCTAATGAAGATGTATGTCACTAAGGGGCCTCATTAACTTGATTCAAAATGTGAACTAGAAGTGAAATGGAAACATATGAAGTGTACCCAAAAGGAAGTATATCAGTATATTGGGGGGGAAAAAAAGAGCTGATTTCCTTCAAGACCAGAAGACAGTTGGAAATAGAGAAAGAGGTACAAACCCAACACAAGATATCCAATTATACAGGGAACAATTCATGGCCTTTGGAGTGAGATCCAGCTAAAAACCTTGCTCTATCACATACTAGCTCTGTGACTTTGGCCAAGCCAATCAACCTCTTTGAAACTCAGGCTTTTTTTGCCTGTATAATGGGAATATTATCTATCTCATAGGCCTGTTGAGAGATTTACACAAGATAACATCATCTGGCAGCCAATAAGCTCTTACTAAATATTCGTTTTCTGAGAAATTAACACATTTAGTGTTTGATTGGGTATCTCTCAGTATCTGTGGAGAGTTGTGCTATCCCTGCAGGGTCAGTGCTGCTAACCTGAGTTATTTTCACTCCTCCCTTCTTTCAGAGGCCCTGCCCCTTCTGGAAAACCTAACCATTTCCGACATTAATCCCTACGGGTTCACAGTTTCCTGGATGGCATCGGAGAATGCCTTTGACAGCTTCCTAGTAGCGGTGGTGGATTCTGGGAAGCTGCTGGACCCCCAGGAATTCACACTTTCAGGAACCCAGAGGAAGTTGGAGCTCAGAGGCCTCATAACTGGAATTGGTTATGAGGTCATGGTCTCTGGCTTCACCCAAGGGCACCAAACCACGCCCTTGAGGGCTGAGATTGTTACAGGTATTTGGATTCAAGTGAGCCATTTTCTCCTCTCCTTGGTTCCCTTCCATGTAATCCATCTACCATATCACCATGGTTTTAACATTCTTGTCCATTTTCTCTGCTGAATCCATAGTTGTGGCCTGTTCTTTTGTGTTTCCCCCCATCACACTCTCCCTTGTCTTATGTCTCTACTGAACACTCCTCTTCTCCCTCTCCAGAAATGAGAAGGTCGAAATGTTTGCCACTTGGCATCCCAAGTCCTTTTAGACCATGTCTTGTCTATAGTTCTTGTGTGCTTATTCCACATCATCCTCTCCTGTGTACATCCTGGCTGGTCCCCAGCTATGTTTCAGCCTTCTCAAAAGAAATATACCAATGAGTATATTTCAAAGATATACTTATTTACAGCATTTTGTCATCTTAAAATGTCAACTGTGATCTTGATAAACCTACAAGGTGGGCTTGTTATTGAAAACTCAACTGCAGACCTATTATACTGGTAAACACTAATGTCATAGAGATTCTTTGACACAGACTAAATCCATAATTTTCTCAAGACTAATAATTCCTAGAGACACATACATAAACAACATTAACAGTAAAAACTCTGTGTTTCCCAAAGTCTTTCTAGATTTTACTAGTTCCATAGAATATTCAAAGGTCCTACTTGGTGAAGAAGTTCCATGATCAAATAAGGTTTGGAACCACTGAGTTAAACATAGTTTAACAGGATCCTTGACAACAAGCCTTCACAGAAGATCTCAATGCGCCTTTGTCTCTCCAAAAGGGACTTACCCAGGCAGTATTTGACACTGGGTGCCTTTTAAAGAAGAAGAACAAACAGGAATAGTTTGCTCTGAGTACACTTTGGGAAACTCGGCTCTAAATTTACCTTGACATTGAGTTTTGTCTGGTTAAGGCAATCCAAGATAATACCTTGGGTCCAAAGTATGGAGCACAAGAGGTTTCAAGCCTCAGTTTTACCTTCTGAACATTTATCTAATAGTTAAAAAGGCAAGCAAAAAAGTCGAGAGTAGGAGCCTTCTTTAGTACAACAGTACTAACAAGAAAAAAGCAAAAAGACCATAACATAACATTTTAAAGGCCATTTTGCTCAGGATCAAGGGAAATATAATCAGCAGTATCATCATAGGCAACTCTACAGATCATTAATACTGGTTTATTTATCTTTTTAAAAGAAAAGAAAAAGGTCTTACAGAGGATGGGCACTCAGCCATTGGGAGATCAGAGCACAAATGTAAACAAGTTATTGGCTTTGAACTTGTTTAATAATGCATGGGAGGGGCCAAAGCTGAGTCCAGATGTGGATTTATAGAATTGCTTTTAGACAAAACTCACATATGCAAGCAGCCACTTGGCTTGTAGTGAATGTGTGAATTCCATCTTTCCCTTCCCCTAGATCTACTTGTTTGTGTTGGATAATTTTATTTTTGGTATTCAGGACACTTCTATCTCTGAGAGCCACAGGGCCACTGAATATTGATACGCCCACTGGAAAAGAAGATTGCACTGGCTGGTAAATGATGTTCTCTCTCCTCCTCCCACCATTTTCTCTCATCTAGAAGCCGAGCCAGAAGTTGACCACCTTCTGGTTTCAGATGCCACCCCAGACGGTTTCCGTCTGTCCTGGACAGCTGATGACGGGGTCTTCGACAGTTTTGTTCTCAAAATCAGAGATACCAAAAAGCAGTCTGAGCCAATGGAAATAACCCTACTTGCCCCCGAACGAACCAGGGACATAACTGGCCTCAGAGAGGCCACTGAGTACGAAATTGAACTCTATGGAATAAGCAGTGGAAGGCGATCCCAACCAGTCAGTGCTATAGCAACAACAGGTACCGTACATAAATAGGATATAACCAAGAAAAGTCATGACTTGGGGATTTTCTTTCACAGGGCTGGGAAATTACAAGATCTTTGAATGCAGCCAAGGTCTTTCAATTATCGACAGTGTGGGTGTGGACAATTTGGCTAAGCCTTAATTCAAGAAGAGTATGATGCCATTTATTGAATGGGGTTGGGAGGATTGAATGAGATAATTCATGGAAAGCCCATAGCAGAGGATTTGGTACATAGCAAAAGCTCAGTAAATTAAAGCTATTTGGATTTTCATTGTTTTCATTAATACATCATCATCATTACAATTATTACATTTTTTAAATTCCAAAGGCCCTTCTTTAGGACAATTATCCCATCTTTTTTTTTTTTTTTTTTTTTTAATGCAGAGGTATAATTCCTTGTTCTTTGGTCAAATGTTTGACCTTAGAGCAGGCAGGGGATAATGGAGAAGTGGTACCTCCACCTATAAAGATGAATATTTATCAGATGCTGTGTGTGAATAATCAGTACCGTGATCAGGAAGGATCAATGGAGGGAGCTGGCAAGGTCAACAAGCTGCTCTTCATGAAGCTCACTGATTTTATGTGATATTCATAACAACTTTAAAAGGCACTAGAGGGGGAAATGCAGACCCTTTTCCATGTGAGTTGTTTCAAGGAGAAAAAAGTTCGTTGGTAACAGTCTCTTTAGAGGGAAAGATCTATGAAAGGTAGGGTGAATTCCTTCCTGAAATTGAGGGAGAAGGAGAGACATAGCACTCCCTAGAGAGAGACTGCTTCAAAGAGGGATCAGAAGAAAGAATCACAAAAGCACAAGGAGGGGTAAAAGGGACCAGAGGAATGGTATATCCCAGCCTCTTCTGTTTGTGCATGAAGAATCTGTGGCCCAGAAAGCCGATGTGATTTGCCTAATGTCACAAGGCCAGGTTTGGGGTAGAACCCAAACACCATCTTATTTTAATTACTACTAAATAAATGTAAGCAGGCTGGATGACAGCTAACTGACGAGGGTACATACTTGCTGTCTCTGACAGGCATTGAGTGCAACATTAGCCAAAACCTTCTCTTGGTCCAGAGATGGGTATTTTATTACATCAGGTTTCAGGACCTACTGAACTAGGAGACGCCACCTACAGAAACCATAATCAGTATTTGTAGGCGTGAAGGAAATGCTGAAATGCAGACAGCAGTTCAGTCAGAGGAAAAATCCTGTTTCTTATTAACTTGGACACCCTATCCCTGGGATGCGGGTCCTTGTCTCCTCCCTCACTGTGGCTGCCCATAAAACAACTTGAGATCAGAGACAGAGCCTGATTTTTGACCTTGGTTTATAAACACTGCGTTTCAAAGTTTACTTCTGATCACTGATTTTGTTTTGCTGATCTTTTTTTCTAGAGGCCCTACAGTGCTAAAGCAAAAAAAAAGAGAGAGAGAGAGAATGAATAATCAAGAGCTTTTTCTTTTTCTTCTTCTTTTTTTAAGAACAAAAGAAAAGAAAGGCAGACCCCGTGCTTTGGAAAGCCATTCTTTGATTTCTTTCTTTGGGGTTTTGTATTTCACAGCCAAAGCATGTGTGTGTATGTGTGTGTGTGTGTGTGTGTGTGTGCGTGTGCGTGCGCACATATGCATGTGTGTGTGTGTGTGCACATGTGTGCCCGAATCCCCTCTGTACTTGGAGAGGACAAGGGAAGTTACTCCATTAGACAATACACGTCTGATTCCACCATCACCTCATCAGCTTTAGAAAGTTTCCCTTCCATTTTTCTATCCTTCCTCCTCTTTCCTCTCTTGCACAGTAGTAAACCCTTCCCTGAGATACTCTGTTCCTCCTTATCCTCATAAAAGCTGCTGCAGGTTCTCCTGTGGCTCCCTGAGCACAAGCTGCTAGCAGCAAGTGCCCAGTGGCAGGGAAGGCTGTTGGGGGAAGTGTACCAAGTGGTGTGGCCTGGAGCCTCTGGGCAGACTCCCTGGAGTCTCATCCTTTCTCTGTACCAGCTGTGTGGTCTTGGGCAAGTCCTTTCTTCTCTGAGCCTCAGTCCCCTCATCTGGCATGTAGACTTGAACTCAGAATTCAGCTATGAGGTTTAAATAAGCCCATGACTGTTGAGTATTTTGTTGCCTTGCCCATTGTAGCAGTATTAGCTATTCTTATGTTTGGGTGATTTCAAGTAAATGTTATTTTTTCATGGATCACTTGGTTCAAAATTCAAAAATTAAAAAAAAAGAACATCTAGCAAAGTCCCTATTCAGCTATGTCCCTGCTACCCAGTTGCTCTGTGTAGAGGCAGCCAATTTTACCACTTTCTTATCTATGCAGATAGACAAAATTGACACAAATCTAAGCTCTCTTTTTTAAATTTTTTGGGGCAACACTCTTGCACACTGTAGTGTATGTGTGTTTCTGGCTTATTAGATCTGAGAGACAATCCTATGAGCCTTATTTACCTAACTATTCCCCTACTGGTGGATACTTAGGTCATAAGTTTTTGTTCCGTCTGGTGATCCGTGTATTTGCAATGGCTCCTCTTCCCCTCCATTGTTTGAGCCACATCTTCACGGCAGCGGTGGCCCTCTTTGGAAAGCCCAGAGTTACCAGAAACATCTTTTGCCATTGGGGATTTAGACACCGGTGTGCCCAAATAGAGGGTCCCCAGAATAGACAGAAAATAGTTAAAAATCCAACAACAGAGTATGATGGCTTTATTCTTCTTCTCTGGAGTTTCAAGTGCTCAGTGAGGAGCCTGAAATGCTTCCTTAGCCTCTCCCCATCACTGCCCCCAGAAACACACACATCCCTGGTACTCCCTTCCTCCCTGCAGGCCAATGGGGGAGTCAGTGTCCCTTCTCCCAACTCCCAGAATGTGCCGCCCATTGCCCCCTAACATTCCTTTCCCAGCAAGGCAGCCCTGCAAGTCCTCTGCTCAGTTCCAGTTCAGATGCACTTGAAACCACACACGGGAGTTGCAACAGCATTGTGCCCTGGGGGCCTGACTCAGCAGGTCTGCAGAGACCCTTGCTTGGCAATCCTTCCTTCTATATGAACCAGGCTTTTTAGGCTCGGTGCCTCTGGCTCTGACTCCCATGAAGCATAAAGATAGTAACCACCAATTATAAAGCGTGAGCTCCATGCCACATGAAGCCGGGCAACGGACACACTTTCGTGTCACTGAATCACTGTGATCCAGCCAGGCCGGGGAGTGCCACGGTCAGTTCCACTTCACAGAAAGGAAACTGAGACCTCAGGGGGTAAGGTGGTTTTAGCAGGTAAGGCCAGAATGGAATTCAAACGCAGGTCAGTCTAACTCGAAAATCCTTGCTCTTAAACCATACTGGCTACAGTAGCTGTCCCCTTAGCTTAACATAGGACCTCAGACATATGAAGTGTTCAAAAAAAAGTATGTTGAAGGGAGAATAAATTTTTAAAGCTGATTATCAAGGGCCAGGTGATTAAAGCAATGGACATTTGCTCCAGATTTGGGGAGGCAAATTTTTATGCAAATTACGGATAAAAGCCCTCATCAACCTCCTTGTGAGTTTGTTTTTTTTTTTTTTTTAACAATTCCAGATGTTTCCATAATGGAGTTTTTATTGAAAATCATGCATCCACTTGGGAAGAGAGACAGAGGCATTGCCTTGCTTGGGTCTTCCCAGCTTTTAAGTAGTATGATTTAGTTGCTGTGTGAAGCTCTGTCTTTAGGTTCCCATTGACCATCTCCTCTGCTGTGGTCCTAGAAACTTAGGGCATTATTTATGACAGAAGAAGATATACTAAAATAACAAATAGTCTTCCACACCTAGGAAGGCCTATTGTCCAAAACTATCACCCCAATGAACCTAGAATTCCATCGCTATTGTCCCATTCCTTCATGTTATTATACATGGCTGTTTTCCTGCCACGCTAATCAGGCACATCCCTCAGGCGGGCACGATGTATGAGGCTGCTAATTCTTACGGTTTCTACAGCATGGCAGATAATATTGCCATTTTGTAGATGAGAAAAACTAGGATCTAGAGAAACAAAAGCTGTGGCCACAAAGATACATCTAAAATGTGCTAGGACTTGCACCAGTGAGGTTGGCAGTCAGAGTGAAAGGCGGTGTGGACCCCGGCAAGCTGCAGGAGAGCCACAGTGCATTCATCTGCACACCTCACTGGGGTTTGTTGGTTTGTCTTCAGCCGGCCTCATCTAGATCTTTCTTGGAAGTTATTTCAAAATCCAGGGTAGCCCATGGGAAAAATAGTTACATGGGAACGAAAGAGAGAGCAATCATGTTTACTGAATTCTTACTTCATGCCAGATTCTGTTAGGGGTTTTACGTCCATCAGCTCTGCTAATCCTAAAAATATTCCTGTAGGTGGGCATCATTTTTCCCACTGGACAGATGGAGCAACTGGGGCCCACAGAAATGAAGGGACCTGCCCCCAGGTTGCCCAGGCCCTCCGTGGTGTTTGGACAATCAAGATCTCCCGGGCTTCAGAGCCCTTGTGGTTTCCAGAGCTTTCCAAGGAGAGGGCAAAACCCCAGTCAAACCCTTCAGAGTCTGGAGGTGCTACCAGGTCACAGGAGAAAGCCAAAAGAGGAGGGAAACAGAAATGGAGAGGGAAGAAAAACATCTCCCCACAGTGGGCTGTGGGTTTTAAAACTTAATGATCAACGTGGGTTGGAGAAGGGAAAGATGAGAAACAAGTTCCCTGGAGGCCTGAAAATTGTTTCCTGAACTCTCTGCTTAAACATGGTCAGCTGAAGAGGTCAAGGAGCTAAGCCAAGAAATACAGAGCAAAGCCAATGGAAACTGGGTTTGGGGGGAGGTATGGCTGTAGCAGAAACATGGCTTTCCCCCCAGGTGGGCCCAGTGTGTGTGAGGTGTTTGTTGGGTCTCCTGGTTCTGGACCTCCATCCAGTTCTAGGAATGGGTTTGTCGAGGTCAGTTTCCATGTGAACATTATTTCCAGGATCCCCAGGATTCCAGCCGGCTCTGCTGCCCAGTCCTGGGACCCAGAAAGGTCACACCACAACAATGTGCATTGGAGAACCAAGCTTCAGTTTGCTCCTCTGTAAAATGGCTACAACCACACCTTCTCAGGGGTTTCTAAATGAGGGTTAATTCCAATCAATTGCAAAGAACCATACCATTGTCAAGTCTTAGTATCATTTAATAAAAGGAGCTACAATGCAAAGTTTGAAAAAAAAATGCTAAAAATGAAAAATGATAGGATGGCATATTCCAAGCTGAGAAACCAGCCAGCCTCACTTCCTTAGATGTCAGCTATGGTGTTAACATTGTACTGAAATGAAACTGAATGGCTGCTTTACAGCCCTGGGCCCATGTACCTGAATGAGAGAACAATTGTTTCTATCGAGTCACAACTTGACCCTAGACCACCACATTCTCTATCCTAAAGGCATGGCTCAGCCACAAACTCTAGGGGCTGTGTTTTCCTGGATAAGGAATCCAGGAAGAATCATTGATGAGCAATATAGTTGACTGTTTCTGGGTTTCTCCTGTGCTTTTTCCTTGACAGCCATGGGCTCTCCTAAGGAAATCAGTTTCTCAGACATCACTGAAAACTCAGCCACTGTCAGCTGGATGGCGCCCTCTGCCCAGGTGGAGAGCTTCCGGATCACCTATGTCCCTGTTGGAGGAGGTAGGGCACTCGAAAAGTGGCCTGGAGGGTGTGAGTGGGATAGTGAAGAAACCCTGATACTTGCCATCCTCCCCAAATATGACCAAAGAAAATTATTTCCTTCTATTTGAGACCATCTCTGTAGATTTCATTTGTAAAGTGCTCTAAGATCCTTGGAAGAATTACCTTGTGTAGGGTCATTTTATGAAGACCCTCTCCAGCCTTGAAGTTCTCAACTTCTGTGAGAAATGGACCCTGGGGCACCTGGGTGGCTCAGTTGGTTAAGTGTCCAACTTCAGCTTAGGTCATGATCTCACGGTTTGTGAGTTTGAGCCCCGTCTCGGGCTCTATGCTGACAGCGTGGAGCCTGGAACCTGCTTCAGATTCTGTGTCCCTCTCTCTGTCTATCCCTCCCCCACTTGTGCTCAAAACAAATAAACATTAAAAAATAAAAGAAAAAAAGAAATGGACCCCAATGTTGTTTTCTTATAATGGTAGAGACTCTAAATACACTGGCCTTTTTCTCTTTGAGCACACTTATCTGAAAAGTTGATCTTGAGCTGGATGTATGTGAAGTTTTACCCTTTGATTTCCAAATCGGCCTGTCTCAGTACAGATGGGGAGTTGTGACTTAGTAGAGCTGAGAGTTCTAGTCCAGCGCACAGGGGCCACAACAAAGACCATGCTTGGCTGGGGGCGGCGGGGGCGGGGATACACAGTCAAATCTGCCTCAAGACATTCTGGCAAGCAGAAGGATATACAGAAAGGATGGTTGATACCTCTTCCAAGGGATGATGTAGCAGCCCAGTGGAAGTTTGGCCAGCTGATATACAAGCTCCTCACCAGCCCTGAAATTCTAAGAAGTATGAATTCAGGCCTTTTAAATAAATATAAGTACGAACTTGACTATGACCATCTTCTTTTCTTAAAGAGTAGGATCTCTGCTAGTAAGGGAGTCTGTATATTCCAAAGCTAAGACAGTGGGTTAAATATATCAGATATACATTAAGAGTGAGCTTTTCATAGTCTTTGTGGGAAAAATAAATAAATAAAATGTGCATGACGTGCCAACTCTCTACTGAACGGAAACTTGCCATTTTTAGCACGTTGTGATTTCATGTTTTTTCCTCTCCTGGCTTGCTTTTTGGCATCTGCATGGATGGAAAAAAAGTATTATACAAAAAGTAAGGCCTCTTCTCTTATGCCAGAGGGTAGGAGCAAATGAGAGGAAGTCAAGAAAATGGTACTGGATAAAGGCATAGTTTCATTTCCAAATTGGATACACCATTCTTGGGGTGATGGTATGTTTCAGTAAGGTTCACCATTCCCGATCTTGCTTTTGCCGGGTTCCAGGGACACCCTCAGTGGTAACTGTGGACGGAACCAAGACTCAGACCAGACTGGCGAAGCTCTTGCCTGGAGCAGAATACCTCGTCAGCGTCATCGCCGTGAAGGGCTTTGAGGAAAGTGAACCCGTCTCAGGATCGTTTACCACAGGTGTTTTTCTCACCTTCCGTATTATTGCTCATGACTCAGCAGCTGGAAAATTTTCTTTTATTTGGGAAACCCTAGTGGAAAATGGACTGAATTTGGAGCACAGGAGACCTCATTTCTGGCCCATCCCCAGCCTTTTATGGGCAGGGTAAACTTGCCTTCATCCTTACCCTCCCTGGGCCTCCATTTCTTGGGTTAGTGTGGAAGAAAGAGTACAAGTTTGGGAGTCACACTGACCTGAAATCCCAAGTCTACCACTTCTAGATACATGAGCTATCAGTTAATTTTTCTAGGATCTGGTTTCCTTCTCTGTAAGATGGGTATAATTCTGCTTCCTTTGCAGGGTGCTGTAAGGATCACATGAAATGATATCTGTAAAGCTTCCGTAAATGTAAATGACTGTGCACATTAATCCACCTCCTTCCCTCCCTGCCTATTGAGACAGTCCTTCCAAACAGGTGCTTCACACTGACATGTAACAGGGACAGCCATAAAGTACTCTTGATTGGGCAGTCACTGTATTCCAGGCACTGTTACTAAACCTTTTGCCGTTAAATCATTAAAATGGCTGTTATCATTCCCATTTTGCAGAGGACACAACTAAGATCCAGGGAAATTAAATACCTTGGCCAAGGCCACAGAACTAGTGATTGCTGAAGCAAATTTGAACTTGGGTCAGCCTCACTCCAAGCCCTGTGTTCTTCTAAATAGAGGATTATTGTCCTATTATAACCTGATTTGTACAGCATGCTGTAAGGAGGGGGAAATAATGAATTGCACTGAAGGAGAATGAAGTGGAAAATTTCTTTTCAGGCAGCCATGTCTCTGAACAATTTATCCTTTGATAGATGAGCAATTATCCAGTCTAATCCATTAAGGGATCCAAAGAATGGGCCTCATAGGAAATTTTAAAAAATATCCTAATAGTCTAAAAAAGTTGATAATATGCAATTAAAACATCCCATCTGAACCCAGAGTCCTGTCCACCCTGCCACACAGGCCCTATTTCCCCCATAGAAATCTTTCATTCATGACTCTCCGTGGCAACAGATTGCAAAAGCTGGGTGCACTTCCTCCTGAGGCCCATTGTCCTCGGCATTTAAAGGAGATCCTGAACAGGCAGGCTGAAACAGGAAGGAACTCAGAGCAGACCGTGTGGGCTTCCAAAATTATTCTGCCTCCTCCTGCTTCTCGGGCGGGTCATCACATCTCTTGGAGCTCAGGAGCCTCATCTTTGAAGTAAACTAATGACTGCTGCCCTCCAACTTCCCAGGGCCATTGTCCTAGAATAACTGAGTAATAAATGCAGATGCTAGGGGGCAACAGTCGTATTTAGGTTAGTTTCTGAGAAAGGGATATTGGGTAGTATGGGTGGCTCAGTTGGTTAAGCATCCAACTCTTGATTTTGGCTCAGGTCATGATCTCATGGGGCATGAGATGCAATCCGGCATCAGGCTCTGCACTGGGTGTGGAGCCTGCTTAGGGTTCTCTCTCCCTCTCCCTCTGCCCCTTTTCCCCACTCAAAAAAAAAAAAAAAGTAACAATAGCAGCTGCAGTGAGCTAGCGCTATCCCAGACATTTCACACACATCGTCTAGTTCATCCTTAGAGCAGCCGCCCTCTGATACCTGAAGAAAGTGAGGTTTGGAGAAGGGCACACAGACACTAGGCAGAGAAGCTGTGGTAGAACCCAGGGTCGCAGCCTCTGGGGCCTGGCTCCATGTTGCCTGTGAGCCACCTAACTGGAGCTATCCTTTAAAGCCCAGAAGAGCCTCTGGCCGCCTATGCCCCCTGTTTTTGTAACAAGTGATATGAACTATAATGATAACCCTCATCATGTGCCCAGCCCTTTACAGTTTATATAGCTCCTTTTCACCTCCGATATCATGTGAGCATCAAAATAACACTGAGGATAAAGCCAGACAGAATCAGTATCCCCATTTTCCAAGTAGGGAAGTAGAGACCCAAGATTACCTACCCAGCAAGGGAAGGAATCATGACTCCAACCAAGGTGGTCCTGGCTCCAGACTCAGGACTCGGAACTGTCCACACAACAGACACTGTGTCCCAACCCCAACACCAGGAGTCTGGGAGCAGGGAGACTGCAGAGCAGCTGTGTCTGATGTCCTACCCCATGACTGCCTATCTCTCCAACATATAGTCACCTCTCTTTGCAGCCCTGGATGGCCCATCTGGCCTGGTGACAGCCAACATCACTGACTCAGAAGCCTTGGCCATGTGGCAGCCAGCCATTGCCCCTGTGGACAGTTACGTCATCTCCTACACAGGGGAGAGAGGTAAGGTCATGTCTGAGACCCTCCCCACCAGGAGGAGTGTCTGTCCTGTTCTACCTCTTCCCCGTCACCTTTGGTCCAGGATGGCAAAACTACACGGGTAAGCTGGAAGGCCAGAGACGTCCTTGCGGCTGTCAACCTCAGAATAGACTCATGGGCCGAAGGATGGGGCTGGATGGGTGGGTGTGGAGGGCCTGGCCAGGGTGGGGGCAAGGGAGGCCTTACCCATCCTCATGTGCTTGCAGACGAATAAAGAGCATCAGTGTTGTGGTTATACCAAGGAAGGCCAGGAGGTAATTTCAAGGAAAACAAAGAGCACATCTCCATCCTGCATGTGTCTCCCCAGCCTGTCCCTCCTCCCCTGCTGGTGTCCCTGCCTGTCACTGTGAGACTTCCTCTCTAAGCAGCAGTTGTCATCTCTTACAAAGAATGAGTTCAAAATCCTGAGTCTTAAACAGGCCATTTCAGGGGCGCCTGGGTGGCTCAGTCAGTTAAGCGTCTGACTTTGGCTCAGGTCATGATCTCACGGCTTGTGGGTTTGAGCCCCCGTCGGGCTCTGTGCTGACAGCTCAGAGCCTGGAGCCTGCTTTGGATTCTGTGTCTCCCTCTCTCTCTGTGCCCCGCCCCTGCTCATGCTCTGTCTCTCTCTCTCAAAATTAAATGAAAAATTTTAAAAAATTTAAAATAAACAGGCCATTTCAGGAGGTGCTGGAGAACCTGGGATTCTTAGAGGCCACAGAGGGAGCCAGTTGTAACAGGCGTGATTGAGAAATCAGAAGTGATTTCTCCTTGTCTTTGCAGATATCTGTGCTAATTCATTTACTCAGTTATAAGACTAAACACTTGTTCAGGGCACCAGCATGCCATGACCACCAAAACATAAGATCAAATACAAATAAGAGAGAGGAGAAAGAGATTTCTTTTCGGTGAATGAATTCATGTTTTTGTAATGAGCTACCCTAGAAAAAAATTTTCCTATCTTAATCCCAAAGCATATGGAAGTTTTCATATTTTATGGTTCAGTATTGTTTTACTTGCAGTGACAATGTGAAAGGCACCATAACCCATGTCTGGGGCCTCTGAAAATCTTCATTCTCCCTTGGACACTAGCTAAGAGAGTTCTTTGTAAGCATAGAGCAAGTTGAGGGTTGAGGGAAGAGAGATTCTTGGGTTTATTCTTTTTACACTTCTTTTTCTTCATTCATTCATTCATTCATCTCTTCAATTCTTAAATATTCCCTAAGAGCAAACTCCTCCGAGTCAGGGAATCTGGGGTTATCACACCTATATATAGTAAATTAGACTATAGTTCATAGCGATTATGGAACAAGTCGAGGCAGGTCTAGAAAAGGGGGTTTCAGAGATGACAGACAGGATGACCAGTTCATCCCAGTTTACCCAGGGCTTTCCCAGTTTCAGCACTAAAAGCCCCACACCCTGAGAAACCTCTCAGCCCCGGGCAAGCCAAGGTGGTCAGTCACATGTGACTCAGAAATAAATACACATGCCTGGCACCATGGTTCAGTATCTGTCACTGGACTTGACCCAAAGGGGCCTGGGAAGCAGTAACCAGGCTCTGGCGTGTCTGCAGTTGCCCAATTTGTGTGGCTCCCCAGCCTCATGATTTGACAACATCTGTCAAATTATAAAAGGACATGACAGTAAGCCAAAAGGAGGTGAGAGCAAGCAATGGGACACATTAAATCTGGGCAGCCCTAGGCTTGGGGACATTAGCTACAACTCTCCTCTAGCTGGTTCCCACACCTCAGCTGCAAAGCTGCCCCAGCCAGCACCATGTGGAAAGCCCTGACCCCCCCCGTCCCCTTTCTTTTCGGTGGTGCCCGGAAAAATCCAGTCCCCGTGTGATAAATCCTTTGTATATGAAGTGAGCACTCCTCATATACAGAGCGAGGAGGGTGTGTCATTTCAGAAATCAAAACCTGTCTTTCTGCAGGGTCACTGAAAATTGTTGCTAGAAGTAGATGTGTGTGCCATGTGCCAAGTGTGCTGACGGCTCACACAGGGAGAGGTAACTGCCTCGGTGTGTGTATTTTATGTCTAGTGCCAGAAATTACACGCACGGTGTCCGGGAACACAGTGGAGTATGCTCTGACAGACCTCGAGCCTGCCACGGAATATGTGCTGAGAATCTTTGCAGAGAAAGGGCCTCAGAAGAGTTCAGTCATCACTACCAAGTTCACAACAGGTACAAAGACGCTGGGAGCGGGAAGACGCCCACCCACAGGCTTCATCTTCAGTGCTCATGCTCTCTAACCCTTCTTTCTTAAGTCAGATCCTTGCAATGTGATGATGTCAGCATCAGCTAAACTCACCAGTGCCCACTCAGTCAGGACCTTAAGAAACACACCATTTCCTTTTGAACTGAAATGACCTGTTCTCCCCATGGACTAGGAAATGGTTTTAAAAGGAGGGCTTTTTAAGTGGAAAACCAGGCCCCACTGGCCCCAAACCCACTGTTTAATGATCCATGTTCTAGGCAGGGAAATATTCTTAAGAGAAAGATGTTTCAGGCACGTTTTCCTAGACGTCCATTGGGTTTTTATACATTGAGATCTTCTTACAAACTGTGGCAAGCAGGGAAATAGAGGAAGCATCCTCTCAGTAGAGGTGAATGCCAGTATCAGCATTCATCTGTCCTGTTACTGAAGAGCAAGAGAGGTTGGTAATTACGTTCACAGCTGTGTCTTTCTCCCTAAATCCACCCAAGACCAATCAAGGGTATGTAGAGCTCAGGAAAATCTGGCCCTTAGGATGAGGTGAACCACAGAGAATTATGTCTTTAGAGATCACATGACTCAACCTCCTCATTTACTGATGGGGAAAGTTCTGCCCAAGGTCATACAGGTCAACAGTAGGGCAAGGACTTGAACCCAGGCTTCCTGATAACCCAGCCAGGGATTTCTGTCCTATAGTTGCTGATGTATTTGATAATAAATGACTTATCTTCTGCAGACCTTGATTCTCCAAGAGACTTGACTGCTACTGACGTTCAGTCGGAAACTGCTCTCCTCACCTGGAGACCTCCCAGGGCATCTGTCACTGGTTACCTATTGGTGTATGAATCTGTGGATGGTACAGTCAAGGTAGCTTGAAGTATATAAACTCTCTACTGCTGTTTGAAACATGTACATGATCCTCAAAAGAGAAAAGAATTACCCTAGGGTTGTTTCTCCCCAATACAGCTAGGGAGCTGAGGAGAAAAAAAAAAAACAAATTAATAGGGACTGGATGTCATGCCAGACCTTCTGAATCATATTCTCCAGCCTCCCTGTCTCATTTTAACCAGACTCCAGTTTTGATATCCCGCCAAGATCAAAATCCACTGCTCACAAGACTTGAGGACATTTTAGGAGCTGGGTTCATGGTGCTTTAATATTTTATTAAGCAAAAGCCAAAGACTTCTTCGGAATATTTGCCATATATACAATGTCACAGATGGTATCATTCCATTAGATATTGAAACATACATCACCATGTTCTTATGCCATCAACCATTAATACTGTTTACAGCAGTTATTTATATTCTCTCCTCTTTTTCCCGTACTTTCCAATTTGAAATAACTTTAGCTGTTCCTTTCACATAAGTGAACTTTATCTCTAAACTTTATTTTCTAAACTTGTTACTGAATTTTTAATTTTGGTCATCACATTTTACATTTCCAAGATCTTTTACTTATTCCCTGTTCATTCATCTTCTTCTAGCGTATTGTTTATATTCCGTGCATCATTTTCTTGTTATCTCTAAGAATATATGTTACTGGTATTTTATTCTACAACCTGAATAGTGTCTCTTCCAAGTTTTTTTCTTTCTTTCTTTCGGTTCCACTGCTGTTGTTCGGTTGGGTCTTCTTTCATGTTGGAGACTCCCACCCAATGCCCGATGGCCCTTTTGTCCTTGAGCCAAGAATGAAACAGTTTATTGGGAGTCCCAAATGCATACACAGGTCTTGTCAACTATGGGGCTCAACATAGAGTGAGTAAGCAAGTACCCAGTCATTTTGTTGGGGGACTCACAAATAGTGGTACTATAAGCCTTTGCTCTTGAGCTAATCCATCTCTCTAGAGGTTCCTCCAACCCTATCAAACCAAGCTGCTAGGAGCACAGGTGGAAGAAGAGCCTGGGCTCCTATGTGAACAAACCTTCATTTCTGTTTCCACTGTAGCACCACTGAGCCTGGTGGATTTCAACCCAGAATCTTCTCTCTGGCTCAGTCTCTCCAGAGAGTAACCTCAGCCTTTCATCTAGACTGGGAAGGACAGTCTTCTAGACTGTTGAAGAGAGCTTGGAGAGCTTGGAGTCCTCTAGACTGTTGGAGAGCTTGGCATCTATTCCTTATTTAAGCTTTTAAACACACCTTTGTTCAGCCATGCCCCACACTAGTCTTCAAAGGCATCTTTGCTTTTGTACACATTCCATTCCTGAACTTGCTGAACTCTGTGGTGTTCATCAACCCGCTTCTGACTGGCCCCACCCCCTTAGTCAGTTATGCCCCAGCTTTCTCAGCTCTGCCCCCTCACTTGTCACTCCATGGCACCCCTTCCCATCTGTCAAGATCCTGTTGACATTGCATGCCTGTATCTGTCCCCTCTATCATCCACCTCATCCTTGTGGGCTTATACTTTATATCCCTTTACCCTCATTGTAGTGGGTTTCAGAAGAAGATAGAACTAAACTGGCATATCCAATCTCCCATGTTTAACTAGAAGTGAACACACATTTCTAGTCTCTACCATGGACCTTCTTTGAGTTGGAATAACAACAAACTAACTCCCTGTGTTCATAGAGGCAGTCCTTTACATAAGCACCTTGTGTCAGTGTTCACATAATGTGAAATGAATGCATTGGACTCACCAATCTTGAAAGTCCCTTCCCAGTCAGGCCTTCTAGGACTTTGTTTACCTGAAGTCCTGAGCCTCATTTCGATCTACCCTGACTGCATAGAAAGCCACTTTGCACAGCAGCCGGAAGAGCTGAGGGGTAATTGTATCGCCAAAGTAATTCAATGAACCCAGCTTTGCACCTGATCCTTCCCCAGGGACCAGACCTGGGGACCACACAAAGGTCACCAGGTCACTAGTGTCCACTTACTGACTTACTTTGCTGCATGTCCAATCCCTGAGTTTGTATGTTTCATCCAAGAAAATCAACCTGGTGAAGGAGGAAAGAGTCCTGGGCAGGATGTTGGGAGACAGAATGCAAGACCGTCTTCTGCCACCAACAAATCGTGGGGAGAGAGCAAGTTTTGCAGCTCCTTTGAAATTCAGCCCCCACCCTCCATCTGGAAGAATCAGGATAACCTCACCTTCCTGGTGCGACGGTGCGAGAGAACCTTCCAGGCACCTCCACACTGCCTCATTATTGCCTACACCTTGTTGGCTGTGTTTGCAGGTTGTAGACAGCACTGATGAGTTTGGTTTGCCAGAAGCGTAGGTTGAAGGTTGTAGGTTGAATTTCAATTCCAGACACCAAAGTCATCTGCTAAAAGGTGAATTCTCAGGCATTGGAAGCTAGAAAGAGGATTTGAAAAGGAAGAAGATCTCTTGAAAGCTGAAACTAATATCCTCTGGACAGCAGCCCAGTAAGCAAAATCACAACCTACAGGGGTAGTTAGGAGATGTCTGACAGCAGAGGCACATGTACACCTCTCCTGGACAGTTCTGTCCTGGGAAAGAGACATGCCAGCTCAGCTCAGACTTTCATTGTGCCATGCCTACTGAACTACTGCAGTCATCCCCCAACTCAAGAGATCCCCAGACTGACTGCATGAGAATCATCTGAGGAGCTTCTTAAATATGCACCTGGCAGAGCCCCACTCCTGGCTCTTATGACGCAATCAGTCTGGGATGGAGCCCAGGTGTTATATTATTTTAAAGTTTCCCAGAGGAGGATGAAAAAGTGCCATATTAGGGGCCACTGGTATAGCTGGTCTCTAAACCTTTTGCCCTTTGCGTGATTCACCTTGCTACCAAATTAAGCTGGGTTCACATCATTCATTTGTTCAAAAGCCCTTTTGGGAATCTGCAGCTTATCATGATAAACTTCAGTTTCCACAGCTTGGCATTTAAGGCCCTTTGGCATCTGGTCTTTCCCCACTTCTTCCACCACTCCACCACCCAAAATCAAGTGTGTTTGAGATAAATCATTACCTTCTCATATTATTTTCATTTGCTCACCCCCTCTGGCTTCAGCACCTTTTCTCATGCCTCAGTCTCCCCATTTCTGATGTCCCAGAAGTAAGCATGGAGCCTGGCACAGAGTGAGACTCAGTGGATTCTTCTGAATGAAGAAATGAATGGATGGGTGAATGAATGAATGTATCATCTGTACACTGATGATTTATGTGGCCAAAAACTATTATATTCTCTCTTCTGCCCTCAGGAAGTCATTGTGGGTCCAGAAACCACCTCCTATAGCCTGGCAGAGCTGAGCCCATCCACCCACTACACAGCCAAGATCCAGGCATTGAATGGGCCCCTGAGGAGCAAGCTGGTCCAGACCATCTTTACCACGAGTAAGAGTCTCAGAGTATATCTGATTCTTGAGGTCAAACTTTGTTTGACCTCTTCTCCTCTGACTCTGAGAAAATTTTTCCATCAACCCCCTTAAAAGGATCAATGCCTTGCTACTACCTGAAAGCCTGATGGATGTGGGTACAGGAAGTTAAGGACCTCATTATGAAAAGGAAAGAGGGCCAGTAGGGAGACATCTATATTCAATCCCTATCTCCACCACTTGCTCGTGTGTGATTTAGGAAAGTTGCTGTCATTTTATAAGCCTCAGTTCCTTCATCTATACAATGGGATCAATAAGCATCCCTTCCCCATAAGGACCTTGATCTCCTAGCCCAGGGTGTGGTCCATGGTCAAAGCTCATCGTAAGCTGTGTCCCTTTTTCTCTCCTTCAGCATGTCAGCATTTACAAAGCCTGTCCACATTCAAAATCAAAAGCAGTCCTCCCACCAAGACGGTAGGATTATCATGCCCGGTCTTCTGTTGGGGTAGCAGAGGCTCCCAGACACAAAATGACCTGCTCAAGGCTATAGCATGACTTAGAGTCTGATCTGGGCTCAGATGTTCCCGGCCCAGAGAACCACCCCTACACCGCAGACACTGGCTATTTTCGGCAGATAGAGAACATACAAGGCATTTCATTGGTGAATTAAGAGGAAACATGCCTTCCTGAGGGAGGGGGGCGTCAGCCTTTGGAAAGGCCTGGATGTGGGGTACACAGAGTGCATTCCGGTGCTGCCTCTGGCCCTTCACACTCCCCACAAGTCAATCTGCACACATCTACTGAGGGAGGTGCAAAATTGAAAGTTATCTCTTTGCCAGATCTCATGCCGGGTACTGGGAGCACAGAAATTTGAATGTGCTTTAAAGATGCTCCCAGACCAGAGCCAGGAAAGAAACAAGGAAACAGCTAATGACACAACCTCCAGTGAAGGTGCAGTACAGGGAGGGGGTCAGATCAGAAAAAAACTGCTGTGACCGTCAGTTCTCCATCCCACCTGCTAAGCACAGCTCCAAAATTGTCCATGCCTATCAAGTTTTATTCTTTTTGCATCACATCATTTGGAAATTCCCCAGACATTCTTGTTTGGTCCCTCTAAGACTCCCGGGCTCAGGGCAGTTAAATGACTTCTCCAGTGTCCCAAGACAAGGAAGTGTAAGTTCAGGACTAGAATCCTTGTCTTTGGCTTCCAAATCCTCTGAAGAGATTGGGATGCATCATTATTAGATGCCCAATAGAGTGTCCTGATCCACAGTGAGCCACCTGTGGGTGCCTAAGACCCAGCCATCTGGCCAGGACCTGGGTCTTCATCAGGTGTTGCCTGGCTGCTTGAGGTAGATCAAGGTCAGCCCGATACACGCTCCTCACAGGGGCTCAGTTCTTCTCCCACTGATATCATTGGTGGTTTCCATGAATATAAGAGACTGAGATGGGTCCCTTATATCCGTAATCTCTAAAGCCTCATTGCACCCCCACCAAATGGGTTTTATCCTTATCTTGAACATGAGAGAACAGAGCCGCAGAGAGGTTAAGTTGCTTACTCATAGACATCTAGCTAATACACAGTAGAGGGGCAGTTTGAAATCCCCTAACCCAATCCTCCTTCTCTAAGAGGGCCACTCTTCCTTCTTATCCTGCAGTTGGACTCCTGTACCCATTCCCCAGGGACTGCTCCCAAGCAATGCTGAATGGAGACACGACCTCTGGCCTCTACACCATTTATCTGAATGGTGATAAGGCCCAGGCTCTGGAAGTCTTCTGTGACATGACCTCTGATGGGGGTGGATGGATCGTGAGTATCACCGAAACAGGCTCCAGAGTCCTCGTCACGGAGCTTGGGGGCAGAGGGCTCAGCAGGGGTGGGAGGGGGGAGGGGGAGGTCCTCCCCATGCATTCAGACACCAAATGTGCATGAGGTTTTGCAAGACAGTGCCTGTCACACAGAGACACTCAGGAACTATCTCTTAAACAAAGGAATGGGAAAGAAATGGAGGATTAAAAAAAAACGAGAAAATAATTTTCTTGTAATTTATCTCATCTGATCCTCAAACAGCTCTGTGATGCATAAGAATGATGGTGGTCATGGAGCCTATCATGTGGATTAATTAGCATTTGCTAACCACCAGGCACTGTGCTAAGAGTTTCACATGAATTATTTGCAATCCCATTACTGTTCGAGCTGGGTAGTATTTTTTTTAATTCATAAACTTTGTTTTTCAGAGCAGTTTTAGGTTCATAGCCAAAGTGAGCATAGAGTGAAGAGAGTGCCCATATACCCCTGTCCCCATGTGCATGGCCTCCCCCACCAGCAACATCCTACACCAGAGGGTGCGTTTAGAACCTCTGCCTTGACACATCGTTATCACCCAATGCTAGGTGGTATTTTTAATCCCTGTTTTTCAGGTGGAGGTGGCCTGCCCAGAGTTACACAGCAAATTAGTTTCGCACAGAGTTGGGGATGGATGCTTTTCCCAGTCTGATGTTCTTCCTCTCAGATTCCTTCCCTTTCTTTCAATAGCTAAAGCGCACCCTGATTCCTTGGTTATGTTATAGGTGTTCCTGAGACGCAAGAATGGACGTGAGGATTTCTATCGCAACTGGAAAGCCTACGCTGCTGGGTTTGGGGACCGCAGAGAAGAATTCTGGCTTGGTAATGCAGCCCTGCATGTTGGTGTCCCAACTGCCCATTTCTGCCCTCCTTGTCATTTGTGCTAACAGCAACCCATGGGAGAGAAGGAAGCTAGGAGGAAGCAGTGGCTGTGGTAGTAGACGCAGAATTGCAAATCTTCAATGGAAAAGACGTTAAATTCTCTAGGTCATTAAAAATAAAACTCTGGTTGAGGCACCTGGGTGGATCAGACAGGTGAGTGTCTGACTCTTGATTTTGGCTCAGGTCATGACCTCAGGATCGGTCATAAGATCAAGCCCTTCATCAGGCTCAGCTCAGAATGTGGAGCCTGCATGGGATTTTCTCTCTCTCCCTTTCTCTCCGCCCCTCCCCCACTCGTGCTCTCTCACACACACTCTCTCTCTCAAAATAAATAAATAAACAAAATAAAATAAAACTCTGGTCTACCCTTGAGCCTCGTGGCACTCATGCAAGGTTCAAAATCCCCACTTTGCGCGTGGGAGAGAGAGATGAAGCTGTGTGCCCGCGGGAATCTAGCCAATAAGCAGTTGAGCGGCCTCTTGAAATTCCCCCAGACCAACACCACAATGCCATCATCCATCCACCCGTCCATCCATCCATCCGTCCATCCATCTGCACATGCAGCTCGCACTTGCAGACAATCTCCCCATAGAGGACACTGTTCCGCGCTCTGGTGCCCAGGGCCCCAGCATGTCTGTCCGGCTGGCAACCATTGCCTCTCTCTTGCAAGAAGCTTGGGAGTTGAAAAGGTGCTTTCTCCACCTTATCTCCTTTGATCCTGTTTTTAAATGTTTATTTATTTATTTTGAGAGAGGAAGAAGGGGAGAAGGGGCAGAGAGAGAGGGAGAGATAGAATCCCAAGCAGGCTTTGTGCTGTCTGCTCAGAGCGGGATGCAGGACTTGATCTCACAAACCATGAGCCGAGTTCAAGAGTCCTACTCTTCATCCACGGAGCCACCCAGGCACCTCCACTTTGATCTTCACAATGCCCTAGGAAGTTGGCAGGGCAAAGATGTCAACCCAATTTTACCCAAGGCTCAGAAACATCCTGTATTTTGCCCAGTGTTGTGCCAGTGAGGAGTGGACCAAACCGCAAGCCCAGGTTTATGTGACACCAGCCTCTTTCGAGAGCCTAACTTGCTGCTTCTATGGGGTGGATGGAGTAGAAACAATGGCCTCGGTCACTCGTGCTGCCTCTGTAACCCTTGCCTGTCCTCCACAGGGCTGGACAATCTACACAAAATCACAGCCCAAGGGCAGTACGAGCTCCGGGTGGACCTGCGCGACCACGGGAAGACCGCCTACGCCGTCTATGACAGGTTCAGCGTGGGAGATGCCAAGACTCGCTACAAGCTGAAAGTGGAAGGGTACAGCGGGACCGCGGGTAGGTATGGGGTAGCCACACTTCCAGTCTCTGGAACCACAAAAAGCCTTCCTCGTGTTTTTAGCTAATTTCCTCATCACTCCTTGCTTCATTAATCCATCCACTTACCAGATCAACAAAATACCTGAATACTTATTAGGTACTAATCCAGAACAGCAGCTGAACAGAGCTGGCTAGATATTTTAGTCACCAGAGCAGAGTAGGTTGGGAATCAGAAAATATGTCTTTTTCATACCCATTTCTAGATAGCAGTTTTAGGTGGACAGAAAAACAGTCTCCTGGAGGCCTAAATACTCATCTAATCCAGTACATCTAAATTTATTGTGCACATATGACCCCAGGGGATCCTGTTAATGTGCAGGGGCTGACATCCCCAAGATTCTGCATTTCATACAGATTCCCTGGTGATGCCACTGTTTGGGGATGCTGCTGGTCTGCGGACCACACTCTGAGTAGCAGACAATCCTCTCCATCACTAACTGCTTGAATCTTTTCTAAGACATCCTTGCCACATGGTCATCCAGCCTCAGCCTACCTTCATGACCAGAAGCTCACTGCCTTTTTTTTTTTTAATGTTTATTTATTTTGAGAGAGAGAGAGAGAGAGACAGAGAACGCAAGTAGGGGAGGGGCAGAGAGAGAGGGAGAGAGAATTCCAAGCAGGCTCTGCACTGTCAGCACAGAGCCCGACATGGCACTTGATCCTACGAACCTCGAAATCATGACCTGACCCGAAATCAAGAGTTTGTCACCCAACTAACTGAGCTACCCAGGCGCCCCAGCTCACTGACTTTCAAATGGCCCTTTCATTCCCTTTCTGGTACAAAACCTAGCTCAGATCTTGAAGATTTCATGGACTTGAAATGGCCTTGGTGTGGTTTTTCTGGCTCTATGGTAGAGGAGAAATTGAAGAAGCAACACGCATCCAGGCCACTAGGTAGCGTCTTCTACAGATATTCCACATGCATCACTCCTCCTCAGTTCTCACAGAAACTCCTCCAGGAAGATGTTGCTGTTACACAGATGAAGAAACTGAGGCCCAGAAAAGTTGGGTGATTTGACCTGGGGTGAAGCAGCTTGTAGAAGGTGGACCCAGGGGGGCAGGCCTGGCTGCGGACGAGTGTGCTTGGTAACAAGGAGGGATGGGGTCTGCTGGCAGGACCCCCTGGTAGCACCCTTACCTGCTTTGGGGTGGCGTCCAGTTACATCTATGAAAACACAAAAGACAGAGCTATGCTATGTTTCCAACCTCTCTGAGCCCCGCGGGGAAACATCCATAATGGGAAGTGTCTCCAGGTAAAGATTTGCTGAGAGCCAGGTTGGATCTAAGGAGAGAGCAAACTCTTCTGAGATCAGTCTGGTGGTAGTGAAGGGAGAGAGGCCCACGGGCCAAAATTGTTTTCCTTCCTGGCCTTTTATTACCTGGCAATAAATGTCTCTCTGAGTGAAGTGGCTTCAGGCAAGAAGGATATTGTCACTGGGCAAAGCAAAGCCACTAAGCAGCAGGAATGCGACCTCCACCCATCTCTCCCTGCATTTCCAGAACCCCTTCACTAAGGTGACCCTGGTAAAGCCACCTCCTCTCGTGGCAGCTGGCCCTCCACAGGAGGTCGTCTTGTTTCTACCATACCCACCTGCTCCTGGTAGCTTCCTCATTAAAAAGGCCTCCGAGACCCTTTGTACTTTGCTTCAAGATATCAGGGTAAAATGTTTCACTGTCTTGATATGTTTGTGCTCTGTGTTGGCCAGAGCTGGGAGTACGGGGACACAGAAAGAAATGGCACTTAAATGTCCCTAAAATGCAATATATTAAATGACGAACTGGATCCCTAGATAGTGCTACGTACAAATGGGCATCTTGTCTAAGGACCAGGGAACACTGGCCCCACAAATAGTGAAGAATAACTGTACGATACACACACTATTTGGTGGCCTCTAATGTGTAAAGGCTTTGATAACCAGGGTGGCAATAAATACTTGTATTTGCTGGGGGGAGTGCACCATTATTAAATATGGGTTTCTCACCTTACTCTCTGAGCTCCGTTATGTAAAGGAATACAAAACAGTGACAGAAGTCACAACAATCACAGCCATTATACATACTACTCTACCCATTCAGCATATACCTTCATATCCATTGTCCAAACAGCACCCTGAGGTGGATAGAATCAACGTGCTAGCTCCATTTTATAGAAGAGAACACTGAGGCTTAGTAAGAGGCTTGACGTGTGCATGATCACACCAGGGAATGAAAGGGACAGGACTTGAAGCTGGACCCTCCAAAGCCACCCACAACCTTCTTTTTACCACCTTATGCTGCTTCTAGGAGAAGCAAGCCCTCAGAGTGAGCCCTCATGTCCCCTCCAGCCCCGTGTTTGACCCTAATCCCAGGTCCAGTGATTTAAGGCCAGGCCACCCCAGGCCCTTTGAGTGGCCACCCCGGTTCTGCCCTTCAGAGCCCACAGGGACACTCCAGCTGGGATTCCTCAGATCCATTGTTTTCTCTCTGCAGGTGACTCCATGGCTTACCACAACGGCAGATCCTTCTCCACCTATGACAAGGACACGGACTCAGCCATTACCAACTGTGCCCTGTCCTACAAGGGGGCTTTCTGGTACAAGAACTGTCACCGTGTCAACCTGATGGGGAGATATGGGGACAACAACCACAGTCAGGTGAGTAAACCGCGAGTGCCTGGGGCAGGGCTTGGGAAGCCGGTTGGGGGTGACAGGCAGGCACCCCAGCCCCTCGGTTCTGGCTGAGACTGGGAGGGGGCAGCAACCTCTGGGAAATGGTGGCACCTCTGTCCCCAGCAGGGAGAAACCTCAGGGACACTGCGGGTCAGGTGAAATCCTAGAAGCAGTCCACGTTAACCCATGAAGATCCTGGGACAACCACCAGTCATGTGGATTCCAAACACAGAATGTTCTCCTCAGACAAAACCTTGGTCTGTGGCCCAGAAGGAAAGCAGATAAAATGCAGGCTGTCTAGGTGAAGCAGGGATGAAAGCAGGGTGCTCTTTCCACCTTCTCATGTTGCCTCAAGGATGCTTCCATGGAGCCTTTTTCCACCACCTTTATTTCTTTGTCCCCTACCACCAGGACAATACAAAATCCTTCTGGGGGGGGCGGGGAACAACCCAAAAGCTGCCTGCCCAAAAGGAAACCTTTCTTTCCCATCTACTGTTGGAAGAAGAACGAGCTGACGGAAAAGGTCCACGAAGGAGTTATGCGAGTCCTGCCCCAGCTCTGGCAGCTGCGTGGACTCTGTGATGTCACTCTCCCTCTGTGGCCTCAGTCTCCAGGATAGAATGAGGAGGGCTCATTTCCAGCTCTGCGCCTCCGGCAGAGGGAAGCAGGAGGGCAGAGGAAGGGCAGTGCAAAGCCCAAGCTATCAGGCGGCAGTGCTTTACCATGACTGGGTAGTCACAGATGCATTCGCCCATGGGGAGAGCCAGCCTTTCCCAAATGTCACCTCCCTGTCAGATTCAGACACTGCCTGATATCAGTGAATGCCAAAAACTTACAATCACATAGTGTCTCAATTTTTTTTTTTTTTGCTTCATTGTACCAGCCATGAACTTTTCCATGTCCCCTCACAGCCCTACGTAGCTTAAAGAGAAGAGGGGTCATCTGTTAAGTTTCTAAAATTCCACATATGAGTGAAATCAGATGATATCTGTCTTTCCCTGAGTGACTTAAGGGAAGGAAAAATAAGATAAAAACAGAGAGGGAGGCAAACCATAAGAGACTCTTAAATACAGAGAACAAACTTGAGGGTTGATGGGGTGGAGGGGGTGTTAAATGGGGGATGGGCATTAAGGAGGGCACCCTTCAGATGAGCACTGGGTGTCACACGTAAGAGATGAATCACTGGGTTTTACTCCTGAAGCCAAGACTACTCTGTGTGTTAACTAACTTGAGAATAAAAAAACAAAAGTAAATTTAAATTTTTTAAAAAAAAAGAGAGAGAGAAGAGGAGTCAGAGAATGCGGTGGTGGCCTCACAGGAGCACTCCCGGAAGCAGACATCCCTCCCCTAGTGGGAAGAGGGCAGACTCTACCATCTGTAGATTGTATGGAAGAGTCAAACATGGAATTAGGAGGCCCAGACACAAATATAATCTTTTCTTGAGAAAGAAAAATCTTTGGCCAAATTTCCAAGGATATTTCTCCCTAGTGGAGATTAGGGAGGTAATATTTACTTCGCACCTGCAATGTGCCTAGTACTATAATCACTCCTTCACAAGTTCATTTAATTTTCATAGCACCCTTTCAAGGTTGGCACTATCAGACCCTAAGAGGAAAAAAAAAAAAGATAGTGAAACTGAGTCCCAGAAAGTTTTGATGATTTGTTTAAGACCACTTATGCCTCAAGTAAGAGCCCTGAGCTTGAACTCTGTATGTAAGTAAGAGCGTTGAGGTTGAACTCTCTATGTCAGGTTGTACAATTTGTGTTCCACCTGTGCTCTTTCTGCCATTCCATACAAACCCTTATTAAAATACTCCATGAGAATCCCGTGAATTAGAGACTCCCCTGCATATAGCTACTCAATTCTGTAACTTCCAATCACGACCTGAATTCCTCCAGCGTCTATTCCTACCCATGGGAAGTCTCATCAGCCACCATTTTGTTTCACAATGGCAGCTCAAAGCTCAATGCCAATGCTGGTGACTTCTGACTAAAATTTTAAAAACTGAGTCAGATTCAGCCAACTCCTTTGAAGTTTTCACTACACAGACCAATAGACAGATAGGCAAGAGACAGCTATGAACTACCACATGGTCAGGTTGAAACAGAACTCCTTTTGTTCCGTCAACTAAGCAGCAATGATCAATGAACACCTTGCCTATTGGAAACCCATCTGGAGGTCTCCTCTCTTTTACAGGGTGTTAACTGGTTCCACTGGAAGGGCCACGAATATTCAATCCAGTTTGCTGAGATGAAGTTGAGACCCAGCAATTTCCGAAACCTTGAAGGCAGGCGCAAACGGGCGTAAGTTCCAGGGACAACTGGGTGAGAGAGGAGTAGGGCCCAGAGAAAGAAGCAAATTTTACCAAAGTATCAACACAACCAGTCCAACCATCAAGCCACACCCGGGTATTTGTCAGGAGTTAAAGTTGACCATGGATCATCGGGGCCAATGGCGGAAGCACCCGCCTCACCTACCCTGCGAGTATTTCCTTCGCACCAAAGACAATGATCTCCACAGGTTTCTGTTTTGTTGTTTGAATCAGCAAAAAATTTTCCAGTGACAGCATCACAGTGGTTGTCCTTCTCTTGGGTGGCTCTGGGAATGGGAGAGGGGTAGGCTGTACAGTGGTAGTCGGTGTTAGAACCAGCTGTATTTTACACAAAGCTGTATAATTAATTATCATTATTTTTGTCCGCAACGATTCAGTGTGTGTCATTGGAGTCCGTCCCCAATTTTTTTTTACATTTCATACAGCAAAAACCAGAAAAGCAATACTGTTTCGATTTTAAGGATATGATTAATATGATTAATATAATAATAATGATGATGAAAACTAAGGATTTTTAAAGAGATCTTCCTTTCCAAAACACATCTGGACAGTACCTGATTGTATTTTTTTTTTTTAATAAAAGCACAAGTACTTTTAAATTTGGCTGTTGTTTTGCCTTTCGTTGTTGAGCCTGAATTCCACCAAAGCCATATTTGAATAGATGGAGGAAAGGTGAAGAGGGATGGTGGTCAAGTCAGAGAGGAAGAAGGAAAGGTGGGAGGCTACAGGCTGGGGGAGAGGAAAGCACCTTTTTGAACAAAGTTGAGCGAGGTTGGGAAAAGGTTACCACTTAAGATTCAGCCTCTTACTCAACATTTTCAAGACTAATGGTTTGTGCTCTCACAGAGGCTCTCTTATACCCACCTTCTAAGGTAGCCTGCTAAAACTTCCATGATATAGATGAGGTGACAACTGTTATCTAGCAAGGATCAAGATGCCCAAAGGCAGACAGCCTGTGTTCACACCTTGGCTGCACCATCCCCTAGTTCCCTTACCTCTTTGTGTCTCAGTTTCTTAATGAGTAAAGTACGGTTGCTCATACTTCTCCATAGCATTTCTACGAAAAAATAAATGATATCATCCAGATGAGGCCCCTACCATGGTGCCTGGTGTATATTAAATGCCACTAAGTGTTAGCTGTCTCTGCTATCACTGTTTTATGACAGGGTGCACAGAAGTGTAACGACTTGCCCATGGCTACCTACCCACTTAATCATAGAACTAGGATTTCAGCTCAGGTTTCAAAGTTCTTGCCCTCACTCAGGACCCCGGTGAACATCCCTCCTTCCCTGAGGAAATGCGCGCTATGGATACACGTTACAGAATGATTGAGGGTAGGGAAGTTCAGGTGGATCCTTCCTACAACCCTGAGGTCTTAGAACTAGAAAGAATGTCTGTTAGGAATACCTCCTTCTCCCCCAGTCAGAGTCCGGTGTCCCCCAGCCTCGGCCTGAATGCATCTCGTGGTGGAGGGAACTCATTGCCCAGCACAGCAGATCTGTTTGTACTTGGCAAATATCGAGTCAGAACCACACATTACACATTTGTCTTTTAAAACATGGTAAGTTGGAGGCGGGCGGGGGGGGGGGGGGTTGGGGAGCAACTCCCAGTTGATTCTCTCAGAGATTTTCAGCAAATGGACTTATTTAAATGAAAACCTTTGGGCTGATAGGCCTCATTCAAATGGAATGTGATGGCTCAGATGCGAGGATGAGAAGAATTCATGGCTCAGGCCAGATCCTTTGCTGCTGAGTTTATCTTGCTTTAATAAATGCCATCGTGTTATATACACAACTGGAAGTTCCCGATCATAAGACATGTTGCCTGCAATTCTGCCATAGCAACGCTTGCCTTGCTGTGTAAACCCCAACAAACGGGCTCCCTATAACAATCAGGCCTTAAGAGGGAGGCTTAACCCTCTGTTGACTGCTCCCTTGGGAGGCTCTGAGCCCCAGTCCTAGCCCCTTCCCCAAATACAGATGTAACTAAGCTGATAAGGTACTTCCCAGAAGCCACACCAGAATCAAATTCCGGTTGGTGAAGAATCCCCATCACATGGGAGTCCTTGACCTTGGCCCTGGGAAGGTGGTAGATACCCCCATATGGGGATGGGAAGGCCAAGACACTCAATGCTGCATAGTCAGTTTCAGACTGCCCACATACTAGTCAAAGCATGAGCTCACCATGCGTCAACCACGTCCTTCAGTTGGTGACTCTGGCTTTGTTCCAGCCACCTCCTCCATCTCAAAAGGTCTCCTGAAATTCTAGTCCACCCTCAAAGTCCAAGCCCACTTCTGCCTCCCCACTGAGAATGAATTTCCAAGGAGTCTGGTCTTCCCTTTGCCCTTCCTCTGTCTGCTCCCCTCCCTTTTCCCAGCTTATACCGTTCGAAGCCATCCCGCATGAATGATATCTCAGGTTTCTGGTGAGATCAAAATGGGAAGTGTTGGGACACTGAAGGCAGGAGACTGGGCAGTTAGGGGGTCAGGGTACTTCTTTTCCAGCCCCATCCCTATAGCATCACAGGGGGGTGACTCTTTGCATCCTAACAGAGGCACAATGCCAGTCCATCGCCCATCTCCATTCAGCATCCCAGGTTTTGGATAACTGCTCCCCCCACATGCCCCTTCGGGCCTAAGGATGGTCTCTGCACCTCAGCTTCTCTAGACCTGGGAACTGTGTTAGCCCTAGTGGCTCTCCTCCACATTGCCCACACCTTTAGAGACAGTCCCTCAACTTCTGCCTCTCCCAGGGACCCTGACAGACATGGCCACACTCCGGGATCCTGGGCACCACTGTTACAGCTGCCTGCTTGCCTTACACCATTATTTCTACTCATGCCTCCCACCATGGAAGCCACAGAAGAAGATACTCTTCCCTCCTCCCTGTGGGAGCCAGGACACATAACATGAGCTTTGCCCATTGTATATCTGCAGAGGGACTTCTAACCTTGAACAAGGAATTAAAAGCAAAGAGCCTATGAGGCTGGCTTCTCCAATGCTACCACAGAGTCCATCCACAAATCACCATCCTTTGGGACAATTGATCCCACCTTCTCCCTTTCTCAGCTTGGCCCTCCCACGCCACTGTCCTTTCCACTATTCCTGGCCAACTCCAGGTATGGGGGGTCCCTGTGGGCTGTGCTGATTGGTTCTCTTGTTCCAAGATTTCTCTTCTCCCTTATCATTTAATAGTACTGAATACGGCCTATACGAGCAGCACTAAGTGAAGAAAATAACCACGGGCCCTGGCCTTGTGAGGCTTCCATGCCAGAGGGAGGCTGGCAACAGCCACCATATCAGACAAGTGAATGTATAATTGCAAACTGAGTGAATCTATAATTGCATGTTTTAGAAGTAAATCTGAGACACTATGAGAACATCTACGAGGACCTGAGCAGGAAGGCTTCCCAGAAGAAGGGCTTCTGAATCGTCACCTAAACAATAAGTAGGACTTAACCAGTGAAGAAGGCAGGGGAGGCAGAGGACAGAGTACCTCTAGAGGCCCTGAGGCAGCCAGGCCATGCAGAAAAAAGACAGAGGCAGCTGCAAAAATCTGGTCCCACAGGTTCTTTTGGTCCAGAATAAGGATTTTGATCTTTTTCCTAAATGCAATAGGAAGCTGCTAAGGAATTTTTAGCAGGGGATGATTATGATCGTATCTTTTCTTTAAACCATCTTTTTGTTGCAGTTTCAACTTGGGCAGAGAGGTGGGAGATGGGAGGTGCTGCAGGGGCTGCGTAGTGGTGCCATGGGGACGGGGCATATGGTGTGAGAGACATTTAGAAGGTAAAACCCACAGGGACGTGGGGGCCCAGAGAGCTACTCCACTTCCACACCTAGTTCCTGAACAGCTTTCAGTTCCTGCAGGTCTCTTCCAGATGTGGCTCCATTGTCTCATTAAGGGTGTGCAAAGCTGGAGTCGAGGTCCCACTAACCTCAGGAACCAGGAGGACTGTAGAGTCCCAGAGCTCTAGGCATCTCTCCTCCAACTTTGGATGGGGGGTGGGGGTGGGGGAATCAGGGAGGGTCCCTGGGGGTTACTGTGGTTAGAATGAGGAAGGATTGATGCCAAGGGGACTCTGTGGCTGAATTGCAAAGGGTGAAGGTGATGGCAGGGCCTTACCCTGGGGGCTTTGTGTCCTGTGAGTGCAACTGAGAGTTGCTGACGGTGTTTAGGGCAGGAGTGACAAAATCAGGGTCGCTCTTTAGAAGTCCCACTCCCTTACTAGAAAGGCATTTGCTCAGGCTATGTCCTGTGGCCTCAGTGGGGTGTTAGAAGAACTCACAGGTGTCCCCTGCCAGGATTTGGGCAGATGCTCTATGCCAGTGGCCAGCAGAGGGCTCACTCCCCCGCCTACCTCCCTCCAGGACCAGCCACACAAATGAATTTAAAGTTCAGAAAGGAAGCAGGAAAAGGCTCTCCTCTTGAAAATCAGTCTTGCCAAGACTGGAAAATAGATCTCAATGTGTTACAGAAAGAAACACACACACACACACACACACAGTCAAAACGAGTAGTTCCCGTGTTAGCCCAATGCTTGCAACTGCGGGTGAAGCTGTTTCAGAGCCATGAGATGACTTCTCCAAGGTTCAGAGTGCCAGAGCAAGGGCTGAATCCTAGGTCTTCTGACCCCTTAGGCCTTGAAGAGCATCTATTGGCATACTGATTCCTTTATCCATTCTTCTATTCGGTACACAAGGAACACCTGCCATGAGACAGTTCCCTCATAACACTTTACAGTTTACAAAGCCAACGTGATCATAGCTTCTCTAAAGTAATCGTCTTTGCAGTCAGAGCTGAGCTGGCATCCGTTTTCCAATTACTGAATGATCTTGGCCCAGTCGCTTAATTTTTCCGAGTGGCCCTAAAAATTGGAGTGAAGAAGACATACCCTGGAGAAAGTGTGATGATTTAAAAGAGAGAAATGGACAGCACCTGGCCTGGAGAAAATGTCAATACACATTTCTCTCTAAAGTTAATAGTTGTCTGAAGCTGAGAAGCGGGATACAATACTCAAGTCAGCCAGCAGATGGCAGGCTCCCCCGGCTTTCTGAGGGCACTAAAGGAAGCACTCCCCGCCCCCCTCCCCAGGTGTTCACGTGGCTGCAGTGATGCCACCTGGGCTCCCAGGCTCATAGAAACCTCCAGGAAAACCCCTTCTCTGCCTTCACTCCAATCCCCTGCTCCATGAGAGGTTCAAACCCTGCCGAGGGGGCAGCAGGGTCATGGCAGGCTGCCTCTGCTGTTCTGGTCTCCCCTTTGGCTGCACAAGCCTTATGTCAACAACCACAAGCCTTCTTGCAAATGTACACCGGGGTGGGGGGTACATTCCTGGGGGTCAGGGAGGGAGGGCTTCTGGCCCACGTGTCCAGTCCCCACTTGGATTCTGTAAAGACCACCACTCTTCTCCGGCATGTGTAATGGCTCCATTGCAGTGACGTGTCATCACTGACTTACTCCCCCCCAACCCCCATTACTGCTCCCTTATTGTTGGTAGTGAAGGGTGAGCTCACACATCTTCTGCTGCCCTATGGTGGCTCCTCTGGCTTGTCCGTGGCCCCTCGGCCACGTGTCTTCTCCTTCCCGACCGCTTAACTGTCCACAGAGTGAGGCCCTTCTGGAAATGGGAACACGTTGTTGTCACTATTGTTTTACACTCTCTTCTCCTCAAAAGGCTGGTTTAGCTGGCGATCCCTCTGGATTACCCCGAGCAGCTTGGGCAACCCCGGAAACGCCATCAAGGGCCCTGTGTCCCCAGTGCTTGGCTCCTTGTGTCAGTCTACACCCCAAAGAGGTGTAGAGTGATCCTCTTAAAATGCTGAGTCAAACCATCTCATTCCACTGCCCCAAACCCTCCAAGCTTGCCTTCTGGCTTACAGCAAAGCTCGAGCCGTTACAGCCCTTAAAGCCCTGAGTGATCTGTCCCTTGACACTTCTCAGAACTCGATGCCTGTCTCATGGAGATCTCGGTGCATTGGCTTCTCTGCTGCTCTTCAAACCCAGCATTGTCCCACTTCTGAGCCTTCCCCTGGAATGCTATTCCCAGCACCACACACATGTACACACACGGCTCGCTTTCTCATTTCCTTCGGGCAACCTCCCAAAGCTGTCTGCTCAATGAGACTTTCCCTCACCACCCTGTGTAAACACACGCACGTGCACTCCGCACGTGCGAATCCACGCACACGCACACAAGGCCGCCTGACCCCAGAACTCTTTATTTTTCTCCATAGCATGTCTCCACCTGACATGCTGCTGCCTTGTTTATGTGTATGATTTCGAGAAATTAAGCTCTGTGACAACAGGGACTTTATATGTATTTGCTCCCCTGTTGTATCTCCAGCACCTCAAATAGAGCCCATTCTAGGGTCTCCCAGTCCTTATGTGTTCACTGAACATGTGACCAGACCTATTTTCTATTTCATTAAGCGTCAACTCTGTCCCCAGATCGTCATGTTAAGCAGAAACTAACTCAGAGAAGTGATTTTCCCGAAGCTGTCATGCAACCAGAATGGATTCCTATTCAGTTCCTGCTTGCCCACATCATTGCCACAATAGGTCAGAACCTGACAGTGTGGTTTAAAGAAGCAGCAGAGGAATTGCTCGATCGAGAGCCCCAGGCAGCAACCTCTCCTCAGCAGGGGAAGGCCGTGGCTGAGATGGTCTCAGAGCCAAGGAGGGAGAAATCCAGCAGGACATTTAGAGAGAAAAGCACCATAAACATCAGTCAATTCAGAGACAGAGCATGGTGTGTGTCCAACCAAAGTCACTTGTCCAGGGGCTTTCCACACATGTGGTCCCTCAGAGAGAAGCCTCCCAATTTTGGACCGAGGCCCTCCCACTGCACCACACCACAACTGAGAACCATCGTTTTTCAGGGCTAGATGGGAAGTGAGCAAAATTAGTGACCTCTCAGGCCTTTTATTTACATATATTAACTTGAAAAGGGAAGTGAGAAGGAGAGAAAGAGAAACAGACACAGAGAGTGAGACAGAGGCAGAGGTACAGAGAGAAGGAGAGACAGAGAGAAAGAGACAGATACAGAGAGAGAGAGAGACAGAGATAATTTTCCAGGTACGGTAGAAGCCTCATAAACTAAAGTCATCTAGTTGTGGGTTCAAGAATTTCTCCAAAAAGAAGTATATGTATTTCCTGAAAATCAAGTCCTTCTAGGCAGTTAGCAGAGGAGAGGGGGGAGCAGGCCTCAGGTGTGTGAAAGGGGTTTGGTCTACACAGCACACCCAGCTCAGCCGAGGCTTAGGACCGCACTCCCCCTGGGCACCCTTCAGGGGAGCATCAGAGTTAAGTTTGTAAAAGCATCGATCTCTCCCCAAAAGCCCAGTCCTAAGGCAGCAAACAACTTTCACGTGAGTGCCACAAGGGGCTGGCTCCAGGACAGGCTACAAACTGCACGAGGGCCCGGCTTATTCCCTGTGTTCCCCCTGCGTCTCCAGCACCACATCCACAGTGCGTAGTGCTGGAACCCAGTCGCTGCACAATTAAGACTTCTCGATCAAGACATCAACTTATATAACTGCCAGGAAGTTCTAAGAAGGGCACTGAGGTCACGACCAGGCCCAGTGTGAGAGACAGTTACACTCAGTTAATAGACGTCTTATTAATCTACTTGTCATCCTTAGAATGGTACTTACTTAGACGATCAGATAGTGAAAAAACTGAAAACACCATGTCCTTCAAGAAAGATGGGATAACGAGGAAGGACATAATCTCCGCGTCAGAATCTCTGCAGTTCCTCTGCAGGAACAGCGAAAGTAGGCTTATCCTATTGGGTGACAGAAGGTAGAACTGGGAGCCCATGGTGAAATCTACATGGGGCAAACAGTACCCAAATAAGAAAAGGACTTATGACCGAAACCATCCAGGGAACGAGTAGGCCGTCAGAGAAGCAGTGAACTCCTGGTACTGGAGAGGTCCTAGGTCTTAAGGTTCACACACTAAATAAAGTAGTGTTATAAAGTCCCTTCCAGCCCCAAAATGGACTTATTCTGCCCCTCCGGCTCAGTCAGTTGCCGCATACAAGCTTTCCAAATGCTTCTGCTCCAGTCACCAACCTGGGTCTCAAATGCAGCAAAAGGAAAGGACATCATGACAGAGTTAAGACACCAGGAAACACAGATGTTATTTGAAGAAGGCAGCCCCTTGGGGAGACAGGAGATAAACACAGTGTTGACTGTCCCTCTGATTAAACAGAGCACTTCCTCCAGGGAACACAGGGCAGAAGGAACCACACTTGCCAGTTGGCAAAACCTTAACTCTCTTAAAAATTCTAGGTTTAACGAGTTTCTTGGAAGCAAGCTTCTTACAGAAAAAGAAACCTGTAACCCCAACCATGACCCACAGGCAGAAAATTTCACTGTCCCCCCCGGCCCCCCTAACACACACTGGGATATTTGCTGCAAGAGATTGTTCAGGGTCAAATTTCCACTTTCTAACTTTACTTAGGAAGTCACAGGGGGCTTGCACAAAGAGGCAATCTCTAGAAAGGAGATCTGAAGTGTAAACTGGGATATGATGTTATCATTCAGCCTCCAGGATCACTCATCCCTTAACCCTTTATTTCCGCTTAATCTGAATGCCAGAGCATTCAAGTAGAATGTACGTGACTTCATGTACATCATATAATATGTGTTTTTAATGCTAAGGCTTGAAACCACCAGACACGGAGGCAGGACCAAATGGTGGCTGTGTTGGAGGCAGGAACCATCTCTTAGCGAACTCTGTATCGGCAGCACCTGGTGGGGAAGACAGCACTATGCTAAATCAGTGAATGTATCAATGGACCGATTGATGGCTTCAAGCTTTGGCTCGGCTATGGAACTAGCAGTGTGACCTTGGTTGGGTTGCAGAACTTCTCAGAGTTTTAGATGTTTTCATCTATAATTCAGAAATACTAATAACCACCTTGTATGATCTCAATAAACGCAGTAATGGGTATAAAGTGTCCCAGAAAGTGTCTTGCTTATAGTAGATGCTCAGTAAATTATGTCCCTTCTACTCCCTAGAACCGTCCGTCACACAAAGGAAATGATCAGTACACATTTGCCTGGCTGATCAATACTTGGAACTAACATGAATGAAATCAGTTAATTGAGGAGGAAGCACAGACAGGCGCAGTCATGTGCGTTGGCTCAGGTAGCTGCTCCGTGGAAGAGGTGGGGGCAGAAGGAGAGAAGTAAATCCAACATTTAAATATATCTCTGCTGTGAGAGGCAGCCTCCACTCATATTTGTCTTTCATTTACACTGTGATTCTCTCTTGGGCATTTTGGCTCCTAAAGGCAAAGTTTCCAGATTTTCTGGAGGATTCATAGAAGATGCACGTCTTTAAAAGCTTTTCATTAGTAAAGCTGGACATACAGATGTGAGCAACTGTACTCAAAGCCATATATCCTTAAAGGACCCACATAATAAAGTCCTACTGTGTCTAGTCCCCCTTCCCTACCCCCAAGAACTTATTTCCGCAAATGAATGTGTGTTTGATGCTGTGATCAGGAAGCGAGATCAGGTCATCCAACGTGCCTCCTCACTGCCTTAGCTGCAGAGACAGCAAGGGAAAACTCATTACCCACGTATATCAATCATCATCGTGGCCCTGGTCTGTGGCAAATCTATTCCTTCTTGTTTCTTCCACCGGTTTCTGTTCTCTTTTTCATCCCAACGGTCTGATTTTGCTTTCCATTTAATCCATAAATCTTTCTGGAAAAAAAGGGAAGTGAGAAGAACACCAAAGATATAAAATGGCACACAGATTCCCAATTTGGACTTTCCTGGTCTGAAAACAGACCTGACTTCTCTCCCTCAGCTTCACCATCTTTAAATGAGTGATTTTGCTAAAACAACAAGAGCATCGAACCCCTACAATAAGCACCAGCTGAATGCCAGGCACCGTTGGAAGTGCCTCCCGCGTCAGAAACTCACACGATCTTCCCCTATATTCTGTGAGGTAAGGAATATCATTGTACCCATTATACACAGGAGGAAACTGAGGTATGGGAAGGTTGGGGAACTTCAAAACCACACTATTTTGTTTTATGTAATATGATTCGAATTATAATGGAATGATTTAATTTAGAACCTCATCATGTGGGACCCAGAAAGATGGCTGTGAGTATAATTGATACGCTAGAAACACTGATAAGGGAGCGAGCCCACATGGTAGAGGCACCAACTGTCATGATAAGGAGTAAATTCCATGTTCCTTCTACCATTCAAATTCCGCTCTCAGGAACTGTAGAACCTGAAGGCAGAAACTATGAAAGCCAAGAGGTTATTTATTGTTGTAACTGGGTTGGAAGGAGAAAAGACCCATAAGGTAAAAGGGCACACAGCCTAATGTTTTCTCTGCCTGCAAGGCAGACACATCACTCCGCAAGCTCTTTCTGGCCTCATGCCTCTCCGCAGAGGAGAATTGAGACCAGGACGTGATGAGGGAAAACCACGGGATTCTGGGTGACTCACACTGTGTTCAGGCAAGCAGGTCCTGCCCAGCTGGCTCTGACAGGGAGGGGGTTGCTCTCACCTGCAGCTTGGAAATCTATGGTCAACAGAAGGGACTACCCTGCTGTTTTGCGTTTCAGAGTCTCCAGAATCCCAGGGGCCACTCCAGGCTGCTTTGCTTTCTCACCAAAACTCAAAAAGAACCCCCCTCCAAGTCCTAGAATCCCTTTGCCATCAGGGTTTCAAAAAGAGCTACAGTCAATTGAAATGCTTCTTCTTCAGGGTGTGCGTGGAAGTCACCACTTCTCCCAACCTTTAATGACATCATCTGTGCGGCCACCCCGAGGGAGCGGAGCCCAGATACACAGAAGTGCCCTTGAAATGGCAAAGCAGGACCAGGAGGTGAAACCTGTCCATTCCCAAGAGAGCCTCCTGCCGGCCCGACAGTACGGAAATTACGCTGGACCTGATGGCCTCCTCCCAGGTGCCCCTGCTGCCTGCTCAAGTCTGCTAACTGCTTGCCTTCCTTGCTGTGTCTGACTCTGACACCTTCTACCCCAACGCCTGATCATCAACCAAAGTTTTAGTACTCTTTGGTGCCTGTTTCCTGGACTGGCAATGGCATTTGACTCTCTTTTTCTGTAACGAGCCCAGTCCATTACAGGTCTTGTTTGAACGGATCCCAACACCAGGGTACATGCACAGCCTGGTAGGCTTTAAGCTACACTGGACAGGCTTCCATAGAAGGTTCATGGAAAGAAAAACATCATAGAGTAACCACAGGTAGGCTTCTTCAGATAGGGTGTTACCTTCTGCACCTAGACCTTTAGTATGGCACAGAGCAACCCTTAAGTGCAAAGAGGCCCAGAGTGGGAAACAGCTTGCTAAGTAAGATGGCCTCAGGGGACATTTGCCCTCCCTGGTCCCTGATGTCACTGCAGCTGCAGGGAGCAGGTTCTCCTGCAAGCATGCCTCTCAGTCTCTCCACTTCTCTTTCCTCAGAGCCTGGGAAGCCACTCTGATCTAACACAAGGACATTTTCAGAGTGGGAGGTGGGACATACCTAGGGACCCTCAACCAATGAAGGACAGGAACACTGGATGAATGCCCCGGTCCTCTCCTTTCACAGAAGGAGGCACGTTCAGTATGCCTTCTCATGGGGCCCCAGTGGGACTAAGCCACAGTTGTCCTCTGCAGGAACCGAACAGCAAAGCTCATGCTGGCTGGCTGTCCCTTCCTCCCTGTCTCAACCTGCTCTGACCCCTACTCCTGCATCTGGGAATCATCTCGCAAGCTCTTGCCTCAGGCTCTACTTTAGGCCTGATGAGCTGAGGCTATAGTTATAGTGAGAATCAGGAGTATTGTCTAGGATCGAGTCAGTAAGTTCAGTATGAGCCAGACAGTGAACAGGCCATGGAAAAACTTTAGATTTCAGATTCCATTGCCTGGGTAGTTAAGATGATGGAGCCCAGCCTAGGAATCCAGCCAGCGGGACTTTGGGGCAGGGGGCAGTAATGGCTGGGAATCTGGCCTCACCAGGGCTAGATGGAGTCTCTGGGCCTCTGCTGAGCTGGCTGAGATTCAGAGAAAGAATTGGAATGGCTAGGGACACTGATGCAAAAAGCCGCTCACCAAAATGGGGCCACAGGGAAGCCACAAGGTCAAGGTCTGACTCAACCCTTCTGCCAGGGCCCAGAACTCATCTCTAGCACATTGGATTTGGCATGAAAATAACCACAGCTTTCCTGAGTGTGCCTATATTCAGCCTGCTCAACAGTTTTCATAATGAGCTCATTTGGTTCTTAAAACAACCATATAAGTCATTCTCCCCATTTTATAGATGAGGAAAGTGAGCCCACTATGCACTTGAACCAAGACTTGAATCCAGAGTTCTTGGGATTTCAAGCTGCAGTCTCTGGCCAACCAACTACCCTGCCAGGATCCAATGGAGCTGCAGTCCAGGTTCAAGGTCAACAACTGACCTTGCAGATATAAGCTTGAGGACTGCAGTCAGGACGAGCTGGGAGAGGTAGAAGCTGATTCTCAGTGTCAAAATGCACACACGGCATGGGTTCACCAGCATTGCCTAGGGACAGATGCTGCCTATGTCTTAGACTCACAGTGACCGTGACCGTGTCCTATGAGGTCACATTGCAATTGTCCCTCCATTCATGTACAATGTTTCTCAGATATGTCATCTACTTTTAGGGCCTGAAGGAAAAGACTCCAGGGTGGGGTGGGCAGGATGCGTGTCATTTAGAAAAGAACCCACAGCCAGGCTTCTGTCTGCAGGCCACACTCCCATTGATAAAACATATTCTAGTCCTTGAAATCATGATGCTGAGGATGAGTAGAGAAAGCCATATGACTCCCATTCCAGAGAGGAGTAACAGGATCAGAGATGTTGAAAGGCAGGACAGTGTGGCAAAAATACCATCCACTGACCACGGAGACAGGAATGCCCAAGCTCTGACCTCGAGTTGCCTTGCCTCACCACCAGCTCCCTATTCACCTCGGACACTGACTTTGCAGGCTGTGTGTTGCAGAGGAGAGGGTTCAAAGGTGGAAGGAGCCTAATCCCCCGAACCACCCCACAGAGCAGAGATCAAATCCACAAGTAGCACTGTTCTGTGACATGAGCAAGTAATATATTTTTATAGCATTTTGCCACGGATTGCATGAAGTTGTTTGTTATAGCAGTTAGCCAACCTTGGCTAATACAGGTCCTCTGTGGTCAAGGTGGTTTTCTCTCTGACATCAGTCCAGTGGATTCAGCATCATTTGGAGCTTCCATCTGGTGCTTTTCAAGCTGGTCTTCACTGACTGCTCATTCCTTGGTTTCTGTGATGTCTATTCTTGATGTCAATTCCAAGGGCCCCATTGCCCTTGAAACCAGTGAGGCAGCAAAGCCACACACGACCCAGCTCACCTTCCTGGTAGAGAAGAGCCAGCCTTATCAGATAATCCAAAAGCCGGATCAAAGGCCACCAGACCCAGTCACAGAAGACCTGACACTGACCTTAGCTTGACTTCTAATTCGCTGTTTCACCTTGAGCACATTTCCTCAGTTTTTGGTCTCGCTTTCCCATCTCTAGAACTGTGGGGTTTCCCTCAGTGATACCAAAGCAACTGCTAATGCTTTAAGATTCTAACATGTAGATTCAAGACCCGAGAGAGAAAGGTAAAGGTTAATTACTCAAAGCTGTGGGATAATTAATGAAGGTGACTTCCCCCAGACTCTAAGGGAAAAAAGATTTTGTTGAAAAGGAGAGAATTGTTGAGGCTGATGTTATGTTTAGGAAGGCAAACCATCAGGCCATTTCCATTTTGAGTCAATCCCACTGTTTGAGAGGTAACAGAAGAGAAGGGAGAGGCCACAGGCTCTGATTTGGAAAGACCTCTGTTCAAATCTCGCCATTACTCCTAATGACCGTGTGTTTGCAGGAAGTCACGTCTCTAGCCCTCCATGTTATCACTGGTAAAGCGGCACCTGTCAGAAAGCTATGGTAATCAAATGAGACAGTGCAAGTAACACACATTGTAAGTTGTAACAGGGAGTTCCCTTTACTGTCCTCATGCTAGGATGAGGGGGAAGCAGGGGGAGGGATGGAAGCATTTCCTTCATGGTGCAGCTAATAATTTATCTCAACATTGTGTGTTAGGTGCTCACAACACACAGATGAATAAAACATAGCCCTTGACCTCAAGGTTTCAACGTCTCGGTGGAAAGACAGACGCATGCACAAGTTACTGATCCCCTAATATGATAACTATCTCACACACGTATAAAGAAGCCAGCACCACCCCTCCTAGAAGACGCCCTAGAGAGACATACATGGGTGCCCATTGAAATTCTGGCTACAAATTTAAAAAGTAGAAAAATATTGAATGTCCATCAATAAGAGAGCAAATAAAATATAGCACATAAATAACTAGAATTATTAACATGTAGCCTCATTAAGATTGAATGAAAATTCAGTTATCAGATTATACGTACAGTTAGGTACCATTTGATTAGATTTTAAAACCACACACCAAATGTTCTGTGTTTTTCACGGAAGTGTGCAGTTGTATGTATTTTTTTAATTTTTTAAATTCATTTTGAGAGAGAGACAGGCAGTGAGAAAGGACAGAGAGAGAATATCAAGCAAGCTCCATGCTGTCAGCACAGACCCTGACTCAGGGGCTCAAATCCACGAACCGTGAGATCATGACCTGAGCCAAACTCAAGAGTCGACACTCAACCGACTGAGCCACATAGGTGCCCCAATGTATATAAGTATTTTTTTAATGTTTATTTATTTTTTAGAGACAGACAGAGACAGAGACAGAGTGTGAGCCAAGAAGGGGCAGAGAGAGAGAGGGAGACACAGAATCTGAAGCAGGCTCCAGGCTCTGAGCTGTCATGTCAGCACAGAGCCCAATGCAGGGCTCGAACCCACGAACCGTGAGATCATGACCTGAGTCGAAGTCCTACATTTAACCGACTGAGCCACCCAGGGGCCCCAAGTATTTTTTAAATGGACTAGAAGAATCCACATCAAACTCATGAGCCTGGTGGCTTCTGGGAAAAGTAGGCAGGAAATGGGTCTAGTGCTAATGCTCAAAGGGGACAGTAATTTCATCTGTAATGTTTTGTTTATGTTTAAAAACTCTAGAAACCAGTATGATAAACCTTAGCATTTATTTTTTGCTTTGTTCATATGTGTGATATTATTCTTTATACCTTTCTGTATTTTTTAAATTTCTCAAAGTAAAAGTAATCAAAATATAGCAATGGGTTGTACAAAGAACCATGAAAAAGTCCTTCCCTCAGTTAACCTAAGCTGACCTCAGAGTAAGTAAACGCTAGAAGGTAGTGGCCAGCAGGCAAGATCAAGGCTGGTAGGAGTTGGCCAGTGGTGGCAGAGGGTCATGGAGAGTGTCAGTCAATCCTGTTGACACTGTCTAGGAGTCAGCATGAAACTTTGATTTGAAGAAATGAAGAGCTAGTTTTCACTCCTGGATTTACCACTTACTAATATAACAAGGTCGCACATGTAATCACGTGTCGATTCTCAAATTAATTGCTGTCTCTAAAGAAACTAGTTCCTTATGCCAGTTAACAGATAAAAGGTGGACTTTAAATTCTATATAATTTATACTTCATTTCAGCCAATAGTTTAAACAGTCTCTTTAGGAACTTCTCAATACCTCCAAGAGAAAAAGATCCAATTTCTAAAGGAATGGTTTTCTGCCTGCCATCCCCCGACTCCTCTCCAAGATGGCACCTGGGTGTGGTTTATGCACCCTCATGGTGGAAGGGAAGCACTGGGGCCCAGAGCCTGTTTGATGCTGGTGTTAGAAGCAACACCCTTGATCTACCTAATTGCAGACTGACCTGCTGGTATTTGCATTTGAAGTCTGCAAGTGGTGAAACTTGAGGTTGGCTGGGTTGCTCTCTCTCTCTCTCTGCTCAGGCAAAGTCTGGGTGCTCCCTGGCTGATTCAGGCCCCCCTCCTCTAGACCTTTCTGAGGCCTGGCAGTGAATCCATTCAGCTTCAGTCCAAATAGTTTGTTATCTCTGCAGCCTTCCCTACAGAACCATCTTGATCCTGCTGTGATGGACCTTCTAACCAACACCCAGCTGTCTACAGTGCACAGGAACCAAACCCAGCTGCAGAGGGCTGAACCTCTAAGCTTCCCTGGGCCTCAAAGACACTACACTGCCATGTTTATTTTGATATGGCTTCCCTGGCATTAGTATGGTGTCTTGCAATGTGTCTCTGCCGTGTGGCTCCCCCAGCAGAGAGTGGAAACAAGAACTACCCTCTGTTCTGAATATTTCTTCTACTTATCTAAAGTGATTTTCTTCTCTTGGTCAAATGCTCCTGTAGGATGTTTCCAGTCCCCTCTCCTTCTTTCCTCCCAGTCTTCTTTCCATAAAACCCTCAGCTGGTGTGATAGTTAATTTTATGTGTCAAGTACCACAGGACTCAGATATTTGATCAAATATGTCTGGATGTTGCTGTGAAGGTACTTTTCAGATAAGATTAACATTTAGACTTTCACTAAAGCAGATTGCTCTCCATAATGTGGGTGGGCCATATCCAATCAGTTGAAAGCCTTAAGGAAAAGACTGACCTCCCTCAAGGAAAAACGAATTCTGCCAGCAGATGGCCTTCATACCCAAGCCTCAATGTCAACTCCTCCTGGGATTTCTAGTCTGCTGGTCATCCTCTTCTTCTCTATAAGATCCAGCTTATAAGGCTGGGGTCTTACTAAGGAGGTCAAGTGCCTGTCTTCGGGATAATGAATTTGAAGGAAGTAGGAGGCTGCAAGGAAACCATGGCTAAAGGGGAGAAACTTACATTTGTTACTATAAATTTTTATCATCATTACCATGTGTGACCTTGGACAAGTCTCTTGACATCTTGAGCTTCTGTCTCACAAAGTTACTCAACTAATCAAGACATTATTATCACTAGTAGTCACAGTAAAGTTTAATTAAGATTGTGAGTGTTGGAATTTGAGGTTTTGCAGGGGTGAGGGTCAGGTAATGAAGTCAGTGTTCATGGGCCACAGTTAGGGTTTTATGGAGTGGATGTGCATAAGGTAAGTTTTAGATGACCAAATCAAGGCTGGGTTATAAAATCCAGGTGGAGGGTAGAGCTGGGACTACCATGTGGTCAGCTATGACAGGACCAGTGATGTGGGGGCAGTGGGATCACAGTCGAGCAACAGAGAGTAATACCAGCTATTTCTTCCATAGTTCTTGTCCCGAATGATGTGATCATAACAAGTTTGTCTTTGATTAAAAAAAAAAAAAATCCATGCTGGAGCCAGCTTTACCTTCTGCCCTGCCAGGTAAGAAGCAAACCTTCTAGCAACCTCACCCTTGGAGCCTGAGAAAGACGGGAAATTCCCCTGGAAGCCCAGAAAGAACGGAGGCCAAACTCTGGGCTTTTTCTGAGCAAACATTTTGAGAGAAACCAAAGTGATGATGATGTGGAAGAGCAAGCGGGGCTGTCCCCTCAAACAGCAGCAAGGCTGGTGAAAACACAGGGATTAGTACCGATGAATCATTGCCAGTCCTCTCCCTGATAGCGCTTGCTCATGGCAACCCAATAAATACCGGATCTCTGAAAGCGCTGACAAGTTACCCACCATGCCTGGGAGTTAGATGGTTTTTGAAATTGGTGGGAGGAGAAAGCGAGGAGCGGAGACACGGGGGCGTGCCCCCCTTCCAGAATTCGCGTTCTTCCTTTTGGTAAGATGGTTTCCTACTCTTTCCGAAGTGTGGGTGATTCTAGAATCTAGATGAATGGTGCCCAATCCCAACCTTCCGTTCTTCCATTGAGGGGGTGGGAATTCATGTCCTTCTGTGACTCTGGCCCTTTGAAGCAAGGAGGAGATGCTTGGAGGAAGGTTTCCTTGCTTTGGGTTATAAACAGCGAGGGCAGACTAAAGGTCTTAGGAGCACTGCTTCAGACAGAGTCTAAAGTGAGCCATGCTTTAAAAGAGGCAATATTCCACTCAATGTCTTGATGTGCTGGTAGATACACAGACCTATACGTGTGCAAAATGTGTAGAACTAAACACACACACACACACACACACACACACAGAGATAAGTACAAGTAAAATTGAAGAAATCTAAATAACATCAGTGGATTGTTTCTATCTCAACATCTTGGTCTCAGTATTCTATCTTACTGTAGCTTTGGAAAATATTACCACTGAGGGAAATTGGGTAAAAAGTACACAGAACCTCTGTATTATTTATTTTAAGAACAAAAACAGGTTAATTGAGATACGATTCACCTCCCATACAATTTCCTCATGTCAAGTGTCCAGTTCAGTAGCTTTTAGTACATTCCCAAAATGGGCCGTTCATCACCATCATTTTAAAACACTTTAATTATCACAAGAAAGAAACTCTGCTCCCTTTATCTGTCGTCTCTTAATACATCCATCCCCCAAGCCCTAGGCAACTATGAATCTACTTTCTTTCTCTATAGATTTGCCTGTTTGGGATATTTCTTGTAATTGAAATCATACTGTAGGTGGTCCTTAGTGATTGGCTTCTTTCACTTAGCAATTATGGTAGGGTGTATCAATATTGCATTTGCTTTTTTTTTTTTTTTGATGAATAAGATTCTACTGCATGGATAGACCACATTTTATTTATCTTTCATCAGGTGATGGGAATTTGGGTTGTTTCCACTCTTTGGCTATTAGCATAATGTTACTACAAATATTTGCATACTAGTTTTTGTACAGACAGGTGTTTTCAATTGTCTTAAGTGTGTACCTAAGAACAGAATTGCTGAATCATACGGTAACTTTATGTTTAACCTTTCCCTATGGTCTTGGGAAGGTCACTTCTCCTTCTTTCCTACTAAACAGGCATCACCACATGCCCCTTACCAAGCTGGTATGAGGACTACCTACATAACATAATTCAGTGTTTCCCAAACTCCAGTCACTTCTGCATCTACATCCTCACTTCTACCAAATTCACTTACCACAGCGATTGTCATTTATTTACTACTTTTTTCACTAAATCGATTCTTTTCTTTGCATAAACAACCTTATTTGTTAAAGGAAACAAAAGCGGATGCTCATTTGTTCACATTTTGACATCTCTGAAAGCAATGTGTTTCTTATCCTGCGTGATAGAGGATGGTTTAATTAGCAGAATTATTTTCCTTTCTTAATGGAATATAGAATAAGGTTGTTTTTATAATCAGCAACATTTTAAGTTCTATTAAATATGGAATGTCATTTCTTTAAGTAGAAAAATGGGGTTGCTTATTAAAAATAGAAGGAGCCATTTAAACAACTACATTTTATTAAATCACATTTTAATTAAATTTCAGCCAGAGCGTGCTGTCTGCAAATATTGTTAGCCTGAGGTCTACTCCTGATCTATTAAAAAAGGGAAATTTAGCAAGCAAAGAGGGTTAGCAATATAACTCACTAGCACCAAACTGATAGGATCTTCATGATGCAATAAAGCACCTAATTCCTTGTTACGCATAGTCACACTATGTAGCACCTAAAACCATCTCCATTAGTAGCAAGTGTCTTTCTTTAAAAAGCACTGGGGAAAAGCTGAGTGCCCTAGCAGCTGAGACCTGCATCACTGCTTCTGGGAATTAGGGATGATATACTTGGAGTCCCTAGGGGAATGAAAAGTACAATGTAGTATTCCACCCTGAGATATCGTGTAGCAGTGGGAAATGTCAATTAGAAACACACCCATTGACTTGGATAGACTCTGAAAATGTTGAGTGAAGGAAGGAGAAACTGAATGAGAAACACATCATGGCATCATATATAAAAATTAAAAGTTTACCCATTCACCATAAACACTACACATGCTCAAAAATATACACATATTTTTAAGATGGGTATGGGGAGGATGGGAGAGGGGAACAAGGGTGCAGGGAAGAAAAATAATATTGATAAAATAAAACAAGAAAGTCTGTTTGGACCAAAGATCATACTGTGCCCTGAGACAAAGTGTTTGCGTTAACTCAAATATCCATATAAAACACATAAACATAAATGTAAAATTCCTATCAGTATCACATAGGTATACAGTAGATTCTCAATGAATATCAATGGCTTGGCTTTGGGGTACTCTACAAAGGCTGTCTAGAGTGTCTTCAAGAATTCAAAGTGGCACTGAATTCCCAGTGACTGCCCCTAGGTACATGTCCCTTAGCAGACCCCAGAATTGTTTATGGTTCCTCCACCCCAATGCCCTCCCCCCACATATTGGACACCTCTATTTCAGGATGACTCACCACCAACAATGAGCCCTCCCCACAAACCATGGGGTTTCTAAAGCCAGGCTGATTCCCCTGAAACAGACTCACAGACTGTAATGAGTTGATCCAGGTAGACACTCCTTAGGAATTGAGTTTCTCCATCCCCTTTTACAGAGAAGGGCAGAAACTTGATGGAATCGCACAGTGAATTAGAGGCAGTTTCATAACTAAGACCAGGTTTTTTTCCTTTCATGTGTACACACATCCTGCCCCTCTCCACATTTGGTCTGTAATGCCCTTGATCTGACCTACCAATAAGCCAGTGGCAAGGTTATTGAGACAGGATTTCCATCCTCAGTGGGGCAGATATTCATGTCTAGAGTACTTCTCACACGCCCCTGAGGCACCAAGACATCGGGAAACCAAGAAATTACTCCAAGGTCAAGGAGTGCCTTCCCAGAGGAGACAGAAGTGATGAACAGCCAGTGGTATCATTTCTTAATACCATTATCACTAAGGTGATCCATTCTCAGGAAGACAAACAATAGAAAGGCCTATAGGCTGATTCACATCTTGGCCTCAGAGAGGGGGTGGGTGGCAAAGATAACAAAAGTGGTGAGGTGGGCAGAGGCATGAGCCATTTTATGAGAATTGTCTCATATTCCCAGAGTATATACTATTACCTCCTTTTTACAGATACTAAGAGACTCAGGCCAAGTAACTTGCCCAAATTCACCAAACTAGCAAGGGGTTCCAAACAATGTGCCTTTTTCCAAAACCCTGGTCTGTCCCCTCTGCTGGTTCCTTAGACCTGAGAAGAAAATAAGAGGTTCTGTGGGGGCTTAGAAAAGAAAGAAGCTCAATTGTGAAAGGGAGCATGAATCCAGGAGGATTTCATGTGCCTCTAGCACTTGACATAGGTCTTCAATGAAGGGTATGATTTCCATAAGTGGATTGGGGGAGGGAGTTTTAGGTAGAGAGAACATACAGCAAAAGTATCAGGCTGGGAAAGCACAGCGCATGCCTGGTGCACCAGGCAGGTGGTTAGTCAGAACCTCAGGTGAATGATGCAGAACAGAGGCAGGGCAGTGTGCTGGATGGCTCCATGCAGTTGGATGGAAGCATGGGCTATCAGGCTCAGGGGTCTGTGTGCACCACAGCAGGCACTGCAGAGCTCATGGAAAAATTTAAGGTGGAATATGGCTAGAAAAATTACCCACCATCCCCAGAGCCTTTGTGGTTGAGGAAGGGACGGATCAAGAAATAGGTTTTGGATAAAATTGACTTGAGTTTGAGTCCTAACCCTGCCATGAATTAGCTATAATCTTGGGCAAGAGGCTCATCCTCTTACATCACATTTAGAACAGGTCCGGCACATAGTAAGTGCTTAATATTAAGTTAACAATGATTATGATAATGATGACGATGAAGGTAAAGATGGCAACAAACAAAGGAGGAGGAAGAGGAAGGGGAGAAGGAGAAGGGGAAGGAGAATTTGTTGTAATCTATTTGTTGTAATATAGAGGGGAGGGTGGCTCCATGAGTCAAAATTTACTGCTGTCAAAATTTACTGAATTCGATCCATCCCTGCCCTCAAGGAATTCACAATAAAAAACGTGGAGGCAGGCGAGGGCACAGATATATAGGCAATGCCCTAAAGCAGAAAAGCCATCCAAACTTGACTGCTAGATTGAGCTTCAAGTGAAGAGCTGGGTGCCAGGGGTCAGGGGTGGGGGGAGGTGCAGAGGAGGGAGGGGTGGAGGATGGTGGGGGGAGACAGCACTTCTGACTGGAGGTATCTGGGAAGACGGAGCAGAAGCTTTGGTTTGCTGAATCTGAGAGAAGACTAGGAAAACCAGTGTGAAAAGAACAGAAAATGGGCAGTCCCAGCGTTCTGGGCAGCAGAAAATAACCATTGTTTTGACCATGCCTCCTTAGAATAAATGTACAACTTTTTTTCCATCTTTGTCTCTTTTGCTCAGGATTCCAAGTCCTGAAGGTCCCTTCTTGGTTTCAAGGAGGCCAAACACCAGGAACTTCCATCATGGGAGCAGATTCCTTTACAGAAAGAAAATATGGAGTGTTGCCAAAAGAGAGGAAAAGATACAGATTACCAGAAAGAAATCAACACTGCCTACAGCTCAGGCAGACAAAGCCAGTTGACCACCCAGTCCAGTCTCCTCTGATTCAGTCCAAAGAGACAAAGTGCCCAGTGTGAAATCCTGCCTCCCCGTGGACATCCTTTCAACTAGGAATAATGAACTAGGAACATGAGATATCGGCAGAATCCAATGGGTGGAGCCCCTAGGGAACCTCTTGGAAAGGAAATGCCCCCTTTGGGGTCTGGTCCTTCTATTCTTTGCACCTGAAAAGATGGTTGTGAAGCCAAGATGAGCAGCAACATTCCCGTTACCTGAACCCCTAAGCGGTGCTTTAGGGCTGCAGATGGGAAGGGAGGCTTCCCATCTGGGAACAAAGGACAAAGGAGGCTGGGTCCTGCAGGACTCTGCAAAACTACTTACTTCAGAGCAGAGACAGAAGGAAAAACTCAGGCAGTCTGACTTCAGAATCCACGTTGCAGCTAGTGTGACGGGTGTTTGTGGTAGGGGGTGGAGAGTTGGCCGTCTCCTTTCATTGGAGCTCAGCTCTCAAATGATGACGTAGGAGGCCTTGCCTGACCACCAAAATAAATCAGAATTCCCCCACTTTATATGAAGTTACCACAATTATTCGTGCCTGTTTGTATAATGCCATGTCCTACACTGGACTCTGAGCTTTGCAAAGGCCCAATTAAATCTATATCTATATACCTATATTATAGCTATATCCACATCCATTTCATCTATCATCTATCTATCTATCCATCTATCTAAAACCCTTGTACCCCTGGTACCCAGCACAGTGCCATGTATAACATAGGTCTTCAAATCTTTGCTAAGTAAATGAATGAGTGAATGAATGAATGAATGAATGAGTTGAATGAAATTCAGCCATGAGCTGAAACCATATCCTCAGGCTCCTACACTGCCTTTATTTCTACGAAGAACAAGACATGAATAAACAAATTAGGGATGCCTTGGTTCTTTATAAGAGCACAGACACACCTCTGAAGATTCAGGGGCTGATTATTCAATGTGTTGTCTCTCCAGGGATTTCCTCTGAATATTGCCTGACCTCTTAAAATGCACACAGATTGTAGGAGCATGTCTCTTTTCCTCTTCAGGAGAGCTTTTGTGGAGAAAACATTGGTCCTGCCTGAAGGGTGGGCATCATGCGGGGTGTGATTATTGAGTTTCACACTCTCTACTATTTTCCCAATGGACCTTCTGATGGTACCCCACCGCCACTGCAGTAGCCCTGGGGTTGGTGGCAGAGAGTAGCATGCTTTCCACAGCTCTGAATCAGGGCTGCTTGTGTATCATGCACAGTCAAAGCCACATCAAAGGCTAGAGTTGGGTTGGCGGGTCTACACTGAAAGCCCTCAGGAGCCACAGCTCGGGAGGCATAGGGCTCCTGAGGCAGCCTCTTGTTCCCTGGGGGACCAGGTACTTTCCTGAAGAGAACACATCATTCAGCTCTTCCTGTGCTTTTACTGTAAACTCTTGGTTTATTACGCACCTAAGAGGAAGGACAGAGGAGAAAGAAAGAGAGACAGAGACGGAGACATAGGGGAGGTTTGATATGAAAGCAGCACGGCAAACAGAAAGAGACATGTTCAGAGCTATGAGCCACAGGCCCCCACCTCAGAGGCAGAGAGGGAGGCCCAGACATGGAAAGCAATTGTCCCTGGAAAAGGAAGCTCACAGGGAAGGGATGAAAATCCAAGCCTCCTCATGCTTTGCCTAGTGCTCTTTCCACACATCTGGACTGCCACTGTTCCTGAGACCCCTTTAGAATCCAGGACCTTCTGCATAAGGGACAGCCTCAGGAAGGAGGTGAGGCAATTCTATGTACTAAGACCAAACAGCCCATAGCACAAAAGACACACTTAGATGTCATCCAACCTATTGGTGCCAGTCACTTGCATCTGGCATCTTAGAAAACACAGAAATAAAAAGCCAAGGCTGTGTTCTCACTGAGCTCCTAGTCAGGTGGGGGAGACATGGACAACCCCAGCCAACTGGAAGAAGCACTTGCCTTGTACAGCAGAGAGATCTGAAGGTCATGATGGGAGAAATGCAGTGAACCAGGCATCAGCAAAAGTTTCCTGTACTTTGGGGTGAGCCTATGTCCACCAGAGGAAGGAAGGTTACCATAGGCAGAGAGAAACACATAGCAAAGGCCTGGAGGTGGGGAAGGATGTGGTGTCCTCCAAGTGTCCTCACCTGTGAGGCTGAGCTTATTTGTAGGGGACAGTTGCAGAGAACGGACCAGGAAGGTAATTCCAACCAGCTCTGAAACCCCCAAAGCTGGGAGCCTGACTGAGCTCATGTTCCTGTAGCCAGCACAGGGCTGGACCCAGAAGAGCCAGGTACTGAATGAGCGCCACTGGGTCTCGACTGGGGAAACTTTGGGCCTTAACACAGTGTAAGATGTTAACCACATTGTCTCCTACTACCTGGGAATTCGTGCAGAAACCACCCCCACTCCCTACCAAAGACCACCTAGGAAGCAAAACCTCTGAAATAGCCCATCTTCTGAAGCATAGAAATTCTGTTAATACTTGAAGTCAGGTGGCCAACATACCCCCATCACTCACTCTCAGGCTTTATGAAAGAGTTTACAATCAACTCTTCTGGGGGAAGAAAAAATCAAAGAATGAGGGACTTTTTTGAGAAAGAATTTGCAGGGTGCTCTCCTTTTCTTAACCCCCATCCCACCATAGGGAAGGGACAGATGTAATTTCTCCCACCTCAACACCAAAGAACAGCCCTTCAAGAGGCTTTACAGAGAGGTTGACCCGTGGCCCCTGCAGTGTGATGGTTTTGACCTCTAGTAGGGAAGGGAAGTACTGTCTCTGTACTTCCCTCCTGGAAGACAGAAGTACTGTCTTCAAATCTCAACTTCTTTTACTCTCTGTGTGTCCAAAATTGAACATAAGTAGAACCACTTGGAACATATCTACACCACACTTTTTTCAGTCATCAAAAAATTTTGGAGATTTATCCTTGATATTGTATTTACATCTAGTTCCTTCCATTTTAACTGCCATATGTATGCCATCATGTTTAATTTATGTGTTCCCTGTTTTTCTAAAGCACAAAAGGAATGCATGATCAATACAGAAAACCTGAAATATACACAAGTGGATATATATTTTTTTAAGCCTGTCATATAGAGCAGTGATTTAGACAAATCAATTTGGCAATTTATTTATTTAATGCTTATTTATTTTTGAGAAAGAGACAGAGAAAGAGTGAGAGTGGGGCAGGGGCAGAAAGAGAGGGAGACACAGAATCCAAAGCAGGATCCAGGCTCTGAGCTGTCAGCACAAAGCCCGATGTGGGGCTCAAACTCACCAACTGTGAGATCATGACCTGAGCCAAAGTCAGATGCTTAACCGACTGAGCCACCCAGGTGCCCCGAAGGGATGGATTTAAAATTTTTTAAATAAATAAATTAAATTAAATTAAATTAAATTTATGCTAGTCACTCTTCTATTTAGATATGGACAGAAAAAATTGTGTTCTGGGCTTCCTGAGTTACATAAATGTAGGTGACACTGTGGGGCAAGGCGAATAAGGAACAGAATCTTGTATTATTGCATTAGAGCTGTTATGGAGACCAGTTGGGTAAAGAGTAGCTCACTAAGAGCAAGAGCAGTCAATTCGTCTAAGGAATACAGGGTAGGTCTTCTGGGAGAGGAGGGATAAGAGGGCCCCATCGCTGCTCACTGAGATTTCAAGTGAGGAAGAACTCTAAAAGGGAGAAGGTAAGGACAGGAAGGCTCGTACCTAATCAGAGGTTCAGAGAAAGGCAACAGGCACTGGAAATAAAGCCATGCTTGGGAAAGTGAAACACGTTCAAAGTAACACAAGGAAAGCTGGTTCAGGTACAGTACTCAGGCAGAGCATAGCCATGTGGGCAAAAATGCCTAGGCTTGTGGATGTAATTGAAGAGAAACGATTCCTCTGGAGACCACATAAATTTGCAGCCTGGACACGTAGTCGGACCAGCAAGCACATTACTGTAGAATGGAAAAGCCACCGCAGGGCGCTGCAGGGTTGAGCTATCACAGCGCCACCGTGAGGCAGGATGAAGCACGGGCTCAGAATCCAACTTCCCCTCCAACTTTGGAATTTAGAAGAGAACCAATCCTGTTGAATTGAATAGGCATCTAAGGTTCTTGGAAAATCTGGAGAACTGGGGGAGTCTGAAGAAACAAAGAAAAAAAGGAAACACTATATTTCCTTCTGGTGAGCATGTGGGTTCACAGGCAATGACTGTGACCTTATTCATATCTTCAGCATGTCATAGGGATTTTAGAAAAATCTTTTCCCCAACCTATCATAGTGTTTTGACAGACTTTCCCCACTTGAATTTCAAAAGTCAGAAAAAAGTGGGAAGTCACTGCCTAGAGTCATCCCACCCACCACTCAAAATTAAGTTTAAAAAAAGAAGGATATTTATTTTTATGAAATGCCATGCGTGTGTCATTCAGTGAACATTGGATTACACATTCCTTGATTATTTTATTCTTTTTTTTAAAAATTGTTTAATGTTTATTTATTTTTGAAGGAGAGAGTGAGACAGAGCATGAACGGTAGAAGAGCAGAAAGAGAGGGAGACACAGAATCCGAAGCAGGCTCCAGGCTTTGAGCTGTCAGCACAGAGTCTGACATGGGGCTCGGACTCACAAACTGTGAAATCATGACCTGAGCTGAAGTTGGACGCTCAACCAACTGAGCCACCCAGGCGCCCCTATTATTTAATTCTTTAAATCAAAAGGTGACAGAGAAAAAAAAAAAAAAAGGAAAGCATTTAGCCCCAGGAACTGCCCAATAAAAATGTAACAATTCTGTGATGATTTGAATAGTTAAGCATTGTGCATAGTTAGACATAAAATCTGCTTGTGTGGAAGAATTAAGACCACTAAACATTAATGGTCTCACTTATTCTTACCTTCTTTTGCCCTCTGCCCTCTGGCCATGTGCAGGTGATATTAAGAACTTACAGTAGGAAATCTAGTACTGATGTTGTCCTATCCTGCTGTAGCTAATCTACAAATCCCAAATGTCTTTCATGAATCAGCTGGAGTAGAGGCAGAATGGAATCCATGCAGCTGGGTGTGAATTCATGCTCTGTTATGGGTGAGCTCTGTGACCTGGGGCAAAATGCTTAAACCCTTGAAGCTTATAATGGGTAGAATCACATAGACTTTATAATAGTGTTGGCTCTGGTTACATGAGATAACATGTACTCAAACATGGTGGGTACACAATAAATAGCAGATGCAGGACATGTTTCTCCCTCTCTGCTTCTCCTCATTCCTCTTCTTTCTGACTCCACCTTGGAAAATCTAATTTGTGGATTACATACGAGGCATGAAATGTCAATGATGGATGGAGTAGCTGTGGCATGCATTCCTAAGAACTTAAGCCTTCCTCTAGGTATGCTTTCCACAGAGCCCTGTGGGAACCAAGCTCCAAGCTGGGGGCCTCTAGCCAGATCCCTGGTGCTGTGCCAGGCCAGGGTGCTTCAAGATAAGGCGGAGATCCCCAAATGCCTATATCTCTGCCCCAAGCAGTCCCACAGAGCTAAGTAGCTCTGGCATTTAAATTGTACGTGGGATGGTTATCTTTATCTATGTTAATATCAGTCAATGAGGTATTTGAAAAATTGAGAGATATTCTCATAATGCCTTGTGTTTGAACTGTTTCCTAAACATGTATATATCCATTATCCCCCCCACTTTTTAAAGTTTACTAATTTATTTTGAGAGACAGAGAGAACAAGAGGGGAGGGGCAGAGAGAGGGAGAGACAGAATCCCATGTAAGCTTTGCACTGCCAGTGCAGAGCCTGACACAGGGCTCAAACCCAATGAACCAGGAGATCATGACCTGAACTGAGGTCAAGAGCCAGACACTTAACCAACTGAGCCACCCAGGCACCCCTCCATTATCCCTTTTGATCTTTATAACAAATTCATGAGGTTCACTGAACAAGTTACAGATATCTCACCTTTGCAGGTGAAGAAACTATTGTCTAATGGTGAAGCATTTTGCTCGTGGTCACAAAATAAAATAAGTGGTAGAACTGAAACCAAACCCAGAGGGTTCTTCTTTACAGATACTTATTGGATCAAGGGCCTACTCAGTTTATACATCCATCCATGTCCCTGGGTATCAGCTGTGTGACTTATTTTGGTGCCTAGTCATCGTATCCTGTCATATGCTCCATGGCTTACGTATCCCATCCCACTGCTGAGTGCATTTACTAGTAGCCATGAGATTATTAAAGAAATAAGGGGGTGGGGAGAGTAATTGCAATCTTTTCCATTCACACTTCAAAGTAATTCTTGGTACAAAACAAAACTGTCATAGTTTTTGCTAGTGTTCTTCTGAACCATGCAGAGAAAGCAAAATCTCAAGGACTAAGTCTCTGGCTTCTCTGGCACTTCCTTAAAGCCAATATCCTGCATCTCCCATTATCTTCCAAGAGAGAATTATATTAACCTATTATTTTATCTAAAATCATAACGGTAATTACTTTGATGAACAGGAAGACATCTTCGTTAAGACAAAAAATTTAAATATGAAAAAGCATAACCGTGAAATAACTCATAATTTCATGGGTACATGTGTGCTTCTATGCTTTCTCTTTTCTCTGCTTCTGAAACCTGTGGACCTCACTTTGTTCCACTTGTACTCACATGCTGTGGGCAGAAAGACCATAAACTTCCTGTTGGCTTCTTTCTACTTACAGAGTGCAGTGCAACACCATAACTAGGAATCTTATCCAACCAGAGCTGCAGAGAAACTACTGTGTCAAAATTCCCCCCTAGTCTTTCTGTAAGCATCATTGGGTCCATGCTTAATGATGGCACTTTCTTCTTTAAAAGTAGACAGGCCCTGGGGCTCCTGGGTGGCTCAGCCTATTGGGTGTCCTGCTTCAGCTCAGGTCATGATCTCACGGATCGTGGGTTCAAGCCCCACATCAGGCTCTGTGCTGACAGCTCAGAGCCTGGAGCCTGCTTCAGATTCTGTGTCTCCCCCTCTCTCTCTGCCCCTCCCCTACTCATGCTCTGTCTCTCTCTCAAAAATAAATAAGCATTAAAAAATAATAGTGATAATAATAGTAAATACATAAAAGTAGACCGGCCCTGTGGCAGCTTTTTCCCCAAAGAGACTTCCATTTATTGGGCAAAGCTGAGTTTTTACTGGTCACATTAGGGAGAATACCATCTTGAGGCACTATTTGTGTGTCTCAAAAGGGGCAGTCAAGGGTAACATTTATAGTGTTTGGGGATCCAAATTTAAGTATTTCAGGCAGATCTTTGTCCTAATAGTTTAAGATTAGAGGACAGGAAAGTCTAGTGTCCTGAGGGGAGTGTTATTGAGTAAACAGTTGTTTAATAAGCAAGAGGTTTTGCCCAGTTGAGCAATCTATTGTCCTGAGAAGGGTGGTGTTCATAGGGATGAGCTTCCAATTGTCCAGACCAGGATGAATGGTTTTAATGAGGTGCCTGAGGTTAATAATGAAGTCATTTATTGGTTTACAGCTTATCCGCTTGGACAACAATTTACTGGGACAAATGGAAAAGTCTCCTTGGGCCTCAGCCTCACCTCTCTATCACTAAGTTCTGGGAGTTGCAGGTATCTCCATTTACTCTGGATGTTGTAGAGGTGGAGCCCCTCCCTAAGGAATGTGCTGGAAGCCTCCTCAGAACAAAGGAAGGCAACGTGGCCCAATCAACTCCTATACAGGTATGCATAGCTCTAACACGGCTCTGAAACTTGGACTGTGTCCAATCAGACTATATGTCACCATATATGGGAGACGAAGAGGTAGAAATTGCATAAAAGGTTATACCCCGCTGTGCTCGGAGCTCAGTTTTTTCGGATACAAACCCACTGAGCCCGTGCCGGCATGACAAATAAAGTTGCTTCCTGGACATCTCTCTGTGTGAGAATCCTGCTATATGGAAACCAGAGGACAAACTAAGAGAGGAAAAGCTGGTTTTTGAGAGCCCTGCTCCCATGGTGGAAAGAGATCATGCTGGGAACACTCCATGGAGGAAAGTGCCAACTGTGCACAAAGACTGAGCTGTCTCAGTGAACTAATATTTGTGTTAATAGGAGAGCATGAGGATGTACTGGAGTGGGTGTGTGTGTGTGTGTGTGAGAGAGAGAGAGAGGGAGAGAGAGAGTGACACACAGACAGCTGGGGAAGGGGGGTGGTAATGAGGAAGAATATTCAATTTCCACCTCTCACTGGCAAGAATAATAATCACCAAACTTGGCTAATCACCAAACTGGAGGAGGAAATGTGTGGTTTCATCCCCAAGGGGACATTTGGCAATATCTAGAGACATTTTTGGTCATCTCATCTGGAAGAAGAGTGCCATTGGCATCTAGTAAAAAGACACCAGGGGTGCTGCTCAGCATCCTGCAGGGCACAGGACAGCCTTGCGCCACCTACCTGTGACAAAAGATCATCCAGCCCACAATGTCAAGAGTGTCTAAAGAAAAAAGAAAAAGAAGAGTGCAAGGTTAAGAAACCTTGAACTATAAAAGAAGAAGGAGGAGGAGGAGGAGGAGGAGAATCACTCTGAGGACATAGGAAGAAAGAGTGGAGGGAGAGAAGCAGGGGTCAGAAGACAGGAAAACAAGGACAGGGACCCTGGGGGACTCTCTGGGAAGAAGTTGACTTACAAAGTTAAACTTACAAGGGGGCTTAGAATGATATTGTATGAATTGTTGGTGATCTTTTATGGCTCAACATTGTAGTGAAGCAATTCCCTACATCACTAAATATTCTTTGAAAACATGGCTTTTAGTGGTTTAACAATATCCTCACATATACCTATACCATAACTTTTTGACTATTTTTTATAGTCAGAGTATTTCCATTTTATGTTGATATCAGTAATAGAGAAAAGAGTACTTGAATAAACATATCTTTGTGAACATCAGATTGCTTCCTTAAATTCTGAAACATAAAATTATTATGTGAAAGGATGTGTACGTCTTATGTCTTTTTGATACATGTTGCCAAATTGGCTTCCAGAAAGATTCCCCAATATACACTTCCACCAGCAATGATGGCTCCTGGAGTTTATTTTCAACCCTTATGGTAAAGGCTCAGTCACTACCATTGAGCTATTTCTACCTGATCCCTCTCTCCAAAGAATGTGTCTGTTTACAAACACTGAACTACTACGGATGTCTCAACCTTCCAAATCTCAGTTCTCTCTTTTACGAAATTATTGGAAGTCATTGCAAGTTGAGAAAGCAATCATCTCCCTAACTGTATTCTAGAAATGTGACTATTATAGTTTTACTTTAATCAAGTGACTCATCTGTAAAGAAAAAAGACATATTGGTAGGCATCTAAAATACCACCCCCACCTCTAGCTTCTAAAATGGGAAAGGTAAGATCTAGAGGAAGGACCAAATTATTAATCTCAGAGTCAGAGGAAAGTTGAAGTTGCAACCCAAATCCTTTATGCTTGGTCCTATACTATTTCTGAGTCCAGCTCTCAAAATATCATTAAAAAAAAATACACCTCAACATGTGACATTTTTACAGATTAGGAACTTGGGCTCAAAGGAATTGAGCATCTTACTCTTGGTGATGTTACTGGTAAGTGGCAGAGTGGGATGCCAGCTAGTTTGACCTGACTTGGCTAGTTGGTATGGGAATCTAGTGAGATCTCTGATGATCCAGAAAGTCAACAGCTATGGTGGCTTTCCATAGAAATCCTCAGGGGTATGAGGGGGCGAGGGGGGCTAGATAATGTTCTCTTTCATATTTATATAGACTTAGTTAAATCTGCATGAATTAATTAGCAGAGTCTTTTGTAACAAAGTAATTTATCTGTGCATACAATGATGGTATTGTTCTAGTAGACACAATCTACAACTGTATTGTATTCCAGGGTGGCCGCTTGCCACATGTGCTTACTGAGCACTGGAAATGCGGCTGGTTCAAATTGAGATGTGCTTGATGTAACTGTAAACAACAAACTGAATTTTGAGGATCTGGTATGAAAATAGGAATGTAAAATATCTCATGAATAATTTTTTAAAGTATTTGTTTGTTTTTTTATTGATTTATTTTGAGATACAGAGAGAACATAAGCAGGGGAGGGGCAGAGAAAGAGGAAGAATCTCAAGCAGGATCCTCGCTATCAGCACAGAGCCCAAGGCAGGGCTCCAACTCACAAACTATGAGATCATGACCTGAGCTAAAATCAAGAGTCGGCTGCTTCACTGAACCACCCAGGTGTCCCATGAATAATTTTCTACATTGATTGTATGATTGGTTTACATAAAATATATTATTAAAATTAATTTTACCTGTTGCTTTCTTTACTCTATCTACTAGAAATTTTAAAATGTCTATATGGCTCATGTTATATTTCTCTGGGACAGCCCTGGTATATACTACTTGCTAATTCTGTGATCAAGGCATCTTGATTATCAATGAAGAAGGATCTAATGGACGATGTTTTGATTTTTGATCATCCAAACTAGAGATAACACCTAGAATCCTAGATTGTTACTTCTGGAAGGAATCCTTGGCAGAGAATTCTAATTGTTCTGCAATATCCATTCTCTTCTTCTCTCAAAGTGAGGAAACCCCAGTTTTTAGCTGGCTTTGTAGCAGCTAAGAATGAAAACTATGATCCCCAGTCAACTTTGCAGCTAGATGAGACCATATGACAAAATTCTAGCCAATGGGATGTGAGTTGAAATGGTGTGTACAGCTTCCAGGTTGCATATTTAATCTTTAGGGGTGGTATGTTCTTGGCTTTTTATAATTTCCTGCTTTCTGGAAAAAGTCTCCTGGGTCTTTGAGGATTTCTTAAAGACATTTTGCAGCATACATGGAATGCATACTCTAAATCAGTGACTATGTCTTCAAAGGAAGAATATATGGATTGGCAACCAAGGGTCTTGAGACTTCTCCATGAGGAAAAAGGGCATTTTCATCCTATTTAAATCACTGTTTCATACAACTAATTTAGTCCTAATTAATACAGATGCTTAAGACCATTTTTCTTTAGCACTTCTATATCACAGGACAATTATATATTAGAGAGGGCTAGAGGATCCACATTCACACAGCAACTTAGCATGAGAGCTGGTTCTTGAACCCAGGGCTTCTGTTTACCCTTCCATGCCATGCACTGTACTCAGCTAGATCATCCAATTACAGTCTGTAAAAATACATTCCAGAAGATACAGGACATAAGTGAACTGTTTGCATTGGATCCAAGAGATAAGAATCTCCATTTGCTCATATAATAGCTATTTTAAACTACTTCCTTAAAAGCTCAATGATTTGTGTCAAGTACCAGCAATGTAATAGCAGCTTACTTGAGCATAAGACAGACAGACATAAAATATACTTATCAATGGCATCTTGCTGGAGGCACCAAAATAATGAAATGCAATCTTGATGTTACTTGCTCCCTCCCTGCTCTCTAAAATCCAGATGAAGTCAGCTGAAACAATTAATTCCATGCTCCACAGAAAAGCAAGGACTGTAAAATTTCTGTAGATTTCCTGGGGAAGGGGGCTGGGTGAGGGGGGTGTATTCTGATGTCTCCAAATGTGGGTTCCTGATTCTGCAAGTGCTGTTTATTACACATTGCTACAACCCAGACAAGAAATCCAACTTTTCTTCAACTTCTACACGCATACACACATGCACACACAGCATCTTGCATAGAGCTGATAAGTACAATACACTTACTTGAAGATTTACCTAGGAGATAGGAAAAGGGTTACATATCAACAACTTCAAATCGAGTATTTGACATGTCCCTTGTGAAACTTTCTTATGTCCACCCTGCCCCCAAACATCCTGTGGGATGCTTTTCCCAAGATCAACAACCAGCCAGATCATCCATGTGTCATAGATCAAGGGGGCATGAGTTGGAGAACAGAGCACTGGTTCATGGCAGCCCCGGACTGCCCCCTCAGCCAGCCAGCTTCAACAATGGCACCCTATACAACTTGCACCCAGTTGCTCTGGCTTTACCCCGGTAGTCCTCAGCCACAGACCATCTCTCTAGTCCCTTCTCCCCACTCCTTTACATACCTGACCTCTCCTCTTCCTCACTGATAAAGAGAGACATCTCTCTAAAATCCTCTTATATCCCAAGTCTGGACAGTTTAGCCATGGTCTTTCTTTTCCTTGAGCTCCTGACAAGCCCTTTGGATGTGGTCTGCCCCCATGAAGAGAAGCCTGATCTTAGATGAGGCAGCTTTTCCCTTCTTTCCAATGGCAGGAGATGGCTGATTCCTAGAAGGTTTCTTCATTTCTGAGGAAATAGTCCTTCAGTCCTGAAAGGAGATCTGGGTGGCAGGCATAGCATGGCATTCATAGATTCTACTTCTTGTGCTATTTGGAACCACTTCTTCTTATGAATTCTGAGAACATTCCTTCAGGATTCTAAAAAGCTTATGGGAAAACCATAGCCCCTACCACACTACAGATTATCTCAGGGCTTTAAGTGATATCCATCATTCCCTGCTCTGCTACGCATGCTAGCTTTCCCTTGCCCTCAGCTACAACCTCTGCTACTCTTGGTGGCCTACACAATGGCATGATATACTCATTCTGGAAGGGTCTGAGGCCATGGCCACCATGCCCTCGATACTGTGACTGCTGCATTTGTCCACTTACTATCAGGATGGGACAAAGGAACACCAAGGGAATGCCAAAGTGGGTCACCTGGAGACCAAACCTTCTTTCTTACCCCCACTGAGTAATTCCTCCTCCTATGATGAGAAATAATCACCCCTATCAGGATGGTGACTCCTCTTCTTGCCTGATGATCTCTTGGGACAAGATGCCCAAAGCACCTCAGAAACAGTTGAAAGAAATTTCAATGGATCTCTCCCTGTATTCCCTTGAAAGTATTCTCCTTTGAAAACCAACACCTCTGAACACTCAGAATTCAGATTTGCCATGTTTGCATAAATTCTCCAAGTGAGGATTACCCCCATGGCTACTCCTCGGGTCACCAATCCATATATTCTATCTCTGAAGACATGGTAACATACAAAGATAACAGATGTAGGGTATGCATTTGGTATGATTTTGCTTTCACTCACTGAGGAATTTTACAGAAATTTCATGAACTTTGCAAATAAAAATATATTTTATATTTACCATTTATAGAGCTTTTCATTCCTTTCTGCATGTCCAGATTTCCATTAGTTACCATTTTCCTTAATTCTGAAGAGTTTATTTTTTTTCACATATAATCCAAGCCTACTAGCCACAGCCTCTCTCAGTTGTTTTCTCAAAACAAAAACCCTTTATTTTGCCTTCAGTTCTGAAGGACATTCTTGTCACATACAGAAGTATAGGTTTACTTTCTTTTTTCTTCCAGCACTTTCCATTCTTCTGGCATGCACAGTTGCTGATAAGAAAGTGGATTCATATATTTGTTCTCCTATATAGATTTTTTGGGCTGTTTTTAAGATTTTTCTCTTCATCACTTATTTTTAGAAAGAAAATGTTAAATGCTTATTTTTGAGAGAGAGAGAAACAGAGCATGAGCTAGGGAGGGGCAGAGAGAGAGTCAGAATCCCAAGCAGGCTCCAGGCTCTGAGCTGTCAGCACAGAGACTGATGTGGGGCTCGAACCCATGAACTGCGGAATCATGACCTGAGCCAAAGTCGTACACTCAACTGACTAAGCCACCCAGGTGCCCCAGAAATTTAATTAATATACTTCTTTGTGTGATTTTGTGTTTTTCCAGCTTAAGATGTGTTGACCATCTTGGATTTATATTTTTTATCTAATTTATAAAATTCCTAGCCATTATTTTTCTAACACTTATCAATAGGTAGAAATTTAATATATGACTATTATGTTTTTTAAACCAATGACAAAAATTATATCCTATGAAATAAATGGCTTGGAACAACTGGTTATCTTTTTTTTTTTCCTCAACCTTACTCCACTCACAGCAAATGAGTTGCTTTTATATTAACAACCTAATGTAAAAAATAGAAACATAAAATTTTTCAGTGAAAGTAAAAGGATCAGTTTAGAAACCTAGTGTAAAATGTTCAAGTTAATGCCCTAGCAAAACTTGTATGTATTTATACAAAAATTACTGGCCCTGCTAAAAATTAACTATTGGCCAACTGGGTAGGCATTCCCTGGCCATCCCCCAAATCAGATATGCTGTTTATAATTGTGGAGTTTATGGCAACCATGCTCAAAATACTTTATCAGTTGCTCTGTGAAAGAAAAATTATGAAGATCATATGCTAGTCTAACATTCCCTTTTATTTGGTTCAGCTAGTCAACAAATAGTAAACCAAAACCAGTAATTTTTAAGACAAAATAGAAATATATTTCTGTTCCATGCTTATGTTAACATAGCAGTTCAAAGGGGCACCTGGGTGGCTCAGTAGGTTAAGCGTCCAACTTCAGCTTAGGTCATGATTTCATGGTTCATGTCGGGCTTTGTGCTGACAGCTCAGAGCCTGGAGCCTGCTTCAGATTCTGTGTCTCCCTCTCTCTGTGCCTCTCCCCAACTCATGCTCTGTCCTGTTCTCTCTCAAAAATAAATAAACATTAATAAAATAATAATAAAATAAAATAAAATAAGATAAAATAAAGATAAGATAAAATAAAATAAAATAAAATAAAATAAAATAAAATAAAACATATTAGTTCAAGGCTTGAATATCATCAGATACCCGGACTCCATCCTTTTTACTGCTCTGCAATTCTCAACATGTAGCACCCAGCTTGGGATCCAAGAGCCAAATATTTTTTTTCCATATATCTATTTTATCTTGGTCAGCCAGAAGGACATGCGAAGGAGAAAATCATGTCCCTCTCTTTAGGAATATTTCCTGAAAAAAATGCCAACACTAATTCCATGTGTGTTCCATTGGTAAGAATTTAATAACATGGCCGTGTCCAACTTACAAGGAAGTCTGGGGAATGAGTTTTGTCCTGGACTACTGCTTCCAGTAACTTTTACATACCACATTACTAAGGGAGATTAAGAGACAAGTAGCCTTTGTGCCTTTCATTCTGGCCTTCAACAAAATAGTTTGGCCACCTATATATAGAGCACTAGTGACAGACTCTAAGATGTAGGATGAACAAACATATCACCCTAGGCACATCCCTCCTACATGAATCATACAGTCAAGTAAATATATACAAGCTAAGAGCATGTATCTATCTTCTATGCCCTTCCTACAGCCTTTTTCCAACCACTTCTGTGTGTAATGCTATTCTGTCGGTTTAATTCCTACAAATCACTAATATCACCATTAAGCTCCACAAGAACTAAGCATCACATTGGGCAGTACAAGAGATCCTTTCTAATTAAAGAAAACTTCAGAGACTGTTAATGTTTTGTGGTTAAGAAAACTGAGGTCCAGAGAGAAAGGGACTTACCCAAGGTCCCTCCTCCAATCTCTTTGTTGGCAAGGACTCAGATGGCTATCTGAGCATCTGTCAGGACTCTGAAATTCAAGCAGTAAAAGCTGAGCTTCCCTCAGGATTCCCCTGCCATGTATTAGTCATAGGGAAAAACCCCTGTGGACAGCCACCAACTAATGCTGCTGCTATAAAAGTGTAGCTTGCTATACACTTGAAGTTCTTACTCTTAAATGCGAACCAATCCCACCTACACTGCTGAAGTACCTTTTGAACCAGGCTCTGTGCCTGGAAAGAAATCATGCTTGACAGAAGGAGATCATACGGAATCTAACTCCCTGCACCAACACTTACTAGCTGTGTGTCCTTGAGAACATTGCTTGACTTTACTGAGGTACAAGTTGTTATCTCTAAGTTGTGGATGATGATCTCTAAGCTGGAGTACTAAAAGGACCCAGTGAAATACATTAGATGATACCTGTATATCAAGCACCACACCTAGTACTTACCAAATGTTATTTTCATTCATTTACATGTATGTATCATTGCTTCCAGGGAGAACTTCCTCTACCAAAATTATTTTGGCTAATTTAACCACTTCAAATCCTTCAGTGGCTCCCAGTCACTTGCAGAAGAAAGTGAAAACCACTAGGCATGATTTTCAAGCTCCTCTCCTTTAAAAAAAAAAAAAAAAGAAAAGAAAGCTTTGGAAAATCAAAGATGGAACTAACTAAAGTGGACATAAGTCCACTGACTCCTGTCTGAATAATGTCTGAACAAATAACTATAATACATTGTTATTTACAAAGAGTTATTGAAGAAATAGTTATAGTAAAGTACAGGAAGTACTACAAGAGAGATTTATATAGAGCACAGCAGTAGAAGGAGGCCCATTTATCATACTGATGCTTATGTCTTTTCAGCTATTCTCTCCAGGGAGTGAAATATATTCTAAAAGATTAAAGGGAATCATCTCTGGGTGGTAGAGTTGTGGGTGTTTTTTAATAATTTGTTATCAGTTTGAATATTTTCCAATTTTTCAACAGCAAAACATTTTTCACCTGTGTACTAAAGGTAAAATGGTAATGATAGTCATATGTTGTGCCTCGCTAAAAATTAGGCAGGTGAAGGAAGTGATAAAGGGAAAGTTTGTGAGTGAAGTCAAACAGTAGGAGACTTAACAACGAGATGACCCCAATGGCCCTTGGGATCATAAACAAGTATATGTCACACAGAGGATCACCAGGAGTATATTTTGTCTCAAGTCTCAAGATCATTTTTTTCGTTCCTGAGACTCTATGGCTGTCTCTTGAGGCAAGACTTGCAGTTGAAGGGCATTCCCCAGTTCTGAGATAAGCAGCTAACAAGAGATTAATATCTAAAATAAATTAGAAAATCATGCAAATCAACAAGAAACAGACAGCTGCCCCAATAGAAATATGGCAACAGGATGTGAACAATTTCAGAAGGGGAAGCCTCAAAAGCTAACAAATTGATGAAGAGGTATTCAAAAGCATCAGCATTTAGGGATGCCTGGGTGGCTCAGTAGGTTGAACGCCAACCTCAGCTCAGCTCGTGATCCTGTGGTCCGTGAATTTGAGCCCTGCATTGGGCTCTGTGCTGATGGCTCAGAGCCTGGAGCCTGCTTCACATTCTTTGTCTCCCTCTCTCTCTGCCCCTCCCCCACTTGTGCTTGGTTTCTCTCTCTCTTTCAAAAATACATAAATACTTTTAAAAACTTATAAAAACAAAATAAACAAAAACAAAATCATCAGCATTTAAAGAAATGCAAAAGACATTTTGGACCCAGGAAAAATTATACATGTTTTACACTAGCAAAAACCATAAAATTGTGTTTTAAAAACTTTGTCAGCAAAGATGTGGAGAAATTGGAATCCTATCAATGTTCACTGTTGGTGGTAATATAAGTGGTAATATAAGATGGTGTGATCACTATGGAAAACAGTAGGGAAGTTCCTCAAAATATTGAAAAGAGAAATACGTGTAATCCAGTAATCCCACTTCTGGTTTTATATCCAAAAGAATTGAAATCGGGATCTTGAAGAGATATGTATCTGCATTCCTACGTTCAATGCAGCATTACTCACAATATCTAAGGACATAAACAACCTAAATGTCCACTTATGGATGAATGGATTAAAAAATTATGGTGTAAAAACAGGGAGGGGGACAAAACAGAAGAGACTCCTAAATATGGAGAACAAACTGAGGGTTACGAGAGGGCTTGTGGGAGGGGGGGTGGGATAAATGGGTAAGGGGCACTAAGGAATCTACTCCTGAAATCATTGTTGTACTATATGCTAACTAATTTGGATGTTAAATTTAAAAAAATAAAAAATAAATAAAAGTATGGTGTGTGTGTGTGTGTGTGTGGAGTGGGGGGTGTATACACACACAATGGAATATTATTCAGCCCTAAAGAGAAAGAAATCCTGCTATATGCAACAATACAGATTAACTTGGAGGACATTATGCTAAGTGAAATAAACCAGTCACAGAAAGATAAATACTCCATAATTCTACATACATGAAGTATCTAAAATAGTCAAACTCATAGAAGCAGAGAATAGAATGATGGTTGCCAGAGTTGGGAGAAAAGTAAATGGGGATAAAATTTCAGTTATGCAAGATGAGTAAGTCCTAGAGATCTATAAAACACAGTGTCTATGGTTAATAATACTGTATTGTGCATTTGGAAAATCTGTTAAGAGGATATATCTCATTTCATTGTAAATGTTCTTATAAAATAATAATAATTAATAATAATAATAATAGCCTAAAGAGGCACAAGAAAACTTTTGGAGAAAGAACGAAAGAAAAAAAAGAAAGAAAAACAGGAAAGAAGGAAGGAAGGAAGAAGGAAGGAAGAAAAACTGGATTAGCAGGGATGTGAAAATACTGCTGTCATCATGTCCCAGTGATGAGACATCATGGAGGGCAAAGTATCAATACTTAGTCCCATTACATATACACATAACCAGCAATCTCTCTACAGCGTATAAAGCACAAGAAATTCTCACAGAGTTTCATCAGAGGACATGCCTGGGGATGTTTATTACTGTTTTTCTTTTTTGGAGCGAGTAAGAGGAAGGGATGGAAAATAATTTTGATGTCCTTCCCTGGGACAATGGGTAGATAAAAGTAGGTGGATATATACCATAAAACATCACAAAGTATCAGGCAGGAGTTCAAAAGAATGGCTTAGATTATTGTCACAGCAACATAGCTAGATCTTAAAAACATTGCCCTTAACTAACTGGAATTAAAAATTTAAAAATAAATAAAATAAAATAAAATAAAATAAAATAAAATAAAATAAAAACATTGCCCTTGATGGGGGAAAAAAAAAAAGGAAAACCAGAATGGATGTGTTTATGGAGATGTAAACTATGTGCATATATTTTGAGAGAACTCATACAAAAAAAGAGAGGGTCATAAACTTAATAGCATCTCTTTGGTCTACCTCCTCCCACACTCCCTTCATGTCTGTACTTTCCATGCCAACAATACTGAACTGCTTGTAGTTCCGCCAAGTCAGCATGCTATTTCACTACTGTCTGCCTTTGTACATGCTGCTCCAATCCCCAACCTTCCCCTCTAGTATGGGGGATGGGCATACTGAATCGTACTCACCATTGAATCATTAGAACTTATAGCTTGCTACGTGGCACAGGTGTAACTGCTCAATAAATAGTGCTAACTTAAACTCATTTTGGACACCCTCATCAGGCCTCCCCTGCATCACAAACCCCCTCTATCCTTTCCCCATCTTTTTGTGTAATAGTTACAGAGTACTGAGTCCCTTCTAAATCCCAACACAATACTGCTATCTGGAAAGCACACACTTGAAGGTCAAGAATCTGGGAGTTCAGTATGGAAAGAGGACTGGAGATATAAAAGTTCCATATGTTGACTGTCATTTCATGCCCCACCCATTTTCTATAAGGTACCCCTTCTTCCAACTGGTACACGCTAGACCAAAGAGTCCCCCTGACTTGCTTCCTTCATGAGTAAATCTCCTGCTATGGGCCAGGAGCATATGTCAGCTGATGTGTTTGGTGGAGATGATCTAAGATCCCTTTGTTTTCACAGAATTTCAACCAGTTTGCCTATTTTAAGGCTCACGTTTACCCTGTTTGGAAGTTCCAGAATCCAGAATCTTTCTGGGGCTCTACAGTGTAAATCTCTTTGCTCTTTCTCTTCTGCTTTGCCAGCTCACAAATCAGACTTCTTGGGTCTGCTAAAATCAGCAGGACTAGTTGTCCATCTGCTTTCCAGCCTCCAATGTTCTTACCATTCCTTCTTCCCTTCTTTTTGCCTTTGAGAGTTTATGCCATACATTATGCTAAAATCTCAGTCACTGTCATTTTATCGGTGTTTCAGGAGAGAACAGGGATAAATGAGTATGTTCAATCTATCATCATTAATGAAAACTGCCCATTTTCACATAGTTTAAATCATTTTTTAAAAAAAGCCTACTTCATCTGAGACAAAATGGGAAACTTAGTAAGATTCACCTTCCATTCTTGTCTCCACACAACAGATCTTAAGATGTTAGAGAAAACCTTGATTTTCCCCTTTTGATTCCTCTTTTCTCCTAGGTAAAAAGACAAGACCCCCCCCCCCACAGTAGTATTCATTAAAGTATTTTATATGTGAGCAATGGAAACTATATCCAGCAAAAATACACAAAAAGAAGTTAAGGGCATATGGGTGCATTGGAAGAAATAATACAGAGATAACCCAGTTGTGTATGCCTAGATGGGTGGTTTTCAATGTGTACTTCCAGGCCTGCATCATCAGTATGCCTTGGCACTTTCTGAAATGCAAATTCTCAAGCTCCACCCCAGACCTACTGGATCAAAAACTCTGGGGATGGGTTCCAGCAATTCCTGTTTTAATAAGGAGATTCTGATGCACACTCAAGTATGGGAACAACTGTCCTAGAATCAGCTATGGCCAAGGACATAGGGAAATAAAGAACAAATCTGGCCACTGGGATGCAGTCATTTATAGTATCTGAGAAAGAATGATTATAAACTGGAGGCCCTCTCAATTGATACCAATTTGATACTCCAAACTCCCAAGAATTAATAGTACTCCTATGGAAGAGATAGCTAACCTCAAGTCAGTCTATATTAAAAATGACTGCCCTCCATTCACATTTTTGTCTCATGGTTTTACTTGCTCTCGCCATATCCTGTGCAGGAGCATCTATTCTAAGAGAGCTGACCCAGATATTTGCCAACCTGTCCATTGGGTGCTACTCATAATTACAGACTGGAAAACAGCTTTGTGTTGAAGGTGTGGCTGATAGCCTCCAAAGAGCTTTGCTCTCAGGAGCTGAAGCTTAGGTTTTTCACCAAGAGCTAATCTACAACAAAGACAGTGAATCTCCCACCTTTGGTTTGATTTCACTCCAGCCATAAAAATGGAGGGGAATGGATTCCAAAGGAGAAGCTTGACATTGATATCTGAGTTACCGTGATTCAGACAAGTTTCTGAGACATTTCAAGAGGCTGTTTTAAAAGTCATATATAAAATATAATCTTTTTTTTTTTCACAGGGTCATTACTCTTCACCCTTAACTCAACTTGTTCAGATTGCCACTCAGAGTCTACTATACCAAAGATCCAAATACTGAAGTGAAAACAATGGTTTCACTACTGTGCCCAGCAGTGTACAAAGCCTTTACATATATTATGCCAATTCACTTAAAATTTACAACCTTCCTGAGTTTTAGCCTCCTTGTAAATGGAAAGAGGCTAGGGCTCAGGACGGATGAAGAGTTGACCAATGCCCCACAGCTAGTAAATCAGTATAAACCTATTTCTATGCTGCAATATCTATGATCTTAACCACCTGTCACACTGTCTCCATGACCACAGAGAGCTATGTTTCAAATAAACCAGCTCCCGGTTCAGACAGTACTAGGTCACTCTAAAAGCTATCCTGAATTTTGGGGGGCCCAAAACACACTCTTAATCTGCCACCCAACAATCTTGTCTGCCCGACACATAAGTGCAGTCCTTTGAGACCCCATATAGGGTCACCTCCCCTGTGAAGTCTTTCCCACCACACCCCAAATCTGAACCAGTCACTTATTTCATTCTACTGTTACTTATTCGCCTATCTGCCATCTCATGAAACTGTGAGCTCTTAGAAGGCAGGACTGACTTGATGGATTGTTTTGTTAGCACCTAGGACAGGGCTAAACACATAGTGTATAGTTAGTGGTTGTTTGTTGATTCAAAAAATAAAGAATGAGGGACGCCTGGGTGGCTCCCTCAGTTAAGCGTCTGACTCTTGATTTCAGCTCAGGTCATGATCTCACGGTTCATGAGTTCACACCCCACATCAGACTCCATGCTGACAGCAAGGAGCCTGCTTGGGATTCTCTCTCTCTCCTCTCCCTCTGCCCCTCCTCCACCCCCTCTTTAAAAATAAATTTTAAAAAACTTAAAAAAAAAAAAAGAATGAATGGAGAGATGGATATGTGGTGGGTGGGTTTCAAAGGAAAGTGATAGTGGCAAATATAGGACTTCAGTATCCTGTTAATTAGGACAAAACCAAAGCTATTTATCTGCAAGCACTGCTGCCTAAGCCCACTGAATCTGGCCCTTGCTTTGTCTTGTCTCTACCAATTTTACATGTTTTCTATCTCCCTCTTCTTTCTTCTCTCTCCATTTCTCTCTCCCTCTTCCCTTTAAATGCCTATAATACAGGATGGAAAACATACCTGCAATATTTTCATTTGTTGCAATATATGATTCAGATATAAATAATATTTCCCGTTCTTAATTTCAAAATCCAGTGGATGGAACACTTTTGTAATATCTAAAAATAAGATCCAAAACACAAACACCCACATATCTCTCCCTTGAATTAAAAACATACATTATGTTGATTTTCTTTCTTTTGTGCTTTCTTTCTTTCTTTCTTTCTTTCTTCTTTTTTTTTTTTTTTTTTTTTTTTTTGGTGAGTCAGTGACTATCAATAGGAAAAAAATTATCCAACTCGGTTCAATGGTAGGAATTGACACAATTTTAGTACCTAGTAATTACCAGCAATGTGTTAATCCTATACATATATGATAATTAATCATAGATACAATATATAAATAAATTATATGTTTGTATGTATAATGCATTACATAATCTATATAGGTGTATTCTTTTAAAAATTATTTTAGAGAGAGAAGAGTGCATGGGCTGGGGGGAGAGGGGCAGAGGGAGAGGAAGAGAGATTCTCAAGTATGGAGCATGGAACCCAATATCAGGGTTTGATCCTCTGACCCTGGGATCATGACCTGAGCCAAAATCAAGAGTCAGACGCTCAACAGAATGAGCCACCCAGGCTCAGTTATATTCTTATATAATATGTATTCTCCATCTTCTTACTTCCACTTATATGGAGACAACTGAGGCTCAGAGGGGTCTCCGTGACTGTCAAAATATTACCCAGTAAGGAGGAGGAGGAGGTGGGATTCAAACTCAAGACTCATGCTTTCTCACTGGATTAAAGATTTTTGTACATGAAATCAAAGAGACTGTATTGGTAAAAGAAAGGAAGAGAAAATATCCCCAGCCAAAAACAAAAACCTAGGATTAAGGAACATTTTTTCAAGAAGAATACCACTCAGCCACGGTTTTGTAATAAAGGGTGTAGAGCTTGCATGCTGACACTTCCTATGATTCAGCTCTGCCGTCTTACTCGGCTCTTTGCGAAATTAAACCACATTTTAGAAAAGGAAACAATATCAGACTGATAATAATTTCTGTTTAAAATCTGATAATTTAAAACAAAGGTGAAAGCCAATGGAATGACATAGATTTTTATCACCCCTTCTAGTCACAGAAACGTTGAGTGTGAAAAACACTTGAATTCCGAATTCCAGAAACAAAACTTTCTTTGCTGGCTCTGGAGGTTTCTCATACTGTTTCACAACCTACATGCCCACACCCCCACTCTCACGGCGTCTGCTTCCTCTTCCTCCCTCAGCCCATGCCACGAACCCGAAGGCTTGCTACCAGCGGAGGCTATGTGGAGAGGAACCCAGGAGTCCTTCCCTGCATTGGCCATCCCTGAAAGTCTCCAGAGGCCACTTTCTTGTGATTTTCCTAGGCTGCTCTGGGCTGAGCAAAAAAGGATGAAACCAGGCAGGATGTTAGCTCCACTTGGGTTCTGAGAATTGCTATTTGGCCATAGTTTTCTCTGATTTGAACCAAAACAGCAGGAAGGGTAGAAAGTGTAAGAAAAGAAAGTGCTCTTGGGGAAGCCATCAGAATGAAAGCAGGTGGGGTCTGCAGGAGACCTCAGCTCTGACCATGGCCAAGTTGGCTGAAGCTGCCATGCCTCCCTCCTGCCCAGACCATGGGTTGTCCCCCAGTGTCTGTGTTCATCTCTCTCACCCCGTCAGCTGCCGATTGCATTTTGAACCTTCCTTCTTGAGAAGTCATGTATCCCATTAAATGTGAGCTTGTCCAAGGCCAAAACTAAGCCTGTACTCTTCTGCCTCTTGACAAAGTTTTAGAGTTAGTACAATCTGAGGTTGAAGATGAGCTATGGATTTAGATATAGATCTGACTTCAAATTCTGGGTCTATCTATCACCATCTATGTGCCTTAGAGCAAGCAACAATATTCCTTCATGGGGCTCCATCCTTTGATTTCTCTGTGAGAATGACTCCCTAATGTGGGTCTTCATTTTCTACTGGTATAGTCAACCACCTGCTAAACACATTCACCTGGGGTTTCCTTTGATGCTTCAAATATGAACAAAAAAAACCCTGTTATCTACTCCCCCCTCCCAATATCCATTGTCCTGTTCTTTCTTTCTGCCCATGGACCCCCAGTCATGTTGAATCAGAACATAAATCCTGCTGGTTCTTCTCCCATGGCTCTACAACACACCTCTTCCTTCCTCGCTTCATGGCATTTCATTCCCTTGCCTGGGCACACGTTTCACACTAGCCCTTACACCACAGCCAGAAAAATCACCTTGACCAAAATACCCTTCCACCACCTCCACCACCATTGAAAAGCCATCAATGACCTTCTGACCAAGAAAAGAGTACACACTTTTTGGCCTGGTCCTCAAGGCTCTTCATAATCTGGGCTCAGCTTCTTCCAGCATCATCTCCCAGGGCTCCCCCACCTAAGGCCTCTGCTCCTGTCAAATCATTCACTCCATATGCATGCATTCATTCCATTCACTAAGTATTTGTGGAATACCCACTTTGAGCCAGGCATTAGGAATATAGTGAGTGAATAAGCAGACACAGACTCTTTGTGGTGGAGTAGACAGACAAATGGCAAATTGTGAACTCCTGGTTAAACATGATAGACTGACCACAGAATTTACATGTTTTCCTTCCTCTTGTTAAATGAAAAAAAATGTTTAAGGTGTAAGTGGACAACAAATTATAATGAAATTTTGGAAGACGGTATGTAGACAGATGAGCAATGATCGACTTAGCAGAATGGAAAAAAAAAACTTCAGTATAAAAGCCTGGAGACATGTATGCTTACAAAAATCAGTCCTGTGCGTTGCTGAATACCTGCAAAGTGGGACCCTCAGAGACCTGATGCTCTACAGAAACAAGGGACAAGACATGAGGCTACCCACGAGGCTGGGTACAGAAAGGAAGAGTAAGAACCTTAGATTCCCCCTTGGTCCTACAGAACCTGATGGCTGCCCTGAAGGCAGAAGACAGGAGAGATAGTATCTGGAGAAATTGTTGTAAGAAGCTTCAGACTCATGCACATTAGGCACAGAGCAGAACAGAGGTGATGCATGGGACTAAAAATAATCATGTCATGGCACGTCACCATGAGATGCACTGATAAAAAGATGATTCTAAAAATTCCTAGATGGAGGGTTGGGAGAGAGAAGAATATCACATACAAACATATACAAATAAACAGAATTGCAATCAGTCATCTACCAGAAATTCTAGAAGCTGGAAAGCCTCCAAAGTTCTGGGGAAATTTTTAATCTAGAACCCATGACTTAATTCCACGATCAACAAACCGAGGGATGGGGCATATGGAAATTTTCAGACTTAGGAAGACTCAGAAAATTTACCTTCCACACACTCTCTTTTTTAGGAAGTTACTTGAGAATGTGCTCCAGCTAAGCAAAGGAATAAAACCAAAAAGAGGAAGATGCAGAGACCCAAGAAATAAGGGGTCCAAAACAAGAAAGCAATGAAGGGAAATCCCAGGATGCTAGCAGGGCAGGACATAAAGAGAACAAGCAGTACAGACAGCCTCAGTGTGGAGGGCTCTAGGACAAGAGATGCAGGAAAATAAAAACAGCACACATTAATATCTGGTGTGTTTTATCATTTAAAACAAGGGCTTGCAAAGAGGCACCCATGGACCAATCCTACTTGCCAACTGTTTTCTGTAAATAAAGATTAATTGGAACATGGCCATGCCCATTCATTTACATACTGTCAGTAGCTAGATTACATGTTGTCCTTGACTGAGTTCCCTCTGTAACAGCTGAGCTGAGTAATTGCAACAGAGACTGCACTGAAAAGTATAAAATTCTTACTATGTGATATTTTACATAAAGATTTTGTCAACCCCTGTTTAAAAGGGGAAAAAAGGGGGCACCTGGGTAGCTCAGTTGGTTAAGTGACCAAAACTCTTGATTTTGGCAAAGGTCATGATCTCTTGGTTTGGCTCGTGGGATCCAGCCCCACTAACAGTACAGAGCCTGCCTGGGATTCTCTGTCTCCCTCTCTCTCTCTGCCCCTCCCTCATTTGTGCACGCTCTCTCTCAAAAAATACATAAATAAACTTTTAAAATTAAAAAAATAAAAGGGAAAAATTACTGATCTGATAGAATGGGTAACAAAAAATAAAAAGGATAAGAATAGGTTTAGAAAGAAAAAAAAAAACCCACACAGATTAGGGGTAAAGAGGCCATTGTAAACTCAGGACATACAAAGTTGTACAAGAAAAGAAAGGATGCTAAGATAGTACTCGGACTCTGTGGTGAATAACATTTGCTTGATTGTAAAAACATATACACTGATTGTGATTCATCCAAAAATTATGATATAAATATTCAGGGAAAAGGAGAGGACAAATGAGATGTACGAAAGGTCAAAATTGTCATCCTACTATAGCAGGAAGTCAATAGAAGTCTGACATTGATAAATCAAGAGATTAACAATATAAGCATATTTTCTGGAAATACAGAGGCATATGCCATAAGAAATCATGAAAAAGCTAAAAAGTGGTTTGTCTGGTGAGCAGGACCGAAAGTAGTAGGGATTGGTAAGCAGGGCACTGCCGTTTCCATTATAAATATTTCCATACTTTTTTTTAAACTGTGTATACATATTATTTGATGAAGTAACAACTTTCAAAAATACACAATCTCAAAAATTACAGAAGATACTAGGTTGTAAGCTAGCCAGCTAGCCAGTTTAGGTGAAAGGGCCTCCCAGATAGAAGGACTAGCATGTGCAAAGGGCTGGGAGTAACATTGAGAGTGATGATTTAAACAACTGGAAGTGGATGGAACTGGCTGGAGTTGAGAGTGTGGATACAGAAGGATTCAGAACCAAACTAGCAAAGACAGCAATAAGGAGACCATGATACCACCATGAAGCACCCCAAAGGCATTGTTCAATCACTGGCTGATAACATCATCAGTGGATTCACAAAAAAAATGACCAATATTTGCAGCAAATTTCTTCCTTTCATGATTTTTGCACTAAAAACAGACTCAAATCCATGACCCAAAGAAAGAAGTTACTGTACAATCAGAAAGTAGAGCCAGATGGTATTTGTTTCCTTCAAGATGCTATGTCAAATTCTTCTATAAGCAATAAGGGGACCTCCCAATGTCCCTCTCAGCTTTGAAAGTGACCTGCCTTTCTCAAGTAAACTCTTGCTCCCACACCTACCTACTCCACCCTCTTAATCTTCCCTGGAATTTTGGGTGCAGAATTCCCTCCAATCTCTTTTTGAGCTCCCATTTGCCACTCTTCCACCAAATCCAAAATCTTGGTCTTTGCCATCACTTGAGTGATTTCCTAAGTGCCCTGTTCTCCATTCCCTTATCATTCTGTTCTAGATGTCTCAAACAGACTTGGATCTTTCAAGGAAGGACCTGAGAGATGCTCCCTCCCCACCTTCATGAGGAAAATGGACCCCAAGGGAAGAAATTATTTTCCCCAACATGAGGCAGCAAACCGAGGGCAGAATCGGGATCACAATGCAGATTGCACCACTTTTGGTTTGTGAGGGCCTCCCTTAGGACTTCAGGGAAAAAAGCTACTAGACACAAGTTGGCAAGAGCCTGAGATTGTGAAATTCTCAGAAATGAATTTCCTTTTTTTTCCCCCCAGAGGAAAATCCAGAGGATTTTTCTTCAATTAAATAAACAGCAATTAATATTTGGGGAAATGTGTTCTGATTATATTTTACAATTTATGTGCTTGGGTTAAGGTATACCCAGATGTAATTATTTTTGTGAAATAGCAGTTAAGATTCTGCAGATTAACTGCCACTTTCTTTAGAAGTAGCAGGAAGTCTCCACATTTTTGCTGCTGATGTTTTCTTGTAGGAATTCCTAGGACTTAATTACAAATTATTTTTATTGGACTGGGATGAGGCAGCACTGAATTAATAATGTGTCCTAAACATTAATTTAGTCAGTGATGCTCAGTCATTTTGGTCTCAAGGCTCCTTAGCCTTTTGGAAATCAAGAACCTCAAAAAACTTGTGTTGGTATGGGTTTATCAATAGATATTATTCGAAATGAAAACTGAGAAACTTGACTTATTCATTCATTTAAAAATACCAATAATAAATTACATGTTGACATACATGATATTTCTGTTTTTAACACACTATATTTGCAAAAAAATAGAAGAGTGGCGTTGGTTTTACACTTTTGCAAATCTTTTTCATGCCTGGCTTAGTAAGAAACCATTGGAAAATCACATCTGCTTCTTCATTCAGTCTTTTGCAGATATCCCACGTCATACAGCCTCTGCAAAAACACCACTTAACACTCATGAGTGAATGAGCTTGAAAGAGGCCAAAAACATCTCGGTATTTGTGAAAATAGCTTTGACTTCATGGGAACCCTAAAAAGTTTCCAGGGATCCTCAGGGGACCACATTTTAATTACTGAAAACCAGAACTGCTGGTTTAATTAAAATAAAAAAGCAAAACGTATTTATTTACTCAAACATTTGTGCTTTTACACTTACCCTTCCCAACCAACCAGAGAAGAGATATGTGTATATCCCACCACGTATAAGAACGTGTTTGTTAGTGTTGGTGAATTTGTTTTTAAACATTTTGGATGCATAAGCCATGACTCAGGGTCCGTGGGAATTTTTGAGCGGACACCCAATGGCCAAAGTGATGTCATTCAAAGGTGATGGACTTACTTTAGTAAGTAGTTCTTGAATGTTCATTGGGGGCAATTCATTTGGATCCGCCACTCATTCAATAGCTTACCCCAATTCCAATCCATCTGTGTGAAGTCTAGATTCCCGTTTCAGGAAGCAAGGTATTTTATTTTGAAGACTTCTCTTTTCTTGTTTGTGTCACTTTGGGTGGGGAGACAATGCCCTAAAGTTGGCATCTGCAGAGCAAAACAATTACCATATCAGTAGTCAGCTGCGCAAATATCAATTTGCACTTTTCTGAGTGCTGGAGTGGAAGGTGAAGAGGACCACGGCAAGAAGTGATATGTATGGTATAAGGACTGAGGTTGTGCAGTGAGATAGAACTGGTTTCCAATCTCTTTCTGCGATTTGTGCAAGCTGCAGGATTCTGGGAGTCTCAATATCTCCCTTGGTAAAACGGGATGACAATGCCAGTCTCCCAGGATGGCTGGGAAGTTCCTATGGGGTGATGCATGGAACGTGCCTACCACTGCACTTGATCCACAGGAGAGCTTCATAAATGGCAGCTGTGATGATGCAGATCGTGGTAATGACAATGCAGCAACAGCCCTGTGGTTGGCACAGCCAGTTGACTCAAGGACCCACAGAGGGGCTTCGATGCGGAAAGAAGCCTCCCTTCCCTATTATGTTCTAGCAGTGAAAGCCATCTTACAGATCCTCAATTATGCCAGGCTCCTCCCACCTCAGGGCTTTTTCCTAAACACTATTCCCCCTGCCTGGAAGCACCTGAGCCTCTCTGTACTCACAGTCACCCAGTCTGCCATGTGTGTTCCACAGGAAAGCTCATCAGGTTTTCCACAAAATCCATAAACAACTAGAAAGGTTTTCTTTGACACTCCTACCCAGTCTCCTCAAGGACACAATCACCCTGAGCTATTTGCTTGATGTCAGCTAATCTGTTTGCCCAAAAAATATGCACATGAGAGCCCCTCTTCCCAGACAACCCCCTGGGGATTTGGGCTTGGGCTTCCCTCTCTCCCTGCCCTTTTTCTTCCAAAATCTTGTTTGGGAACTTTGCTAATTAAAATGGCTGATCTCTTTTGCCTACAAATAAAGAGAGTGCTAATAATCCAAGTATCTCTGTATAATTCTTGGACATTACTCTGAGGGTGATGAACTGTGGTGCAACTCCCTAATTTGTCCAAATTCCCACAGGTCACAAAGCACATCACACAGCCCTCTTCCTCTCCCTGACCCATCGGTGAGCTAAAAGTCAGCAGACTGCCATTCACTTTTGTTCTCAAGACTACTGTTTTAGTTCATTGAAGACCCGTGGCTTTGTTTCAGCATATCGAGAACTAGCCTGAAAAGAGAACAGGTGAATAGCAGACCACAGCCATCATTTCAAAAATAAGACAGCTCCTGTTAAACTGATAAAACCACAAGAGGGAAAACTGAATCTCCACAGTGGCTTCCACAGTGATTTTCTGATCATTGCCTCAGACTTTCCCATTTAGGTTATCCACCTCTGTCCTGCTACATTATTTTTTTAACAAGTTTTCTTTAAGTTTATTTATTTATGTTGAGAGAGAGAGAGAGAGCAGAGAAGGGGCAGAGAGAGAGGGAGAGAGAGAATCCCAAGCAGGCTCCACACTGTCAGCCCAAAGCCCAACATCGGGCTCAAACTCACAAACTGTGAGATCATGAGCCAAAATCAAAAGTCAGATGCTTAACTGACTGAGTCCCCCAGGCACTCCTAAATTACATATTTAAACACAGCTCTAAACTTGCCACTCTTCTTGAAAATGTCTAATGTGCCACCACTGCCCACAGCCTAAAATTTCAGCTCCTTACCCTGATATTTGCATCCTTCTGGCTGCATCCCACTTCATCCAATTTCTCTTTCTTTGCAACTCCACCCATGTGCAAATGCCAGGTAGCCCAGTGTAAGACTGTCTTGATGAAGGGAGCAATGCGCTGATTTACATTCAAGCCAAAGCTTCTCTCATTGGTACACAGACCAGCTACTTTGAATAGTACTGCTTCATACAGTTCTCTTTCCCTGGAATGCCTTCCACCATCAAAGGTAAGATCATCTATCCTTTAAAGCCACTCACGTGCTACAACCTCCAGGAAGTCTTACCTATTCATCCCCACTGAAAACAGTCTGTCATTCATACTGCTTCTTATACTACTTACTATCATGTCTTATATTAAAATTCTATATACCCATATCCTAAGTCTTCCAATAGGCTACTTGATGGAAAGACTATGCCTTATATGCCTCTATTTATGCCTCCCTCTCCCCCTTAACCCATACAGGTCCTGGCATACAGTGTCAATTAATGGCCTTAAGCAAATTAATTGATAAATAGGTCAAATTTGATCATGACACTCTCCTCTCTAATCTCCTTCTGCATCAATGGCTTCCATTGCACACAGATGAAACCCTAACTCCCTAACAGCAGCTATAGCCAGGTATGTTTGTCCCTGTTCACTTTTCCAGGCTCATGTGGCACCACTTCTGCTTGGTGCCTACATACATGTCTCTCCCCCATATGTCCCCTGAACACATAAAATTCTCTCTGGCCTTGGGGCCTTCATACATGCTCTTCCCTCTTTCTAAAACCCACTTCCTCCCATTAATTTTCCAGTCCATAATTTCTGACATTTCAGGTTTCAACATAAAAGCCACATCCTCAAAAAGACCCTCCTGAGTATATTTTAGTCAGATCCCTGGCAGGAAACAAATGTCACATACCAAGTGGGTGAAATGTTAATAAAGAGCCTATATACCAAGGTATGGCCAGGGTTAAGGGATACCAAGAGATAGCACAGTTAGTCATGGCTAGTAACAGCAGCAAGCCATTACCTCACCTTGGCCTGAAGCAGAAGGGGAGGGAACACGTGCCAGAGCCTGGAGACAGCAGGTGTAAGAAGAAGGCTACCTTACAGAATTGGTGGTCTTCACTTGAGGGTCACAACTAAGTAGCAAGATCTGATAGAAAAGGAACGAAGGACATAAATACCCCAGCCTCCTGCTTCTCCCACTGTCCCAGCGGCCAATTCTCAACTGAGAGTAGAGAAGCCCTTTGAAGGCAGCTCAGCCAGGGCAGCCTCCCAGGTATGGTGGAGAAGTGTGGGAAGAAGGATGACAGAAGCTACCCAGCACACCGGCCATTCCCAGGTAGACCCTCCTGTTATTCTGCCTCATAGCAACCTATTCTTCTTCTCCTTAGTGTTCAATAAGACGTTCACCCTCGTATCTTTTTGCTGAATGTCTACAAGCACTTTCAAATTTTAAGTTCCATGGCGATGAAAGGCATGAGTCTTATTTGATGTGCTCACTGCAGCATTCCCAGAAGCTAGCCTATCATAGGTGCTGGATAAATACTCGCTAGTAAATGTGTGAACATGCAGATCAGTCAGACATAGTAATACATGTAATTAGACACGTACACATCTCAGTTTCAAAGGGAGAAACCTCCTCTACAGAATTAAGAAATGCCAGGAAATTTCACATCAAAGTCAATTCAATGAAAACAAAATGCTGCCTAGCATAGAAAATCAAACTCTAACTTCAAAAAAAAGTTGATCATTTTCTAAGAAGAGAAGAAAAAAAGTCTTTCCTATTAACCTGCTGTGAAAACACTCTGAGCCAGACTAGATAAGCTATCGTTGTGTTATACTAAATTGTTCTCTACCCTAGTCCACACTGCACATTTAAATAAGGTCAAGTGCAAGCATTCCTTGTTGAACTCTATTTCCAGCAAAACCTTGGCAGCTCCCAAACCCAATTTATAGCTTCAAGAGAAGGAAAGTGCTAGCAAACCCTCCATTCTCTCCTCCTGGTCTTAGGTTTTCATGCATCTCCCAAAAGCCTAGATTTCTATGAGCTCTTATGGTAATATTATGAGGAATACAGATACAAAACTTTTAAATCAAATTCAACTTATGTTTGTATTACATGGGAAGTGTATTTTATAGAAAGCTGAATTTCACACCCAACCACAAATGTCTACATTTGCTTCTCTCCTCTGTACCCCAACACATTCGCACTTTGTCGAGGAAGGAGAAAGTCTTCTTCCTTAGGGCATTTTACACAGTATGATTTCAAATACTTCATCTTTCTTTCAGTACCTCAAATGTGTCATGTGCCATGTTCTCTCCAACCACAGGACTTTCATGTTTGCTGCTCCCTTTCACTGGAAGATGCATCCCTCTTTTCTCCAACTAATTCTGCAAAAATAGACTAATATTTATACCTAGATCATAGAGTGGTTATGAGGACTCATCGGGATAATAATGTAATTAAGATAGTATACATAAGACACGTTAAGCAGCTCCTGGCACATAGTATGATCTTGTTTGTTTGTTTGCTTGTTTTAGTAATCTCTACATTCAATGTGGGGCTCAAATTAACTACCCCAAGATCAAGAGCCGCATGCTCCTCCAACTAAACCAGCCAGGCGCCCCATGATCTTGATAAAAATGTAATCATCATTATCATTAGAAATTACTCCCAAATTAATCTTCAGATCTGTTATCAAACGTTACTAGCTCAGGAAGACTTTATGTCCCCCAGATTAAGTTGAGTATCCCAATCATGCTCATTCCTGTGACTGGCTACCTAATTAAAACCCATAATTAGATGAGATTCAAATAATCATAAAAAGAATATATATGTCCATGACTAGGCAGAAAGAAGGAAAAAAGAAAGAAAGAAAGAGAGAAAGAAAGAAAGAGAAAGGAAGGAAGAAAAAGAAACAGAATTTATGTAGCAAACAAATTTATTGGTCTCCACTCTATCTCTAGTTTCTAGGAAAATGTTTCACACTTAGTGGTCAAAATACAAGTTAAATGAGATGAACAGACATCATCTCCTTCTCTGACTGTGGCGCTATAATCACCATAATTTTCCACACATTTCCTTCATATTCATTATTTCAAGAGTTTTAAAAGTAAGTATTTGAGGGAATGGATGTATCAAGAAGCCAAATGACCAGAGATTCAAGTTCCCAGAGTCACAGGTGGACCAGAACCCAAGTATCCATACTTCCAATCATGTAACATCCTGAGTACAAGCAGAAAATGGCACAAGGTGTCTGTTATGGACTGAATTTTTATCTCTTCCCCAAATTCATATGTTGATGCCCAACCCCTAATGTGAATGTCTTTGGAAATGAGGCCTTGAGAGGTAATGAGGTTTAGACGAGGTCATGAGGGTGGCATCCTCATGATGGGATTAGTGCATTTATAAGAAGAGACCAGAGAGCTTGCTTTCCTTCTCTTGGCTACATGAGATACAGTAAGAAGGCAGCCATCTTCAATACAGGAAGGGAACTCTCACCAGAACCCAACTGTGGTTGCACCCTATCTTGGACTTCCTAACCTCCAGAGCTGTAAGAAATAAACGTTGGCTGTTTAAACCGCCTTGTCTATGGTATTTTGTTATAGCAGTCTGAGCAGACTAATACAGTCTCCTGTGGAGGACAGGAGGGTGTGGTACTCTGCTGCAATCAAGAGGCCCTCAATCTTCTTTATATAGTTTTTCATACAATTGTTAGAGCCAACTGTTAAAGATTAGTTCTGAGAGAGTGTATGAAGAAAATGCTTATGTTTACCACACTATTTCTTCTTCCTGGACACACAGAAATGCTGCATTTTCCAGCCTCCCCTGTTCTTAGATTGGGGTCACATGGCTAGTTCTAGCCAATATAATTCAGGCAGTTGTGGTATAAGCCACTCCCAGGCATGAACTATAGAATATTCCATGTGCAGTCTCCCACACTCTCTTCCCTCTCCATAGCCAATTTGGAGACCATAAAGGTTACCCATTCCCTGATAGACTTCATGTAAATGAGAAATACATTTTTGTTTTCTTAAGTCCCTGATATTTCAGGGCTAATTTGTTCCTGCTGCCTATCCTAGTAGTATCCTGACTAATACAAAGAGGCAGAGTGGAAAAAAAAAAAAAAAAAGGAAATGAAGAAACCAAGAGTTTGACATCAGCTTATAATATGACATTGAAAAGTCATCTCTCTGGATCTGAATTTTTCATCCATTATACAGAGACATGAATATATCATCATGTATGGTCCTTGATTTTGCAAATTACCTACTGACTGGACTCAGTACTTCATATATGCTTCTCTCCCACACATACACAACCTCTGGAACTGGTGGTAAAGCACACTGTTTTACTAAAGAATTTTTGGGGTGATAAAATGGATTATACCTAGAATGACCATATGTATATGGTTTGGGCTAGGACAGTGCCCAGTTAGACCCATTTTCCCAGTGTAATTCAGTGTAATTATTAATATAAGAGTCCCTTTGGCCTCTAAGGCATCCTGGTTTAGACAATAAATTATAAGTTAAGCTGGTTATATATTACACACAAGATATAGCAACTCTTACCTGACATCTCCAAGCTGAGACTCTACCATCCCCCACACCGTTTCCTGGAGTGCTTTCCTGGATCTCCTGCACGCAGCTCATTAGCTGAGAAAGAGCTCAGAGAAATACACCAACTCATAACTCCTCATCATATTTCATTGCTTTAAACTAGTCATATGGCCCACCTTATCTACAGTCATTGTAGACTTCATGGTGATCTTATGTGCTCAGAAACAAAAACAAATAGGTAAGTATGAGTGAAGGTTTACCAAAATGCCTTTGCCTTCTCTTTGGGAAAATGACTACGGTTTAACCTCAAAGCAGTATCCCCTGATTAAGGTGGGATGACATGGCTAATGGGGGAAATGACCTCTGATTAATAAACAGCCTCTATATGGGGCAAACTGTGCCTAAATACCTGGTGGAAAGCCATAGATTTGGGACTTTGGAAGCTGTGAAAACAGATATTGGTTCCAACAGAGCTTGGGGCTTTTAAAACAGAGTGGCCCCTATACCCAATGGTATAGTCTCATTATGAGGACACCTGTGTTGTTGGGGGGAGAAGGAAAATAGACCGTAGACTGCCATGAAGATGCCCACTGAGGAGACTCTCTTAGTGCTATGGTCTTGGCCTGCTGTGTTTCCTCTACTGTGTCCTTCTAAGGGAAGTCATGTGGGTTTGGTTATCTACTCTGTGCAAATAATGGCCCTTAGAGAGAGAACATCAGCAGGACCTGGAACTTGTTAAAAATGCAATCAGCCCTACCCCAGACCTACTGAATTAGAATCAACATTTTCACAAGATCTGCAGGCAATTCCTCGGCATGAAGGTTAAGAGGGAGTGGTATAATAGATGAACCCAGGATCAGAACTGGTGGTCACTCAGAAGGGGCATAACAGTGGACACAAGCTAATTTCTGCCACTCTTACTCATCCCCAGGTCAAATCAATATCCATGCATATTTTCCTCTTTTTGTTTCTAGTTTTTGCTTGTAATCACAAAATTACTGATTACAAGTAAGAGAGGTTAGATCCTTCTATTTTAGTTTACAATTAATCAATTAGCCTTCAATCCCAATGCAGCCGAGACAATAGCTTCCACAATGTCCTAAATGTATTAATTTTTAAACACTCACAACAGGTGTTCTAGGGTGTTTTAAACAATATCAACCCTTTAACCACACTGAAAGGGAAAACAATTGCTGTCCCATTGCCAATGACAAATGAGACAGGGGGCCAAGTAGACCCCCTCCAAATTCCTCTCCCCCCAAAATGCTATCACATTAAAGCAAGAGAAAGAGGAAAGAAAGGCAAAGCCATGTGACCTCAGGGGTAGAAGCCAGTTTTGTTCAGCCCGCTCCTTTAAGAGACATTCACAGGGAAACCAAAGACAGGATCTCATAACAGGAGTTCAGTGCCAAGAGTACTTTGACATGCCATGTCTGAGTGCCAGTCCCTTAAGGACAGGGGTCTCATCTTCTAAGGTTTGACCAAACAGAAGGATGAGCTCCTTGGGCTGATACCTTATGCTCTTTCAGTTCCCATTGAGGGTTTCCAGCTTGTCCGGCTATTTGTCAGCTATACTCACATTTTCTGATGTGAGGAACAGAATGGGATATCCCAGAAAGCAACTTCACAGAGGAAGGAGAAAAGGGCACACAGGGCTGTGTCAACCACTCTGTGGGCTGGTTTCAGAGGGAGAAATTTAATTTTAATTCTTATATATTCCACATTCCCTAGAAAGAGGTAGTGAAAGGTAGTACATGATATTCAGACAAGGAAATAATAGATTTTCCTATGACCTATAGGAAACTACATATATTAAAACAGAAAACAACATTATATGTGCAGTATTGTCCCACAATATTGCTTGTGGTCTCCTATCTGCGTACAGATTCTAGGTTGTTTCTAGTACCCTTCTGTACCAAAAGCAACACATATTCATTGTAAATAATTTGGGACAAACATAAACATATATAACATGAAAATAAAAGAGTAAATATGCTTAGCAAAATTGTAGCTGGGAAGTTGCAGGAGGGAATAGAAGAAGGAAGGCGAAAATAAGAACAAATGAGCAAAGATGGAGGGAAAGAGCTTGGGAGGGGAGACGGAGAATGCAAAGGGGGAATGAGGTCTTTGATGATTTGACCCGGGATGATGGAGGAGGAGTTTGGTTGCCTAGATAAACTCAGTGGTTTATGTATCTAGATTGGTGTCTAACACTTCAAGCCAACAAAAGGAAGAGTCCCGATCCCTTCGACAAATGTCAACCGAGTGCTCACCATGCACCAGGAGGTATTCTAAGGTGTTTAAACAATATCATCCCTTTAACCACGCTGAAAGGGAAAGCGATTGCTGTCCCATTGCCAATGACAAATGAGATGGGGGGCCAAGTAGACCCCCTCCAAAAAGTTTCAAGCATTTACTTCACAGTGAGTGCTCAGCAAATGTTTGCTTGAGTAGAAGGAGGAGGGAGAGATGTGAAGTCAGGCCTCTATTTCCAAGACAATGCTCTGAGCCCTTCTCCACCCATGCATACTCCACTACATCTTCACTGAGGGTACATTTCCCATTGAGGTGCTCCACACATTTTTCCATTCGTTAACACCTTTTGGGTTCCCTCTCATTGATCATCTCTCTTCGGACACTCACATTTTGTTCTTTCAGTCTAACAATAAGCCCCTTTCTTTGTACAGCTGAAAGTTTGATGTTAAGAAGCCAAGGTTATGTTGGGACTTTTTTGTTCTCCTTCCCAGTAAAGATAACAGCCACAAAAAGTGAATTGGTGCATTCTGTTGTGGTTGACATGTTTTCTCCTCTGCTTTTTGCTTCACAACTGCAAATACGTGGCACTGCACAGCTAACACATCTGTTCAACTTGAGATGGTTTACGCAGGGAATAAATCAATTTTTACTTCAAAAGCAGGACCCATTGAGCTTCAAATTTCTTAGAAATAAAAAAAAAAGAAAAGAAAAGAAAAGCTAGCCCACTTTAAAGAGAAAAGAAAAGGTCATTTCCTGATTTTGCTAATATCAGGAAACAACACTTTAGGACATCTTTCAGTGTTAACCTCAACCCCCAACCAAGTCCATAAATCTAGCACAACCAGAGGATAGAGGTTGTATTCTACATAAAAGAAGTCTGAGTAACTCAGAAGTGAGCCATTCTTCTCGTCAAATGAAACAGATCCTAAACTTCTGAAAAGTTTCCAAATTTCTCTTTCTCCCCCCTACCCCCTTCTTTCTATTTCTCCTTTTTTTCCAAATAACTTTTGTTTGTTGATTTCTTTGCCCACCAATTATATTCCAGTCACTCTTCCAAGAAGATACTAATTTCCTTAGACATCTATGTGTCAGTTCCATCTGCTTTTATTTTGAGACATATGTGTGCCCTTACACTTAGGGGCAAGGACCAGAGTAGGGAAAGAGATAGGAGTTTGTAGAATGGAAGGCAGCAAGAGGGGAGGCGTCAGGGAAAGGATCAGGCCTGGGATCTCTTCTCTGAAACAAGCTCATATTTAGACTTCATTTAGGAAAATGGCACGGAGTCTTAAAACAAATGGTGTTTTTCGCAGTGTTAGGTATTTGAATTGGATTTATTAGGTAAATATACAATTTAAACCTTTATCGGGAACATGCTAGGTGTGGACACATGCAAGCTGTTTATTTACTCCAGAGACATGCTGTGTTCTCAAAGTGATTACAGTGCTGGTGGGGAGACAGAGCTATAGGTTGCTACCTACAATACAGGCAATAGAATCTCATGGTGCTTATAGCAATTTGTTCTGCAGTCAGGCAGCCCTGGCTCAGAATGCCAGCTCATCACTCAATATCAATACGACCTTGGAACAACCATTTGGCAGCTCCAAGCCTTAGTTGTCTTATCTGCCAAAGGGGAATAAGAGCACTCATGAGATAATTGTACAAATTAAGTGAAACTATGAATGTAACATGCTTGGCACACAATATGAGCTCACTAAATGTAGGTGGTGGGTGTAATCATAAAACTATTACTGTCATCATTATTGACAAGAGGTAGAAATGTGCTCTGAAATCCTAAGGAGCAAAGAGAGATAGATTTCTTTCTGAAAGTCAGGGGTGGGCGCTCAGAGAAGGGACAATATTTGAACAGCAACTTCAAAAAATATGTTTTGAATTGCCAGAGCAAGAGATGTAAGAAAGGGCATTTGATGTAGTGGTGAGGATGCTGCCTGCATGAAAGCAGAGTCGGGGAAGAGATTAGTAAGCTAGGGGTTCAGAATAAACAGTGTACGTGGAGTGGAGCTAGGCTTTTGGTGGGATCAGAGCCTGAAAATGAGTCTTAGGAGAGGGCCAGGGAGGCCATGCAAGAAAACGTGACCAGGACTCCACAGACAAGGATGGATGCTGCAAGATTTTAAACTGGAAGAGGAAGGGAGTGAAATGACCTAGTACAATTTGAGTGGGTATTTATTTATCAAACTAATGTACACATCAAATATGTCACCTCAAGGAAGCCTCCCTGGAGAATGATAGATGAGCTTGGGTTTTCCCACCATGCACATAAAATGCCCTGAATTATCTGGTGTTAATATCAATTACATTGTATTGTAATTACATATTTAATTGCCCATCTCACTCTCCTGATTGTAAGCCTCGCAAAGTCAGGGATGACGTGTGGTGTTCAATGCTGTAGGACACTGCCTAGCTCATAGTAGTGCCCTTAAACGCCCAATGGGTGATGCACAGTAGAATAAGTCATCCTGTCTCTCCTCACCTATGTTTTATTGATATGGAAATATCTTTTCCCAGCTTTGCAAAAAAATGCAGATTCTCCTCTCTTCTCTAGATGACAACAGATTTCTTAAGGACCATCTAACCTAGGAGTCTTCTAGTCCTTCAGCTCTCCTGAAAGCCCCTAGATGCCAGGAAAGTGATGTTCTTTTTTGTTGTTGTTTTGTTTTGTTTTGTTTTTGCCTTGAATTCTCCACTGCCCTACTGTTTGTTTATTGCTAGTTCTGCATCACTGAAAATCATAAGACTATGTTTCTTTTAAAATATTCTAGTATTTTCACTTGTTAAGATTGGCTCTTATCCTGATTCATTGTGATGCCATGCATTAAATTCATAGATTACCATCAGCCATTTCAGAATATGCTATATATTTCAAAGCACCTATACAAGCAGCAAAAGGTCCATTTTTCCTTTTGAACTCATCTGCTTTTTACGATCAAAGAGAGTTATGCAACCCAGTATGTTTTCTTCTTTGCCCTGGTTACCAAGAAGCTCTGAAGTATACATGTTGTGCTCAACCGCTGAAAACTGTCATCCGCCTGGGTTTCTTAATCTCTTACTCCTTTTGCTTTACTCTACTTTACGTCTTGGCTCCTAACTTTTGCCTTGTTTTAATGGCTTCAGTTCTTATACATCTGTGCATTTAACTTGCCTCAAAACCTTTTTGAAGTGGGCAGGAATAACATGGGTGTGTGCATGTGATGTATATATTCATATATATGGATATTACATATCATGCATGAACACACACACATATTCCCAATGCTGAAAGTATACCTGTCTACATATTTTCCAAATCTCTTCTGCCATGCTTCTCTTTCAGCTCCTGTGCCCTCTCCAATAGTCTACTTGGTCACATGCAAATGAGGGTATCTGGCTGCTTTACAATTAGTGAATCCCAAGAAAGAAACTTTTCACATGAAAACATGAGTTAGTAATATTAATATAAGTGCAGATTTTATGGAGGAGTCTGAGGAAACACATTTCTGTTCTTTTCTTCAAATCCCTTCTTTTGTAATACTGCCTTTAGTTGAGTTTATTTTAATACTCTAAATCAGGGGTCAGCAAACTTTTTCAGGAAAGGGCTAAGTAGTAATATTTTAGATTTTGTGGGCTATAAGGCCTCTGTTGCAACTATTCAACTCTGCCATTGTAATGCAAACACAGTTATAGGGACGCATAAACAAATGGGCATGACCGTTTTTTCAGTAAAACTTTATTTATAAAAATAGGCAGCAGGCTGATTTGACCCATGACCATAGTTTTCTGTGACCCTAATCCTTCCACATTCACCGTATCTTCAGTCACTAGATTCTCTCAGTGCAGTGTCACTCTGGCCAACACCTATGCCCAATCTACTCATGTTAACCCCTGCAAAACAGAGGGCTGTCCGGTTAATGGGACAAGATCCTTCTTGCGTGTTTTATTGCTTGAAAATACCCTGGAAGAGTTTGCCCTTCTCTCACATATACTAATAGTTTTAAAAAATATTTCTTTCTACCACATACAGTAATCACCACAAGGTAACTTTAGATAAATATTACAAACATATTTCCGTCTGCAATAGTATTTTTACAGCCTACAGCCATATTTGAGTTTAGAAAGTGGACTCAATCAAGAGACAGAAAAATTAATCTTCATGTCAACATTCTCCAATGACATGACCCTGATCGCTAACTTTTCTATGCCTTGGTTTTCTCATCTGCATAATGGGGATAGGACTCCATCTGCTCAAAGGCCAGAGCTTAGACCCGATGATCCCTTATAGACTCTTCCCAGAATTTAGACAGATTATTTTCCTAAACCAATGATTTCCAAATGGTTTCAGGAATTTCAATTCCCTGGGATACTTGTTAAAACAGATTTCTGGACAGACCCCAGACTGAGTTTCTGATTGAGTAGGTCTAGGGTGGAGCCTAAGAATCTGCACCACCAAATTCCACTAGTGTTGGCCAAGGTACCACACTTTGGGTCTGTATGATAGAGATATCACAGTTCTTTATACAGGGAAACAATGATGGGGCAGGGTGGGGGTGGGCATTCCTATAGCTGGTTCCTCTTCATCTCTCCAAAATGCGGTTCTTTCTTGAAGGGATGAGAGATTAGTTCTGTTTGTCCACTAAGTCTCAGATGCTACAGCCACACCTCAGTAACTAACTACATGCTGAAAGGAGGCTGGTGGTGACTCTCGTGGGGCCATGCTGGAACATAAAAGCTAATGGGCAGCCAAGTAACCCTGGAGAAGGACAGGGAAATGCAGAACCATTGAGAAGTGACAGACAAATATGCCATCACACAATTCCTTTGTATAAGCCAAACTTCTAGAACCTTCTCTTTCCATAAACACAATATCAACACAAGCATTGACTGAGGGTTGATCATACAAAGGTCCAACACCAAATTGTGCAGGGTGGGAGGCAAGGAATCTGAAGAAGACTGCCCTCAAGAACCCTGAGTCTTATTATGCCAAATGCAAAAGTCACACATGTTCCCACACTTGGCAGAGGTCAAAACAAGTAGATAATTGGATATAATGTTGTGTGGCAGGACCATGGAGTATTCTGAAGAGAGGTTGTTGGCAAGAGTGGGAGACCTGGGCAGGCTTCGTTGGGAGGTGGAGGCAGGTGGCAGAGGCAAAAAGGATCTGAAGCAGCAGCAGGGGGAGGAGCCTGGCAAGCTGGTTGGAATATTAGCAGGGAGGGGATGAGAACAAGCACGTGACTTTATCTCTCTCCGTATGAACCCCCTCAGCTCATCTCCACCTCTCTGCCTCAGTTTCCTGATTTGAGGAATAAGGGTTTTGAGCTAAATCACAAGTTCACAAATTTTGTTCCATCCTGAAGGTACCCCAGGCTAAAAGGTAAATGAGCATGCTGAGCCCAGCCCTCCCCTCCAGTCTTGTTGCCCCTGCATCAGCCAGAATAGCTCTGCTTTCTTACATTTCTATGCTCCCTGTACAGTTTAGCTTCCAGAATGGATTTGAAAGTCACTCAGCAAGAAACTCTATGAAAGCTCTTTCCATTTGTACATTGGGTGGCCAAATGGAAAGCAGAGAGAAGCCAGGCAGCACAAGGGATGAGACCACCAGGTTGGCCCAGCTAGAGTCTAGAGCAGCTGGGCAGCCAGAGGGGGTGAGACTAGCGGGGTGGGAACCAGGGGAGGTTGCAAGCTTGCGTGTGGTGGAGAGGCACAGCAGTGAGATCGGGCTCACAAGCTGCGGGAGAGGCAAACGGATCTGAAAATCTCAACTGCTCAGAAGGTTCTGAGTCAAAACAAAGGATGATTTTTTCCCCCTTGTCAGCCTTCCCTCTCAGGACATTGTACTATATGCAAAACGTGTAACTGTAAGACAAACATTTTTTTCCGCTGCCCTTCTCAGCCCCACAGGCCTTCAGGAAGACCTGCACTTCAAGCACAGCTTTTTTATTTTTCAACACCTACAGCTTTCATTCCATAATCAGAAGTTTTCCACTTTCATCAAAGAGACTGAAGACAAGCCAAGGGAGGGCTCTGTTCTCAGCAGTGCCTGGCAGGTTATGGAGCCCCCCGGTACCCGCTCGCTGCCCGTACCCACCACTAGACACAGCTGTCTCACCAGATCAGCTGGGCATGCACCCTGAGGACACTGGCTTGCTTCATTCCTACCTCAGTGACCAAACCAGATGAACAGGTGCACCCACTTTTCCCAAAACCAGTCCCGACTTGGGGCCCAGGGGTCATCAGCTTCCTCAATTGCAAAATAGGTATACTTTATACTATTCGAGTTGGCCCAAGAAAATAATTTACCTCTTGACGACTCTTCTATCTCCAGGATCTGTGATTTTATAGATTCACAGGGGAAGAATATTCAGACCAATCCCTAGAGCCTGACCCAATTCAGGTGATGCTCAGAAGTCTGGGTTTTTCTGCTCACAAGTCTGCAATTGTGGCAGTGGCAATAATCCAAGCTGGGCTTTGGAAACAAGACGTTTCCTTATGAGGAGCTGGGATTTCTTCTGGCTCTCAGAGATATACTGCAGCCAAAAATGAGCAGAAAGGCAGGGGAGGGCGGGCGCTACAGAGAACTGGGTACTTCCGAATGAAGTATTCAAAGAGCTACATCTGGAGGCACCAGCTATGCAGTGATTCATATTTTAAATGGGGTGTTGAAATGGAGATCATTAGTAACTGCAGATGTGACAGCTCTGTCCCCCAGAGAATCTATTATAGCGGTCCGGAGTCTAGACTCAGCCCCAGGGGACCACTGGGAATGTTTAACCAGGATGGGCCAACACCTTTGCCAAGTCTATCCCCATTCATGGATTTCCCTTCCTAGACTATCTCATGTGATGTGTATGTCAAGGCATCCGGGGGGCGGGGGGGAAGGGGAGGGGCATAGGACCTGCACAAGGACCCAAGGTCAATAGTGGGCAGGGCTGAGACCAGGGCTCAAGTTTTCTGTCTTCAAGCACAGTGATGATTGAATGCTTTAGCGTGGGCCATACAAGTATGGCACTGCACCCAGGTGATCTCACTGATCAACATTTGCCACTTCGGTGGAGACAGTTTGCATGCTCTCTGATCCTCAGTTTTCCCATCCGTAAAAAGGAAATCGTAGCTGCGTCAGAGGGCAGAGGTGAGGGCGGAGTGACGCAATGTGTAGAGCACTTCTAGCAAGAGCACTGTGCCTGAGATAGTAGATAGAGGCTCAGCTGTAGCAGTCACATGCACACATACGCCACACATCACACATCACACACCACACACACAAAACGTACACCACACACCATATGTGCACACCACACATGCGCGGCATGCACAGACCAGGCGCCCAGTGCCACGCACACACACAGCACCCAGAACACGCCCCCCACCATCTGCACCGGGGCACTTCCCCACCCCCACCCTCACCACCAGTCCTTCCCCTTTCTGTGATTTTTTTTTCAATCCCAGGTTTATATGCAAGCTTGACATATCCCAATCCAGTCAGCAGCAATTTTTGTTTAAAAGATCAGTGTTTCCATATTCCTGCTCTCTTTGAACTTGTCCCCACATTTCATGCTGCCACGGACTTGTCCCCTTTGGATAAATCTCCACTATTATGGGTCCTTCCTTCCCAGATATCTGGCAGCATTTCCAGATTTCAGGAGAAGCTGATAGGATCAAACTGAACTCTTTGGAGTCATTATACTCCAGTCCAAGGACTCCAGCTTCTCCGAGGCCCAGCAGAGACACATTTTCTGCGGAGGTCTTCTGAGCTGCAGGCCTCACTGAAGAGAATGTGCAGCTTCTCAAGCAGGAAGACGTTTTGTGGCTGAGTCTAAATGAAACAGAAGTTGCTTTGTGCACACACACACACACACACACACCCCGGAGTAGGGAAACCGTCATTTTCCTACTCGCCCTCTGACATCAACCACCTTCTCTGTAGCTACAGTTTCTCTGCACTCAAATTCATCCCTGGCAATGAAAAATGAGCCTCTCCCCTACCCTTGCTGCCGCCTTTCGCCTCACGCCCCCAGAGAAGAGTTTCTTCGTGTGGCAGCCGGTGAAGGTTTTTTTCCAAGTCACATGATCCAGGATGCAGGGGAAGAATCCTTCTTGGAACAGAGATGGGCCCAGAACCGAATGAGATGAGGAGAGATAGGGTGTGCTGTGGGAAGACTATATAAGAATGGACCCACGGCTGCAGCAAGCACTCAACCGAGTGGCCCCTTCTCAAGACACAGCCATGCATGTGCCAGAAGGCTCCGTCGCCAGCCACTTGGGAACCACGAGTCGTGGTTACTTCTATTTCACCACGACCGTGCTGGCTTTGTGTCTCGTCTTTGCTGTGGCAACCATCATGGTGTTGGTAGTTCAGAAGAAGGTAAGTGGATTTCTCTTCATCCCCTTTCCTTTCTGACTTTATGTTCGGTTTTCCCCAGAGAGAGAGCCTTGAAGATAAAGTAATAAATTAGTTGAGAAGAAAAAAAGAAAAGTACATCTATCATGTAGAAAGAGGGTGAAAAGAAACAGGAACTTAAAACTCTCAGAAATAATTTGGCTTTTAAGAGAAAATGTGTTCAGCCATCATCTCAAAACTTTCCGGACTCGTATGGCCCCAAAAAAGAGAGAGGAGCTATTAGCATTAAGAAATTAAGATTTAAATTTTTCTGGGCCAGAGACGTATCAAGAAGGAAGTGATAAGGAAATCTGATAACAGATCTGCACAACATGTTACCATGTCTTCAAGGTCTTCTGACCAGATTGTAAGGTTCTATATTCTCAGTGCAAATGTTCCAGAGATCTCTGGGGCCTCCTCCATTGCCAAGAGCTTTCTCAACAAGGAACTAAGTTTCAGAAGCCAAGGTGCATATGGGAAGGAGCAAGACAGAAGACCAGGCTTAGCTCCTCAGAGCTAATTAAAGCCCACAAGACAAAGCTCGCTCCTGAGCACTGCTTGGAAGAACTTAGGATGTCACAAAAAACACAGAGCAGAGGAACACAATGTAGAAATGTTCTTAACACCTGTTCTCTCTGAAACTGCTCAGAATACTAAAACTACAAGCAATTATAGGTACCCACTGTAGAGGCAAACTGTCTCAAGAAATTGACTTTCTTTGGAGGAAATGGTAAGATTTGTTGTAAAAACAGAAGAAATGAAGGAGGACACTTCTTATTTTAGGAAATCGGTGTTTACAGACAGGCTGCCAGTGCACATTTTGTAGAAAATACCATATTGATGGTATATGTTGCTCATGAATTTTTTTAATGAAGTAGAGTTTAGGTCAATTTTGATAATTTGAGAACCTGATCTCTCTACACACCCTGACAAAGTGGGACTGTTTCTGGTCCTTCCTTCATAACTCCCATTTTTCATTACAGTCCTGCGGAATTTGTTCCGGTTTTCCTTCAATTGTCTTAGACTGAATGTTCTAAGTTTGAAGGTTTTCCTTCAATTGTCTTAGACTGAATGTTCCATAACTTATAGATTGATGAAAAGAACTAAGCTTTAAAAGATTTTGGTATCTGTGTCTCAAATGTCATCAGCTTTCAAGTTTAAATGAAGCTTTGAAGCTCATCTCTCCATAAAGGTGACAGAAAACAGAATTGCCAACATTTGATTTAAATAGTACAATTTATGAAACTCATCCTTGAATGGGCTCATCTACATCTGCTAAAGAATAACACTCTTGAAAATATTCTAGGGCATTTTTTTTGGTAGAGGGTATATAATTTCTGTAATTCTAACTTGAAGTAAACCAGAAGTATATCATTTTATAGCAGTGGCCAAAAAAAAAGAAAAGAAAAGAAATTAAGGTGGCCTTTAAGAAGTTTTTAGTTAAATGTTGTAGCTAGAACTGTTAAAAAGTAGGGAGGGAAGGATGAATGGAAGTAAGGAGGGAGAAAGGAAGGAAGGGAAGGGAAGGGAAGGGAGGAAGGAAGGAAGGTAGGTATTGGAGGTGATGGTGATATATAAAGATGGAGAGAGTTCTAGAAGGGTCCTTATTCAAATCCATTCTTTCTAGGAAGGAACTAGAGTGGATCTTTCTGCCCTATTTTTGTGTATATGGAAAATCAGGAACAGAAAGGAGACAGGTCTTAACTAAGCCATCCTGAGAAAGTGATAAAATCAAGACTGCGCTTGATTGTTTAATGAGAACAGCATTCTCTTTGCCAATACAGCCAGCCACAAAAGCACTAAGAAACTTTGCTCCTGCTTTTCCCTTGGGAGCTTTATTTTCTTGTGCATCCATTTCCTTGACTTAACTCCTCACATTAGGATGTGAAAAGATTCACTTCACAATCTTATTTGTATGGTTTGTTGTGCTGTAGTTTTATAGCCTGGGAGATGTCAGTTACTTGCTTAAAAGCTAAGGCTTGCAAGACTAATTGTGACATTAAGTGTTAAATGTTTTGCACATATCATTTTCAATAAATTATTCAAGCATTAACTATTGCAAGAGCTAGAAAGAGTTATCCCCTTGAGTTATCAAGTAAGGCTTCTTGTAGGAAGAGGGAATGCAGGCTGACTTTACGAAAGGTAGAACTTAGATAAACAGAGATTCTAACAGAGACCTCTGGTAAAGAAATCAATGGGAGAGACCCAAGAAACTTAAACTCATATCCCAATTATCAAAAAATGGAATGGGTTGATGGCTATGTAGCACTCTGTGTGAGGATGGATGGGGGCAGTGATGGAGTACCATGAAAATGGTTTCACTGGCCTAAGAAGTCACAGTTCTAGGTAAGAAGCACATGAACAGACAAAATTTAAAACAAGATAAGTCATAGTATATAATAAGTGTTGGAAGGTAGCCACATAGGGTTTCCATGACACCACAAGTTAAGGAGACAGAGTGTTTTCCCAGGTTTAAGAAAAACTTAATTGGAGATTGGAGTTCCAGACTGGCTTAAGATATTTAAAGCTGGTGGGGAAGTGGATGGGGATGAGAGGGCACTCCTGGCCAATGGAACAGCATGAACAAAGTGTTGAAGAAGGGAAAACACAGGGAGTGTAGGAAAACCAACAAAGATTGCCTTGAGATTTGGACTGAAGATCAAATAACTCCAAGGTCAAAGTCCTTGGGAGAGACAAAGAAGGAACTTAGGTTTCAGCCTCAAATATTTATTGGGCATCATCCGTATGTGGGACATTGTTCTAAGCAGTGGGGATATAGCTTGAACAAAGCCAATAAAATTACTGCTTTTGTGTTGTTTATGCAATGTACCATCTATTAATGTCTTTAAAGTGCCTGTGGTGGCTTTTCTTAATCTATCTTTAGGCCAGTATATTTATTTTAAAATATTATATTCCTATGGTTTAAGAAAAGTAAACAGTACATAATGGAAAAGAAATTAAAACTCACTCACACCCTTCCCACCCAACCACCAATCCCTCTTTCATGAGATCATCACCATTAACAGACTCTTCCATGTCCTTCCAAAAATACATGCATCTGTAAATGCACATGTCATTATAGTAGACTCATGATTTTGCACTTTGTTTTACTGACTTGACAGTCTATCTGGAGATCATTCCATGCCAATACATGAAAGTCTGTCTCATTCTTTGGGAGATTCACATAGTATTCTATTGTATGACTGCTTCATAATCTATTTTATCTGTGTCTAGTGAAGGACACTTAATGTTTTTCTCTAGAAGTGTTACTCACTGTGCACATCTGCAAGGATATCTGTGGGATAAATTCCTAGTGATGAGAATAGAATGTGTATTTTCCACTTCAATAGATATTGTCAGTCAGCCTCAAAAGATATTGTACCAATATACTCTTGAAGAAGTAAAAGTCCTACCAACAAGGAGACACCTATTGACATCCATATGGGAAGACAGAAAACTGCTTTAAAAAATTTTTTTTAACATTTATTCATTTTTGAGAGACAGAGTGTGAGTGGGGGAGATGCAGAGACAGAGAGAGAGAGAGAGAGAGAGAGAGAGAGAGACAGAATCTGAAGTAGGCTCCAGGCTCTGAGCTGTCAGCACAGAGCCCGACGTGGAGCTCGAACTCACAGACCATGAGATCATGAGCTGAGCTGAAGTTGGACGCTTAATTGACTGAGCCACCTAGGTGCCCTGAAAACTGATTCATTATTAAGTAAACACAACAGAGGACATGCATACCTCAGGATGAACTGTTACACAATTTATATAGCAAAGCAAATGAAAAAAAAACAATAAAATTGATCTTATCTCCTCCAGAGACAAAAGGTTATATAAGAAGATAGGCTGCAAGGTTGACAGAGGTGTCATTTCAAAAGGTTCTGAAGTCTTCAATCTAAGGGCTATCTCTATAAACCTGGAGACTGGACTTATCCAGTCCCCGAAGTGATTTATTTACATTCTAAAGGTTAGAACAAGGGGTCAGGATCTTCAGGTTTTTAAGGAGACCCTTTCTAGAAAGAAGAGAAAGTAGCTGCCTCCTTTCCCTTTATAAGTAAAGATACTTTTTTAAAATTTTTAAAAATGTTTTTATTTATTTTTGAGAAAGAGAGAGAGCATGTGCACAAGTGGGAGGAGGGGCAGAGAGAGAAGGAGACACAGAATCAGAAGTAGGCTCCAAGCTCTGAGCTGTAAGCACAGAGCCCAACGTGGGTCTCAAACTCATAAACTGCGAGATCATGACCTGAGCTGAAGATCGGTGCTTAACAGACTGAGCCACCCAGGTGTCCTATTTCTTTTCTTTTCTTTTCTTTTTTAATGTATCCTCCCAAAACCACTCTACCTGCCCACCAAGAGTGGACTGAGCGTCTGGTTAGGAGTAGTGATTGCTGGTGGCAGTGGTATGGTTTTTTGGTTTGCTTTTATGTTCAGATACAATATAGGGATGAGTTGAAATGATCCATGATGCTTCTCTCTACCCCTGATACTCTCTCCAATGCATTCAATTTGTCAATTAAAAAAAATCCACTGGAAATCTTCTAAGGGGCAAGCCCTGTGCTAGGGTTGGGTAGGGGAGGACCCAAGTGGACAGGGCAGGACCCTGGTTTCCTTGAAGTTCTCTAAATGAGGCCCAAACACCCAAGAGCTTGAGTTCAGAGCAGAGTGGCACAGAAGGCCATAGATAGAAGGAGAGGAAGTGTTTCTGCTTGGGATGAGGGCGTGGCTTGCAGAAGAGTTGGAACGGAAGCTGAACCTCTTTAACACCCATATAACCTTTCACCTAAATTGGCCATGTTAACATTTTGCCCTATTTGTGTTCTTTTTAGATGTATGACAGTAAGGTGCAGACAGTGTGGCCTTTTACCTGCACATGTCTCGGCACCCATCTCCTCCTTACTGCAATGCCATTATCACAGCCAAGAGAGTCAATGTCAACTTAGAGATACTATCTAATAATAATGCACAGTCCATATATCAATGCCCCACCCTTGTCCAAAAATATCTTTTACAGCAGTTGTGCCTTGTTTTGTTTGGGGATCCTAGATCCATACTCAGGTCACACACCACATTTGGTTATGTTTTTTTCACTCTAGAACATTGCTGTCTAAAGAGTGATCCCTTAAACAAGCAGGTGATCCCTGCTTGTAGGAAATGCAGAATCTCAAGCTCCATTCTAAACCAACTAAATCAAAACCTGCTTTTTAACAAGCTCATATGCACACTAAAGTTTGAGAAGCAATCATGTAGCAATCCCCCCTGTGCTTTGTTGTTTGTTTCTCAGGACATTGACTTTTTCAAAGGGTCCAGGCCAGTAAGCTTGTAGAATTGGCCAAGTTTCAGATTTGTCTTAGTGTTTGCCATAATTACATTCAGATTAAACTTTAGTACAATAAACAATAGTTTGTAGGCAGTGTTTCATACTTCTTATTGTGGCATGCCTAGAGGCACCTTAAGTTGTCCCATTATTGGTGATGATGTTTAATTCCTTAAGGTGGTGCCCACTGGTGAACACCTTTTTCCTTCTTATTAATAAGTAATCTATTAGGTAATACTTTAAAGACCTATAAATATCTTTCACTCAGCAGTTTGGGCATTCCTTGATGATCCTTGTCTAAATCAGGGAATGCACTGAGGGTTGAAGAATGATGGTTGCCTAATTTTATCATTCTTTCCGTATTTATTAACTGGCATTCTTCAGTAAACAAGAGCTCTCCACTGGAAGGATGGTGGCAGGTGCAGCTGGGGCAGGGCTTTCCAGGTGAGGCAAAAGAATGAGCAGAGGCACAGCCCAGAGGAAGGCAAGCCCAGGTTTCAGGAGAGGAGTGGCAGGGCCAGAACAGAAGTCAGCCCACACTGCACAGGAGAACAGCAGGAAAAAGAGGTAGCTGGCAAGAAGCATGGAGAGAAGTAGGTAAGAGAGTAGGATGCTACGTCCATCAGCAGACAAGGAAGATTTCCTAAACCCATGTATGAGCCCAGCTTCCCATGGCCATTCTCCATTCCTTGGGGAAGGAAGACCTCAGGTGTTCTTATTGCCTGTTGAGTAATGTCTTTAAGCCCTTGCTACTCAAAGTGTGGTCCACAGCCCAGGAGCACTGGCATCATCTAAAAGCTTATTAAAAATGAAAAACCTAAGGGTCCATCCCAGAACCAGAGTCAGCATTTTAACAAGATCCCTCAGGCAAAAAAAAACACTGCTTTAAGCCACTCTGGTCCAGTTCCCACTTATACTACCCATACCAAAACAAACACTGCTTCCCAAAATTGTCTTTCTCCTGAGGACTTTCCGTGACCTCCATCTACTTTCTCATTGACTCTCAGGAGAATTTGCTGCCCTGGCTTCATCCTGTCCTATTCTAGAAAGGCAGCATAGTATGGTATTAAAGAGCATTGCCTTCCGAGTCAATACACTTGATTTGACTCTTTTCCCTGCTCTTCACCATTTGTAGAACCTTCCGAAATCATTAAGTCACTTCTCTAAGACTTCATCAATCACTAACTCTTGGGTAAAGACCAAATGAAAAAACACATGGAAAGCATTAGCCCTGGAGGACCAAACACCTTCATGAAGTGCTTACTCATGCTAGCTTGAAAGTAAAGGAGACATTCCTGAAAAAAAATCTCCAGGGCCCATCTTACAAGACAATGTGAGGCCAGTAAAGAAGGGGATATGGAATCTCCCCAGCATATTCCAAATATTAGTTGCCTTGGGCCATTTTTAATCAGAGAGGACATCTTTAATCAAAAGCACATTTGGTATCTGCCTGCCTCTGTGCAGCATTTCAAGGTATTGGGGCAAGTTAAGCACATCATCAGGATCAAAAGATCCAAAATAGCTATCATTTTCGATAGCCAACATTTTTTTATACAGTGTCTTATTGTGTCTGCAACAACCCAGTAAAGGAAAGGGTGATTAGCCCTCTAATCACAATAATAAAAGGAAACAGGGAAAAAGAGTCATAGGCAGGGAACATGATTGAGATTGGGTCATTTCACCTGGGGACAAGCAGATTAAACATGACCGTTCCTCCCTCCATCCACAGAAACATTGTTGGAAATACTAATCAGATACCTGGAGTCTGAAACTAAAGAAGTACAATGAAAGAGGGGTGCCTGGGTGGCTCAGTCGGTTGAGCGTCCGATTTTGGCTCAGGCCATGATCTCACAGCTTGTGGGTTTGAGCCCTGCATTGGGCTCTGTGATGACAGCTCAGAGCCTGGAGCCTGCTTCGGATTCTGTGTCTCCCTCTCTCTCTGCTCCCGTCTCTCTCTCCTTCAAAAATAAATAAACATTAAAAGAAACAAAGAAGTACAGTGAAAGAAGTGTAACTGGTTGGTAACCATGGAGATGAAGTTTCCTGAGCTACTCAATGGAGCTGAGAATGACAGCCTGGGAGGGTCCATTAGATTATGTCTATGTCCAGCCTATGTGCTATTGACCTGAAAGGCAAGTCGCTGGGCAAGATGGGCCACATTTCCCCAGCCAGGACCCAGAACACCAGACAAGATTTGGGAGAGAATTCTAGGACTGAGAGTCATCTTTGCCAAAGAGGAGTTGGTGGACAGCACTAGATCATGCCAAGGGCATAAACAACTCTCAGCAAATTATAAAAGTCACCATCTCTTTACACCTTGCTGTTCTACGGCAAGGATTGCTAAAGGGAGGGGAGTGTAGGGGAGAATGAGCATCTCCATCCTTAGCTTCTGAAGCTAGCATCTCTCTCGGGGCAGTGGAAAGAACACCAGAAAATTTCAACCCAAGATCTGCCTCTGACTCATGAGTATTTCAATTTCTTTTTCTATTAAATTAACTTGATGGGCTGAAAGATGTCTGGGTTTTCTTCTGGCTCTGCTTCTCTGATATTTTCTACCATGGGCAGCCAGGAGAGCTATAGAGACCTCATCCCAGGAGCTCTCCAAAATAGGAATAATCATACTTCTGTCTTGGATGCCCTCGGCCCTGGGTGAAGGTTTAAGCAACAAGATTCTTTCTTATACAAAGATGTGCTATTTTTGACATTCTCCTGCATAAAGTTAGGAAACCAGAAAGCCCTCAAATGACAGAGGCCTCCTCTGACCCTCATATGAATGAGGTCCTCCCCCCAGATATTATCTCTTACAACTTTGTTATGTACGTGAAGTGTGTTCGGTGGATCAGGAGCCTCAGCATCACCTGGGAGTTTGTCAGAACTACAGACTACAGCCAAACCCACTGTATCAGAATCTGCATTTTAACCAGCTCTCCAGGTGATTCGCATACTCATTAAAGTTTGAGAAGGGTTATCTTGAAACACTCTTCCTTCACAGCCCTTGCCTCAACTTGCAGTTCAATTATATATTTATTTGGATATTTTAAGTGACTGCTTTAATGACTAAGCCATAAAATCCACAGGATGTCTTCCAGTGACTAACGTAGTTCCTGGCACACACCAGATCAGGTGTTCATTCAACATGTGCTGAATGTATGACTCTCTGGTATTTCCCGGACTACTCACAGAGTCTGGAAATGGCCCCAGTGGTTCTACTATGCCAGCCTTCTCTCACTGTCCCTGGATACTTTCCTGGATGGCCAAGAAATTCAACTATCTTAGCATTGCATTTCAATGTAGATGTTCTTCTTTGTGCATTTGCACATCACGCTAATTGATGAACATGCTTGGTAGTAAATTGGCTGTTCATTAGATTTCGAAATGTTATTTGCAACCTTGAAGAGGCAACAGAGGGGAATTTTGTGATGTCAGGTTTTCCTATGAACTGCATGCATAATTTATGAGAGACCACAAATGTACTATTGTTACTTAGGTTAAGAGCTTTCAACTAAAGCACTAAAATAATAGACTATTAGAGCTGAGAAGGAAGGCTATTCCAAGCCAAGTTCACTTCCTTTGCCCTGAAAAGCTGAAGCCCAAAAGTTTACATTGACTTCTGCCGTCTCCAAATAAGGGCTATGCCAGGGCTTTGCCTTCAGGAGTCTTCCTCCACTCACTACAACCCACTTGGAATGGAGAAGAGATCCATTTATCAGAAAATGAGCCATCAGTGGAAGGCAAAGGACAGCACCTCCAGGGAAATGATGGAATAAAAGGAAAACTCCAGATAGTCCTAGTTGTTCAGACAGAACACTAAGGAAGTAAGATGTGCACAGCTGCTAACTTCTTGCTCTGGACAAGGTTGGGGTTATTTTCACCCAGGTCAATGTCACGCTTCTGTAGGTCTGTATTAATATTTCAATCCAGTGCACTACAGGAGACCCCCACCCTGACAGTTCAAAAGAGAAATAAGATACCTTATACCTTCTTGGCAAGACACCTAAGGTGTGACTCCATGGGTGAAAGGGGCGGGGAGAGAGCCTAGGGTGGGAATGTCAGTCTCTAAGAAATTTATTAGGGGTGAAAAATTTTGCCCCTCTGCTTCTGTTCTCTGCTTGCTCAGAGCACCCCAACAAGAACTCCCTATCATTCCCTCCATTCCCCCAGGTTGGAGGACCCCTCCTTCAGAACACAACCTGCTTCTATCAACCTCTTACTTACCTGTATAAATATTTATGTATATATTTATGTTTATTATACAATAAATAATCCAAAATATAATGTGAATTTATAAATATATAATTTTCCTATGTGTTTGCTTTGTTCTATCATTATAAATATTTGGATATTATAATCATCTATAAATTTATAATAAAGTCATGAGGGCAGGGAACCAATTTAATTATTTATGGTATCATCACAATGCTTGGCATATAAACATTCAATTAATTCAGATTTTCCAACCACAGGAAATATAGAGATGTACCTTCCAAGGTATGTTTACAGCATACTTTCACTATTTGATGAATCAAATACGGAAAAAAACCCACATGTATTTATACATTAGACTTGCTTGTTCTTTTGTTGACCAAAGGGGGGAAAATATCAAATGCAGAGGTGAAAACAAAAGCCCTGGACAGGGTGATGAGTTACAGATTCTGGATCCTGACCTGCCATAAACTTTTCATTTTACCCTGCTCAGCCCCAACTTCCTCACCTGTGAAATGTGGACAGTAAACCCTGGCCTCACCTTGCGTTTCTAGTAGGCAAGCTATAAAGCAAATGGGTGAGTTTTCAATGTAAATTAGGCCTGTGAATTAATTTTTTTTAACTCAAGAGTCAAGTGGAACACAAATTCTAAATTGCACAGCACTTTAAGGACCAGAACGGGAAAGAAAAAGGTAAGTTCTTTCCATTGAATGACAATCTCACACTGCCTCTCTTTTTCTTTCTTCTCTTCCAGGATTCCATTCCCAACCCACCTGGAAAATTCCCCCTTAAAGGAGGTAAGACCTTGGAATTAGGAGTAAATATGTAGAGAATCATCCATGTGACATCATAGTGGAGTAACAACCAGAAGCATCATAATATTGCCCAACAGAAAAGTGGGTGGAGGCAAAGGTGGAGGCTGCTCAGATCTGAGCTGGTGCATCTGGATTCATACTAGCAGCCTCTGTTTGGCAGTCTGGTGCCTACAGCTCTCCCACTAATGAAAGTTCTACCAGTGACCTAGACTATCATGTGTACATGGATAAGAATGCAAAGCAGTGTTGTGTTAAGAGCTTGGTATCTGGAGTCAGACAAGTGTGGGTATGGATCTTGGCTCTAAGTCTCACTGGGAACCTTAGCTTTTCATCTATAAAATGGGAATAATAATATCTACCTCATGAAAGTATTAGAGAAGCCAATCAGATCTCATCCATAAATTGCTTGTGGTGGCAACTGGCATATAGTAATCATTAAATAACTGGTAGTAGCCAAAATGCATAATGAAGGTAGGATTGTAAAAATAGACTTTCTCCTCACCCCATATGTTTCCTATCATTGAAGTCACTAATCAATGCATTGTCTCTATGAGTCCCAGAGTTAGCTTAACACTGAGGATGAAAAGCTTTGAGATCATCAGGCAAACATTTTGCTTGCACAGAAGAGGAAAAGTAAGACCCAGTGAAGTGTCATATCCAAGGTCATTTGGAGCCAAACCCAGAACCCCGATGTCCTCATCTTTCATTCAATGTTTTATCCACCCCAGAACATGAACCCATCTCAGTTCTGTAAACTCTAGAACCTAGATAGTAATTACAGCTGGATAACCAGACAGATCAGAAAAAAAGGTAAAAGAGAAAGGGTGGGACAACATAGGCACCCAGCTAGAGACACCAGAGCATCCGTGGGATGAGAGAACACAAGTGTGTGAACACAGCCCCAAATCCCAACACCATCTCACTAGGAGTTTGGTTTAGGATGCCTCAGTCATGCCCTTCCTTCTATCTGTCACAGAGAAATTTAGACAATAGAAGCAAGTGCCCCAAACAGACAAGCATTCTGGACCTTTCAAGGAAGACTAATAATTATAGCTTTGTCAACAATAAGTTAACCTTGGCTGGAATTACTTACTTCGCAAGTGACCACAACTTGCCTATTGCCTCTGTAGTGCAGAAGCAGCCATAGACTGTACAAATGAGCAGAGAGTTGTGGGGCCATAAAACTTTATTTACAGAATGAGGTGCTAGGCTAGATTTGACCCACAGACCCTGTTACGGAAACAGCACAGGCTTTAGCATCAGAACATGTAATGCATGCTCTCATGGAGCCTTGCCAAAAAAAAAAAAAAAAAAAAAAACAAGCACACTGACTCAGTGTCATTTTTCCTTCTCTGCTCCCACCACCCCACCACCACATCTACCCGGATCCTCTAAGGAAGACCAGAACTTCTCATTTCTTGAGAGAGAGAAGTCATCTGTAACAGGAACATACTTCAATGATGAGGATAGTATTGATTAGGCAATGGGACCTCAACCATTCTGGATCTTGGTTTCTGCACCTGTAGAGCACTGCCCATCATGGGTTTGCCAAGCACAGGGGGCTCTAACTGCTGGTTTTGTCCCTATGATGTTTTTCACCAGTCCAGAGTGAAATAGGAAGAAGAAGGACAAGGTAGCCCCTTTTTCTCATAGCCAACTATTTTTAATGTAAGGGGCACTATTTTCTCTAAGAGTACATCCTTCCCTAAAGCATTAAAATGTTCTTTCTTATACAATACGAAGCTGATATGGATGCAAGTTGAGTTATTTTGTTTTGTTTTAGTGGGCACAATAGACAAAATCAAAAGCTGTCTACTCTACATTGGTCACTGAATTTTCATTTGGGGGTAATATTCTTTGGTCCATGAAACACAAAATTGTGGGAGCCATGAACTAGGTCACTTATCAAATCCCTTCTTATCTTGGCCATCACTGTGTCAGAATATACACTAATCCAAAACCACCCTCAGCTGACAATTCCATATTTATGCAACCAGATTTTAGAAATGATAATAATCCCCACCAGGGCTATGAAACTTTTGTTAAAGATCTTCCCATGCGTCCCCTGGATTGATTTAGCCTCACTCCTGTGAGCAAACCACATGGGGGTTGTTATTTCTATATTGCAGGTGAGAATCTGAGGTCCAAGCCATCAAGGTGACTCACTTAAGGTCATCCAAGGAGCTGATGGCAGAGCAGGGATCAGAATCCAGGACTCTTCTGTGTTCCCTGTATGATGTGCTTTGGCCATGAAATGTTAGTGACCAGCTATGTGTAGTCCCTGGCTGTCTCCTATTTATAATGCACATCTACATTTCTCTTCACTTGGCAAACTGTAGACACTGTAGTAGGGTGAGGTGGAAAGCATATTACTTGGGCTCCAGAACTGATTTTCATCCCAGCACTCTGTGTATCTCTGGGCATCTGTGTGCTAAAATGTGTGTATCTCTGTGTATCTATGTGCTAAAATGAAATGAATGGGTCGTTCCAGCTTTGACACTTCATCATGCTTTGATTCAGTATATAAATATAGAAGAAGAAAAAAGTCTAACAATAATCTTGAGGAAATCTGTAGCCACAACCTCCTTTCCCCAATAAGCCCCTTAAACAGATACAAGCAGACATCCAGCAGGGGGGAGCCATGTCCCAGAAACCCCTAGAAGGAAGCTCCAGAGGTAGCATGTGGTTTGTCACTGGCGTGGACAACGGCAGAAGCTAGACACTTTCCAGAATGCCCCCTGCCGGCTAATGCAAATCATACATCATGAGCAGGAAACCAGCAGCAGCCCAGAGCCTAGGAAGCAGGGCTAAGGTACCTTAACACACAGTGACACTTAGCTGTAGATTAACCACAGGAAATCAAGCCTCTTTGTAATGAAGGGATTTCTGAGTCCCAACACAAGCTTCCCATTCCAGTCAGGAGATTGGTCACTAGCAACGTTCCAGCTCACACTGATTCCACTGTGCTTAGGACACAGTGGACCATTCTGGGGGTTCAGCAGGAAGCCCCATTCCTGTGGGCCAGGAATAGCACAGGGAGGAGAACCTTGCCCCACATCCTTCTCCTCTCACCTAGAAAATAGTTAATAAGAAGCCACACACAGAGCCACCAAGAGGGTGACATGGGACAGCAAACACGACCCTTGTCTGTCCCCTGGCTGGGCCTATGTCCTTTGGACACAGAGTCCACTCTGTTCTTTCATCCCCAAATAAAATTACTCTGTCCCATCTCACTAGGGTGAGGAACCAAGGTAGGGCTCTGGGGAGAGCCCTGGGCTTCTGGGCTTTTTCTCCTCATTTCTTGTTCCAATTTTCTGCTCCTGCCACATTTTGAATCTCACACATGCTCATGTAATGTGGCATATTTGCCCAAATCACAACACAGGCACCTTTGCCTTCAGTTCCAACAGCACCCCACCTCTGTGGATAACTATGTTTGCCACACCATTTAGGGTACACAGAGAAGTTGGTGGGGCAGTGCTTTCCATCACAGAGATGATGCACATTGAGTACTAGGTCCCTCTGTTCTCGTAAGACCTCTGCCACTCCAGCCACTGGCAATTTCTCAAGGGACAGCTTCCCACCCTGGGGTTCAGCCCTCCACCACCTGTGTACTAACTTTCTTTCCTTCTGTTTTTTCCTCCTGTTTTCACTTCCACCCTCCCCTTTTCTCCTCACAAACTCTGCCTTTATTTTATAGAATGTTTTTGGATACCTTGGTATCAGCCACAGGCTTTCCCAATATCCCAACATATAAGTGACAGTTCTTTCCACACCAGAGAAATTGTGTAGACAACTTTTCAACCAGTTTTTCTTTTATTCCCACACTACATACATAGGAGGCTCTGGCAGAGTGAAAACAGTGGACACTGATGGGGCACCCACCTTGTGCCAAGCACAGGGCTGAGTGTTTCACCACTCACCAGGCGGTCCTCACAACATGTCCCAAGGATGTTACTATGCCTGTTTTATAGGGATGGAATCTGGAGCACAGAGCGGTTTACTCACTTGCCTAAGATTGCACAGCTAGTGAGGAGTGGGGCAAGACCTCAAAATCCAGGCTGCCTCACCTTGCACTTTTGCTTACCCAGGATTACATTGCCAGATGCTTAGTAGAACATCACTGTGCTTCCTTCCGGTGCCCCTACCAGTTCTCTAAGGTTGGGCTCCCTTCCAACACTATGGCTTCCTTGGCACCTGTTCCCACAGCTGTTTGTTTTCTTGTTATGGAGCTCTGGAGTGGTGGGGGACATACAGAGCCCATGACAGGGAATCTACAAGCCATATTGAACCCCTAGCTTTGTGGCTGAGATGATATGAGACCCAGAGGATTCCTTCCCTCCCCACACCCTCCAGTTAGAAGTTGGCCTCTCCTGTGAGTGTCATGGGCCCCTCATATCCAGAGGTTCCTAGGGGCCCTGAGGAAGGGGAAACAGTGGATATACCACGTGTGGGTCTTGACAGCCCCTTTAGCGCCTTCCCCACCCTCATCTGAATACCCTCTCCTTAATCCTGTCCCCAGCTGGAGATGGGCAAAGACAGAGAACGGGGTTGGGCTTTGGAATACCCACATTCCAGTCCGGGGACTTGAAGCAACACACTTTCCCTCTTGGGAGCTGGAGTTTCCTGTTGTCGAAAATATCAGGAGTGAGGGGAGAGAGCCAGATGACCTGACCCTGGCATGGATTTTACTTTGAGGGTGACATTTGTGGAATTAGACAAATTGACTATTTACCATTCTAACAACTTACAATTTTACATGGCTTGGCAGACTACCCTCCTCCCCATTCCCTCTGCTAAAAAGAAAGTGTGGGCATTAAAAAAAAATGAAGTAAGTTTGGCTCTTTAATTTTACCTAGTGAACCCACCCACAGAAACAATAAAAACCTCCCATTTGGGGGCAATGAAACCAAATCACGGAGGTTGGCTACTCACCGATCCCCAGCTGTCCCTGATGTCATAAGGCTCTCTGTGATCCAGGTGGTCACAGCCACACCAGGACACCACACTGGCAGCAAAAGAGGCAGGTAGAGAAGCAGCACCGTCCCCCATCACCCAGAACGACTGAAAACAGCAGAGACCTTACTTCCATCAGATAGATTGAACTGGTTCTCAATTGCCTAATTCAGCAGTTGTGGTGTACCTTTTTGTTTGGTTTTGTTTTAACTTTTCACAGCAAGATGGGGCACTTCTGCTCAGGGGGCAAATTGCTTTTCAGATAGCCATAGTCCTCAAAGATCCTATTTGCTCCTCCATTTACTTTAAACACACGCAAAACCCACTCTTACACTGTCTTTTTCTCAAGGCAGAGACAACGGGGATCGGGAATCTGTCTACAAGAAATAAACTAGAAAATGGGCCACTCAGAATAAAGTGGAATAAGATCCTGCAGAGGCAATCCAGAGTGCTAAAGCAACTTATATGTAATCTCTACCTCCTCCCACCAAGAAAAGGGAGCGGGCGGGGGGGGGGGGGCGGAGAGGAGTTCCAGGGGAGGTGAGGAGAGGGGTAGAAACAAGAGGAGAGAAGAGGGGAAAATATTCACATCACTAAGAAACATATTAAAATTTATACTTGAATTTAGTGCATACAAATTACAAGGCTCTAAATCTAGAGGAAATCCTCATCTTTCCAATACTTCAGAGAAGGAGAAAAGGAAAGAAAAAGAAGAAAAGGAAGGAAAGAGGGATAGAGGGAAGTAAGGAAGGAGAGAGGAAAAGCAGGACTTGGATGGTATAGCCCATCCAAGCTCTCTGGATGCCACCTGTGCTTGCTTGAATTTCTACAAGTCCAGCAGCGCAAGCCTCGACCAGGGAACGGGAGGCAACCATCACCTAGCATCCCTTGGGCGGTGAACGCGAAACTCATGGCTATGCATTATCTCGTCTGACCTTCCAGCAATTCTTAAAGGGAGATTGTAATTATTCTCACTTTGAGGAGAATTCAAGGAAGCTGAACAACTTATGCAAAGCCACACAACTTAGTAAAGTAGTCGAGGTAGAATTTGAACCCAAGCCTGTTTGGGTTCCTAAGTGTGCTATCTAACTTCCTAACTTCCTAAGTATGCTGTCATACTTCTGCATCTAGAATAGCTAGGAGGTGTTTTTAAGGTTATTTGAAATGTTAGCAGAGTTCACCATGTGACTTCAGATTCACCTTGCCTTTAAAAATATTTTTTATAATGTTTATTTTTAAGAGAGACAGACAGGCATGAGCAGAGGAGGGACAGAGAGCAAAGGAGATACAGAATCTGAAGCAGGATCCACACTCTGAGCTGTCAGCATGTAGCTTCACACAGGGCTCAAACCCACAGACCGCGGGATCATGACCTGAGCCAAAGTCGGAGGCTCAACTGATTGAGCCACCTAGGCACCTCTCACCTTGCCTTTTAAAATCTAGACTTTAAAGATGCTTCCTAAATACACCTCAATAACATCAATTCCACCTGCATTTAAATTAAGTGAATTCCAAGAAGCCCACACAGATAGTCAGAGAGGTTTAGCTTAAATACTGCCACAGGATCAAAAAGACACCAAAATTCCAAAAAACTGTCAAGAAATTCAAATGGATTTCAGCTTGATCTCAGTTTGTGTCTACTGGTCACTCTTTATAGGCTTAACACAGAGCATGCCATGCCAGGATGAGTATTCTCCAAATGATGTTGTAAATCCAGAGTTGTCTAGTTGTCCTCTGTTTAAGAAATAACCCATCTTGGACCTTTTCCACTACTAGTTGGCTTTGTGGCATTAGGGAAATGGTCAAGTTAAAGCCAGTTGAAATGACCCATAGGTTAAGGATCCACTTCAATTCCAAATTGTACTGATAATGGAGAGACTCTTCCCTAGATGTCACTGTTGGGACCCCCCTGGATATTCCGCCAGATGGAGGGACTACCAGGACATGGTAGATGCAGTCATTAAGATAATGCCTCTCCTTCTTGGAAGGCTTAAAATATTTTCAACAGATGGAAGGAGCATTCTACATGCTTTTCTGGAAGTGTCAGATGGTCTCAAACATTTATGCACATAGTTGAGAAACTTCAATCCACCATCTAATGCCATGAGTTTTGCTTTAATGAGCATTTCATCAGCCAGCTCACTCTGCTAAGTGGCATTGCTAAGCTGTCTACTATAACCAGGAAAAGGGGAGTAGGGAAGGAAGGGACTACCATTTCCTGAATGTCTCCTCTAAGCCACATGCTGCACTGGCCACTTGACCCTCATTGCATCTTTGCAACAGCCATTGGGGTTGATTATTATCATCCGATTTTACAGATGCAGTAACTGAGGGTCAGTAAGGAAGGTGACAGTTAAAAGCCTTGACTAGAGCCCAGATGCTCTTTTTGAGATGCACTGTGTTTGTCTCATCCTAATATCAAACTGGAAGGTGCCTGGCACTCTGACCACATACCATCTGGCTGGAATGGTTGGCATGGTTTCTTTTGCCACCTTGGGCTTTGTTACATCTTGATGGAAGCCTCCTCAAGACTTTTGACTAATGGCTTGGCAGGGTTCAGCACATGGGCCTGAAGGCACCTGTTGGCAACCTCTGCAAGAGGGAGCTCATCAGTGCTCTTTTCCCAGTACCTCCAGCTTTTTCCTCAGTTTTAGTCCAGTGTGTATAGTGGCTGCAAACCCACTTCTTCCTACATTTAACCCTCACTCTTCCATGGAAAGACATATAAACAGAGGACATAGCCCTAGACTAGGAGTAAGGAGACATGCTCTGGACTCAGCTCTGCCACTAATCTATGGTGACATCTTGGGCCAGACCCTCAGTTCCTCTGGGTTCAATGTCCCCAGTCATAGAACTAGGGTCTTGGTTAAGTTGGCACCAAATGGCCCTTTCAAGTCTGACATTTTGAGATCTCAAGGGGAGGGGGGGTGGGCCAGTCTTTAGGCTGCCATTATTCTGATTTCTAGAACATGATCCTTTCAACCACCTTAAGCAACATCTCTGTCTCCCTAGCTCTGTCTTCTGTGAAACTAGCCCAGAGGGTTTCATTGGCACTTACTTCTCTCCAGGCTTCCAAACAATGTCCAAAAAAGTTCCATGATCCTGGAGGAGGCCAAGCTTGGGCTTATAAATCTTGCCCATCTAAAGGCCTTGGTCTTCAGAAAAATTTACAGAGAGCTTAAGTTGTTTGAAAGAGGGAATGCTCCACAGAAGGAGTAAGATGCTCAGGCTCTGGTTATGCCTCTGTAATTAACTCATGGAGTGACCTAGGACAAGTGTGCCATGGGAGTGACATTGGGGAATACATGTATTGTATGATTACCAAGCCTGGACCAAGTGACCTCTCAAGGAACTTGTATTTTTACAAACCATGCAAATCCTTACAGATCCTGGCTGTATATAACTTAAGATTGTACCCAGACCTGAAATGTTCTGTTCTACCACTGCAGGTGTTTGGAAATCTAAATGTGTGAACATAGCTGCCTATATGGGGTAGAGCAACATGCCCACAAAGACAGACACCCAGAACTGGGACTGAATTTCTCCCTGCTGCAGCAAGCCTGACCATGCATAGCAGAGTCTACACAGTTTGCAAGGATAAACTAGAAGGGCCCTTCTAGATCATCAAACCCATACTGCTCTTCACTTAGCTAAGGACAGTAGAGCCCAAAGAGAGGAAGTTCCAAGATTCTAACTCCCAGGTCATCAACTCAGCCATGACTTAGAGACAATTCTCATTTCTCCGACCCAAGTGGTCAGTTCTTCACACGAAACCCCTCCAGACATCACATTCATCTAGGAAATAAATGAAACAGTGGTATGTTCTCTCAGCATTCAAAATTCCAGGGATATCACAGGGTTCCCACTACAGGTAACACCACCTGTTTGTAAGTCACTCCTTCTTGTCTTCATAATCAAAACAGAAAGTCATATCATGGACTCATAAGGTGACACATGGCTGGTGACCAATGAAATGTCCATCTGGCTCTTGACAAGACACTCATGACCCTCAAATCAGCCCAACATGTCTTTGAACAGCACTAACTGGTCACATATTTGAGCTACCAGCCCTGTGATTTACAATGTGATGTGTGTGTCTTTAGAGAAAGTCTTCCCATAGCCTTATCTGAGAAATAGGGACAAGGACAGTGTTTGTTGTTAGCCAAGCGCATCATCTCTTCAAACTTCCACATGGAGCCTTAGTGTTTGGGCCCCCACAGAGCAGGCTGCACTGCCTTCCTGCTGACAGCCTATCAGATGTAAAAGGCCAAGAGCTGCCTTCCTCTGGGCTCCTCTCCACATTCAAAATCCCCTTCCACCAACAGCTTCCCCAGTGTCCTGTTCCCAGTCCCCTTATTCAGGTGGCTCCAGCAATGCCAATCTTGAAGAGGGTTGCCTATGTTTTTCCTTTTGTTGGAAGCCATGTAAAAGATTCGTAAAGAAAAACTAAAATACACCTTGCCTTTTGACTTCAGGAAATGCAAATGCTTCAGAATGAGGTGTGTGTGTTTTTTTTTCCATCCTTGGGTTTCTCAGAATTACAGCTGAGGTCAACCAACCAAACACACAAAGACTGAAGGGGAAAGGAAAAACAGAACGTGCATGTGTGAGAGGCCAGCCCAGACTTGTACTTCTCCAGCCACTTGTTTACAGAAGTTTCCCTGATAGATGCCACCGCAAGTGACATGATGTGAGGGGGCCTCTGACCAATGAGCAGAGCCTGTTTTTGTAATGCTGATTCTCATGATGTGTGTTGGCCTCAGCCCAAGCCCAGGGCATGAGTCTCTTAATGAGTCTCTATCCTCCCATTTAATCTAAGTTCACCTGAAGAACTATGGGAGAATGAGGTTGGTATTCCAGCCCCAAGGGGAAAGCAAGCCAAGCATCCCCATTCACCTCACTCATGCCAGAACTCACCTGATATCCATGGAGGGAAGTAAGAGGGACAGAGTAGATGACTCAATTCAACAAACATTTACAGAGCATCTTCGGGGTGAGCAGTGGGGATATATAAGTAGCTGTCTCTGCCCTGAGGGTTCACAGTCTAATGGAGGAGGCAAATAGGCAAACAGGGAAGGTCAGAGATGACTTCCAGGCTATGCATTAAATAAGGAGTAAAACTCCAGTGAAGGGAGATTCCAGGTGATGAGGCAAATTAACCAGTACGGTCATCAACGATCTACCTGGGTGTTAGAGTCAGACAGCCTAGGTTTGAATCTCACTCCACCACTGACTAGCTGTGCAAATGTGAACAAGTCATTAACCTTTTAAAGCCTTGGCTTCCTTGTATGCGGGACAGAAATCATTGTAGTACCTTTCTCATGGGGTGGTGGCGAGAAGTAAGTGAAAGACAGAATGTAACACACTTAGCACAGTACCTGGAAAATAGCCAGCACTCATTTTGCACTAGCTGTTATTTTGTCTACTACTGCTACTGGGATTGAGAGTCTGAGGGAAAGAGGGAAGGTGGGGTGTGAGACTGGAAAATGCAGTAGGGACAGAATGCTAGGAACCACGAACTCCTGTGGAGGATCTTGGCCCTGATCCTGCAGGCACAGCAAAGTCAGAAAGGGATTCAAGCAGAGAAGAGACACAGGCAGGTATGCCTCACTGCAACTTTTTCTGACTTGATGTCCCATATACTAGCCAGAGGGACCCTTAACACCATTCACAGTTCATTAGAAAATAAGCAGGCCTCACATTGTAATTTTGATTCTAACACCTCAAGAGTGTGGGCTGTGGTGGAAACAGGTAAGAGGTGGGATCAAAAGAATGGCAGCTGGCCTACCAGTCCTCATCACCAAGGAGACCTTTGGGCCAGAGCATCTTTATGGGTTGAGGGCAGACAAGGATGAAAACTGTTCCCTGCTTTTCTGGGGGTTGTGGTGATGTGGCAGGGGTGAGGGTAGGAGGGAGTTGTTGTTGGCAGTGAGCTTGTTCAGACAGCAGAGGGAACTCTTCACTTAACTTTCAACTTTTCCAAGGCTCCATGGGGAAATGAGGAGGCCAGAAGGGATTTCCTCAAGCCTGGGGCAGAGAGGGAAACCTGAAAGATTGTGAGCCCAACAGATACCAATCAGAGAGATCCAGGGAGCAAACACATCAGGGTATGACTGCTTCAACTGAACCAGCCCATGGCTATCTAGTCTCTGATGGACAGAATGAATGGTCACTCCAGAGACACCATCAAAAAGAGGTCAGTGTCAGGTCTTAGATCTCCCAGATTTATAGATGGGAAACCAAGATCCAAAGACAAGAAGGAATTTACACAGAGTAAGTTGAATTCATGAGTCATTGCAGGAAATGTATAACTTGGTTCTTTGCATATAAAATAGTTTCTATAATAAGAAGCTGCTAAGCCAGCATCACCAGTGAATATATTAAAAATATTTTTATTTCTTAAATACCAAGATGACATAAACACTGTCATTTTCCCCTGCCAAGGAAACTCCAGATAGCAGGCTTCCTGCTTAGATCTCTTTAATCCTATATCCTCTTAAAATTGAGCACAAGAATGTGTTTATTGCCACTGTCCAGCAAATGATTTTGAGGAGGAAACCTGGTCTCTGGAATCCAACATGGGGATAAATCTCAACGTTATCACTAACCTCCTTGACCTTGTATCATTGACTATGTCTAGGCATCAGGATCAATCTTGCAGAGTTATTCTGAGAATTACATCAGCAGAAATATGTAAAAGTACACAGACCAGTATCTGGTGCACTCTCAAAAGAAGGATAGCAGTAATTACTATCAGTCTTATCATTCTGACCATCCCTGCCTGGCTGAGTGATGTGGGACAATGTGCTTAATCTGTCTGGTCCCTAGGCTTTTTTCCATCTGTAAAAGGGACTTAATAATACCACTCTAATAGAGTTGCTGCAAAGATTAAGTGAATGGAAGTATGTAAACCGACAGGAATGGCACCTGGCACTTAGGGGAATTCAGGTCATATTAGTTTTCTTCCCCCAATTTCCAGTCTTTTGTAAATGTCCAAGTGGAAGCAACCAATTGAAAATAACCTTAAGATACTTGGTGGCAAAAATAATAAATAAACAGGTTTCCTTTTAGACCTCCAAATGGAAACAGAATACTAATTGTCTCTATCAAAGGGTCATGAAAAAAGATCTGGTGTCTCCAGTTCCCAGAGTAGAGTAAGACATTTAATGTGTGATCTCCTTATTTTTAGGAAATTGCTCAGAAGACATCTCATGTATACTGGAAAAGGCTCCATTCAAGAAGTCATGGGCCTACCTCCAAGGTCAGTAACTGAATCTAGGAATTCCATCCATATGAGGGCCACTTCCTGTGGCCTTTCTGAAACCTCTAACCCAGAGGTCACAAGTAGAAGCCCATGGCTATATATGACCTGCAGATATGGTCTATAGCCTGCATGCTATTTTTTATAATTTGATTTTAAAAGCCTTAGGGGGAGGGGAACCTGGGTGGCTCAGTCAGTTGAGCATCTGACTCTTGGCCTCCACTCAGGTCATGATCTCACTATTCATGAGGTCGAGCCCTGTATCGGGCTCTATGCACTGACAGTGCAGAGCCTACCTGGGATTCTCTCTCTCCCTCCCCATCTGCCCCTCCCCTGCTCGCTCTCTCTCTCTCTCAAATAAATAAATGTACATTTAAAAATATATATTTTAAAAAGGCCTTAGGGGTAAAGGGGAGAACTCACAAGACTCTTCCTTCCTCAGCCTCCTTCCCAATTTTGCATTACCAACCTGGCCTCTGAAGGCATTTGTGTCCCACCCCCATGGTCCCTCTTTATTCAGCCACATACAAGTTTTGGGCCAAGTGTACAGTACTTTTCCTCATGAAAGAGAAGCAGGCTTTTAGTCTTTGCCTCTGTCAAGTTATTCACAAGGGAACCACAAAATTGCCTTGTCCCCCGATTGACAGCTTAATGAACATGCTGGCACATAGCCTATTTGCATATTGCAGCATGCATCAGGTAAGAGGCCCCTTATAAAGGAAACAATACAAGGCACTTACACTGTGAAAGCTGAGATATGGAGAGGATGGCCAAGATTCTCTGAATAGCCATTCTGCCCATTTTAAAAATTCAATTTTGCAGCTAGATTAGTTCTCACTCTTCAGTTGAATCGCAATGAGGTCTAAAGGGAAGGCAATTAAAACGAATGCCAGCTTTCCAGTTCTGAAAGGCACCCTGACTAATCAGTGCTGATTTTCACTTGTTAGGACTCAGAGAGACTTGGCTTTCCACACAAAAATGTCTGCCACATCGTCTGCTTTTCTATAAATCCCAGCTGGGAAGAGCCCCTTATTGTACACTTGTGTGATCTATACAATTATGTTTGGCTGCCCTTTTAAAAAGAGGAATACATTAAAAAATTCAGACAATGAGTTGTTAAGGACACATCTTAATATGAAAATCCATAGACTGCAGTTCTGCTGGACACTTGATGCCTGAATTGGTTACTAATTGAAAAAAACTAAATATCATATCTCAGATACTTTATGCAATGTCTACCAAATAGTACTCCCTTATTGATGAAGCATTCATTGATTGATTGAATAAATCAACATGATGGTCCAGAACTTATGGGGGAATACAGTACAAGAGCTCGCAGTCTCAAGAGGGAAAGATAGTAATAATAATAATATAATGTAATATAATGTAATATATAATTAAGTGGAAAATGATTCTATAAGAGGTAGCAGTCCATTACCATGTATGTTCTGACCCTTCAGCTTTAAGCATTAGAGAAAAAGGAAGAGGGGTGTTTTGCACCTGTCCCTTGAATGTTAAGCAGTGCCTAGGATGAGTAACATGTAAGATATTCCAGATGGTTGGAACAGCAGGCAATACTATAGAAAACACGAGTCTCAAATGGGAAACCTTGAATAAAAACTTCACATTTCCAATCTGCCCCTGAAATACGCCCAATAATTCTGTCTTCTTATCCTTCTCTTTCTAGTGTCAAAGCATATAAACAAATCCAAGTTGTCTTGGAACAAAGATGGAATTGTCCATGGAGTCAGCTATCAGGATGGGAATCTGGTAATCCAGTTCCCAGGTTGGTACTTCATCATTTGCCAACTGCAATTTCTCGTGAAATGCCCAGAACATTCTGTTGACCTAAAGTTGGAGCTTCTCATCAACAAAGATGTCAAAAGGCAGGCGCTGGTGACAGTGTGTGAATCTGGAGTGCAAAACAAAAACATATACCAAAATCTCTCTCAGTTCTTGCTGGAGCATCTGCAGGTCAATACCACCATATCAGTCAAAGTGGATAAATTCCAGTATGTGGATACAAACACCTTTCCTCTTGAGAATGTGTTGTCCATCTTCTTATATAGTAGTTTAGACTGAACCATTTCTCCTGGCCTTCAGGAAGAAAGCAACTCTCTACCATACAGTATTCATCCATCAAACACTTGGGCAAAAAGAAAACTCAAGACCAAGACTAAAACCACAAAGGGTATTAAATAACACGCTTCTCCTTCTTGTCTCTTGGGAAGATACAGCTCCAGGGTTAAAAAAAAAAAAAAAAAGAACAGTTTTGAATGAAGTATCTTTCAAATAGAAGGCAGGGAAGCAAGGCAGTGTGGTGGGAAAAGTCCCACATAGGTATCAGAAGTGATGGATTCATGCCCTGGCCCAATCACTAACTCACTGTATGACCTGGAGCTATTCCTTTCCCCTCCCTGGAACTCTGGATCCATGTCTGAGAAGTGAAGGGGCTGGATATGAATCTATCCAAAATCTCTACCATCTCAGAAGACCAGGATCTCTCATCCCAGACCTGTGAACTAAGATCCCAAGCAGTGTTCTAGAAGCCCCGTAACCAAAGGAAAGGCCCTCACACCAATATAAATCCAATGATACTAGTAGTATCTGGCTGCATGCCACCTCAGCACAGTCAGAATTTGGGGACAAGACTCATGGTACCTTGCCAAATGATGTGAACAGTGGGATCTAAAATGTATAAAAGAAAGGACTGCCCAACTGACCATCCTGAATCTAAGAGGCCTCCTGGTATTTGGAAAACCACCTGACCAGGCTTGACTCCATTCAAGTTAAGATTGACAGTAAGTCAATAGCAGACACCTTTTGTTTCTTGTGGGGAAGGGCTGTGCATTCTGCAAATGCTCCATCAGTGTGCAGTGGTCATGGTGATGCAGCCATTTGGTCAGGCAATAGCTGCCGTCATTTCTCACATGATCTCTCTTAGGGAACCATTTCTGTGGAGGGTTATTAAGGCCCCAAAGTGTTGTTGATAAATGATTATGGCCCTGTAAATGGTGAGAAGGACTTCTGAACAATGGTAAACTCCTCTCCTGAGTTGGGTAACCATGAGATTTCTCTAGCTCCATCAACCTACCTTTACATCCATCCATCATTTCCAAGGAGCACCTTATCTGTTTGAAAGAAGGACCATTCAGCTTGAAGTATAAATCCTCAGAATTTATGCTTCAGAAGAAAAAAGGGACCCTTAACTGCCATGCAAAAGACTGGAGCAAAATTTGCATTTTTCTCAAAAAAAGAGGAGGGAAAAGAAAAATGTAGGAAGTCGGGTGCATTTGTCAGAGAAAGACTAGAAAAAAGTGTAAAAGAAGAAAGAAAAAAAAAAGACCCAGTCTTGTTGGTATGGATGAGAAAGAATTGGAAAAACAAAATAGCTAGGGAAAAAATTTAAGTCATTTGCTGAGCAGCATAGTATGTTAACCTCCTCTTCGGCCTCCTCTATGAAATATTCAGTAAAGTCTACATTTCTCATAACACTTTCTATGAGTAGATTCTTTGGGAGGAGCGGGCATTAGAAGTTTTGAATTGAGCAAGCCAAGTATGTTGCAAACACAGAGACAGGTTTTGAGGACCCAAAACTAGCAAGTAAGGGGGTATGTGGCATTTGAGTTATACTCTAACTCAGAAGGACAAATGAACCTTGTTTAAGCCAACTCATGCATTCTTGAAAAGGTATCTCCAATCTAAGCTTGTATAAACTAAGGAAATTTTCTACTGTCTCATACTCAAACTTCAGAAAGAATCCCATTCCTTCTCTGAGCAGAAACACCTGACTTTTGCACTTGAGTGATTCCTACTCTCAATCTCTGTCAAGCAATGCTCTGAAAGCCAACAGCTGAAGACACAGGACATTTAAAGCAGTTCTGTAGCAAGACAAAAAAAGGTAATCATTAGCAACTCAACTGAAAATAATAGGGAGTGGATAACCTGGAAAGTTTAAAACTAGATTCTCTTACTCTTTGAGGGTTAACCAGCCCTTGGGAATGTGGTAGTATCTATGCAAATAAAATAAATAATTTCTCTAACTGGGAACCCAAGCTACCCGAAACATATGTCCCCTTGGGCAAAACCCAACTGGAGCTGACACACACACACACACACACACACACACACACACACACACAGTATACATGCGGAACTTGTATAGAAGGATGATGTGTGAGTTGATAAGAAACTATCAGTGTAGATGTGTTCCTACCCTTGAGAAATTTATAAGACTTTCTTTCTCCAAAAAGTTTGGTAACTTTTTCTTCACCCAGTCTGTCTATCACCCACTGATGCCTCCTCAACTTACCCCAGTTCCCTCTTAAATTCCCCAGTCACACAAAGGTTGGCTCAGAGGAGGGCACAGCACGCCCAGGAGGGTTGATAGGAACAATCTGTAGAGGGAGGAAATACTGAAGGAAATTGGGTAGAATTTACCAAACAAGGGAGCCTTCCAGAATCCCTGGAATACCACTGATTATTCTGGCATGGGGGGACAAAGCCCTTAAATTAAGAGGATTGAGAAGTCAGTCCCTGTCGTGTCTGGAAAAAATCCTGAGATGAGCTAAGCCAAAGTTTGAATGCAAGCCCACTAGAGGGCAGAGACATCAAGTCCTCACATGTGGTTAGCAGCAGAGCTGGGATTTGAGCTAGCAGCTGAGCCCAGCCTCCTGACTCCCCTCTCCATTATTTCCCACCAGCCTTTATTGGCTTTGTCCTGTAGTCTTTCTGTAATTCCTCAGGTCATATCTTTCCAGCCCTCCACCATGGTGGTCCCCAGCATTCAGGGACTTCCTTTGTTCTTCTTTGCACCACTTGGATCCTCCAGGATCATCATTCAAAATGAGACACAGATAGTCTGTAGATTCATGGTCAAATCACAGAAAAAGGTCAGGGTCCCGTATAGAAAAGTATAATTTCTCAGAAACTGAAGAAATAATTTAAAAATTAAAAGCTTACTGTTTTAATTTGAAGTTATGCATGTGTGTATATATGTGTGTGTATAATGTATGTATACATGTACACATATGTGTATGTATGTGTATTATATATACACGTTTGTGTTATATATGTGTGTGTTTTATATACACGTGTGTGTGTGCACGCCCACTTTGCTCTAGTAGTTGTTTTACAGGTCACCTGCTTAACCTGTTGTCAGGGGAGGAAGCTTGATTCTTGCTCTGGGCATTGCAAAATGTATATACACTTGTATTTATTTTTAATTATGAAAAGAACAGAAAATAATTTCTTCCAATGCCTCACTGCTTATTTAATAACTATTAATATTTTTGCCATATTTGCTTCTGCTTCTTTTTAAAAAGAAAACACTGCAGATAGAGCAAAGTCTCATTCCTCCATCCATTTCCCTGTAGCCTCCCCCAAGAGAGCCACTGCCCAGAAGTTTGCACACCCCCTTCACTTACATAATTTTTTAGTTTTTTTCCCATAAGTATGTATAGTACAATTTTGTGTGGCTTTAAAATTTTTAATAAATGATATCATACTTCATATTACATTATGTGACTTGAAATTTTTCATGTAATGTTAACTTTTTGATATTTATACAGATTGACACACATAGATCTGGCTCACCTATTTAACTGCTTTATCCTATTTCATTGTTTGACTATGCCAGGTGGTCCATGTTTCTATGGATGAACATTTAGTTTGCCTCTTGATATTGCTACAATGAACATATCTCCCTGAACAGCTCCTTCTATTCTTCTATATAGCAAAAATACTCTTTGAAAATTATAAATAGTACCCTGACACTACTGAGTCAACCTTGACTGATGAGGTTAGACCCGTCTGTGGTCACAGCTCACGAGCTGGAGCTTTGGAATCTAAAACACTCTTTCCATCTTTCCTAGAACTTCTGTGCTCTGAACATCCATTCCACACACAACTCCTGAATGCCAGTGTGGTATGCTCCTAGGACCCCATGCCAGGTGCTGGTTCGTGACCCAGCACGGTATGAGCCATGGCTCCACCAGGCTGCTACAGAATCAGCTCCAATTAACATGGGGTCACAAGGCACTCTGGAGCTTCCCTGGATCCAGTTCTTTCTCTAGAGAGTAAATAAAAAACACCAGAAAGCATGAAGGATGAGCACAACCCCAGGAGGAAAATTCTCCCCCAAGACCAAATGTCCATATTCCTTGTGGTCTATTCCAGACCTCTTTTCTCTTCACACTCCATGCTATCTCCCTGCATGGCTTAATCAACTCCCCCTGGTTTCAATGGCATCTTCTTGCCAATGACTGCATAATTGGTCTCTCCAGCTTTGCTTTGCTCCTAAAATTCAACCACACATATTCAGTAGCCACTGGGCTCTACCCATTAGTTATTTCTGAGACCTTACAATGGAAGATTGGCACTCCACATCTAGTGTAGTGGCTTTCAAGTGTGTTTACCATGACTCAGGAGAAGAAATGCTCTACTCTGCAAACAAAAATGTGTACACACACACACAACTCTAAGACCAAGGATACATTAAGCAATACTTACCCTAACTGCTCATGACTAAGAAAAAAAAATCTTGTTGTGACCACCTGAATAGATTTGATGATGCTGTCATGAGTCACAACCCACAGTCTACAAATGCTGTTGTAGTGTGACTTTCCCTGCTCCACAAGTTGGAAGGTTCAAAATACACTTTGCTAATTCTATTGCAGCTTGGGTTCTAGAAGAGTTTAGTCCAAGATGGACAAGATTTTAGAACGTTGTCCACTTTTCTAGCAAGCCCACTTCTGTGGAAGTGTTGGGTTTTCTGCAGGTGGCATTTGCAGAGGCTCCGGTGTTCAGATATGAGGTTGGTGGGTGCAGTGAGTCTGAGCGTAGGGACAGGAACATCCACTCTGCTGACATGTCTGTTGCAGATTAGCAGTGGTTCTAGATCTGGCAGCAGTAGCTGCTTCCTGATTATGGTGGTTTCCTGTTTGAAACAGTGGTGTTGTGGCTCTAGAGGGGCAGCTTCCTGATTGCAAGATTGTTGAAAAGACAGCAGCCAACCAAGCAGCCCTGTTCTGTGGGACAGCATTAGAGGTTGCTCCTGAAAGCCCAACCTAGATTCTGTGTCTTCAGCCCTCTTGGCAAGTCTGTGATAAATGCCTTCCTGCTAAACAAGCTGGCATGACGTCTGTTCTCTGTAAATGATCCCTGATGGATACAATCTCAACATGTAAAACTGACTTCAAAGTACTCACCCCAAACTTGTCACTATTCCTATGTCCTAAATCTCAAGGATGATCTGAGTCTTTCACAACCCTTCTTTCCTATTATTTATCCAATCAATATCTGTCTAGTTCATCAAGTTCTCTTGTCCTCACCAGCACCATCTCACCTGTGTCACCCTTGTCACCTCCTAACTCACATCCTGGCTCCTGTCTTACCTCTTACAAATCCCATTTCTAGATAGCACCATCATTCTGGGGACTGAGTAGTAATGACCACCTATCAAGCTCTTCCATGTCCTGCACTTTTCACAACACACTCACTGAATCCTCAAAACAGCCCTGTGAGGCAGGTATTGTTATCCCCATATTGTGCACAGTGACATTGAGACTCTGAGACATTGAGTAGCACGGCCAACATCACACAGCCACTGGGTCATAGAGCTGGAATTCAAGTCCTGATGTGTGAACATCTCCCACTCCAACCTTCCATTTTCCAACCACTGTGGACCCAGCAGCCTTCCTAAAATCTAAGCTCTCTAAACCAGCTCCCTCCACATCAAGATCTTTCTTTCCTCTCTCACTTCATGCCACCTCCCACCTTGTGCTTGATACTCAAATCACATTGAACTTCTCCCAGTTCCTCAAACCTTTCATGTTCAGTCTTGCCACCAGGTGTTTGGAAGTGTTCTTCCTTCTGCCTGGAATATTCACTTCACTCTCTCTCTGGCTAACTCTCATCATTGTTCTGATCTCCTTAGAGAAGGCTTCTTGACTCTTCTGGCCTCACCTAATTCCCTGCTGTCTTCTTCCCTATTTGTCCTGTCCTTGTGGGCATGATGCTATTTACCCTGGCTCTCTTTATGTACTTCCTCTCTGGCATCTAAACTCCTAGAAGGCAGGAATCCTGTCAATCTTATTCAGCACTGGGTCCTCACAGCCCAGCCCAACCCCTGGGACATAATAGCCATTCAATAACTATTTCTTAAATGAATAATCAAAGAAAATCTCTAAAAACACAGACCATATTCTAGGGAAAAGATACCAAACAAGCCATCCAAAAGAGAAAAAAAGACTAAAAATTCTCTAAAAAGTATAGAAATGTGAATTGAAAGCCACCTTTTCTCCTAGAATGTTTCTCAGCACTCAAGAGAGTAAGAAAGCTATTAAAGAAAGGGGAAATGTCCAGACGCCAGAACCCGTCTGTGCCATCTGAGAATTTGGAAGGCAAAAACAAAAACAAAACAAAACAAAACAACAAAAAACAAAAAAAAACAAACAAAAACCCTTCACTTGGATTATTGAACCCTCTCTATGAGCTAGGTGTACCATATTCGCTATATAATCCATTTCCCTTCCTGTCCCTATGAGATAGCTATATGCTATTGTAATCATTGTATAGGTGGGTATACCCACACTAGAATTTAAATCAAATTTTGCTGCACCTTAGAATTAACTGAAAGACTTAAAAGAATTTTTTTAATGCTTATTTGTTTTTGAGAGAAAGAGAGAGCACGAGCAGTGTAGGGGAAGAGTGGGGGGACAGAGGATCCAAAGCAGGCTCTGAACTGACAGCAGAGAGTCCAATGCAGGGCTCGAACCCACAAACCATGAGATCATGACCAGAACCAAAATCCAAGACTTAACTGACAAAGCCACTCAGGCACCCTTCAACTAAAAGACTTTTTAATGCCTGATCCCCAGCCCACAGCCCAGACCAATAAAATTAGAATCTCTGGGGTTACTACCCAGGCATCAGGATTAATTTAAACTCCCAAACTTTAAGTTAAGTTTGAGAGTTAGTGGTTTAAATCCTCACTATCTGTGTTGTGCCCTGAACCCATGCCAGAGAGCTTGCTAAAAATACAGAATTTCACATCCACCCAGAACTACTAAATTTTGATAAAATCTATGAGATTGTCATTCAGGAACACTGAACAGTTTGAGGACTGCTGATTCAGATGACTTTCCCTAGTAAGCATAGAAGAGTTCTCTGAATCCCTTATGCTTCCCCGTTTCCCCCCAGATGACTTTGGGAAATGGATTCTCCCTCCCCTTCTGCCATTTATGCAAATATGAGGGTCTAGACACTACCAAAAGCAACATTAAGTCACAATGATGGTATTCAGTTGTAATTATCACTGAGTTTTAAAAAATTGCTTTTGGTCCATATCTTTACCTTGGGCAGTTTGGGCAAGAGCTGGGACAAGATTGTAACTAATATGTTGAAAGCTTGGGATGTAGTCCAATGTAGGGGATGTACTTGCCCTATGATGGAGGAAAGAGAGAACCAAGTCTGGGGGTGGCACATAGGAATGGACGGTTTGGAAACCTGAGTTTGAATCCTAACTCAGACAGTGATTAACATGAGAATCTTTATGAGTCACAGACACTCTCTAAGGTTCCTCAACTGTAAAATAAGAAGCATAATCCTTTCCAAAGCTGTGGGAAGAACATACAAAAGCTTGGAAAGTGTAAAAATGTGAGGTCTTTTATTACATTCAGTATCTGCAAAGGAGTTTCACTGTGGGAGAGGAGCAGGAAAAATCTCAAGAGCAAATATGAGGGCAATGATATTTCCTCAAACTCACTGAAGTAATCTCCATCTGCCTCTGGAAAAACCAGCCATTGGACCAACAAAGGTGTTCATGAGGCAAACACCCAATGAATGCTTTCATACTATCAGGAAAACTAGCCCGGATAAGCCTATTGAATATTTGAGAAATGGAGTACTGGGGTCACCTCCCTGTGTCTCCCTCATGGCAACACTATTCACATACTGGAGTGTTGGTGTTTGTGTGTCTTTTTTTTCCACTTAGGATTGAGCATCTAGGAGCAAGAATTCACCCCAAGCCCCAGCATTTAGATCAGTGTCTAGCACAAAGTCAGCACTCAAGAAATGTGTAGATTCATTTTCAGTGAGATAGGGAATTACCAGCTGAGGGTATCAGCTCAACTAATCAAAAACATGCTGCATTGCAGTCTGATCCAGCTTCGCGAACAGAAAGCTCCAAGTGAAAACCAGCTGACATATCTCATCATTTTGTTCCCACTGCTGGGGGCCAAGGAAACATAACAGCCGTGACCTTTCTGACTTTGCCTTCTGCTATCACAACTAGTTCCATTTTAACAGCTGGCCTGGTGCTCTCAGCACCAGGGGCTGAAGTAGTTAAGGGAAGAAAGGCCACCACCCATCATGGGATTGACACATCAAGATGAGGAAAAGTCAAGAAAATGCTTAAGGAAGCTTCATTCCTACTGCCAAAGTGACTTTCATGCACTCAAATATACAGCCCTCAACGGAATCTGACATTTTCATGCTTCTTTTTCATTAATTAGGGTGTGTTTACTTAAATAGCTTTATATCACATAAGTGTATATCATCACTGACACTGACTGAGTGCCTGCTTGCCAGGTTCCAGGCATCATTATTGAAGCCCTTGATACTGTTGTCTATTTCATTCTTATGCTGTTTTATGAGATAAAGGTTGCCATTCCCATGTTACAGATGAAGAAACGGAGGCTCAGAGAAATGCATACATATGTCTAAGTAGCTCAGAAGCCAGGGTGTAAATGCTCACAGTCTGACTCCAGAATCACATCCCTAATGACATTGCACTACTCCCTCTGAAGCCACCTGATTTTGCATATGCTGATCCCTTTATCTACATGGTTCTTGCCCTCCTTTCTCTGCTTGGTTCACCTGACCTCATTCATAAAATCTCAACTCAGACCTTATTTATCAAGAACCATTCCCAGGCTAAGTTAGGCATCCAATTTCTTCCTTGACATCCTCACTTCTATCTGAATACTTACCATCCTGTACTACAATTATTTGGTTGCAAGAACAACATTTAAATATAGTTCTCTTTCTGCCAGTATCTACAAAATAAAGTACTTCTTGCTTCCAAATTGTTTTGGTTTGATCCTGCACCATTCACATCCTACTCTGGATTCTGGAAGGGACCTTGCTTTTTTGAGGCCACTGACCCTACAACCCTGAGTCTTCATGCTGGCTGCTCCAGAAATGCTGGCTGCTTCTCTTCTTGGTCTCTGGCCCCTCTAAGTGGGAAATCATGAACTTGATGACACCAATCACTGTATGCCTACTTCCACATAGCTAAGAAACATCTCACTCCCCACAACCAGAATTACCTAGGCCTTTTCATGACTTAGAGTCTTGGCCCAACTCTTCCTGGTCCCGGAGAGAGAAAGAAGTGTGACCACCCCCAACCCAAAGTGCCAACTCATTTCCTGCCCAGAATTAACCACTTCCCAAAACGAGTGACTGTATGAACATCAATTCCCTTCAGGGGAAACCCCCCCCTCCCACTAGGCTGTCACCTTACCTTATGACCCCAACCTGACAATCACCCAACAGCCTGACATTGGTACCCTCCCCAAAGTTTATGTGACTCATCCTTACCTACTATCACCTTGTTGTTCTGGGACAGTTCTTGACACATGGTAGGCATTTGATATACATATTTGTTGAATAGATGAATGATTGAATGAATACCATATTAGATGTCTGCATAGTACTTTAGAGCTTATAAAACTATTCTTTCAACTGACATGAGAGAATTAAGCCATGCACTCAGCTGGTAAGGGGCAGAGCTGGGATCCCCTGGCATTATAATTTCTTGTCCAGACTATACTATATTTTGAGGTCAGCAAACTATAGCCTCTGGGGTGTCTGCATGTTTTTGTGAATAAACTTTTATTGGAACACAGCTGTCTCCTTTCATTTATTTACAGTCTATGGCTGCTTTTGTGTTATGATGACTATAAGTTAAGTAATTGTGCCAGAATGAAGGACAGCCCCTATAACTTGCAAAGCCTAAAATTCTTACTATTTGGCCCTTTATAGAAAATATTTGTGGGGAACCTGGGTAGCTCAGTCAGTTAAGCGTCGGACTTCAGCTCAGGTCATGATCTCATGGTTTGTGAATTTGAGCCCCAATGTCGTGCTCTGTGCTGACAGCGCAGAGCCTGGAGCCTGCGGATTCTGTATCTCTCTCTTACCCCTCCCCTGTCCACACTCTGTCTCTCTTTCTTTCTCTCTCTCAAAAAATAAACATTTAAAAATTTGTAAAGAAAAGGAAAATATTTGTGGACTCTACCATGTATTATTGATGGCTCCATATGTGTTCAGATATGCACACTTGTACACCATACATCAAAAATTTGCCCACAAAGAGTACCATTTGGCCACTGTCTTTACCTGAACTTCTCAATGTTGTCTATGAGAGGGGAATGTGAAGTGTTTTGGAATCATATAGAGACCATGTCTGTAAGTGCTGAGTAAGAGGTTCTATGGACAAATGCAAGGGCTTTGACCATGTAGTATCAATCCTAACAATGTGAAGGAGTGACAAACTAAAAGAAGGTCTTAGATTCAAGTCCACCCAAAGCAGTGACAAGGGATCACTTCCAATAAGAGAGGACAGAAGAACCATGAAAAACAGAATAATTTTAAAATCACAACTTGGACGCCTTAGCTTGAGGAAATTCCTACACACCATTGTAATGACCCAATTCAGTCTAGTTGTAGATAATACAGTAGCTGACTATGAAACAGGGTTCTTGTTGTAGTAATAATAGTAGTAACAGTAGCAGTAGCGATAGTATATAATCTTGATGAAAGTTGTCAGGAGCTTTCTAATCTCAGAAGCTTAAATTAAATTTTGAGCACAAAAAAGGTTTTTCTTTGTTTTTTTTTTAAAAACACATTAATAGACCTCTTAGTTACACACAAAAAAAGTGAAGATCATATTTTACATAAAAGGGGTTTGAGATGTGAGGAGCTGAGCTTCTTTATAATCGTGAAGACATTTTTAATGGAAATGTCCCCTTCTAAAATAGGGATTCAAAATGTAATGCTCCAGGACAATTTTTGGTTCTTAGATTTGTATAGTTTTCTTCCATCAGCTACCCAGGGGAGTTTGGAAGCAGAGGCAAGATGGTAACTGAAATGTCTTCCATTTACATTAGTAAAGGGAACTTAAGTAACTATCTTTGAATTATGGAACCTCATATATGGCTATTTTCTAGACTAAATTATCTAGACTTCCAGAAATATACTGTCAGGCACCGGATCCTATGCAAACATGGGGCCAAACCCAACACCATGGATGGTAGAACATTGTAAGTGCCCAAAAGACAAGGTACCATTCTTGTTCTTTGAATCAGATGGTAGGTACTTATGAAATATTTATTGATTTGAATAGAAACTAAAATCACCTTTTAAAGAATTTCCTATATTGAAGTTTTCCGTTTTAGTTCAATATCTTTCCATCTGGAGATGTTCTATATTCATTAAATGAGCTATCTGTGCATATATTTTTTTAAATAATTAACCCAAGGCTCCTTTTACATCTTTTAGGTTTTTTTAATCTTTATTTATTTTAGAGAGAGAGAGAGAGAGAGAGAGAGAGAGAGAGAGAGAGAGGCAGAGCACGATCAGGAGAGGGCAGAGAGAAAGGGAGACACAGAATTTGAAGCAGGCTCCAGGCTCTGAGCTGTCCACACAGAGCCTGATGCAGGACTCAAACTCATGAACTGCAAGATCATGACCTGAGCCAAAGTTGGACATTCAACCCACTGAGCCACCCAGGCGCCCCTTAAAGCTCTTTTCAAATAAAGGACTAGCGAACAGAGCTTTCTGTTTGAGAAGACATGTGGTATCGGGAAAAATTGTGGAAGACTGAACTTTAAACAGAGTACTGACTAGCTCATGAATTCAGATTATTTTAAGCTTTCATTGTCTCTGAGATTTTTTACCATGCTGAAATTGTAGAAAATTGATAGTAATGCAAATAATTCTTGTCCATAAAGATGCAAATTGTGTCCCATGCATTGTAATTGATTATAATTCTGTGGAAACTGACCAGTTTTGCACGTTTTTCATTTATTTGTAACTCCCTCCCTGACCCAGAAGCATCTATTAGCATCTCCAGAGAAACTTCTTTGATAAACATTGGTCTATAACTTTTCTGCAACTAACTCAACAATGCCAGATATAGATAGATGATGATGATGATGATGATGATGATGATAGATAGATGATATAATACACACACAGTAGTGAGTGCAGTACAGATTTACAGTATTCTAGTGATTCAGCTACTTTTAAATATTTTTGTTGGAGAAATATGATTATTTTGGTATTTCAATCCAAATATTGAAATACAGAATGAAGGTAAATATTGCATTAAAAAGGAAGTATTACTAGGCTCATTTTATTGACACAGAGAAATCGAGACTCAGAGATGAAAATCACCCAGTAATAAATAAATGGAAAGACCAGGACTCCAACCCAGATATTCAGGAACAAATTAGTTTTTATTCTATTTCCTGAAAGTTTTCTTCATCTTTCTCTGAATACTTAAAGAAAGTAAAATTTCTGCATATTAGAGACACATCCATAATATCACAACTTCAAAAAAGATTAGGCCGGTGCTATTTCAGAAATATAGTAGGAAAAGATCCCAATATTAATATTTTACTGTGCTATTGCAGACAGTAAATTTGATTAGCACAAAGTAAATGTGAGGAAAGTACAAGACCCAGATTTGCTTTTATAGAGCTTAAAAACTAATTTGGAAAATAAGCTATATGTCCCCAAAACATCCTGATTAAAGTATAAAATGATATACTGAAAAGCCCAACAAATGCAATGAAATCAGCTAATAATAATAATTAACACATAATAAAGTCTTACTATGAGCCGGGCATTAGTGTTAGTGCTTTTACGTTCAAATAACTCTTTTAATCTTCATAGGTATCCTATGTGGGTGGCCCTCATTGTATTTCTCATTTAAAGATTTGGAAACAAAGTCCTGAGAGGTTCATTTACTCTAGGGTCTCTCTGGAAATGTCCAACTAATGGATGGAACACCTATGATAGCTGTGAGGTTTGGCTTTGCAGAACCTCACTCTTGGCCCTTCAGGGAAGAAAGGGGATCCAGAGGACAAGTTAGATGTGCATACATGGTGGTGCTGAGAGAAAAGCTAATGCTTTCAAGAAGGGAATGGTGTTGGACAGCTTCCTGTTGGAGGAGGAAGCCTGGCTAAAGCACAGCAGGAAGACTGTGGCCAGGGCAATGATAATAGAAAGAAGGCCAGGATAAGCAGAATGGCCCATGAAGACTATACCTTGAAAATATCTTGCTTTAACAGAATTTCTTTCATTCTTTGTGACAAATTTGTTTTATTTAAAAATAATGCAACAAGTGGTATGGTGACAAATGGTAGCTACACTTGTGATGAGCATAGAATAATGTATAGAGATGGTGAATCACTATGCTGTGCACCTGAAACTAATGTAAGATTGTGTGTCAACTATATTCAAATTTTAAAAATTAATAGAAATGCAAATGATAAAAACAATGCAATAAAAAAGTAGAAGTATTGCTTGCTACCACTATTGACATTTCAAGGTAGAGAAAGATAAAAAGTAGCAAGCCTTTTTTTCTTCTGCATCCAGGCTCTGAAACAAATTGAAAATTAAAGCAAAGATTAAGGTAGATAGGAAATTAAAATATCAACTTCGTTATTCTGAAGGGCCAGGTTGGGGGATGTAGCTTAGCTTGAGAGCCAAATGGGCCAACCCTGCTAGCTAGGCTAGCTGAATCCCTGATCTAGACATACTGGCCTGTCATAGCCAGTATGAATCCTGGACAAGAGCAGGGGTCTCCCAAGAGGAAGATGAAGAGAGCAGTCAAGAGGAATATACCCACAGTAGTCTTCCCAGACCTACCAAGCAGATAAGCTACTCCACCAATCCTCGTGGCAGGATAAGCAAAGAGAGACATGAAGTTGTACTAACTGAGCTTCCTTTATGAGAAACATCTGGAAAAGAGATGAAGCGTTCCTCACTGATACCCATAATTCTTTTAAAAATTTCATACTAAAACACAAAAGAATTATATTTACAAATGCCTACAATTAAAATCACACTCAGTGGTGAAATAGTAAAATTTGTCCACTGGTTGGTAACAAGGCAAGGAGGCCCATTATTACCACTTCTATGCAATACTGAACTGGAGTCCTAGCCAGAACAATAAGTGAAGAAAATGTATAAATACGTATATACATACACACACACACACACACACACACACACACACACACACACACTGTAAAACCTTGGTTTAAGAGCATAATTCATTCTGGAAACATGCTTGTAATCAAAAGCACTCATATATCAAAGTGAATTTTGAGAACCACTGGCTCATTTGTGATCATGTGACATACAGTGTCACATACTACTCATATTGCAAAACATCGCTCACTTATCAAGTTAAAATTTATTAGAAATGTTTGCTTATCTTGTGTAACACTCACAGAACAAGTTACTCACAATCCAAGGTTTTACTGTATATATATATATATATATATATATATATATATGTGTGTGTGTGTGTGTGTGTATACACATATATATTTTAAATGTCTTTAAATGTTATTATTAAAATTTTTTCTATAGTATATCAAAGACACAACCATAAAAGGATGATAAATTGTCATTAATCTAAATTAAGAACTTCTGTTAATGAATAGACACCATAGTGGATAAAAAAACCACAAATATTTGGGAAGATTTCATAACATACATGTTATATATTATATTATATATATTATATATAGTATATGTAATATATATTATATTATATATATAATTTATATATGACAAAGGATTCACATCCAAAACATATAAAAACTTCCATAAGTCAACTAAAAAAAACAAACCAATCTAATTTTCAAATGAGCAAAACAGGACTTCAAAAAAGAGAATATCTGTATGGCCAATAAGGATATGAAAGGTGTTTGATATCATTAGTAGTCAGAGAAATGGAAATTAAAACCACCATAAGATAACACTACACATGCTCCAGAATTGCTAAAATTAGGATGACAGACAATATCAAGTGTCGATTATGGTGTGAAGCAACTGGAAATCTGATCAATTGAAGGGGGAAGTGAAAATGGTAAAACCACTTTGGAAAATTATTTGGCAATATCTACTAAGGCTAAACATATGTTTGCCCTATGATCTAACCATTCTACTGCCATGCAGTCAGTCCTAAGAGAATTAAGGTCATATGTCCAGAAAAAGACAGGTACATGAATGCAACAGCTTTATTTTGTAATGTCCCAAAGCAAAGATAACCTCAAATGTCCCAACAGAATAATGGATAAATAAAGAATGGTATAATTACACAATGTAATCCTAGGCAACAAGGAAAGAAAAGCTACTGCCACGCAAATAATATGAATGAAACTCAAAGACATCGTGTTAAGTGAAAGAGCCAGACACGAAAGAGAACATCTCATTTTATTCCATTTGACGAATGGAATACATAAATGTATGATTACATTTATTTAATGTCCAGAACTGGTGAATTAATCTGTGTTGATAGAAGGCAATAGAGTTTACGGGGAGGAGGGGTGACTATTGATTGATTGGGTATGAAGGAGATTTCTGGGAAGATGAAAATATTCTAAATCTATTCTGAGTGATGGTTACACGGGTCATATACATCCATGAAAACTCATCAAAGTGTTCCTTAAGATTTGGTCATTTTTACCACAAATTAAAATTTTAATTAAATTCAGAAATTTTTTAAAATTTACATACAAGTTAGTTAGCATATAGTATAATAATGATTTCAGGAGCAGAATCCATTGATTCATCCCCTATGTATAATACCCACTGCTCATCACAACAAGTGTCCTCCTTAATGTCCCTTGCCCATTTAGCCCATCCCTCCACCCACAACCCTTCCAGCAACCCTCAGCTTGTTCTCTATATTTAAGAGCCTCTTGTGTTTTGTCCCCCTCCCTGTTTTTATATTATTTTTGCTTCCCTTCCCTTATGTTCATCTGTTTTGTATCTTAAATTCCACAAATGAGTGAAGTCATAAGATATTTGTCTTTCTCTGACTAATTTCACGTAGCATAATACACTCTAGTTCCATCCACGTTGTTGCAAATGGCAAGATTTCATTCTTTTTGATTGCCGAGTAATACTCAATTGTATACACCTATATGACATCTTCTTTATCTATTCATCAGTCAATGGACATTTGGGCTCTTTCCATACTTTGGCTATTGTTGATACTGCTGCTATAAACATTGGGGTGCATATTGAAACAACCCAACGGTATCCTTTGGATAAATACCAATTGTATTTAGCAATTGTAGTAGTACAATTGCTAGGTCATAGGGTAGTTCTATTTTTAGTTTTTTGAGGAACCCCCACACTGTTTTCCAGAGTGGCTACACCAGCTTGCATTCCCACTAGCAGTGCAAAAGAGTTCTTCTTTCTCTACATCCTCGCCAACATCTGTCATTGCCTGAGTTGTTAATTTTAGTCATTCTGACAGGGTAAGGTGATATCTAATTGTGGTTTTCATTTGTATTTCCCTGATGATGAGTGAGGTTGAGCATTTTTTCATGTGTCTGTTAACCATCTGGGTGTCTTCTTTGGAAAAGTGTCTATTCAGGTCTTGTCCACTTCTTCACTGGATTATTTGTTTTTTGGGTGTTAACTTTGATAAGTTCTTTACAGATTTTGGATACTAACCCTTTATCTGATATGTTTTTTGCAAATATCTTCTCCCGTTCTGTCAGTTGTGTTTTAGTTTTGCTGATTGTTTCCTTCGCTGTGCAGAAGCTTTTTATTTTGATGAGGTCCCAACAGTTCATTTTTGCTTTTGTTTCCCTTGCCTCTGGAGACGTATTAAATAAGAAGTTGCTGCAGCCAAGATAAAAGAGGTTTTTGCCTGCTTTCTCCTCGAGGATTTTGATGGCTTCCTGTCTTACATTTAGGTCTTTCATCCATTTTGAGTTTATTTTTGTGTATGGTGTAAGAAAGTGGTCCAGGTTCATTCTTCTGCATGTCGCTGTCCAGATTTCCCAACACCATTTGCTGAAAAGACTGTCTTTATTCCATCGGATATTCTTTCCTGCTTTGTCAAAGATTAGTTGGCCATATGTTTGTGGGTCCATTTCTGGGTTCTCTATTCTATTCCATTGATCTAAGTGTCTGTTTTTGTGCCAGTACCATACTGTCTTGATGATTACAGTTTCGTAATACATCTTAAAGTCCAGGATTGTGATGCCTCCTGCTTTGGTTTTCTTTTTCAGGATTACTTTGGCTATTCAGGCTCTTTTCTGGTTCCATACAAATTTTAGGATTGTTTGTTCTAGTTCTGTGAAGAATGCTGGTGTTATTTTGATAGGGATTGCATTGAATATGTAGATTGCTTTGGGTAGTATCGACATTTTAACAATATTTGTTCTTCCTATCCAGGAGCACGGAATCTACATATTCAATGTCGATTGGAAGAAATATTTTTAAAAAGAAGGGAAAAAACGCCACCTATTATCATTTCAATCCCATCCCTAAAGATGACATCTAGCAATTATTCAATGTGTATCCTTTTTCCTATGTTTATACATTCTTACCTTTCTTTCTCTCTACTCATCTATTTACCTGCCATATTCTGCCAAATTTCTGTCAATTGTAAAATGTGCCATCAATTTCTGTACCACCAAGAAAGAACGACCACTATCAATTAAACTGTAACACACCACACGTTGTAAGAAACATCCTAATTTCAGAGACATGAAAATATGAAACATGTAAGTCTTAGAATTGGTAATATACATACACACACACATATATAGCACATATACATTTTCTTTTACAAAAACGCAGTCCTGCTATACATACTGGTCTATGATTTGCTTTTTTGCTTATGCATATAGCAAAGATATCCTTTCATGTCAGTGCCTGCAGATCTGTCTTTGCTGTCATTGTTCTTTATTCTTTTAAATTACTGTCTAGTATTTCTTTGTGCAAAGGTAATTTTCAAACCATTTCTCCATTGATGAACAGATTGTTGAAGCTCTTGCTATTTCAATAAACCTGCCATCAACATCCCTGAAAAATACATCATTATGTACCTAAAATACAGTGAGAATTTTTTTATGCATTAGGTTACTAAAAGTGGAATTTAATGTCAATGGATATGGGCATTTAAGATTTTAAGATATCATAAGTTATCATTCACAAATTTTAAACAAATTCACTCTCTAATAGTGTAATGTGGTACCTGCCTCCCTCACTTCAACAGCCATGAGTACTACCAATATTTATTACCTTTGCTAATCTAAGGGGGATTACATGACCTTCTATTGACATTTTATTTGGCATTTAAAAATAACTTACAGGTGCTGGGTGGCTCAGTTGGTTAAGTGTCTGACTTCAGCTCAAATTATGATCTAACGATTCATGGGTTTGAGCCCCACATCAGGTTCTGCTCTGACAGCTCGGAGCCTGGAGCCTGCTTCAGATTCTGTGTGTCTCTCTCTGCCCCTACCCTACTCACGTTCTGTTTCTCTCTCTCTCTCTCTCTCTCTCTCTCTCTCTCTCTCTCTCTCTCAAAAAAAAATTAATAAAACATTAAAAAAATAACTTAGGTACCTGTCTATGCTAATATGAACTAGACTTTAGAAATATGCCATATTAATTAAACATATTTGAACATAAGCTACTGACTGTGCTGTACAGAAGACTTCTGTTTTGAAAAGTGGTTATGATTGGATAAGGTTTTCTATGGGAATTCGTTGCCCTCAGAGTACTTGCCCTGTCCTTACCCTTTGCTGAGGGACATAGTTCTAGGTACCTTCTTAAGTACAGGAAGCTACATTCAGTACCCAAGTCATTGCCATTGGCTTTAGGGAATTTGAGTAGAGACACGTTACCCCTTATTGAGCCTATACAAAGGCTGGTTACCTATAGTGCAAATTTGGCTCTGCAGAGACAACAGGGAGTAGATGGGTACACATCTCTATACTGCTTTGTACATCTCCTAATCTCGCTCAGTCCCTCCCCCAACAAACCCTTCCATGACAACCCTCTAAAAATCCTACTCTGGGGTCAGCAAATATTCATAAATCATCAACTTTTCTTGGTAAGTTCTCTTTGCCTTAGCTGAAATCTGGCTGTTCTCTGAGACACTATTTCTCCTATAGTCTCTTGAATGGAAGGTGCTTTGTTCTCTCATACCCCACACCATCAGAGTCTTAAGATGGGGAAGGTGTCCTCCTTGTTCCCCATTTCTTCTTCCAAACCCTCCTCCCCCTTACTCATAAAACAGTCTCTGGTGAACACACATCCGTGTTGATATTATCTCCTGACCTCCTGACCACTCCCTTAACCCTTAAAGAACTGAGCCCCTGACCGTTTCCTCTTCATTGCAATTTCTGTATCATTCTCACTGGTATCAACATCCACACATAACCCTGTCCAGCACTTTGGTCTCCTGCTCCTTCACGTTTTCCTTCCCCCTATCTAGGCTACCCACTGCCATGGTCACATTCTCAATTTTTCCACCAATAGAAACGATATTATATGTAAAATATCAATGTGGAGCACCTGGGTGGCTCAGTTGGTTGAGCGTCTGACTCTTCATTTCGGCTCAGGCCATGATCTTATGGTTTGTGAGATCAAGCCCTACCATGTCAGACTCTATGCTGACAGCATGGAGCCCACTTAGGATTATCTCTCTCTCTCTCTCTCTTTCCCCTCATCCACTCGTGCTCTCTCTCCCTCTCAAAATAAATGAATAAACATTTTTTAAAATAAAAAATAGGGGCACCTGGTGGCTCTGTCAGTTAAGCATCTGACTTTGGCTCAGGTCATGATCTGGTGGTTCGTGAGTTCAAGTCCCACATCAGGCTCTGTAATGGCAGTTCAGAGCCTGGAGCCTGCTTCAGATTCTGTGTCTCCCTCTCTCTCTGCCCCTCCCCCACTCACACTGTTTTTCTCTCTCTCTCTCAAAAATAAAAATAAACATCAAAAAATTTTAAAAATAATACAAAGTAAATAAAAATTAAATAAAATATAAATGTATACACTTCAAACTCTGACCACCCCATTCCATTGTTCCAAATCATATGCTCTAGAACAGCCCCCCCACCCTACCACAATTCTTTGAGTTTATCCTCCAATCCCTACCATTTTCTCAGCACCCCTTAGTCTCTCCTGACTTTCTCTTCTTGCCCATCCTAGATTGCATGAGCATTTGTTTTAATTACTTCCTGGCAAATCTCCTCAAATTCCTTGCCCATGGCCCATCCATCATTCTGGCCTTCACATACCAAATATCCACTTCCTCTGAGGTATCACCCAGCAGCTATATGTTGCTGGAGAAAACAATCACACAACTGGACTGACAGGGTTCACATTAATGTAATGATCCCAGGTATCAATTGGGTTTCACAACTGCCCAGAGGGCTGACCATCTTTCTCTCACAGGCTGACTTTCCCACTCACTGAGGTGAATAATTTCTCCTTCTCATGTCTCCCACACCTCTTCCTCCAACCAGTTTCAGCTTATGACCTTGCCTCATATTTAGTTGAGAAAAATACAAATTACCAGAAGCAAACTCCCTCAACTTCTCACCACCCATGCTCAAGCCTAAAGTATTTGTACTCATTCTCTCCTTCTTTTAGGCTATTATGATGAAGGAAGTGTCATCAAGCCTACTAAAAGCCTCTTGGGCTCTGAATTCCATCCTATGACTTCTCTCTCAGCTTCCATAACACCACAATCACCTGGGTTTTTTCTTCCACCTCACTGGGACATTTTATTCAGTCCCTGGCTGCTCCTCCTCAACCCCCTGAGCTTAGAATTCTTTGGAGGATCTTTCTTATTTCCTTCTATAGTCTTTCCCTCCATTATCTCTTCTGTGACCATGGCTACAAGTGCCAGCTGTATGCTGTGACTACTAAATTTATATCTCCACTTCAGTTAACTAACTCCTCTGAGATCCACTCTTACAAATTCAACTATTTGACATATTCTCCCTGATATTTCAAATATAAAACGTTTCAAACTCCACATCTTCTATTCTCCATACCACTTCCCACTCTCTGGACTTCCTCAGATCTATCCCATCAACTCAATTGCTCAAATAGAAAAATTACCCTTTCGCTAACATCCAACATCCAAGCAACCAATAAGTGTCTTGTGCTACTCCCTAATGAGTGCTCTCATTTTTCCTCTTTCTTCATCTCTACTATCAGCACTGTAATCCAAGCATCATTCTCACCTGGATTACTAGAATAGCCTTCTGCCTCCCCTCACCTCTCCCTTGCTGCCTCCTCACCACCCCAATGCATCTTCCACCCATGAAAAATGATCTTTTTAAGATAAAAATTGGATTGTGTTGGTTTATTGGGCTCTCTCTCTGTCACACACACACACACACACACACACACACACACACACTTTAGGACCCATGCTATCTCATTAAATTTGGAAACTCCAGAACCTAGCTCAATACTGGCACTTAACAGAGGGACCATAAATTAGATGAATCAGGGAAGTGGAGCTATCAAGGAAGTCTATAATCATCTGAAATCCAGGCACAGTGAGCTGAGACATTTATAACAGAATCAGAAACCAAAGCGCAAATGTAAAGGAAGAACAGTCCAGAAGTAGCAGACAATATGAAATAGATAAATCATCAGAATTGGAAAGTGTTTGGCATAGTGCCTAACATTTAACAGACATTATTATTATTAAAGAGAAATTTGTACATGGCAGCTGAAACAGTGGCAGTAGTCAAGTGCCATTCTGGGAAGGTCCTGAACTTTCCAGTACTTTCATGATGAGCCAGTCTTTTGGGAGTCAGCTGTGTTACTGAGATTCTTCTTCCTTATTCCTATGCATATCGTTGCATCAGGCTGAGGGATCTCCTGAGTTTCCTGAATTTGAGTTGTCTATCCAAGTATTACTCTAAGATTGAGCATCTCCTGAGTTGACCTGGGAAAATTTCCAGTTATAACTGAAAAAATAACACACCAATAAAATCTATATGGTCCTTCCTGGAGTTACTGTTCTGTCTTTTTCACAACTCTGTCCCTGGTGTCAATGCACATTAGGAGCCTGGAAAGTATATATTGAAATGGATTCAACTGACTAGAATGTTCCAAGAAATTTGTTAATTCTGGATTTTCATATGATTTCCCCCTTTCTCTTAAAATAAAAGATGGAAATGAATTCTGGCAGTTTATTTTGTAGCTAATGAAGCTTTAACTGCAATGTGTCCAAATGTGAAGTCACTATTAGAATGTTACTTGGACAGACAACCCAAACTCCAGGGAGCTCTTAATAGGACACATGTCAGGAGTGCCCCCTACATGTGACTGCATGCAGTACCATGATACGAGGGCTTTTCTAGCAGGAACCAATAATACCCACCACATACTAGAAAAGCTGACCTGTCCGAAGTACCTCTCATTGCTACATTCTGAAAGGGGCCTTAAACAATCACCTACTGTTGTTGTCTTATAAAGTTGAAGTTCCCAATACTAAACCAAGATATGCCAACCAAATCAAAGCAAATGTGATGGTTTAGGTTTTTCAATTCTCTCACCTCCAAATTTCTATCTTATAACCTGTGGACTTTCAATCATGTAGCTGAACATTGGAACCAGTTTCATGAACTGGAAACAGCATGGACATCAGAGCCAGAATCCCAATCACACATATACTGCTTTGCTTTGAGGTCTTAAACAAAGCCACTTAACATGGCTGAGTTTGTTTAGTTATCTAATAAGTGGGTATAATTATGCCAACCTTGTAGTGTGTTTGAAAGGATTACAGGTAATGTGAGATCCTGCAACCTGGCTCACAATACGCACTCAATATTAAGAACAATTAGATATCCATTGCACAGGGGTAGGTTTCTTTCACCAACTTGACTGTAGACCTCTAAGACAACATAGTTTTTTTATTTTTCTAATTTCCTTATTTTCTACAATGTAAGTGCTCAATAGCCAGATATGAATCATGGCTACTATATTGGACAGCCCGGGTCAATACTATCTTTCTTTGAAGAAATTATTAGGATATTTTTAGGTTTAAAATCTTGGTGAGGATTTGTTCCATAGATGCTTTTTAAAGGATTTTTTTCTTTGTTTGTAGGGTTCTTTGTACACTGATACTAAAAATATCTCCTAAATTATGTCCATGTCCTCTTTACCTTTGCATCTGCTGGATCTGCCAAAGATCCAAAGAGGTGTAACAATTTTCCCCCTATAAATTTGAGTCTGTCAGAGTTCTTCCTTCCTTCCTTCCTTTCTCTTTCTTTCTTTCTTTCTTTCTCCTCTTCCTCTTCCTCCCCTCCTCCACCTCATTCTTGCTCCTTCTCCTCCTCCTCCTCCTCCTCCTCTTCCACTTCTTTTTCTTCTTCTTCTTCTTCTTCTTCTTCTTCTTCCTCTTATTCTTATTCTTATTCCATGGATTTTTTGAAGATTTCTTTTTTCTGTATTTTACTATTATGTTCTTTGATGCATAACTATTCATGACAGTGTATTCCTTATGGACCGCATACTCTATCATTTCAAAAGGTTCCTTTTTGACCTATTCAACATCTTCGGCCTTGAATTACACTTTCCTAATATTAATACTGAGATCTCTCTATATTATTTTGGATGGCCTTGGATTTTACGCCTCTGCTCAGCCTTATAATTTCAATTCCCCATGTCCCTTTATTTTAAGTCTGTTCTCTGAATCACTTTAAAGTGAGTTCAGTAGTGAATCTGTGAGGCTAGAGACTCTGATGAAAGAATCTTCTTTTCGACAGCCACATTATCTATTGAGTTTTGAAGAGCCATGAAGCTCTTTAGCATATTCTTGATAACATTAATTCCCTATATATTTATAGCACACTGCAGCCTAGAAATAACTTTTTATTTATTATATTTATAATCTTCACAACCACCTTTAGAGTAGAAAAAGAAGATGTCACTCATGGTGATTCTAAACATAAGGTAGTACAAGCTGCTCAAGCATTATAATAATGAGTATAAATTAGCTCAGGTATTTCCAGGACAAACAAACTAATTCAGTGAAGGAAAGTAGATCAGACAGACATGCAGATCAGGGGAATGGGGTAACTCCTGGAGAGTTGTGCCTTTGCACTTTTTTGTTAAGTACAGGGGTTTGGCCTTTTATTTATTCAAAAAATATTTATTGACTATACCATACACTAGAAATTATGTCAAACAGTGGGAATATAAAGTTGAATAAGTCATAATCCCTGCTCCATGACACCCACAGTCTAGTTTAGTGGTTCTCAAATTTGGCTGATTACCAAAACTGACCAGAAAGAATTTTTTCATTACGGATTCTCTTGGTCCCCCATCCAGGCACACTCAGCAATCATAAGGCTGAAATCCAGTACGCATTAAAGCTCCACAGTTTCGACCAGAAAGAATTTTTTCATTACAGATTTCCCTGGTCCTCCCTCCAGGCATACTCAGCAATCATAGGGCTGCAATCCAGTACGTGTTAAACCTCCACAGCCCCAGATGGAGTTGAAAACATTAGACCTTCAAGTAAACAATAAACTATTGGTGCACTTAGCAATTCCTACAACATTTTGGCTCATACCATTTCATTTAAGTCTCAGTGCAACACAGTGAATCAGAACTTGGTTATATCCACTTGATAAGGATGATAATTGAGAAGCAGAGTGGTTTTCCAAGTCCACAGTGAGGGAATGACAAAGCTTAGTCTGGAACTAAAATTCATTTCTCTAAGTCCTATCCCCTTCGATCTCCATCCACACATCATGAAACCAAAGAAAGGAATGGCAGTATCAAATAAACTCACCTGTCTTTGTCTAAGGCTTTGCTTTCAGAGGGGGGTGGGGCAAACTTCTAATACTAGATTCTTGGCAAGTAGCTCTTAATAATATACAAAAATATCAACTTATGGAAATTTGTGTCATTCACTTCCAAAATGTAAAGAAAGGACTCACATGTGTTTCTTTCTGAGGCCTTCAGACAGATCCTCATGGCTCACTGGAGACCTATAGACCACACTTGGAGAGCCACAAGCCTGGGTGACAATCTGTGAAAAAGAAAACTTGCTTGAGTTCTTCATATCCCAATAGGTGGGTGAGTCATGCCACATACCATAAATGGAAGACACCTAGGATTTTATGTGCAGGTACCTTGGGTTAGAGGCAGTGATTCACAAGAACAACTCACCTTTGGCTTTTCTGAACCAAAACCTCTGGGAGTGAGGTCTGGACCTGTGTGTTTGTAACAAAATGCCCTTAGGTACATCTGTGCATCCATTGAAACCTGCCCATTTAAAGGTGCAGATCCTGAGAGAAGCAAGAGATCCCTTCAAGGATCCATGGGGAATAAGAAGCTGAAGAACTAGGACTAGATCCCAAGTCTGGAGCCCCAGGCCTGACACATAACAGCTGTATTGCAGCTGTGGACTCCTCAGCACCATTGCTCCACTCCAAAGGACTGTGCTGGGCAGGTGAAAGGTGGAGGGAAAAAAATGGAAAGCCTTGATTGTTGCCCTACTCTGGGAAGCTGCCTTCCAGAGAACCTGAATGTCCTTTAACTCATGCCAGTGATTTAAACAGGAAGTTCCTAATCAGGAAATGATAATCATAAAGCACAGTGCTGGGGGTGGAGTGAGGGGGCTGGGTAACACTTCATCCAGAAACCTGCTTCCCTTCACAAACCTTGGACTCTACCTCCATCTTTGTTTGACAGAATAAAATAATGGTAGTTTGTCACCTGCTTTGACTCTTACCATCAGGTATGTTATTTTTCTTTAAAAATTGACTCCTGGGGCACCTGGGTGGCTCAGTCGGTTGAGCGTCCAACTTCAGCTCAGGTCATGATTTCACAGTCTGTGAGTTTGAGCCCCATGTTGGGCTCTGTGCTGACAGCTCAGAGCCTGGAGTCTGCTTCAGATTCTGTGTCTCCCTCTCTCTCTGCCCCTCCCCCACTCATGCCCTGTCTCTCTCTGTCTCAAAAATAAATAAAAACATTTAAAAAAAATTTTTTTTAATTGACTCCTTAAGGGACGCCTGGGTGGCTCAGTTGGTTAAGTGTCCAACTCTGATTCAGGCCATGATCTCATGGCTCGTGAGTTTCAGCCCTGTGTCAGGCTCTGTGCTGACAGCTCCGAGCCCAGATTCTGCTTCAGATTCTATGTCTCCCTCTCTCTCTGCCCCTTCCCTGCTCATGCTCTGTCTCTCTCTCTCTCTCTCAAAAATAAGTAAACATTAAAAAAATTAACTACTTAAGAAATATTTCCTTTCTTCTTTCCCTTAGATGAACTAAGCCTAAATATTAGAATAGAAAGGCAATAAAGATGCATTAACAGAATGAATTTATAACAGTACCAAAGGACACACCAAGGAAAGGAGAAAACACCCATTAGGACCAAAATTATAAGAGGAAAATAAGGATATCTAATTGTTATTGAAACCTGAAGTATATTATCTACTTGTCAGAACAACTTCATGAGACAGATATTATTATTATTATTATTATTATTATTATCCCCATTTTGTGAATGAAGAAGATAGATTCCATGAGAATAATTCACAAGCCCAAGACCGTACAACTCAATAAGGTGTTTAATCCAGAAGGCCAAGTTTCAGACCCTTTCTTTCTTCAGAGTATCAGAAAAGGTTTTCTGAATGCTAAGAGTGTTTTTAGGTCTCTGAGTAGATCCTATTCAATTTGGCCCACATAACAAATATAGTTCTTTCTAGATGCCATGGAACATCTATAAACGAGGTGTCCTTTGTCTAGGAAAGTGCCAGAACAATGTCACAATAGAGTCTTATATTTTTGCAAAGTCCCAGCAGGAAGAGCTCAACAAACTAAAGTACATCTTTCTTTGGACAAATGGGGAAGCTGAGGCTTAGAAAAGATGAGGAGCTTGCCCCAAATCACACGGCAAGCCAGTGCCAGAGGCAGCTCAAAGTTCACATCTCCTGGTACCCAGTCCTGGTTATATGAGGAAGGAGAGAGAGAGAGAGAGTAAGCAGTAGAGCCAAGTGGCCTCTCAAATGCCTTCTGGCTCAGGAACTTCCCAAAACTTGGAGTCCATGATTTCATAAATGGAAAAATACAAACCTTTTCCCCAGTAAAAACAGAATTTATTTTCCTGTGGGATGAAACAGCACATGCTTTGCATTTACTCAGAAAGTATTCAGGAACAATGAGAATTCTAGTGCAATTTTTGTTCTTCTGCTTCATCCCATAGGTTCCAGCTAAGTGGAACCAGGAAGATTATTTCCCACATGGTCTCAGTGGGCTACTCTTAACATTTGCTGTGATATGAACAGATACTGAGAGCCCAGGGGAACCATAAATGTTCTTTTCTTTTTCTCCAAAGTAAGCTATGTCACTCCCCACCTACACCACCACCAGCAATCACACCCTAGTTTGAAATGCCATATTCTTAGCATCTTAGAACAAGAAAAAACATGTTTAATGGAGCCAGATGTGATTTTCCTAGCTGATTCTGGGGCTATGGAGAATATAGTGCAATTGAAGGAACAATTATAGACAAAAATTGCGCATAACTTCATCTGGTTATTGTTAGTTATCTTCATTTTTACCTTTATTATTATTATTAATTATTAAATTAGGTCACTGAGAGTAAGACCTGAGCCTTACTAAGGTTTTTGTTGTTGTGTGTTTTTGTTTTGTTTTGTTTGAGTTTCCCAGTTTGCAGCTTCAGGATTAGAACCATTGGTAATGGGTTGAGTTACATTTTCCAAACTTACCTATAATAAAAAAGGAAAAGACAATCACCTGACATGACTGATAATGGTAAAAAACAAACAAACAAACGAAAAACCTCAGGCCCCTCCCTGGATAAGTATACTTTGGATGGAACCCTGGAATCTGTTTCCTTAGCTAGTATTTCCAAATAATTCTTGTTATTTGGGAAAGTTTAAGATCTGGCAAGTTTGGGAAACACAGAATGATGGCATGGACTTTTAATCACACCCAAGAGAGACATCCATTGACCAATAGTTTAGAAGACATAGGAGCTTTCCATCAGTACAGAAGAAAACCCAGTCTTGGACCAAGAGTTCACACCATAAGACTCTTTCTCCATAGAGACAGGCCCTTGCCCTTCCCTACATCCTACGCAGTGAGCGATGACCTAACTCTGCAAGCCTGCTCATCTCTTCTTCCCCCACCCATTCTGGCCCCTTCCACTCAACTCAGCTGTCTTAAGTCTATCTATCCTTCAGGGTTTAAGTCCAGTACAAGAATCCCTTGTCCCACCATCTGACATTGATTGATCCCTCCTCTGAGCTCTTGCTTCTTGAGAACTGCTAATGGTGACATCTTAATTTCTATTCATTCTGATTTTCTTGAAGATTCCACACAGGCGTCTTGCCTGCCTGAATTACAAGCTCTTTCGATGTTGTGCACAGACTGAGTATAGCTGCTAAAGGGAAACCTGCAGGAATGAATGCCAAGATTAGGTTCTGGGAGGGCAGGCTGCCTCCCCACCAATGTACCCCAGTGCTTTATCCAGCAGCTGTCACACAACAACTCTTCAATATACATTCTTTGAATACATGAATAAACAAATATATATATATATATGTATATATATATATATATATTTCAAGCTATAAATAATTTAGCAAACACAAAGTTAAAATTAAGATCCTAGAAACTAACCTAGATACAACTCATGATTTGGGTTTGTTCTAGTGTCTCTACCAGAGGTTCTCACACTTTTTGGTACCAGAAGCTCTTTTCATTCTTAAAAATTATTGAGGATCTTAAAAAGTTTCTGTTTATGGGGGTTAAACCTATTGGTATGGACTCTATTAAAAATTAAAACTGATCATTTAAAAGTATTTCTCTTAAAATAACAGTAATAAACCCACTGCATGTTAATGAATTAACACAAATAATATACTTTGATGAAAAAAAATTTTTCCAAAACAAAAATAAATTAATGAGAAGAGTGCCACTGTTTTACATCTTGCAAATCTCTTTAATGGAATCTCAATGGAAGTCAACTGGATTTTCAGGTCTGTTTGCATTCCTGTTGCTTATGGAAAACTCCACTGTGTACAATGTGTCACTGAGAGTGACAAAGGACATTGATATCTTAATGTCATTATGGAAATAGTCTTGGCCTTGTGGGCCTCTTAAAGGGTCTTATGGACCCCCAGGAATCCCCAGACCACACTTTGAGAACCATTTCTCCACACATTTCCTAGTGTGTACAAATTCTACACACAGGAGGGAAAATTGATCAAAGGATCTGTTACCCTGCTTCGAAAGAGATATAAAGGTTTATCTCACTAAGATAAATCCTTATACACGAGGGTGTCATAGCAGAGAGACTCAAATGCACATTCTCATTAAATGACTAAAATACCATAGATGATAAAATTCACAAAAAGCTTATTTTCATGAAACAGAATATTCACAGCAGCTGCACGAAACCATAGATTCTACAATGGCTCTTCTAACTTATACCTTACCATCTTTCTGTGTCTTTTCCTGAGCCTTCCAAATGATCAGGTGTTTTAGCAAGGAAACCAAGTGCGGCATAAGATGGTAGATGAATATGGTTTTTAATTCCCATAAATGCAGATGGTCCCAGAATTTTCACCATCTAGCTCTTCTCTGTTCTGTCCTCCCATCCCTTATAGCCTAAGGTTGTTAAAAAGTAAATTTGTATTGAATGGCCGCACATGGATTACTTACCTCATGGGTGGTCAGTTAAAATATAGCTTAAAGTTTGCCACAGAATGCAAGTTCAGAATTCTAACTGCCTGGATTTAATTCCTGGTTTCTCCACTTACTAGCTGTGTGAATTAAAGCAAATTACTTAAGTTCTCTAGCCTCGGTTTCCCCCTATCTATGATGAAAGTGATCATTGTACCTATTTCTTAGAAGTGTTAAGAGGATTAAGCAAATTAATACATGTAAAGTACTTCAGAATAGTGCATGACAAATAGCAAATTGTCAGGAACGATTAGTTATAATATATCTTTAAAGTTTCTTAAAAGGGACAAGAGTAAATTTTTGTGATTAACCTCACGAACCATAACTTAGCATCACTTGTAAAGATTTGTTTGTGGTAGTAATTTTAAGGCTGAATTCACTTAAAATAGCTTTACCCTAAAAAGATCAATTAATTGAGGTACCACTATGAAGTCATATGCTAACAAAATTTTAAAAAGGGAGCTTGAAAATTCATATCATTACAAACAAACTGTGGGAAATACCACCTTTCCCCAAAGCATTTGTGCATACATTAGTAATCAGCTTTGCTCTAGCAAGTACCAAATGCCAATTAAATTTGAGTTGACCCTTGGGTTAACTGTACACCAAGAGGAATTGTTAATGTCAGGCATTTACTGAGAACTAACAGATGTAACAAGTACACATTGAATATCACTCCACATAAACCTCACAAGGTGACGAGGACACCCTAGAGCAGCTTGGAGCAGACAACAGTCCTGCCCTCAGAAACTGGTAGAGAGCTCCACATGTATGGAAGAGTGATACAAACACAATGTTCTAAATACTCAGACACAGTTAATAAAAATGCTTATGAAAGAGGAAAAAGACGGTCATTTCGACTTGAGGAATCTGGGAAGACTTTGCCAAGGTGGTATCTTTGGAGGTGAGTGTTGAAAGATGGGAGAGACTTCACCAAAAGCATGTGAGAGAAAGGGAAACTGCATTAGCAGAAAGCAAGAGTTGGCATAAGAAGAGCATAAGGCGTCAGTGAAAAGCGTTGTTTGGAACTGAATGGAGCAGGTCTTCCAAGCAAGGCTACGAAGTCTAGACTTCACTTAAAAAGACAAAGGGCAGCCTGAGCAACAATAGGTATAAAGTCATGTGATCTACATCTTGCCATTTTGTCACTGATTACTGCAGGATGGGTGGAAAGGAAGGCACTGGAGGAGAGGAAACCAATTATGAGGCCATGGCAACCGTCCAAAGGGAAAAGTGGTTGGGGCATTTGTGATGCGAAAGGAAAGGAGGATGCGATATTTATTTTAAAAGAAGAATCCAGGGGCGCCTGGGTGGCTCAGTCGGTTGAGCGTCCGACTTCGGCTCAGGTCATGATCTCACTGTCCATGGGTTCGAGCCCGTGTCGGGCTCTGTGCTGACTGCTCAGAGCCTGGAGCCTGTTTCAGATTCTGTGTCTCCCTCTCTCTCTGACCCTCCCCCATTCATGTTCTGTCTCTCTCTGTCTCAAAAATAAATAAACGTTAAAAAAAAATTAAAATAAATAAATAAATAAATAAATAAATAAATAAAAGAAGAATCCAGAAGATTTGGGACTAATTAGGTGTTGGTGGGAAGCTATTCTATGCTAGACCAGGGCCATGTGTGTTAGAAAAGAAAGCATTTTTGAGACATCTCCAAAAAGGTAAATTTGAAAAGTATATTGGACTGAAGAAAAGAAATAACTCAGGGTTACCTGATTCAGAGTAAAGGAATAAGGAAGGAAACAATCCCACTAGAAAAATAATAAGAAAGAACTCTTACAGATTAAAAAGAAAATGAGCGGCGCCTGGGTGGCTCAGTCAGTTGGGTGTCCGACTTCGGCTCAGGTCATGATCTCACAGTCTGTGAGTTTGAGCCCCACGTCAGGCTCTGTGCTGACAGCCCGGAGCCTGGAGCCTGCTTCCGATTCTGTGTCTCCCTCTCTCTCTGCCCCTCCCCTGCTCATGCTCTGTCTGTCTCTGTCTCAAAAATAAAATCAGAAAAAATTTTTTTAATTTTTTAAATTAAAAAAAAAACAAAAAGAAAATGAATATATCATTAGAAAAATATGCCATGGATATGAACAGGCAATTCATAAGAGAAGAAATAAAAATGACCAGGAAATATGGAGAAAATGCCTAGCTGAATTGAGACACAAACAAATAAAAATATGAGAGATCACTTTTTGCCTCTAAGATTTGCAAAAAAAATACATAAATACTGGTAAGACAGACTACCCAACAGCATCCTTCTTTGCCAACAGAACTCTAGGTTTTTTCAGTTAGTCAGATTTTTCCAGTTAGCTCTATATTTCCAGATCCTAATCCAGCCCCACCCCATTAGGGAAGAACCTTGATTAATCTGAGCCAAAATTGGTGATTCCATTCTGAATTGGTGATTGGCTTGAGAAGGGGCATATATTTTAAATCTAGCTAATAGTATGGGACAAAAACATATTGAGATGGATGAGAAAGGTCTTACAAGGATCTAGCTAGAGTGTATTATGCTAAGTGCAATAAGTCAGAGAAAGACAAGCACCATATGATTTCACTCATATGTGGAATTTAAGAAACAAAACAGATGAACATATGGGAGGGGAAAAAGAGAGAGAGAGAGAGAGACCATAAAAGACTCTTAAAGACAGAGAACAAACTGAAGGTTGATGGAAGGAGGGAGTAGGAGATGGGCTAGATGGGTAATGGTTATTAAGGAGGGCACTTGTGCTAAGCACTGGGTATTGTATGTAAGTGACGAATCACTAAATTCTACTACTAAAACCAATATTGCACTCTATGTTAACTAGGATTTAAATAAAAATCTGAAGAGAAAAAAAATTAAAAAGCCTTAGAAATAGTTTCTTAGGTCTCAGAAAGAGAGCTGGAGGCATTTCAGTACCCACTCTATTTGCCCCTGGATGCATGAGGATGAAATGCCTGGAGTTGCATCTATCTTGAGAAAATGAGGAGACCAAACTAACATGCTAAGAATGGCATGGAGGAAAAGGAAAGAAGAAAGAAAGAAAGAAAGAAAGAAAGAAAGAAAGAAAGAAAGAAAGAAAGAAAGAAAGAAAGAAAGAAAGAAAAAAAGAAAGAGGAAAGAGAAAAGAAAAGAAAAGAAAAAATTTGGTATTTGATGTCATTCAGCATCAAAATTAACCTATTTTGGGATCCTCTTATCTTAGGATATCTTGTTATGTAAGATTATTTTTTTGTCTTATTATTTAAGTCACTTTTATTTGGGGTCTTAGTTTCTTGAAGAGCCCTCAATACCATTTGAGCTTCTGTGACAACAAATTTTTACCTACACAGTAGCTGCTTAATAAGTATTTGCTGAATGAATGAATGAATGAATGAATGCCTGAAGCCTATGAGAATGATAATGAGAAGTGCCCAGAAGAATCATAAACTTCAAGTTGGGAAGGTCTTGGAGATCCTGTAGATTTTTGAGAAATCTCAAGGAATCAGTGAAAATGAGTGAGAAAATAGAAACTAAAGCAGGTTTGGGACTTCTCCAGACCAGCCTCCAACTAACTCACTGCTTTCACCCAAGAGTATTTCTCCCAAAGTCCCAGTTTGGGAGAAACCATGGATCTCAGGATTGGCTCTTTGCCAAAGGATCCAATGACATCAATCCTGAGAGGGGATGGGTCTCCACCCAGGAAAAATGAAAAAGTCCCCAAATCTGATATGCATAGGAGAATCCCTTCTTTCGTTCTTCCCTGGGTGTTGCAGCAGAGCATGGTGGCCAAAATCCAAGTGGGAGAGTTTGCTGGGAGTGGCTCTGTGGGTTCCTCTTTCATCACATAAGTTTGTTCAAACTAGTTCTGCTAAAAGTTGTGGAATTCTACTGGTGAGTTCATGAGCGAATTCACTTTCTCTCACAGAAGCAATTCTTTCTTGTGACAGCCTCAGCCTTCCCTCCAGATGAGACATCTGCTCTTTTTTGTTGCTGCCTAATTAATTCTTTTGGATTCTGCAATTGGTCATGAAATATACTCTGTCTTCCCTCCAAATTTAAAATTAAAATGTTAGTTAACTACTCAGAAAAAAAAAATAGGACCTTATTTCATGCCATGAGTAAAAATAAATTTCATACGATTAAAAATTTAGATCTTAGAACACCATAAAAGCAGTAAGAAAAATATAAATGAATATTCATAACATCTTATAGTTATGATATATTTTCTAAATATGGTACTTTTTAAAGTAGTAACCACAAAAGAAAAGATAATGGATTTTCTGTAAAAAAAATTTTTTTTTAACTTCTTGAGTGGAAAACTGAAACCTGGGGTGGGGGGCAAGAGTGAGAATGTGAATAACTTGTCATTGTGCTTTTTTATGTATGTAGATTCTCTGGAAATCATAAAATAAAAATTCAAAATTTTAAACTCCTATACTTAAAAAAATCAAATGCAAATAATATGCCAAAAGGAAAATGTAATTGCAATATCTACCACAGACACAGGCTATTGTATTTAATATATGAAAAGCTAGTAAATATTCATAATGCCATGTAGCCTTTTGATCAGAAATGGACTTTGCAGACAGACCAAGTGAGTCAGTTCCAGGGCTACCTCCTGCCAAATGTATGACTCTTCTCTCTTTGTCTTAGTTTCTTTCTCTGAAAAATGAGGATAATGCTCTTCTGTGGTATAACAAGAAATATAGTTGGTCTTTGTCCCCACCTCTTGGCATGGAACTCCTTAAAACCCTTGATATTTCCTGAGTAATAAGGATGATAGAAGCATCTATTGTTCTAATGAGGTGACTCTTGATGGGCCCCTAGACAGCTTCAGCATGGAAGCTGGTCCTAAAAAGACCAAGGCTTGATTAAAAGCTTGGAACTTGCAGCCCTACCCTCCAATCTCCAGGGAGGGGAGGAGGCTAGAGAAAGAGTTAATCGCCAATGGCCAGTAAGTTAATAAATCATGCCTATGTAAGGAAAACTCCTAAGTGACAGAGATTTGAGAGCTTCAGATTTAGTGAACACATCAAGGGGTTAGGAACATAAAACACCCCAACAGGAACAGGGGTTCCTGTACTCTGGACCCTTCTGAACCCAATTCACCTCTTCATCTGGCTGTTCACTTATATCCTCTATAATAAACCCATAACTGTAAGTGAAGTGCTTTCCTGAGTTTTGTGAGCCTTTCTAGCAAACCATCAAACCTGAGGAGGAGGTATTGGGAACCCCCAATTATATCCAGTCTATCAGTGACCTGATATTTGTGACTAGTGTCTGAAGAGAAGACAGTCTTTTGGAATGAGCCCTTACGTCTGCAAAGTCTGATACTAACTCTAGTGGTGAGTGGTACAATTGAATTGAATTTTAGGGCAGCTAGTTGGTGTCAGAAGTTAGAGAAGTGATATTGGAAAAGACACTGTATATCTGGTGCCAGGAGAAAAAAAGCCTGTTACCTCCCCTAGAATTCAGATAGAATTGATGCAAGACATTTAGCAAATAGTGGACCTTGACCAAATATTAGTATTATCATCAATACTAGAAAAAAAAAAGGTGAACCCAGCAGTTGGAAAACAAAGATCATTAACAAGTAAACCAAGAAAGAAGAAAAGCAAATGATCAATCAACATAAATAGGATCATCAAAGAAATGCATCTTAAAATAAGATAGTATTTTCTACTCATTTAATTGCCAAATATTAAAAATAATGGCAATGTCCAGTGTTGGCAAGAGGTCACTTCAATGATAGTATAAATGGTATGAACTTCCTCAATAACAAAGAGACAATATGTGTCAAAAGTCTTAAAAAAAATTATATGCACACTCTTTGACCCCACTATTTTATTTCTGAGAACGTATCCTAAAGAAGGAAAGAAAAACATTAACTTGCACAAATAGTTAGCTGTAAAAATGCTCATTATGGCACTAGTCATAATAGCAAAAAAAAAAAAAAAAAGCCATCTAAAAGATGAGCATCCAGGGGAAGCGTTAAATAAATCTTAATTCATCTTTAACAGACTATAGTGCAGTTTTTACAACAAAAATGTTTAATGGCAAGAAAGATTTTCATGATATACCAAGGGATTAAAGGGAGGTTATGGAACAGTTTATGTAGTATGCCAACATGGTCCAATGCTGGAAGATCCATCCTCTTCGGCATTATAGACTTAACTATATCCTCCCATGAAGGAAAGAGGGCAAAAGCTCTCCAGGAATCTATATATTCTAGAAGGAATCCCATTCACAAGGCTCCACTCTCATGACCTAATCACCTCCCAAGGGCCCCACCTCCTCATATCATTACTTTGAGGGTTAAGATTTCAACATATGAATTTTGGAGGGACACAGACACTCATTCCATTTCAGATAGGTTCCCTCCAGAGGTTCCTTCGCTCTTGCAAAGATTGAAGTCAAAGTTTTCTGTTAAACATTCTACACACCCAGAGTCAGCCACCTAATTGAAAAGTGAAAACCACAAGTAAAATCTTTGGCAAAGCAGTACTTCACCAAATGAAAAAATAGTGCGTAACACTCCTTCCTAGCTCCATCACCCTCAACACACACATTTTTATTTCAGGGAGGAAAAAGTCCAGGAGAGGGGATTAAAATTTGTACAGAAACCCAGAGTGGTATTCACGGAGTCATATTTGCCTAAAATCTCTCAGTGAAGAGTGAAGATCCCAGTGAGAATCAAAAGCCCTGTGGAGACTTCCAGTCAATTTAACTTGAGCCTAGGTAGGGCTGCAGTTCATTTCTGTGGTCGAAACCCAAAGAATAATCTCTCTTACCTCTATGCCTAGCCCTTGACTGCCAAAAATGTGCCAGGCATGGTGCCCAGTCAAGACTGTCTCCAAGAAGCATCCTGGAGAAATTTGGAGAATTTCAGAAATCTCTGGCTGCAAACAGTGGTCATTAATCAGTGCATTAACAATTCAAAGGTAATGACTGACAATCAAATTTGCCCCTTTCTAAACTCCAGCCAAGCACTGTGCTATGTTGTCTATGGTCTGCAAGCTTATCTCTTCTCATCCTCTTAGCAATACAGGGCTGCAGGTCTATTAGAGTTGTTGTGGTTAATACTATCTCCACTTTAAGATGAACAAACTGAGGCTCATTGATGTCATTCAAGACCTAAAGGCTAGTGAGTGGCAGATCTGGGATTCTTGTCACCTCCCTAGTCTCCCCCCTTCCCCATCCCTGATCTATTGTCCCCCCCCCCCCCCCCCCCCCGTCTGACTGAGCTATTTGGAGTTTGTTGAAGGTACCAGGCATTTCACTTCCTCTGTGCCTTTGTGGAAGCCTTGGCCCCTGCTGGGGGAGCCCTGCCCCTCCCTTTCCCCCTCATTTGGCTCACTGTATTCCTATCCATCATTTAAGACCAGCTGGGCAGTTACTGCATCTAGGAAAACCTCCTAAACCTCAGGCTCTTCAGTTTAAATTAAAAACAGAGATATTCTTGCCCTTCTATGAATGTGCCACAACCATACTTATTTCTATGTTTTATGAATATGGTCTTCCTTCCACATAAAACATTCTTTACTCACATGCACACACACATGTGCATGCACAAACATGTATATCCATGTACACTTACACACATGCATACCAACACCTCTTTCCCCTAATCCTACTCATCCTTCAGATATCCTAGAGGTCAAGAGCTCTAAGAAACCTTCCTTGTTTGGTGCCCACAGCCCCGCCCCCCAAGGGTGGTATCTTTGCTTTGTGGCCCCACACAAGGGCTTCATTCCTATCACATTCTTCACACTGGTTTGTCATTTTTTCCACATCATGACTGAACTTTTTCAAGGTGGCAACTGTCTCATTGTCCCCTAGGTCAGAGTCAGTCACATAACAGGTGCTCGATAAGTACTTGTTGAAGCAGTGAATGCTTACCCTGCCTGCATCCTTCTCTGCCTGTGCCTCTAGACTGTGGAAATAGAGAATTATGTGTTCCAGCATCTGGTTTCAGCTTTGGTTGGTATTATCATTGAAACCAGAGGCCCCATGCTTCTATGACAGGAAATGAAGAATCCTTTAAAAAATCAAAAGAAATTTTTGGCAAGTACTTATGAGAATGAAACATGCTGGCTAGACAATATCACATTTCCAACAATTAGAAATAACTTGGGGTGGAGGGAAGCATTAGTCAAGAGGAGGAAAGAAAGGTCTTTACCATAAATTAAATCCCCGATACTATACAAAGTCATCATGAAAAGGAGTTGTTCATTTACAGGAAAACTTCATATGAACTACTCCCTCCACTGTGATGGTTCAGTAGTCACCTTGATACTATAACACTTTGTTTGCCTTGGGAAATTGTATTGACTTACCTTATATTTGTTAAGAGAAACAAAACTTATTTATCATGTATATAATAGATAACTCATTGACTTACAGTCTCACACACTTGGTCATATCTGATCCCAGTGGTAGTTAAAATGGTAGAGATTCTCTTGGAATTAGGGAAAAAATTTCTGTAAGTTTTTTCTTCCATATATAGTTTATGTACACTTGATATCACCTGATGAAAATGACAATTTCCATCTGTGGTCTTCCTCCCCAAAACCTATAACTCTAGTCTAATCGCGAGGAAAATGTCAGACAAGCTCTGATTGAGGGGTATTCCACAAAATATCTGATCAATCCACCTCAAAACTGCCAATCTCATCAAAAACAAGAAAGTCTGAAAAACTGTCATATCCAAGAAGAGCCTAAGAAGACAGGATGACTAGGGGTGCCTGGATGGCTCTGTAGTTTGAGTGTCCATCTGACTCTTGGTTTCAGCTCAGGTCACAATCTCATGCTTGGTGAGGTGGAACCCCACATCAGACTCTGTGCTGACAGTGTGGAGTCTGCTTGGGATTCTCTCTCTCCTTCTCCCTATGTCCCTCCTCCGTGCTTGCTCTCTCTCTCTCTCTCTCTCAATATAAGGAAATAAACTTAAAAAAAATACAGGACAACTAAAGGTAATGGGACACCTGGGATAGAACCCAACCTCAATGCCGAATCATAACTTCTTTCCATAATATGTACTTTTTCCCCCCTCATCCAAAATGAATGCAGTGCTGTTTTCCACTCTTTTTTTCCTTTATAGTCCTAAAGCAACTCCTTCAAGTGATCGTATAAATAGCTTGTAGCAGTAGGATGACAGCAGGAGAATATAAATGGGAGATGGGTTGGATTAATGATCCAGCTCTTCATTCATTCATATACCATGCCCTTTGTCATGTGCTTCTCAGTTTATTTCCCTACCCCTTGAATCTATGCTGGCCTAGTTACATGCTTTGGCTAAGGAGACGTTAGGAAACAGGATGCAATCAGAGGCTTGAGCATTTCAACTTGCTTCTTTTACATCTTCCATTGCCATGTGGAATGGCCTGAGCTAGCTTGCTGGAGGATGAAAGTCATGTGGAGCAGAGCAGAGTAGAGGCACCCAGCCTTGATTAACCAACAGTCGCCTACTCCCAGACATGTGAGCAAACTTATCCAAGATTGGCAGAGCTACTACCTGAGTCACAGATGACCACAGATACATGCACAAGCCCAGGCAAGATCAAGTCTAACCCAGATCATCTGAATCCCACTGACTCCTGAACTAAAGAAATATTTAATGGATGGTTGTTACAAAGCATTTTGTGGCAATAGAAAACCGATAATGCCCAACTGATACACAAATATTGGTCCATCCCAATGGGAAAGAAATTTCTTGGTAAGAATGAGAAGAAAAATTCCAGGAAGTCCTTCCTCCAGAAGAAAGGGCCAATAAGACATCATGACCTGTTATTTAATTACCAACTCTGGCTTCATCTCGGACCACATCCAGCATTTACCCTTACTCTTAGTGATACTAAACACCCTAAATTTCCCTACCAGTATGGGGAGTCACTCTTGTATAGTGATTAAGCTTGTCAGACTCTGGTGTCAGACTGTGTGGGTTCAACTCTCCATCACTGACTTGGTTGTGTGACCCTGGGCAAGTCACCTGATTAGCTCTTTCATGTATGAAATGGTGACAATGATAGTATATACTCATAGGGTTGTAAGGTTCAAATGAGGTGTAAATTACTTTGAACCGGGCCTGGTACATACAGTATATACTCAGTAAATGTTAACTAGTAGTTTTTGTAGTAGTCATACCAGTAGTAGTTGTTGTAATAGTACTTGGTGGTGGTGGTGGTAGTGATGGTGGTGGTGGTGGTGGTATTCTCAGGCTAAGTTGTCTACCCAGAATGTCGGAAGAACTCTTCTTCACCTGGATAATTTCTAATCCTTCTTAAAGACTCTTGTTATTAGGGGCACCTGGGTGGCTCAGTTGGTTGAAGGTCCAGCTTTTGATTGCAACTCAGGTCATGATCTCACAGTTCATGGAATCAGGCTCCACACTGTTATAGTACAGAGCTTGCTTGGTATTCTCAGTCCCTCTTTCTCTGCTCCTCCCCCACTCACACATGCTTGATCAAGCACTCTCTCGCTCTCTTTCTTTCTCACAATAAATAAATAAACATTAAGAAAATAAAAATACTCCTGTTGTCTCCTCCAAGGAGACTTTCTTGGCCCTGATACAGCCCATCCTGTGTCCTCCCTTTGCACTATTATACATAATCTATTAACTTCTCTCCTCTGCATCCAGAATGGTGCTAGTAGTGAACCACCCCTGGAAGAAATCATAAAATAGTTATTCAAATCATTTTCTGTGTTTTGTGGCTCACATGAGACTCCCAGTTAAGAAATGCTGGAATACAGAGAGGCAGGACTAAGGAGCTTGATTCGTAGGTACCTCACATAAGAAGGAGAGTTTCTTGATATTTGAGGCCTGGGAGGAAAAGAATGATCTAGAATTTTAAATAGTAGAAGACTCTTGTGATCTCTTCACCTAACTCTCTCCTATGGTTTTTCTTCTCTCAGAAAATCACATCAAGTCCCCAGCTTCAAGAAGAACCCACCATGTAGACTTTTTTTTTTTACTTAATTCCAATTACAGATGTACATTACAGACTAGTGCTATAGGCATTGAAAGAAGGCACTCACTATACAACTTTTTATTTATGCCAGTAACTAAACTGCACTTTCTAGAGAGTTTGGTGAATGCCATGTAAGTCCAAATTTAAGGTAACCACACATGTAGGGAGAGGACCCATTTTTCCTAACAAGATATTAATACAAAAAGTAATTTTTGGCTGAGCTGAATATATAACACTTTAGGGATAAACAAGAAAGATACATCATTCTGTTCACAATATTTAAAATAATCTAAAATAATGTCACATGTAAGGGGTGCCTGGGTGTCTCAGTCAGTTGAGCGTCCAACTCTTGACTTCAGCTCAGGTCATGATCTCACCATTTGTGGGATCGAGCCCCACGTCAGGCTCTGTACTGACAGCAAAGAACCTGCTTGGGATTCTCTCTTTCCCTCTCTCTGTCTCTGTCTGCCACCCCCCTTCTCTCTCAAATATTAAACATAAACACTTAAAAATAATAAAATAATCTCATATATAAATTTTCATTAATGTGAAAAGATTCCTTTCTCCCACATGCATCTTCAACATCAATGTCTTTGTCATCACTAAAGCCATGTTTTTAGTCACCTAACCCAGTTTTCCAGAGCATATCATCTATACTTCTGGTTAAGAGCTATGGGTTAATTCACAAATTGTACTCACACTGCAAATGTAACCTCAAGCAACAGTACCCATTTTCCAGACATTCAAAGATTTTGTTTTCATTTTGTTTCATCTGGTGTGTATTTGTGATATTCAAAGCATAACCACTTAGTTCTACTATTTTATGAAGCCATATGTTAAAAGTTCATTTGAACTTTTACCTATCGCTTACATTTTGGAAAGCAGAGCCCCCAAAAAATTTTCAAATCTGAGTTAGATTCTTTTGCCTCATTCTAACTAACTACATCATATTACCTCAGTAGGCATCCGAACCTTGCATTGCTTGAGATCATTTCAGACTAATTATCTTCTTCCACCATTATATTGGTGATGGAATAAAATACATTGTGAAAGCATCACTTACTCTGTAACACTCCACAGGACAGGAGTTGAAGTTGAAGAAACCCCTTTCCTTAGGGGTAATTAGGTAATGGGTGGGTAAAGACCTTGTCTTATATTGGGACATACACAGTAATACTTTTTATAAAGTCTATCTCATCTTATGAATAGTGCAAATAATATTGCAATGTATTTTTGGTGTTACAAATTCTAAGTTGTTAAATCTTTACATTTAAAATAACATGAATTCTAAGGTCTTGTTTTTTAATATTTATTTAAATGGCAAGTTCCCCAACATGTAAATAAAGCCTGCCCACATCAGTCCCTCTCCCCATATACAAAGATCTCCATTCTTCTTATCTTGCCTTTTTGCTTTCTCATTCACTCAAGCATGTACTCAAGCAACACTGAAATTCATTCATTCACTCAAGCAACACTTTGAAAGCCCCTGCAATCCTTAATGTCTTATTAGCTCACAAACATCAAAAGACAGATTTCCTCATGTTGCCACAAATAAATGGCATGTGAAACAAATGCATTCCATAATATGTATCATCTTCATTAAACTTGGTTATTTCTTGTTCTAGTTTATTTCTTGTAGAGCTGAGTCTTTTTCTCTTGCTTTCTAAACAGGTTTAAACCAGGTTCCTTTATCAAAGTCTTGAATTTTCAGGTAGCTCTCAGCATGACCAAAAATGGAAAGGCTGGAATGGACCAGACATTGAAGGGGAATTCAGGATGCTGGCCTGCCTTAACAGCAAGTTCATGCCAGAAGATGGTGAGAGAGAATGTGCAACAAGAGAACCTGACCGGATATTTGGACATTACTTTAGGCAATGGGAAGACGCTGAATATTTTTTAGCTAATCACAGATGTTAAAAAAAATTACAGGCCATTTAACATAATGGTTAAGACTGAGCACACACAGTCTTTGGAATAAGAAAAGACATTACATTCATATCTGGTTGCTTAATAACTACAGGATCTTAGACATCTCACTTCCCACAAACTTCTGTTATTTGGGTGAACATAATAATATACACCTCAGAGAGTCATTGAGTGAATTTTTTTTAATATATGAAATTTATTGTCAAATTGGTTTCCATACAATACCCAGTGCTCATCCCAAAAGATGCCCTCTTCAATGCCCATCACCTATCCTCCCCTCCCTCCCACCCCCCATCAACCCTCAGTTTGTTCTCAGTTCTTAAGAGTCTCTTATGCTTTGGCTCTCTCCCTCTCTAACCTCTTTTTTTTTCTTTCCTCTCCCCCATGGGTTTCTGTTAAGTTTCTCAGGATCCACATAAGAGTGAAAACATATGGTATCTGTCTTTCTCTGTATGGCTTATTTCACTTAGTATCACACTCTCCAGTTCCATCCACGTTGCTACAAAGGGCCATATTTCATTCTTTCTCATTGCCACATAGTATTCCATTGTGTATATAAACCAAAATTTCTTTATCCATTCATCAGTTGATGGACATTTAGGCTTTTTCCACAATTTGGCTATTGTTGAGAGTGCTACTATAAACATTGGGGTACAAGTGCCCTTATGCATCAGTACTCCTGTATCCCTTGGGTAAATTCCTAGCAGTGCTACTGCTGGGTCAGAGGGTAGGTCTATTTTTAATTTTTTTGAGGAACCTCCACACTGTTTTCCAGAGTGGCTGCACCAGTTTACATTCCCACCAACAGTGCAAGAGGGTTCCCGTTTCTCCACATCCTCTCCAGCATCTATAGTCTCCTGATTTGTTCATTTTGGCCACTCTGACTGGTGTGAGGTGATATCTGAGTGTGGTTTTGATTTGTATTTCCCTGATGAGGAGCGATGTTGAGCATTTAGTCATTGAGTGAATTTTAAAAGACAATGAATATAAAATGCTTAGCATAGAACCTGGCATACAATAGGTGCTCAATAAATGGTACCTGTCAAGTCATGTTTGGGTAAAATTCATTTGTTAGGAGTGGGTGAGAGGCAGGAAGATGATTACAATATATAGGAAGTTTTGGATAATGGCTTGGAATCTTATAAAATTTGATGATTAAGAAGACAAGACAGAAGATAGATTAAAGATGACCATCTAAACAGTGAATGTTAGTGTCTTCCAGAAGGAATGTTGGGACTGAGGGAGAAAAAAGGATAAAAGCACTAACGATGACCCAAGATAGCCCAGTTAAAGAGCTAAGCAAGTGAACTTTGGCACTATTCCAAAGGAATGTTAGAACAGGGAGAAGAAAAGGATAAACTTGCTTTTAGACACATTGAGTTTAAAATGATCTTGGTACAGCTGGGGCATGTTCACTAGGAAGTTGAAAACATGAAACTCTCAAGAGATAAGTCACAGTAAGAGAAACTTTGGAAAGGCTTCTATTGTCCACAAAGTGGGGAAAACCTGAACCTCGTGGAGTCCATGGAAAAGGCACTCTTACACACTTGATTTTATTCTGATTTTATTTCCTTCCCTGATCAACTCAAAGCTCCAAGAGAACAGAAGACCTGTGAACAGGAATGCTTAGCACAGAATCTCCAAAGCCAAGCTCTGGGTCAAGCACAGACTAGGTTCTCCTGGAACATGTTCTTCTATTTATTTATTTTTTATTTGTGCTTCCTTGGCTTCTTTATTTTTTTTAATATGAAATTTATTGTCAAACTGGTTTCCATACAACACCCAGTGCTCATCCCAACAGGTGCCCTCCTCAATGCCCATCACCAATTTCCCCTTCTATCATGTATGAGACAATGAGAGACCACAGCCAAGTTCAGGTTTGATACTAAGAATTTTATATTCATTGTCTTTTAAATCCATTCAACAACTCTTTGAGCTGTATATCATTATGTTGTTATTACGTTTGCCTGAAAAACCGCAGCTTACATGGAATGAGATGCTCAAGATTTTGTACTTGTTAAGTAATGCACTTGCTGTGGTCAATCTGATTATCTCATCTCATGCACCTTGGAAGCTCTAATCATCTCCTCCCACATCTTTGGTTTGTACAAACTAGGAACCTAAATTACTAGTAGAAAACATCTTTCAAAACAGAGTTTTGTTGGTCAGCAGAATTATAGAATGGTAAGACCACCTCTGTTGGGGAAGAGATGGGAGATGCTTGTGGGCAGAGCTTTCAAAGGAGAGGGGGTGGATGCAGTCAAAAGCAATGCAAAAGTCAAGAACTCTGGAGGACAGAAAGGTGTGTGATTCCAACTTGGGAAAACAGCACCATTTACCTGGATTACCAAAACAGGACCTTCTTTGGAGGGCTCTGTCAAAGAGGATCTAGACGCATCCCTGATGGAAGAGAGAAGAAGGCAGCCAGAGTTGGAAGACCAGTTTGGCTCAGATTGCACCTGCTTGTGCAGCCCCTCCCTGCCAGGTTGGGACTCTCATTGCTCACACCTCACCAGCTTTGCAGGGTGCTTTCCTCTGTTTCATTTCCACACTATGAGCCTGCTGTGTCCCAGTGCCCGTGCCACTTTCATCATCCAACTGGAATGAATGCCATCTTCAGGTGTTCTTTTCCAGTAGAATCAATACTCATCTCTTTTTACAAATGGCAAGAGAGAGAGAGAAGGCAGCCATGGAAAGTCCAAAATTCAGATAACTGAAAGCCAACCACATTTGAACAAGCCTATGGTCAGACAGGCTTTTCAAGACGTTTCTACCACCATCATGATAGAGGGAATAAATAACTCTACCTGGTCTAAGAAAATCACACTACATAGATCAAAATGACTGAACCTCTTCTACCTGCCAAAAGAGTCTATTGTCTATTTCCAAGGCGAAGTACGGCTTCAGGAAATATCCCCCCTTAGGCAACCTGAGTGTGGCTATAGTAAAGCATTCAGAATGGCCTGACCTTTCCCTTGAGGAAGAAAAAAGAAAAATCCCCAACTACTAGCCCTTGTGATTGGCTGGTCTATAGCAGAGGTGACTGCCAAAAATAGGGATTTAAACCACAAACCAAAATAGGAAACCACAATTTGAGGGAACCATGTACATACCTCTCTCCTAATCCTCTTGCCCCGGAAGGGGAAACTATCTAACAATCTGTGGACAGGGTCCAGGACTACTTTTCCTTCTTTGTAGCAATAATGAGTTTGACAGTTGGTGACCAACCTTGTTTTGCAAGAAGGAAGAGGAAATTCTTGCTAACCTCAGAGGCAGAGAATGCCAGGCCTGGGCAAGGCCTGATGATGCAGGAGAATGCATGATTATCACCCAGTTTTCTGAGTGTAATAACCTCAGAGTATGCTCTGAGGATGCACTGGAAAGGCGCCATCTCATTGTCTCACCAGGCCTAACGTTGATCCCTTGCTGGTCCATAAGCTCCTCAAAAGCAGGGATTTTACCTGTCTTGTCCACAGGCCTTGATCTGCAGCTTTTGCCAATTTCCATTGCATAAATATTCTCCCTATGGTCAATTTCAAGCTGCCAATGTAATGTCACTGAACACAGAGTAAGAGACAAGCAATAACACATCATTACATGGTATTTTCACCATTCCGATACAATAGCTGTAAATAATCTCAATATAATAGATATAAATAGTAAGGAAATTATAGTAATAGCAAAAAGTAATAAAATAATTAAAATATGATGTCTTGGAGCACCTGGGTGGCTTAGTCAGTTTAGCATCCAACTTCAGCTCAGGTCATGATCTCACAGCTCGTGGGTTTGAGCCCCATGTTGGGCTCTGTGCTGACAGCTCAGAGCCTGGAGCCTGCTTCCGAATCTGTGTCTCCCTCTCTCTCTGCCCCCCCTCATGTGTTCTCTGTCTCTGTCTCTCTCTTTCTCTCTCTCTCTCAAAAATAAATAAACATTAAAAAAAAAAGATTTGAGGGACACCTTGGTGGCTCAGCTGGGTAAGTATCTTATTTCAGCTCAGGTCATGATCTCACAGTTGGTGAGTTCAAGCCCCACATCGGGCTCTGTGCTGACCGCTCAGAGCCTGGAGCATATTTCGGATTCTGTGTCTCCCTCTCTCTTTCTGTCCTTTCCCTGCTCACACTGTCTCTCTTTCTCAAAAAAAGAATAAATATTAAAAAAAAAAGATTTGATGTTTTGAATATCCCTTGCCTTTGCTTTCATCATAATTCACTTGACTAGAAGTTTATATAATTTCCAATAATGGCTATATTTCACAACCTGCCACAAAATTCTTGAAAATTTAACAAATGAGCTGATATGAGCAGGTTCCAGCACACCGCTGATTCTAGTTACCTCTGCCCACAGTGTCAGTATCATCAGAATGGAGTGGGGCAATGCAGTATGCTTGGACATTAAAAGACTCCAATGTCTTAGAATTCAAGAAAACTTTCAGGAAGATAAATTCTCCTTTGAACTTCTCTAAAAACACCTCCAGGAGAAAGTAACCTTCCTTTGGGATGCTTCAACTAGGAGATCATTCAGTTCCCCACATTCCACACAAGTCAGCATACAGGCATACCAGATGCCTAACCTGTGAAGTTGGAATGATGGCATGACGTTTGGAGAAAAGAGCACAAACCATCACCTGTCTCTGCTACCACATGACTGTGTGGCTTTGAGCAAGTGACTTCATCTCCCGTAGCCTTTTTTTCATCATCTGCAGAATGGGGACAGCACCTACCTATATGTGTGGTTGGGAGGTTGATGAGATCACATTTTCCCACTGGCTTTGTGAACTGCGAAGCATCATAAAAATGTAAGGCATTGCTTCTATGTGGGGGATGATAGAGAAACCTACAGTCAGAAAGAGATGGGTGGGGAAGAAAGGAGGAAGAGGTATTCAGTTTCTAAGAGGACAATGGAAGAAACCAGGAAGAAGAGGTTTGGAGTAGGAGGAGGTTAAGGGAAGTGGGCGAAGAGGGCAGTGAGCAGCCCATTGCATTTGTAGGCATTGCCTCAAAGTTTGTCCAGCCCTCTAGTCACACTGCAGCCAGCTCTTCCTTATTTCTTAACACTTCCTGTGTTCATCCTAGGACAAGGGCTTTACACCATCCCCACCACCAAGAATAGATTCTGACTTTCTCAGCCTACACCCTATACTCTTTTGCCTGTAGGGACTCCTAGTCACAACAGAACCATCTCAACTGCACTGTTGGTGTTAGAATTATCTGGCACCCAGAGCTCTGTTTTGAAAAAAAAATCCTTTTTGAATTCAACTATCTTTCTGTCTCTGTCTGGCATGGAGCCTGAAATACTGCCGAGCCTCAAATGAGAAAAAAAATGAAAATCAATTTTAATCAAAACAATGATTTGCCTCTGTAATACCTGCATTAATCAGGCTTTTTAAATTTTTATTTATTTGTTTGTTTGTTTGTTTGTTTGTTTAGTGCAAGGATTCTTATGAAGGTCTCTTTCAAAAGCCACCTTCTCTGGCTAAGAAGGGATAGAAATGGAACAGATGGGATAATGTTCAGTGCTGAGATTTTGTAGCAATGGGGCAGGCTATTCAGGAAGTGAATGTCTTCTCTTTCCAAGAAGGACCCAGAAGAGACTGAACAATCTGTTGCAGGGGTGTCAAAAGCCCCCAAAACATTGGCTTCTCAAGGTTCTTCCAACCTTGAGACTGTCTTGCCACCATTCACGTACACCCTTCCTCAGGTCCCATCCTTCAGACTTAATAGCAGAGCAATTTCACCCTTTGACAAGGCTGTTGTTAACACTCCCCCCCCCCCAGCACCCAACACACCCAGACAATAAAGTTATAGGGAGTCCATAAAATGGTATTCCTCACAAGGCCACTAATTTCCCAGAGTGTCCCCAAATCTCAGCCATAGTTACACTCCATAGTAATCTTTGAGACCATCATAGAAACTTGGGTTCGGAAATACTTAACTTTATAGATGGGAGAATCTGAGGCCCTGAGGATCACCTCTTAGTGTTATTTGTATCTGTCCCTCTATCCTATCTTGCTGGCCCCTGCCTTAATCATCTCTTAGATGGATAAATGCACTAAGCTACCACTGGAGACCCTACTACCAGCCTCTCTCACCTCCAATTCATCCCCTGCACAGAACTGGAATGATTGTTCTGGAATGCAAATGTGACCATGTTTTTCCTCTGCCTATAATTTTTCCATGGCTTATCACTGTCCACAGATATAAAAGTCTTGGTAAACTTGGTTTGCTGAGACTTTGTGATATGTGCCTTCCCTTCCTCCCTGCTTTCTTCTCCATACAGCCTATGCTAGAGCTGTGCAAATCACAATTCGTTGTCCAAAGACAACATGCTACCTCATGCCTCCATGCTTTGTGCAAGTTATTCTCTCCTTTGAGAACAGTGTCACCTGACCCAAATCACTCCTACTCTACCCAGTAAAAAAACCTCTTCTCTTAATGCCCATTTCAAACACCACCTCCCCTTGAATACCTTCCCAAAGCCACTAGAGCAGATTCAAACCCCTCCCCTTTTGCACTCCCCTAGAATCTGGTATACCCTCCAACTCAGCAACCATCACACTCATCTTCATTTTACCTGTCTTCTTCTCCCAGAGCTGTGGGGGCTAAGTTAAATTCATCACTATGCCCCAGGAACATGAAACAATGCATAGATCTTTTAGAAACGACTTGTCCAAGGCCACACAACTAGAAGAGGTCAAGTGTGAACCAGTTCCTAATAAACTAATTTCCTTGCTTGCTTTCTCTCAGTCCCTCAGACCTGATTTTTTGTTGTACCTTTCCTCATTTTCCTTTCCACCCTTTTGTGAACACCCTAAAAAGAGCTGACCTGAAAACCCTGAATTTTTGCCTTTAAGCTTTACTGATTAGGTCATCCAAAGCAGCACAGCTAACATCCATGCTGCTCTCCCTGTCTCTCCATCTGGTTGTCAGCTATGATCCAAAACCAAACATATCTGGAGATTTTCCCATAGAGAGATTTCAAAGAATGAAATGATGATGAAAGCTTTTTTTTTCCAAAATACTTTCATATTCATTCTTGAACTCAACCTTCTTCACATCCACTCATCCCACCTCATTTTACAGATGAGCCAGCAATTCAGAGAGGATGGGGAAGTTGCCCAGAGTTGCACAGTTGGTCATAAGCAAGACTGCACATGGCTTCAGGGTCCAGCACCAGTCCACAAAGTTCTTGTCCATTCTCTAAGAATAGTGAATTCATTAATTTATTCTTTCATTCATTTGTTGAGTCCCTACCATAAACAGGGCACTATCCTAGGCACTGAGGAGACAGCAGTGACAAAACAAAGTCTCTGCCCTCATAAGGCTTCCATTCTAGTTCTTAGTCTTACTTTTTATGAATCCATTCTGAATCACAGGAAAGATTTAGTTTTCAAAGAAGCCAAGAGCACAATGAGTTTATAATCAGGAAACCAAAAGAGAACTTGACTCCAACTATTGTTTTAGGTCACACAATATACCTTGGTGCTTTATAAGTCAAGACTCTGATTCCCAAGGAGAATTTCTCCAAGGGAGACAGTTAGGAGGATGACCTAACTGGTTTGGCACAACTTTGGGATAAAAAGAGACAGAACCTGGCTGTACAACTCCACGTAGTAAAAGTCAAGGTATGCAATGTAAAAATAACCAAGACTCTTCTTCCTCCCAAGCCACACAGCCTGATTTAGGAATGCACTATATTTCAGCCCCAAAGAATCCAAATATGAATGGGTTACTGTGCAGGTGCTTATTCCCCTTGAATGTTTTAGTCCTTTTTATTCTCTGATTGTTTCAGCTCATGCCAACCACTGAGGGGCAAGAGAACAGGGCTAGATTCAGTTGTAAGGAACCACACCAAGTCAGTCTTTGTAAACCGAAAGCTATGGTTGTACCAGGTTAAAGAAAATCTTATACTAGATGATGTAAAATACTGCTGAGTCCGTGTGTCAAAATGGGAAGTCCTTCCCTTTCCCAGGGCCTCAGTTTCTCTTGCTGAGACTAGGTGGATATCAGTCCAAGTGGGCTCTGTGGACTCTGATAAGTTAAATATTCCTGGACTCCACATTCACTTATTCAATAGGCATTTGTTATACACTGGCTATCACTTGTCGCTGTGACGGAGGCAGACCCAATCCTTACCTACACAGGCTGACTCTTACACATTTCTCTTCAAAACACACATTTCTCTCTTATGCATTTGTTCATTCTTCCTGTACCTTAATGCATCAACTGTTTACTAGTCCCTTCTGTACAAAATCCCAGTGTACTGGGAATTCAAAACTGTCTTTTGACAGAGTCTTTTATGAGGCCTCTTTCCAAGATGCTCAGAGTAACAGGAGAATATATGCACACACCCAGCTCAACAGAACCAGGGTAAAAAGTGACAAGTGTCTCACAAAGATACAGTGAAAATGTCGTGAGAGACCATATCAGAGGAGAGCAACTTATGGTTCCACCATGATTTAGCAAACATCTACTTAGCCCAAACTCAGAAGTGCTAAGTGCTTTTATAAACATGGCCTGTTTGGGTCTTTACAAACAACTACATTGCTGTACCCAGGTTACTGATAAGGACACTGAGGCTCAGAGAACTTGGGCTCTGCCCAAGACCAGAGAGCTACTAAGTGCTGGGATTCACACCCAGGTCTGTCTGCCTCCATCAACCCTGCTTGTTTGCCTGTGAAGTTTTCCATTTTACCACCAGGTGCTTAGTAGGGCCTATAGTTTGGGCATTACATTGATCTCTTACAGATAAGGAATGAAAAGGAAATTGTCTTCTAGTCTCATCAGTTCAGTATGAAAAAAAATGTGATTCTGACCTAGCCAATTTTTTTCACACTTGCAGGCATGGTTTTGGAGAGACAAAATTCAAATCGGATGAAGATAAGTTTGTGCCAAGTGGAGGGACAAGGACTCAGAGGGTCCAGGAAACTAATTCTCAGAGGTGCAAAAGGAAGAGAGGCGGGCTGGGTGCTTTGGGAGCAGGCCATGCACAGCTTTAATTAGATCTCACTGAAATTTGGCTGAAGACTAATCTCAAGTCCCTGAGGCCATATGGGGCAACAAGGAAGAGGGATGAATACAAGTCTGAATTAGGAATCCACCAGGGATAAATCACGAATTGACTCCAGTATCCTCAAGGCTGACTTGAATTCAGATGGTCCTCAAGGCACCAACCTCCAGGACAAGAAGAGATCTACTCATTAAGATGAAAATTTGGTTTATTTTAGTCTCAAAAGGTGAAAAGCATGCCACGGGGATCACTCTCACCTGAGAGTTTCTGAAGCTCATCCTTGGCTTGGAGTAACAGAGGGGTGAGCAGGGCCAAGGGAGCAAGAGCTCTGCCAAGTCAAGAATGCAAATCTTGACACTGCCCTTCTTCACTCTCAAGCCCCACAGAGTCCTTCGTCTCTCTGTGCCTTGATTTCTTTGGTGAAAATAGAGGGGAAATAATATTGACCTCCTTCACATGGTTTTTACAAAATTAAGTGAAATTATGTATGCAAACTGACCTAGCAGATTGCCAACACCCCGTTAGCACTTAGTAAATCGTAGTTGACATTCAGCTAACTAGAGCAACTTGTACAAAGGGGGAGACTGAGCAACTATTAGATACTCAGGGAGCACTGGGTGCTGCGCAAACATTATTTTGTTTAATCCTCACTATGGTTCTTCTAAGGAGGTATTAACATCCTAATTTAGCATCCTGAGAAACTGAAGTTTAGGGAGGTTATGTTATGCCTAATCTTTTTTTTTTCCCAGTGTCAGTTTTATCATACATAATCTGGAGCCCAATTGCCTTGGGTTCAACTCCTAGCTCCACTACCTTACCCTTTGTTACTTAATGTAACTGAATGTAACTGAAACTCAGTTTTCTCCTATAAACTGTAAACCTTTCTTCCCATAGTTGTGTTAAGAATGAATGAGATAGCATATGTAACATGACCGTCCCCCAGTGACCATTCAGAAATGATGTTATCCTGGTGCTAAATTTGCATAGATATGAAGTGGTAGGGCTAGAATTTGAACCTATGTCCAAAGCCCAGGTTCTTTCCTCTAAATCACATGATGGGAAACAACCCCAGTGTGCAACTCTGTACACAATGATAGACTACATGACCTCCAAAGGTGGGGAATTTCCCAAAAGAATCTAGCTGCTCCAAAAGGCTTTCTAAAACTATCTCAGTGCTTCAAATTCCTACCATTAGTTTCATTTCATTGAGGTCAAGCTCAGTTAAAAGCCAAATATTTCCCTTGAGAGATAAAGTAAGCACATTAGTTCTTGCTAACGTGTTATGGACCTACATTTGCATTACATGGCTATCACCAGGCTGAAAGCAGGATATAGGAAGTAGAAACCCAAAGATGTACATTTCAACAAAATAGAAACATCGGGAAAAGCCTATGATAAAGACTTCCACCAAGGGTTGAACAGACATGGAGGTAGGATCCTAGAGTGAGGCAGCACAGAGCAGGAGAAAGAATACCAGACTCCTCATGAAGAGACTTGGGTTATAACTGAAACCAATAAATAAGCTCTGGAGATATACTATACAGCGTAGTGCCTATAGCTAATGACACTGTGCTGTATACCTAAAATATGCTAAGAGGGTAGATCTTATGTTAAGTGTTCTTAGCATTATTATTACAATGATGATTATACTTATAATAATAAAGGGGACGAAGGAAACTTTGGGAAGTGATGGACATTTTTATGGCCTTCATGGTAGTGGTGGTTTCACAGGTGTATGCTCAAGCCCTCACTCATTGAGCTGATACATGAATATGTACAGTTTTTTACATGTCAACCATATCTCAATAAACCAGTTTTTAAAAGGAAAGAAAGAAACTTGGGTCAATAAAGTCTTTTACTCTAACCAACTGGGTGATCTTAGCTAAGTCTGTTCCCTCTTCCAGACCTTAGTTTCCTCCTCTGTAACAAAGCACTCAGATCAAATATTTCTATGCACTTTCCCGCTCTGGCAGTCTAAGCTGCTAGAGAGCAGCCAAGAGGTGGCTGAATGAGTTATGTCCTCCCTGGGGCATCTTGAAAAGCTCCAAGGAGAGAGCTGAGTTGGCCTGTAGAGACAAGTCTCCCTGAGCAAGCAGGGGCCTGAATCTCATTGCCTGACTGTAGATGCCAGGTTATCAATCCCCATCCCAAGGCCTGAGCTCACCCCATTTTCTGGACCACTCCTAAGACCAAAACTGAACTTAGAAGTATCCAAAACATTTTGGACTTGCATTATTCAATGACTTTGGATGAGAATAAAGGTCAAAGTGATTCCCCAAACTCAAACATCCTCAACTTGATTTCATAGAGAACTTATAAAAAAACATCTTCTGTCAATGGCAGTCCTGGAAATGAACTTCAAATCCTCCCTTCATCCAGTGATTTCTGGCTTTACCAGATGGATGCCAATTCTAATTCTTCTGAAGCAGTAGCTCTCCACCTAGGCCAATTTTGTCCCCACAGGGGACATCTGGCAAAGTCTGGAGACATTTTTGGTTGTCCCAGTTGAGGTGAGAGGACCACTATTGGCATCAAGTGAGTAGAAAGAAGCAGGAAGGCTTCCAAACACCCACAATGCACAGGGTAATTCCCCACAACAAAGATTCATCTGGCCCAAAATGTCAATAATGCCACGATTGAGAAATCCTGCTCTAAAGCATACAAAAACTAATGTGGCTTTTCAAATTACATAATCAGGGAGGCTCCTTAATAAATTCTCCTAAATGCCTAAGCTAAAAGTGATGTGCAGGTCATATGGCTCCTAGGTCTTTGGCTCTCTCCACCCAACATTTATATCACAAACAGCAACATAGGCTTCTTTGTCAGGTACAAAGATGGTCTCTTCTCTGTCTTAATGTCACAGATAAAGTTACCTTGAGTCACATTTCCACTGAATTGGATAATATTTCTATTGAATTCCTAGAGATTCAAGATGGAAAGAGGAGCCCCGGGGCCAGTTTCAGGACTGGTCATAGACTGTTCATATGTCAGTTTCTCTAACTCACTGCCTCGATTTCTTTACTGTTTCTCACTCCTAGTCTAATTTATGCAACATGGTGGATCACTCATTTATGCTACAAATATATATTGTAACAAGGTCCACACTAGACACTGGAGATTGCAGAAAAGGGTGCACCTGCTACCCTAAAAAAAGTCACATTGTGGTGGGAGAGGCAGACCTCTTCACAGATGGTCACAGCCTTAGTGGGGAAGCCCCAGAAGGTGCTTGACTAGGGTTAGGAATGAGAGAAGACTTCCAGTGGAGAATGAGCCCTAATCCAAGGCTTTCTGGAGTTATCTAGACCAAAGCAAAAGTGGCAGTGTTCTAGACTAGGTGAAAACATATTCAGATGGCCAAGAGAAGGGAGAGCATGGTGAGTGCCTTCCAGAAGTTCTAAGTGGTTCAGTATGGCTGAAAGTGAGAAAAATAAAGGAAGAGAGGCCCAAAGTGAGAATGAAGAGAAGATGAAGCCCAGATAAGAAATGCTCCATTGCCAGTTAAGGAACTGGGCTTTCTCCAGGAAACAAGGAGGTAGAGACCTGGTCAGATGTACACCTGGCAAGGATCATTCTGGCTGCACTGTCTAGATGGATTGTGAAGGCAAGAGTGGAAGCAGAGAGCATCTTTCAGCATCCAGGGGAGAAGTATGGTGGCCTGGCCCAGGGAAAGATAGAAAGGAGAAGAAATATAAGCAAATGCATGGCAAGTGTAATGTATGGTGCCTGGTTACTGCTTAGCCACAGGAAGTGAGAAGGTAGAAGAAGTCAAGAATGACTCCCAAAGACCTGGCTTAGGAGACTGGGGTCACTGAGAAAAGGGACACAATTTGGAGCAGATTGGGGGCAACATGACTGTTTTCATTCTGGTTATATTGACCATGGATTTTCCTACAAACCACTCTCTCTGCTGGTCTGAACCTTATTAGAAAGTCGTAGACACCCAGGACAGGGTGGGACAGGGATGAGGTGATACGATACACTATGGCATGAGGTTTTCATATGCCCCAGGAGCACTAAGGCTATGGGGAAGGAATGAAAGAAATGTCAACAGTGTTCTTGACTGTTGTCCAGTGCATTATTTGGCTGGAGAAGGACCAGGTATACTAGGTATCTCTCTGCCTCATTTTGTCCTCTAACAATTTACAAGGTTCATCTTTACCCTCAATTTAATAATGCGGAAATGATGGTCAAGAGGAGATGGTGACCAGTTCATCAATGTAGAGTTAATATTCCATACAGGCTCACCTGTTTCCAAGTCCTGCATTCTTATTGAATAAACCATATTGCTTACTCTTCAATAGATCACTCTTGTATGTATAAACTTTTAAGGTGGTGAAACATCACAGGGTCTGATGGTGGGAAAACATGGGTTCGAATCCCAGCTCCATCATTTCTTAGTAGCTCAAAAGCCTCCTTTGCAAAGCAGAAGGTATTAATAACCATTTCAACAAGGATATCAGGAGGACTCAATAAGATTCGGACATGGAACTCTCTTAGCACTGTGGCTGGCATTATTTTTTTTTCAATATATGAAATTTATTGTCAAATTGGTTTCCATACAACACCCAGTGCTCATCCCAAAAGGTGCCCTCCTCAATACCCATCACCCACCCTCCCCTCCCTCCCACCCCCCATCAACCCTCAGTTTGTTCTCAGTTTTTAAGAGTCTCTAATGCTTTGGCTCTCTCCCACTCTAACCTCCTTTTTTTTTTTCCTTCCCCTCCCCCATGGGTTTCTGTTAAGTTTCTCAGGATCCACATAAGAGTGAACACATATGGTATCTGTCTTTCTCTGTATGGCTTATTTCACTTAGCATCACACTCTCCAGTTCCATCCACGTTGCTACAAAGGGCCATATTTCGTTCTTTCTCATTGCCATGTAGTACTCCATTGTGTATATAAACCACAATTTCTTTACCCATTCATCAGTTGATGGACATTTAGGCTCTTTCCATAATTTGGCTATTGTTGAGAGTGTGAGCAGCATTATTATGTTTAAGCACTCTTAAGTCAAAGGTTCTCAGCTAGGGCAATTTTGCTGCCCCACCCCCAGGACATCTGGCAATGTCTGTAAGCATTTAAGGTTGTCCAAACTTGGGGGAGAGGTGGTGCTAGCATCTAGTGGGTACAGGTCAGGGCTACTCCTACACATTCTACAAGGCACAGGATAAGGAAGAATTACCTGCCTATAATGCCAATAATGCTAAGGTTGAGAAATCCTGCCGTAATGTAATACAAATTGTCTAAACTGGGGTAGGATGAAATACATTAGATTTTAAATGATGGAATCTAATTTATGCACCTCACAGAAGAAAAAATGGAAACCGGAAGGGGAATGGAACTAAAGTCCTGAAGAGGGATTGGATAGAGAAGCAGAAGGCACTGGAGATCGAGAGCTGAGTATCTAGAAGCTTCACTATGAGAATGCTTTCATACCTTTCCTTCCATCCCATTTTGGGAGCATGTCTGGGACAATTGCTTTCTGACCTCTTCAAAAGAAGAAAGGGTGGTCTAGTGAGGCCTTGGTTGAGAGTATCCTGGCTCAGTCAACCTGGTGGCCACACCCCAATCCAGCAGTGTCTGGCCCAATTAAAGGGAGAAAAAGTGCCCAGCACTTTGTGAGCCTTAGGTCATTTACTCTGCACAACACATGGTCCTATTGTTATCATCTCGTTATGGCTGAGGAGGACACGGAGGCTTAAGGAGGCAACCTGGTTTGGCCAAGGATACACAACTGAGGGATGCTATGGGGACTGACAGCTGGGCAGTGAGGCTCCCAGGTCCACACTGACACATCTCTCAAACTGTCACCAGTGAGACCCCAGCCTAGGCCTCCACACCCACCATCTCCTCTATATTTATGGGAAGCAGAGCTAGCTTCTTCCAAATACATGATTTGAGTGTCACTAAAATCACTCACTCAACCAGAATCACCAGAAAGCACATCTCACTGGAATAGCCTCCTCTTTTGATACCCAGACAAGATCCATGGATGTGGATGGGTTCTCAGACTACTTTGTTTTTTTATTGGAGATCAGAGAGGGGGTGAAAAGAGCCTAAGATCACACAGCAAGGTTGTGGCTGGTCTCCTGACTTCTGCCTATTTCACATTTGGAAACAGAAAAGCAAAAGGAAAAACACCAACTCTGGATGTTGCCTTCTCAGGAGTGGGCAGAGGCCTAACCTCTGGGCAGTTTCCTTCTGAGACAAAGACATTTGCATGAAGTAATTCCCCAAAAGACCTTGGAAAACAAATTTTCTTGTCTCCTTCCTCTGCCAGCTGAAGCAAATGAGACTTTGGATTGTTAAAATAGCAACTTAAAAGGGGTAAGTAAAACTGCAGAATGAAAAAGAAAAAGCTTGCAGATTCCAAGCCCAAACATCAGTTTCAATTCTGCAAATTTTCAAACCAGAACCTAAAGATCCACTTTCCTTTTTAAAGAAGGAAAGGGACACTTACTGGTTCCCCAATGTCCCTTTCATAGCAGGCATCTCTCAGTGAGAATGATTCATTCATTTATTTATCCATAGTTCCCTTCATCCCCAAAGACATTTTGAGGCAACAAACAAAAATACAATAATATGGGAGGGTCGGGGGAGGAAGGGATCAAAGTCATGGGCATATGAGAGTCAAATAGGAAGATGACCCAGGGAACGTCAGTAAGCAGCAATGAACAGTTATAATGAGCTTCCTAGTAGCCAAGCCAAAAATGAAAATCAATCCATTACCAGACTCACAATGCCCAAGAGAAAAATGATATTAGTTGTTCAGGAGAAAAAAAAAAACAGATTTTTCCTAACATGATGAAAAAATAGTTTTATTGTTTCAGACTCTGAAATTTGGGGAGGCTGTCTGGTGCAGCAACCAGCATTAATTACTGACAAATCCCCATCCCTCCACCACCACCCCCAGCCACCCATGACCCTTTTCAAGCATTCAGTTAAGTGTTGAATGAAGGAATGAGCACCACCTCCGTGTCGGGCTCTATGATTCCCAGGTGATGTCCTGTAATCTTCCTATTAGTTTGGGATGTCACACCATTTATTCCTTAGACACGTTTCTCGACCTTGGTCATACTGACATTTGAGACCGGACAATTCTTACAGGGAGCTGTCCTGTGCATTGTAGGATGTGTAGCAACCTCTCTGGCCTCTACCCACAAGATGCCTAATTAGCACCACCAACCCCGGTTGTGACAACCAAAACTGCCTCCAGCTGTTGCCAAGTGTCCCCCAGTTTGAGAATCACTACCTTAGACCCTATGATCTAAAAGGACAAATTCCATATCCCTCTCTCCCAGCAATCCCTACCCCCCAACACACACACACAACACACATTCAAGAGACAGTGGAGAAATAGGGACAGGGTAGCCTCAATCAACACACCTGCTTAGAAAGAAGGGGGCACACTCAGGATCTGTGTGGCAGAAGTCTGTGAAGGCAGACTTCAGGAAGGCTCCTGCTCCGGGTGAGGGACAGTGAGTCTCCTCTCAGGGCAGCTCATGCTTGTCCATTGTTATGACCCCTGCATCCACTCTTTTGGAGCCATGACCTTCCTTGGACATATATAAAGTGCGTGTTTGATATTATGCACTTCCCTTGGGAATAGTTTCCTTAGTCTACTTTCTATTCATGGAACGTTGGTATGCCAAGAGTTGTTTTGAGCCTCAAAGATTTCCTAGACCAGACTCATGGTGTCTTTGACATTGTATTTTACTCAATAACATAACAGGTTTCTAATCTATTTGTAGTGACTATGGCCAAAATTCTTTTTAAGGTATAGTTCTTAGGGTTGCCTGGGTGGCTCAGTCAGTTAAGCGTCCAGCTTTGGATCAGGTCATGATTCTCATGGTTCGTGAGTTTGAGCCCCATGTCGGGCTCTGTGCTGTCAGCCCAGAGCCTGGATCCTGCTTCAAATTCTGTGTCTCCCTCTTTCTGCACCTCCTCTCTCGCTCTCTCTCAAAAATAAACATTAAAAAAAAGATTAAAAACTTTAAAAAAATTTAGTTCTTAAATATTTTTCCTTGATTTTTCACCTCTTTACTTTTCAATCTCTTAAGCTAATGACACCTACCGAGAGACTATATGGAAAAATCAGTGAAGAGGCTGCTTTTATCATCTGATCTGTACCCTGAGTCATTTTTCCAACTGATAGGGTCTACTAGGCTTTTGCCACTTAAATCCTTTGTGAATCCTATCCCTTATTGTGTGGTCTTTAAAACAGTATGCTATTTCAAATTCAAAGCCTCACATCTATGGACTATCTCTATTCTTCTTCATGTCTGCTTACCATCCACCTAACAATTTCCTGAGCTCATCTCACTCCTGTAATGCCTTGCCAAATGCAGTCATGCTATTTGAATACACCATTTTCCTATTTTCCCACCTCTTGCCAGTGGGATGGTGAGTTCCATGAGGACAGGGTATACCTTTCAAGCCGTCCCAGGCAGAGACTTTGCAAATATCTTGCCACTGCATGCCCCGGCCTCCACCTTTTCAGTGCCAGGTTTAGTTTCCCATTACTTGTTCCCTGATCACTCAGCTAACATCATATATTTGATGTTTTGGTTTGGAGTACTTCTTGTCCTGATATCTGCATCAAAATAACTAACAGCAGCTACCAAAACCGACAAATCCTAAAATTTCAGTAGATCAACACCATCAAGGTTTATTTCTCGCTTATTCAAGTCCAATGAAAATAGCCTTCCCTTTTCCCTTTTGGAGCTACAGAAGAGCTGATTGCTTCTAGATCTCAAGCAATAAAAGACATGATTTTTAAAAGGCATTGGGGGATAAAGACCCAGTAAAACCCTGGTCGAAAGACCAAATTGAAAATGTGTTTCCTCTCCCTCTCTCTTTTTTGTGGCGTTTGCAAACTTGGTGAACACATGTTTTATGTGGTGGAGCTGTGAGATGGAGAAGGACCATTCGTGGGTACAATTACCTGGTGGCCCCAGGAGCATCACCTCCCTCAACTTCCTTTCCAGTACTGACTCTCAAACATCCAAAGGTGTATCAATAAACTTGGGAGCCTCCACAAACAAGGGACTAGCTTAGTGAGAGAACTGGAGACAGCAGTGTGTGAGAAACCAGTTCTGGGAGACTGTGTCACTGTTCACAAATATTTGCCACCCCTTCTTGGGTATAGAGTTCCCTTCCCCACCTCTTGGACATAAGGCTCTGGCCAGTGCAACATGACTGAAGGTGACACATGTTACTTCTGGTAGAAGCTTCCAAGACCAGTGCATGGAGACTCGCACTCTCTTTCTTCAACCACCACGATCAGCCATGTTTTACACAGAGGCTGCTTGCTCAGCCTGGGTCCCGGGGTGAATGGAAATCAGAGTAGTGGTCCCAAACTGCAGTAAATATACAGAGTGAGTGAGTGACAAAGAGTCTGTCTTTGGCCAAAATCTACTCAGGCTTCTGTGAATTCTCTTCTCAACTAGGCTCAGCCAGCTTTAGTGTTCTTTTCTACACTATCCCGTCTTAGTAAGGAACCTGCCAAGTCAGTGTAACCAGAATCCTGCACTCTCCATATCTGATCACTCTTGACATCCAGTCAGGCTCTTCATCCTCCAACATCTCCCAGGTCACATCTGCTCACCCTGGCCTGTCTTCTGTAAGAATCCTGTTGGTTCAGTCTAGCCAGAATCCCCTTTATTCCTAATATTTCTTCTTGGTAATTTTCCATCCACTGATCCCCACCCTGCTCCTTAGCTATAGATTTTTCCACTTGCCCATGTTGTCCTCAGAGCCAATGTAATGTCTGTGAGGCCCCACCAAAGTGGTCCCTACATCCACAGACTGAATAAAGTCTGCCTTCCTGTTCTTTAGCAAGTGTCCTGAATAATTTTCCCTTAAACAGTTAGAATATTATTTTTTCCCCTTAATGTAAGAACTAAACTTTGGTTCCTGAGAGCCCCTGAGATCCTGGGATCATCTGTTACTGGGAAAGAACTTAGCCTGTGTTGCCACTAATGCCAGTGAAAGAACCACAGATGATTGCAAAGAAGAGAGAACACAGTGGGAACACAGTCATTGTCATCAACCACCCGAAGCCCTGAGTAGAATAGCAGCACTAGATTTGCTCATGTGTCACTCCCAAACCGGAAGTCACAGGGACGTAGCTCAGCCCAAGGAAGAATGTTCTGAGGGTCTGTATTGAGCAGTTGGTCATTGGATGTAACTGCAGAGGTGCAAGTGGGGGTCTGAGAGGGGAGAGGATGGGATGATGGCTGAGATGCTGTGATTACAGAGAAAGTCCATACTGTAGGTGAACTTTCACCCCAGGATTTCCATCTGTTAGTCAGGAAAACACAGAAACTTAGGACCTGCCAGCACCTCAGCCAAGCCAAAGAACAAATCTTCCCAAGGAGGCCCACAGGGCCCATATGTAGTTCTTCTCGGGGGTTTCATATATATTTTCTCCATTAGACACAGACATCCATTGGGTGTTTGTGTCATTGCCCTCCTTCCTCTCTCTGTGTCTCTGATTTTCTCTCACTGTCCTGGTTTCCATGAGCCCCTGGATCTCCAGGATGTTATCTCTCTGTATTTCTGTGTCTTTGTGTTTTTCCTTTATCTTTGTGTATTTCTGCCTCCATTTCTGTCTCTGTGTGTCTATATATCTCTTTTCCCCTTTCCCAGCCTCCTCTCTTTCCCTCCTCTGCATGCATTGCCTCCATCAAGGTACCCCTCAGATGTTTTTTTGATGACAAACAGCCCCCTTGAAACCAGTCCTCACCACAGCTGGTACTAAAAGCATCTACCTGCTCAGCCATATCTTTAGTCTCTGATTCTTTATTACCACTTCCTTCTCATCTCTACAGTGGAGCTCCTCCCCTAACCAGACATTACTCATCTCCAGCCTCAAGGTCTCCAGCTGAAACTTTGTGCTCAACTTCTTCCTTCTAAATTCCAAAATCTTCATCTCTGGCCCTGGTTCCGGGACAGTGCCTTGCCCTCCTTCTCTGTCTGAGCCCTCTGTCCAGCTCCATAAACATTCCCCATAAACATTCATGACAAGGGTGTGTCCACTATGAACTTTATTGGGTACAAAGGGTGGAAGTTTAAAGACTCCAAATAGAATGTCCCTGGCCAAGGACACCCACCCTGGCCTAAGGAGCTGCCCAGCCCTCTGCCTCTCCCTCATTCCTGCTCCTCCCAAACCAAGTCCTCTGGATGCTTCTGAGGCCTCCTGCCTCATGGCTTGGCTCTTGCCCTGACCTCTACTGGCCACACCCTCTATGCATGGCAGCGTGACAGGATGGCAGAGAAAACGAGTACAGGCTCAGGAATGTGGGAGTCTGGGTTCAACTTCAGATCCAGCTCTATTACTCACTTTTTTGGGTAGTTTGTGTCACCCCCCCCAACCAGATGTCTATTTCTTACTCTTAGGAATTGGAGTCATAAATGCCTACCTGTCACAGTTACGTAAGAATCAAGTAAGAGCATGTATAGAAAGCTCCTGATGCAGAGCTGGAATAAAGATGGTGACCATGTAACATTTATTCCATTCTCTCTTCATCCAGACCCCAGGCCCCTCCTCGTCTTCCAGGCTGACCTGCAGCTAATAGGCACAGGGACAGCAATACTGATCACTTGCCACCAGTCTACTCTGATAGGTCAACAGACATGCCATTGGTTGCTATTTACTTTGAATATCCCCACCCCTCCACCACCATCCTTCCCACTCTCCCCCTCCCTTCTCCATCCATGAAGCCCACTCAGACCCCAAATGTAAGCACCCCCTCGTCTCTGGGCTCACCACCCCCGCCAACAGTGATAATCTATCTCCACTTTGAGTCTCACTCACTGGGCACTGACAACAAGGTGTAAAGCATAGTTCTGCCCCAAACATTTATTTAGCATCTGCTCTATGCCCTGAATTGGAGAGATCTGGCAATGAAAACAACATAGTCTCCACACTTGAGGTGTTCACAGGATAGTGGGCGGGAGAGCTATACAAATAAATCACGACAATGCAATGTGATAAGACTTCAGTAATTGAGGTGTGGGCTGGACATACTGAGAGGAGAGAGCTCTACATTTGCCTGGAGCTGCTACTTCATAGCTTAGCCCTCTACTTTATTTTAAGAACCACTTGACTCAATTCAGCACTAAGAGCCAATAGTGTTTACGTTGAGAGGTATTGACTACAACCATGGACAAAATAATAGAGGTCTTCAATCTCTGATCTGGGTCACATCTGTATCTCCAGTTTCTGGTTGAGTCTGGGCCACACACAGAGTAGGTACCTGAGGAATGAGGGGATGCCCACACTCACACCCAGGCCTCCCAACCTAGCAGCATTCTTGGTTGAAACTGAGTAATAATGTGAAGGCCAGAGAAGGGAGACAGAGGAAAAAGAAACAGCCTGGTTGTTTGGCCAAACTTCTCGGGCTCCATTTTGCTTGCTCTGAACCTGCAAGCACTGGCTGGTTACTGCCTGGTATACCTTTCTGCTTTTGCACTCCCTTGTTTCACTCCTGGACCTTGGCTAACCCTCTGTCCATCTGAGCACTCTTCTCCAAGCTGCAATGTGCCATTTATCCAGAGACAGGCCTCTCCCTATATTCTTACCATAACCAAAAGATCAACAAGTATACAAACATAACTCCAGGGCCTTTTTAAGGGAACGCTTTATGAGCTCTAACAGTGGGGCCTGGTTCAAGACCTTATTTATGTGGAAACAACAGCTGCCTGGACCAGAATCAAGAACTAAGAAAAAATAAATAAAAACTTCCTTCTGTGAAGCCAAAACAGATACCAAAGAATCTATGTACTAACACTCACCCACATGATTCACGAGAACGTTTTGTCAGGACCACACAAAGCCCCCGCTGACTCTTATTTCTTGTCTGGTTTCATATCTCAGGTCAGAACTGGAACTGTCATAATCCCTGCATTCTGTCACACTGTCATTGTGTCCCATGCTTGGACTGCTTTTTATTTATTCGGTTGGTTATAACATTATAAGTATTATAAGTATATAACATTATAAGTATGGATCCATGACATAAAATGAAAGCCAGGATCTTGAGGGGTATCATACAACACCCCTAGAAACCCCTCACAACCACCCTAAACTGCCCAGGGTATCCATCATCCTGAGTCCGGTGTTTATCATTGCTTTACTCCCCTTTGTAATTAGTTGTATCTGTATGTATTTGTGTGTGTGCACATGCAAAGGCACATGCATGCATGACTTTTAACTTTGTATAACCTTTGCTGCATATAACTCTTTTCCACTTTATACTATTTTGCTAAGACTCATCCTTTTTGAGGCGTGTTGTATTTTTCCTTCATTTGGACGACTGCACAATGCTGACTTTATTCACCACCTTCCCTGGCGAAAGGAATCTGGTGTGCATGAAAGGCATCTGATGTAGGAGCTATGTTGCTCTTTGTGATGCAATGGCTTACAGAGGACCCAGACTCAAACTTAGTGATGTTCACAGTAGAAACCGGAATTCTCCAGACAAGGTTAAATCTGCTTTCACACCCCACTAAATAATGTGGATGATGTTGTTGTTTTGGGGAAATACCCAATCCTGGCAGAGATGGAGTGATAGGTGGTCCCACCTCTACAGAGGCAAAGCCTCAACGGTGTTCTTATCCTCTGTCCTAGAGATGCTCCTCCCGGGACTCCATGCAAGACCCAAAATACAACAACAACAACAACAACAACAACAACAACAAAAGAACTATGTTTTATTTATAAATTAATAAGAAACAATCCAAATGCACTTGAAGTGGGAGTTGTTCAAATGAACTATAGTACTTCCATTTGAGAGAAGGTCTATGCAGCCCTGAACAATTTTCTTTCTGGAATGCTGCTCTTCAGTGAGATGCACAAAAATCAAAATATAAAGTAATGTCTTGCTTAAAAGCTAGAAAGAAAAGAAATAAAAGCATAACAAAATTAATTTGGAAAAAAAATCCTCTTGTTAAAGGTCCAGTTTCGAGACAGTTTAGACCAGGGGTCAGAAAACTACTGCCCACAGTCTAAATCCAGCCAGCCCTGCTTTCGTATGGCCTGCACACTAAGAATGGTTTCCTATTTTGGGGCACCTGGGTGGCTCAGTCAGTTGAGCATCCAACCTTGCCTCAGGTCATGATCTCACAGTTCGGGCTCTGTGCTGACAGCTCAGAGCCTGGAGCCTGCTTCAGATTCTGTCTCCCTCTCTCTGACCCTCCCCCACTCATTCTCTCTCTCTCTCTCTCTCTCTGTCAAGAATAAATAAACATTAAAAGGAAAAAAAAGAATGGTTTCCTATTTTCAAATGGTTGTATAAACATCTATATGATATAAACATCTATATGATAACTTCAATTTTGCTCCTCGGTTCATAAATTCTAAATTAATCACCATCTGACCCTTTAGAGAAAAGGTCTGCCAACCCCCAGTTTAGGAAGTGTGGATAATTGTTTTCCTCCCTTTTTTCTCTTTTGTTCCTAGAGCCAAAATATGTTACTTTTATAATCAGAAAAAAAAACTGTTTTATAGCTGTAAATTATATTAGAAAGGTTTCCATTCAAAACAGTTGCATTTTTTTTAGGTTGTCCCTTAGAAGGCTGTGTGTCAGTCACTGAAAATTTCTTTCATCAAAGAGCTCATCTCCCAAGAGAACCAGAAAGGGGAGGCCATGCCACCATCGACACCATGGGTGTTGCATAAGTCAAAACACGCTTACATGTCAAGAAGTAATCCCCCCAAAAAATAACCATTTTTCCCAATTTGGGAAGCAACGGGGAAAACGTCTGCCTCCCCATCCAGCTGCCCATGCTAATTATTCACTGCACATCCTGGTAAAGTTGCTATGGCTCGGTCTGGAAAGAGGGTTACTCTACAAACAAGGGTGGAGGGAACAACCAGTGACAAAGAGAAGAGGCAGAGAAGCATCGAAACCTTAAAACAACACCAGAAGCATCCTCGGCAATCACGAAGTTCAGCTCCGTGGTCCCATCCCATTTCACAGATGGGAAGAATGAGGCATGAAGCTAGAAATGATTTATAGTCATTTTCATCTCAGTGAGACCAAGAGCTGTAAAAGACACCAGCTCTAACAATCTCTCTAGTAATTGAATTTCTTCTAAAGTATCCCCTAAGTGGTTGTTCAGGTCCCGTGTGCACTCATGGGACAGACCGCTCCCACCTTTAGAAACATGTGTGATTAGTCATGGAATAGCATTGATATAGTCATTAGGTTGAGTTGAAATATCCCTCTCAGTATCTTCTGCTCATTGGCCTGTTTCAACTCGACATGCTGCACAGTCCAAAATCCAAAAAGTTCTAAAAATGTGAACGCTGTTATAATGCACTTGGCAACAAAAGCTGAATTGGAAGGGCGTGTGTGTGTGTGTGTGTGTGTGTGTGTGTGTTGTCCTTACCTATCCCACTCAGCATGAGTGTACTGGGCTACAGAAATGTTTCTGTTTGATTATAGGACACTGTTTCAAACCCCACTGAGAATGTTATGTAGTATAAGGCATGTGGAGGGTATTATTCAGGTGAATCATATGAAATTATTATTATTGTAGGTCAAAGCTGTCAGATAATGGTGATTTCATATCGCTAAACTTAATGCTTTTCCAAAACCTGGCACCAAAGATTTTAAATTAAGAAATTAAGGACCTGTAATCAAGAGGAATCTCCAATATAGAGTAATATGTGAGAGTTGCTCTGTCAAGAAAGATTCTCAAATTAATTTTCCACCCAAGCCTCTGACTGGGACCTCAGACTTATCATCCACTGCCTTCTCATAATTTCACCTTTGCTTGGTTGTCTAAAAGTCACCTTAAATGGTGCACATCTTGATCTGAGCTCTCAAGCTTCCTTTCCTATCTCCACTAATAGCATCTCAATTCTTCCAATGCTCCAACCAAGAACCTTGGACCCAGACTTTTCTCTTTCTCTCTCACCCTACATCCAACTGGATGAGAAGTTATGTCCTCTCTACTTCAAAATATTTATGGAACCCATGATTTCTTGTTACCCTCTCTGTCACCACCTTTTCCAATCCACCATCTTGCTTCGCCTGGATTATTGCAATAGTTTCCAAACTGGTCTCCCTGACTCCACCCTTCCTTTGGGCTATTCTTGACACAGCAGCCAGGAAGATTTTTATGAAATGAAATCCTGCCACTCCTCTGCCTTACATATTCCAGAGCTTCCCCACCACACTGAATGAGAGCCAACTCCTACCCATGCTCAGAGCCCCGCATGGCCAGCCTCCTCTGATACTGCTCTGACCTCATTGCCCCTGGTCTCCTCCTCACTCACAACTCCAGTCTTCCTGGCCACACTGATGCTCCTGACACACAGCTTTTTCAAGGCCAGGAGCATGGGTTTTTCTCACCACCCTACATTAAACTGTAACTAAAGTAACTGCCTATCTCCCTTTCTGTTTTTTTTTTTTTTTCCTAAAGCTCCAAGAGCATCTAATACGCTTAACTCATTTCTTTTATTTACTGGCCGTCTCACTCCACTAGAATATAAGCTCCATGACAACAGGGATTGTTCTCTGTTCTTGTTACTGCTTTATTCCCAGTACCAAGAACACTATCTTGCACGTAGCTGGCACTCAAGTGCAATAGCTCATTATTTATCTAAAAGTGATTTACCTTCTGCCTTGGAATCCACTGAGAGAGAATCAAGAAGGAAATGATAAGTAATTTCAGCATCCAAAACAGATGTCTGTATCACCAAACAGGCTTCAGAAGGCAAATGAGTTCGACATTGTTAGCCGTCAGGGAAATGCAAAGTAAAACCACAGTGAGATATCGCCAGACACCTACAAGAATGGCTAAGAGGAGAAATAGTGATAACACCGAATGCTGGAGAGAGAATGCAGAGAAGGATGTTGGTTCTTTCACACATTGCTGGTGGAAAGCAAAATGATACCAACACTCTAGAAAAGAGGGTTCCTTACAAAATGAAACAAGTGCCTACCGTTATGACCCAGCAATTTCACTCTGGGCATTTATACCAGAAATGAAATTAAGCCATGTTCACACAAAAACCTGTATACCAATATTCATATCAGCTTTGTTAATAAATAAGTCAATCCTGGAAATAACCCAAAATTCCTTCAGTGGGTGACTGGCTAAACAAACCATGCTACATTCGTACCATGGAATACCACACAGCCATCAAAAGAAATGAACCATTGATCATGCAATGATTTGGATGGACCTCAAGGAAATGGTGCTGAGCGGGAAAAAAAAAAAAAAAGCCAATCTCAGAAGTATACAGACCACACAATTCCATTTATATAACATTTGTGAAAGAACATGATTACTGAGTTGGAGGGCAGAGGTTAAAAGAGGAGGGTAGTAGCAGAGGCTATACATTGTAGCATGGGGGATCCTAGAGACGGAGCTTTTCTATGCCTTGACTGTGGTGACTGTCACACACATCTGCACATATGGCACACTACACAGAAACTAAATAAGTCTACACAAATGAATAAAAACACATATCTACACATAAAAAACTGGTAAAGTCTGAATATCAATGTCAATGTCAATCCTTGGTAGTGATGTTATGCTCTCATTATGCAAGATGTTGCCTTTGGGGAAAACTGAGTCCAGGGCATGCAGAATCTCTCTGTTTTGTTTCTTGCAACTACATGTAAATCTACATCTACAACAGCCTCAAACAAATGTCCATAGGTCCAGGCCCTAACACTCTTATTCTCTTCTTATAGGACATTCCCTGGGCACAAACTCAGAATCCATTGAATCTTACTTTAAACAGAAGTATCACAAGCTTACTTACCAGGTTTTGTAGATAGCCAGGTACATTAAAATGAGGTGGGTCTGCTAGAGTTCTCAAGGTCACACAACTGAGGTTTAAAACCCACACCTCCAGATCCCCAGTCTGGTGTTTTTAATCTTCCTCATCTTTTGAGGCCTTTTGATCTTGTGGGTGAGAGTACATACTTCTTCCTGTGAACCCATACATTTAACACTTTTAAGACCCTGGTTTGATTAAGCATACCAAGCTTCTAAAAAAGAAATACAAGAATAAGAACATATTTGTAAACGCTTTCAAGATGATCCAGTATTAAGGGTGATTGTGTGTTCAAAAGTTACAATGGCAAAGATCTAGGTTAGTCTCAAGGTGTCTTACCAGGTTTGTTAAGCCAAGAATAGGTAACCAAGAGACATAAAAATCATCCTTTGCTGGGATTCTTTGGAAATGTGTTAGATGTTTATTTCAATAGATGTCAGTTATGACCAGTATTACATTAGGAGCTACAGTCATAGGGAAGGGATGTGAGTAACTTGGCACCTGCCCTCCTACATCTGATGATTTAATGGGGACAATGGAAAAGTAGTCCGCCATAGTTTACTATGAAATATTCTATGATAAGAGAAGAACAGGAAGCTATAAAAACATAGATGAGCATCTCACCCAATCTCAGAGGCCACGGATGCAGAAAAGTTTTTAATACAAAGTGTGAAATAGGGGAGCATGGTGATACGATAGGACAGGATTGGAGGCCGTCACAGTGGAGGGACTAGCATGTGCAACAGTTCACTAATCCATAATGCGTTTGGGAGAACGGCAGCTTGGGAAAAGAGTAAGAGTTGAGGCTGGACACTGGTGAGGGGTGATGGTGGGCAGGGACCAGATCATGGAACGCCTTTGCAAGTAGCCCACGAGGATCACAATGTGAAATAGCACAAGTAGCAACTGAATGGAGGTGCTAGTCAGGCTAGTTTCCACCACTTGCCACAGGACATCCTTAAGCTTTCCTATTTCTATTACCCATCTTTCTGCAGAGTCCTCTGCTCTTCTCCTACATCATGTTCCCTAAGCTTCAAGGCCTAGTTCCTACACCAGCTCTTTCTCCAGGAAGCTTCCCCAACCCCTAACTGGAAGGATGGCCTTTTTCTGGGCACACTGGGTGTGGGTGTCTGTGTACGTGCACAATACAGCAGCGCGTGCAGTGTAGCGCAATGATTACGACACTCTGGAGCCAGCCTACCTGAGTCGAGATCCTATGCTTCCATTTCCTTATCTGTCAAGTGGTAATCATAACATTACTACGTCAAAAGGTTATCTCAGGATTGAATAATTCCATTGATACCTTTAACTCCCCTAGAACAGTGACAGGCACAAAGGAAATGTTCAATAAATGTTAGCCTTTATTACATGTTGTGGGCCCTCTACACACCCAACTGCGGGCAAGGCCTATCACTTGTGTTCAATCAACTTGGAACTAATCAGAGAAGAGAGAAGTCAATGTCCTCTTTTCGTGAGCAGTCACCTTTATGACCTCACACTCTTTGCTTAGACAACTGGTCTACTCAGGCAAGGTATGCACTTTCCTTTCACAGATGGTTGTGTGGTAGAGGCAAGAACCCCAAACAGTGATTTTGAGGAACTAAACCATCATCCTAGCTCCTCTGTCCTAATCCCTGGATGACCTAGAGCAAGTGCCTTTCACTTTCCAGAACTTTGGTTTTTCCGGCTGTGCAAGAAAAATGAGCTCCTATGAAGCTCAAAACTGCAGAGGGCTTGGCAGCATTTTGCACAGCAGTGATGCAAACACGATTTCTATTTCCCAGTCTGCAAGCCACACCACACATCTCCCGGGCCTTCACTTTCACTTCCAGAAGCGGCACACTCCCCCAGACTGGCATGGCTGGAAGGTCTCCAGCGCTGGGAACAGCTATATTTTAATTCGCCCCGCCCACTGTCTTGATGGATTCTTTTTCTCCTCCTCCAGGGACTTTCCTCACTTCCTTCTGTAAACGAAGGAAGAAGCACATGAGCACACTGTATATAAATATGCTTGGGAAAGCTTTCTTCTTCTTCTTCTTCTTCTTCTTCTTCTTCTTCTTCTTCTTTTTTTCTTAAACCAGATTTGGTTTCTGTTGTAGGCGGTGCATTCCCTAGCCAGGCGGGGCCCAGTGTGTTGTGGAAGGGGGAGGGGAGAGGCCAGGGGGTGGAGTAGGCAGTGATTAATGCACCCACTGTGAGAGCCTGTCTTCTATTTAATGGGGGGTCTCTCTGCCCAGGGGGAGTCAGAGCTGTCTCCAGGACCAGCGGGAGCATGGCAGAGAATCTGGGGCTGGGCTTCAGGGAAACAGTCAGCGTGGAAATGCTGCCGGAGGAAGGCAGCTGCACCCCCAAGGCCAGAGCCAGGTTAGCAGCCAAGAGCAGAGCACGCTGGGCTCTCACTTGCTGCCTGCTGTCACTCCCCATCCTGGCAGGACTCACCACCTACCTGCTTGTGGGCCAGCTCCGGGCCAGAGGAGACGCCTGTGTGTTCCAGGTAAGCAGTCTCTCCCCTGAGCCCTGAGCCAGGGGCCCACTGACCTGCTGCAGGCACCTGGCAGCCGCTGCAGCTGTGGACAGACTCCTTTGACCCACCAAGCTCCCTGCTTCCCCACGCTAAGGAAACACCATGGGAAGGGCAGAGAGGTCCAATCTGGTGTTTATCCTCAGTGATTCCAGGAGATGAATTGTCCTCTTTATGTTTATATGGGAACAACCTCCAATTACATAGTTTTAGATAATTACAATCATAGTGTACTATGACTATTTGGGAATATTCCTTTTCTTAAAAAAAAAAAAAACCTCCTTAAATTATATAACTAACATATGTCATTGAAGAAAGTTAGAAAACACAGATAAGGAAAAGATTATAATTATCATTACCCATAACCACATCGAAGTGACCACTATTGATATTTTGGGGTATAGAATTCTGTATTTTGTAACAAGATGAGATTATTTTGAGTCTCCAAATATGTTATGATTTTATTTATTGTTAGTAAATTCACAGCAGTATGATGATATAGATGATTGCATTATGTTCCTGTATATGATATGTCTGTGCTATAATCTAACCAACCCCCTTTCTTGGGTTTAGAAATATTCTTTTTCAATGCTCCAGAAAGAATCTCTTGCCTTGTTGTCTATCTCTCACACCTTGCTGGGGGCTCAGGGTAGAGGAGCTTAGTCAAAAATGAATGTAAGATGTAGGGGGAACATTGGTGCCAAGTGGGGTGGGTACAGGTCTCAAGGGGAAACTTACAACTCTGGACTAGGAACATCAAAAACCTTAAAGACCAAAGGAAATGTCATTCAAATAATACCCTTTTATAAAAAAAAAAAAAATACTCCTGCGAATCTGTCATGACTGATTTCATTTCAGTCAAAGGTATTATATGCCAGAGGAGAAAACAGGCTTTTTAATTGATTTAACTGGAAGTCTGTCTTCTAAGCAATGCTGGCTGGCTTCACAGCAGGAACACCAGGAGAGACCAAGCCATGGCTAATATGTAACTCTCACCACCCCCTCAGAGTCAGCAAACAGATCTTGATTCAGGCAGCAGGGTCCACAGCCACATGTCATCATTCAGAAAACATAGAAATACGCAGATAACCTGGAAATGGTGTTCATGTTAGAGAAGAAATTCAAGGCATGGGAAGTCAGGCTGTGACCCCTAAGCCACCTAACCCCTTAAGCTTCCTATGGAGCCAAACCAGAGCATCTCGTCAGTGTTCTGGGATTCTGTCCTTCCTTAGCCAGAAAGAGACAGTTGTTCTGGAATGAGGCATTGAGAGACCTCCAAAAACCTGAACTCTCCTGGGATCTGTAAGGAAACAGTGCCTCTGCCTAAAATGATGTCTTGAGATCCCCTATTTCGACAGATGCCAAAGAACACTTTTGTTGATCTAGAAGACCATCGGGCTCTGGAAGCACCTTGGGGTTAGCAACGGTGGGAAGCTGGTCACCAGCCCTTGGTGGCGGAATGCCACGGTCCACAGGGCTGGTAACTTGCTCCATCAGGAAGAGAGCTTGAGATACGAGCTGTCACTACACAGGGAAGCCCACGAGAGAAGGCATGAGTGCCTGCCCTATCATAGGTACTCAAGAAAGAAAAGGCTAATATTGCATTCTGTGATGCTTAAACCAATCTCCCTGGAGAGCAGACATGCAGAGACGGTTAGCGCTGTGGTTTGGCCAGGCTATCCAACTTCTTGTTGCGTCAGAAGAAGAGAAAGGGAAACAGGGGTGAGGCTGGGGCACATGTAGCAATCAGAGTCTTGAAAAGAAACACCCGGCCCATTCAAACAAGAGAGTTTAAAGAAGAATGCTTAAAGGGTTTGGAAAGGTTCAAAGAAGAGTCTCGTTGCCGAAATGCAGAAGAGCTGGAAGCATAGTGAGGTTAGCAACAGCGGGAGGCTGGTCATCACCTCTTGGCCTGAAAGAGCAAAGGGAGGGAGCAGTTTTAGGGGGACCCAGGGAGAATGAAAACATAGGAGAGGGCTGGCTGGAGGTGCTGAGGGCTAAGTGGAGCCTGCCTGCTTGCCAGACAGCAGGGAGGGAACAGGAAAAAGGGCAGGAGCACTGGTCACTCTCTGCTCCCTGCTTCTCATCCCACTGGCCAGATTGGAAATCAGGCTCAAAAGAGCCAGGAAGCAAGAGCGCCCAGAAGACAGCCTCCCAGGACACAGGGCAGGTCCAAGAAGGGCAAAGAGTGGATCCTACTGGGTTAATGGAGAATAACCAGTTCAGAAAACATGGAAAATAGGATTCAGGAGGGAAAACTAGGTCACCAGGGAGAGCTTGAGTGGGCAGAACTATGTCATGGCTCGTAGACGTCTGAGTTTGAATTCCAGCTCACCCACCTCTGGCTGGGTAAGAACAGGAATGTGGTTTCGTTTCTTTGAACTTGTTTCCTTTTCTACCAAAAGAGGAATCACATGTCAACCCTCTGGCAGCACTGCTAAGATGAGTGCGGGAATGTAGGGAGACCCACACACCGTTACTGTGATTGCCATCCTCACACTATGCCAGACACCCAGCTGCTACTAGCAACTGGTGTAGGAAATAGCAACAAAGACAGTTACCAAAACTGGTAAAATATACGTATTTTAAACTGGACTCTCCCTTCAGGGGTTATGTAAGGAAAGCTTCAAGGTGACAAAATCCTTACCCCAGGTAGGTTTGCAGAGCAGAGATCAAAATCAGATTTGAAAAGATTTATAACCACCTGTAGGGGAAGTGTCCATAAATATGGCATCAGTTGTATACATCCTGGCACCTCCATGCAGGGAAAATCTGCAGTGGCCACTGTTTTTAAAAAAAAATGAAACATCTCAGGGCACCTGGCTGACTCAGTCGGTTGAGCCTCTGACTCAGGCCATGGTCTCAAGGTTCGTGGGTTCGAGCCCCGTGTCGGGCTCTGTATTGACAACCCAAAGCCTGGAGCCTGCTTTGGATTCTGGATCTCCCCTCTCTCTCTGCCCCTCCTGCCCCCCTCAAAAATAAATACACATTAAAAAAAAATTAAAAAAACAAAATGAGACATCTCTAGATGTAAGGATGGAGAATTTCTCCAAGATATATCATTAATTGGGAGGAAAAAAAAGATACCTAATGGTACATAGAATGGGGGACGTTCATTTTCAGGAAATATATGTATTCATATCTATGAATGTTTTTATAAATGTATAGAACCTCTCAGGAAAAGGACAAGAGATTGGTAGCTCTGCCCACATCTAGCTTGGGGAACTGGGTGGTGGGGCAAGAGAGAAGCATTTTTAAACTTATACCCTTTTTGTACAAAATGTATATGTTACATGTAAAACAAAACCCAGAGAGATAGTAAAATGTTTTAGGGTCGTTAGACTCCTGGAAGATGCCAGGTATCTGGGAAAAACTCAGTTTAAATTCTTGCCTAGATACTTCTTAGCCATGTTACCTAACCTCCCTGGGCCTCAGGCTCTTTATGTGTGACATGGGATACTTAGAAATAAAGTATTTAAGGTGTCTGGCAGGAGGTGGGAGATTAGCAATTGGTAGCAATTATTATTATGACCAGGGAACTTCCTGTTCATAGAAATTACATCAGACAGGGCAACTTCTCCTCCCGCTCTGGAATCACCAGGCCAGAGAGTGGGTTTTGACCCTGGAGGAACTTTCTTGTTCTCTGACGTTTTGTAAGCTATCTCCCTGCCTCCTCCACCCTGGCCTTGCACCCACAACCCACACTCCAATCCGTTCTTTGTCAGCTGCCCTGGACCACAGCCCGGGCTTTCTTGGGGCCCTTAGTGGCCTCGATTGCCCTCAGGCTGGGTCTGTGAGCCCCCACGCTGGCCCACAGGGGTCCTGAGGCCAGGCCTCCATCTTCCCCAGCCACTGCTCTGGCACGTACAGGGTCTGTACTCCAGGCATGGCAGAATGTACCATGCTGGCTCAGCCCCAGCCCGGTGCCCGGTGGGCACACAGAACTGTGTGAAAAATTGTCAGGGATGTCATTAGCAGCATTGCTTCTTTGGACTGAACCACGGGCCTATCTCTGTCCTTCCCCTCCAGGTCCTCTTCTGGAATCCCCACACACTCTCCCTACTTTCTTCTTGCTTCCTTACAACCTCCCTTCCACCCCTTTCTGAAAACCCCTGCAAGACTCCTAGCCCTTGTTCCCTGCTCGCCTCTCCCCCCACCACGCCTGCCCCTGAGACACACCCCAGCCCTGGTCTCCATCCAGACCCACAGGACCCCACAGTGATGCCGACTGAGGCCTCAGAGTTGGCACAGGTTTGAGGGAATGCCATGGCTCCACCACATTACATCTGTGACCCTCTAATAACTGATCATGTACCAAACACCATTCTAAGCTTCTTCAAACCTAAGGCTCTGAGAGGAGTAAATGAGATCATGCCTATCAAGCCCTTAGCCTGGGGTCTGGCATGTATCCATGTATGATACATTTGCTATTATTACTAGATGCATCATCTCAGTTAGTCCTTGAAACCACACAACAAGGAAAGTGCTACTGTTATCTCCATTTTAGAGACGATGAAACTGAGGCCTAGAAAATCTAAGCCACGTGACCATTGGGATTCAGATTCACCATATACGTTCCTTCTAAGCACTACGCTCTTCTGCCTGTGGTGTAAACGCAGCAAATCATTCACTTCGTGGCATGGTCAGGAGGATTTGACAAGGATTCCCTAAAAAGTACCTGTCACATAGTAAATGCTCAATAAATGCCAATCCCCTCCTTCCTCTGGGGGCTTCTAGCTGTACCTGGCACACAGAAGGCACTCACAAAGGGTTAGCTGGGTAGAGAGAGAGGAAAGGATGCACAAGGTCCCCAGCCTCCCTAAGTCATCCACTCCCTGTCTATAATGTGGGGAGGCAAACACACTTGTTTTATAGCTCTGAAGTGAGAATTCAGCAAGAGGGTGTTGGGAAGCTATTGCCTAATGTTCAACAGACACAATGCCCCTGCTCTCTCCACCTTGAGGGTGAGCCTTCTGTCTCACTCGGGCTGCTTCCTTGTTGGAAATGAGGGCAGTAATGACAATCCCTTTTCAGTGTTGTCTAGAGAAAACAAACAGATGGTTGAGATAAAAGTGCTTTGGAAATTGCAACACACAGAGCATTCAGTGGCCCTGCCTCTCCTGTGGCCTCAGCAAGTCCTGGCAAACCTGGAAGAGAAGCCCAACTCACGCCCAAGGTCAGGCTGTTGGTGTCAGGCAGAGAGACCACAGAAAAGGAGGGGAACCAGCCACGGTGTGAACCCCAAATAGACACAGCAGCCCCGGAACTGGTGACTCCAGGATCCATTTGTTGACCTGTTGAAATAAACACACACATCACTCCGTGCCCAGCACTGTGAGCTCCTGTGTCCACACCTGACAGACCACACACTGTCCAGCTGTAACAAGTCATCTCCAAGCCGGGTCTCCTTAATGAGGCCCAGCCACCCATGGCAGTAACAAGCGTGGGTTTTGAAACATGGGGGAAGTACATTCCTTTCCCTCAAACCCTTTGCACAGGAAGAGGCAGAAGTCCAGAAGACAGTTGTAGATGGAGGAGAGGAAGCCTCTTCTGCTGGGAGAAGGAGGAGGCCTTCCAGAGGTCCTAAAGGGTTCAAATCTGCCACTGGTCGTAAAGAGACACAAGGCTAGCTTCTGTGTATCACTGAAGCGATAAAACCAAAAGGAAGTTATGCAGAACCAATAAGATGTACCACAAACTTTAACTGAGCCCAAAGAAAGAAGGAAGATGAATTGGATATCCACTTTATGTGTGTGGTCTTTCTTAGGCATCACGATGCTTCTGGGAGGAAAGAATTATTGCCTGCCTTCATGGATGGGGACACTGGGTCTCACTGAGGTTAGGTGACATACCAAAATCAGACCGCTAGGAAACACTAGAGCTGAGATTTCCACATTTGCTTGGCTGCACACACCACATTCTTAGCTGTGAGCCACTCTGAATGTTGTGTGTAAAGCCCTGACCAGTGTGCCTTGGAGGATAATGAATTGAAATAGCCTTGGAATGAAACACTCTCCAGGTTGGATTTATTCCCGTGCAAGTACAGAGAGAAACAAAAGCAAAAGACAAGGAGACAACTGTCTGTATATTTCTCCTAGAAGTCCTGGGAGGATGCTATGGGTCATAGAACGTTTATGTGTTTTTGCAATTGAGGCATTTATGACGGCAAGCAATGGATATCTCTTCCTGTTTATGAGTATACAAGACAATCAGTATGGGACACAGGAGAAAGGCTAAATGGGTCATTAGTTAAAACACACTCAAGGGATTTTTCTGGGGAAATACCAGTAAGAGAGTCTCAAAGACCATCTATCTTCAGGTTTGATTGTCCATGGTGTATACTTAGCTAATGTTTAGGGGGCTCCTGATACATGCCAGGGTCTGCACTTGGTCTACAAGTTCAGATCCCAGACCCTCCATTTACTCTTTGACGTTTGGCTTACAAAGGCTATAAAAAGGTAATGCCGGGGCACCTGGGTGGCTCAGTCAGTTCAGTGTCTGACTTTGGCTCAGGTCATGATCTCATGGTCCGTGAGTTCAAGCCCCGCGTCAGGCTCTGCTGACAGCTCAGAACCTGGAGCCTGCTTCAGATTCTGTGTCTCCCTCTCTCTCTGACCCTCCCCCATTCATGCTCTGTCTCTCTCTGTCTCAAAAATAAAAATAAACGTTAAAAAAATTAAAAAAAAAAAAAGATAATGCCCTGGGGTGCCTGGGTGGCTCAGTCGGTTGAGCATCCAACTTCAGCCCAGGTCATGATCTTACAGTTTGTGAGTTTGAGCTCTGCATTGGGCTCTGCACTGACAGCTCAGAGCCTGGAGCCTGCTTCAGATTCTGTGTCTCCCTCTCTCTCTGCCCCTCCCCTACTTGCACTCTATCTCTCCCTCAAAAATAAATCAACATTTTTAAAAAATCTTTTAAGAAAGGTAATGCCCTTCTTTGAGAATAACTGGAGCGGTAGACAAGAAACACACATAAACACCAATACAGGACCTCACACCCCAGAGCACCCAACTAGATAGTAGTCTTCCTCCATCCTTCTTTCTTCCCTGGTTGGAGTATTAGAGTAATTCCAAATATGCTTATAGCAATAGGTCATGGTTATTTTGTGTCAGGGATTCAGCATACAAAGAAAAAAAAAGTGAGAGAAAGAAAATCAAATGAGGAGGAAAATCCCCTGACCTATAGGAACTAAGGGGTTAAAAGTGCCAGCTTGCTTTGCTTGGGCTCATAAATGCTGGTGGCCACAGGAACCCCACATTCCACTAATACGAATCCCCATGGGCAGACACATTTGCCTTTTCTGCCTCTGACTCCTGGCCAAAACTCACAACCATCAACAAACATTTCTGGAGCCATGACTATGCTGCCAGCAGAGCCTGGGATGAAAACCTTTGGAGGCTCCAGTACTAAAAGATGAGGGCCATCCAACTCTTGAATTGTTTTTTATTTAAACAAAAACTCAAAACATGGCATGTGTTCTAAAATAAAAAAAGGTCTCTTTCTTAGTTTTTTGGATTGCAAAACTCAGGCTGAAGTCACTGAAGCTAAACCTTGCTTCATCTCTTGGCTCTATTTTCTTCCTATCTTTCTGACATCTGAGCAACAGCATATTTTGCCCTTTGGATAATCCAGCGGAAGTGCCAGGCACTGTCTGAGGCACCAGGAATCTGGTGGTAAGCGAGAGACAGATGGAGCGAGTCATTGCCCACAGGCAGCTTGAATTGCTCTAGAGAGCAAAAAGCAATTAGCACACAAATAACAATATCACTTCAGGGAGTGATAAATGCTTAGGAAGAGAAAGCAATGGGGTCTTGGTTCTCAGCCAGTGGTTTGAGAAGGCATTTATGAGAGAATAAATCACATTTCCCAGGGATGCTCTTGGACTCTGTGACTATTCAGATTTGGAAGATAATGCTGCACCCCTCAGGAGCTAATGTCTCCTTGGTGCCCCCAGAGTAACCCAGAAGCAATGGAGATGAATCGGGCCGGAGGACACTTGGGAATTGTATTGGCCTGGTGTTGTCAGCGGCCATCCTGAGATCTGGCATGGAACCAGCTCAGATGCACAAACCTTTTCCCAAATAAGCTACTAGTTCTTTGTCTCAAATCTTCTCTTCATTCATTCCTGTTTCCCATCACAAAAAGCTTTCTCCCATGATAGAGTCACTCTTAAGAGAAGCAGCAACGGAAGGCTTTAGGTGCTGTTCTTGGAAAGAGAGTCCCAGCTGATGTTCTTGGGGACTCTTGGACTGTTGAGGTCTTCAACATCTGCCAACCAGCACTGTCACAGGCTCCAGATGTATAGCAGATTCCAGGCCACTGAAACCCATACACGTCCAACCATATATGAGAATAAACATGTGCCTAGGTGATAGAAATCCAGCAGAGCCCATAAGGAAATATGTTCACATCACAGATACAGACTAATGGCAGCGAGACTCTGAGCCAAAAGGAATGTTCCAATCTCTTGGCGGAGCGTCTGCTTAGACAAAAATAGGCAGATGTTCAAGGAGATTTCTCAGCAGAGAACTAAATGAAGCAGAAGACCAGCCAGGGCAGTATCATTTTGTACACAAGAGGATGCGACCGCACTCTCCCCAGTTCTCTTTGAGTTCACCTTCAGTTTTCTGCCTCATCAGAGACGGATTCTTTACCAGCTCTGACAATAGCAAATAAGGAAACAGGCTACAGAATGAGCTCCTTTCTAGGCTGCTTCTCTGCTCCCCCACCCTAGCCCATCGAAGTTATTATGTTGGACAAGTAGTCACATCAATTGGGTTTAGGTCTTCCAAAGCCACTCTACTCACACCCCTATGCTAAATGTATATAATGGGTTCATTTGGCAGCAAAACTCCTTGTAGTTTCCCAGCTGCTCCCATGCTCTGCTGGGCCTCCTTACTCTCCCACAAGCTGTTGGCCTCTTCTGGAATAGCAATTACTTTTTATCACCTGGCTAATACCTGTGGGACCTGTAAGACTCATTTCAGAGGTAATTTCCCCTGATTCCCCCACTCCTGGGCCAGGTTCCTGTTTTCTGAACTCTGTGCTTCCCCTAGTCTCACAGTGCACAGAACTGCTGGTACTTATCCATCCACCTCACCAGAGAGGGAGCTTGTCCGGAAGTGGGAAGGTACAATTGCCTAGGGCTAGGGATTCTGGAATTGATTGGCCTGGTTTAAAATCCTATGTCTCCACTTTCCAGATGTGGGACATTGAACAAGTTACTCAAGCCCCATTTTCAAATAAGGACATGAATAACATCTACCTTAGGAGACTTTGCAAAGTGGAAGGAGATAATGTGTGTGAAGGGCTAAGCATAGGTCAGTGCCACTAGTCACTCAACAGATGGTGGCTACACTTACTGCATTTCTCAGGCCCTTTGAGTCATTCACTGTGGTTGCCTCTCATGGCTGGAGCACAGAGGACTTGGAGAGGAGTAAAGAGCAGGTAACAAGAATGGGGTGGTCAACTGGAACCTTGAATGCCAAGATAAGTATTTGCGCCTATGTCTTAAAGACCATGGGGAGCCACTGAAGATGTATGAACAGAACTGTGTCTCAATACAGTGATGCTTTAGAAAGAGCACTCTGAGAGCAAGCAAGGAGGTGATTTCAAGAAGAGGAGAACCAAGATGCAAAAGGACCAGCTAAGAGGCTCACGGGAGAATCCAGGAGAACAGCATGCTAAGGCCTGGAGGGGAGGCATAAATGAGAAAAGCTTCAAAATAGAAGTGGCAGCTTGGGTTTACAGAAGAATAAAGCAGTGAGTTTCAAGCCTGGTAATAGGGGAAGCAGTCATGGTGCCATTAACAGAATTAGGAAGCAGACAATGGAGAAACAATAGATTCAGTCATTCAAAGACAGGATCTCTGTCCTCAAGAAGCCTTCCAGGGGACGTTAGATAGTATGGCTTAGGAATAAAAAGAGCCTGGAAGTCTGAGCTCTAATGAGGTCACTGTTATCACAGACCTGCTCAAAGACCTGTTCAGCAATGACACAGCTACACCCACATGACCACATACACGTGTGCAAATAGCACCATGCCACGGACACATGTAGACACACAAAACACATCTGTTCCTACCCTCCCCCACTGCTGGAGCTGTCTTCTGTTACACCCACATGGACGCACAATTCTTCATTCACAAGTACAATCTCACACACACACAGATTCTAAGACGTAAAACTGGTTACATGAAGCTCTCTGTCTGTGGGGACCATGTAGCTACAAAAACCCAATCAGAAGACTCTGAGGTGAGTCAATACCATATCAGAAAAGGTTTTCTGGAAACTAAAATGTAAGGACTAAGCCAAGGACTTAGTTTGTTTTGCTCCTGAGCTTTACGTTCACACACATGAGTGGTGATTCCTTCATTTTCCATGTGTTCTTTGCCCTGACTCCTGCATTTTCTGTTTTGATCCCCATCTCAAACCTGGGAGTTATCTGAGGCTAGGGATGTTATTATTCCCATTTTACAAATGAGGACACCAGAGCTCAGAGAGGAAAGATCATATTGTTTGAGATCATATTGTTAACCAGTGTTGACAGCAGGATTCAAATTCGGGTCTGTCTGCCTCCAAAGCAGTTACTCTTTCACTCCCATGTGGTATCTGAAATGGCTGGCAAACTACGATTGCAAGGATGCAAATTTCTTCATGTATTGCATGGAAAAGGGGGGCTTATGGGAAGGATAATAGAGCCCTTATTTCTTTTTCTAGATCATTTTTAAAATTAGTTCCAATTTGGGGGGCGCCTGTGTGGTTCAGTTGGTTAAGCGTCCAATGCTTGATTTCAGCTCAGGTCATGATCTCACAGTTCATGATTTCAAGCCCCATATCAGCCTTGCTTGACAGTAAGGAGCCTGCTTGGGATTCTCCTTCTCTCCCTCTCTCTCTACCTTTAGCCCACTCATTCTCTCTCTTTCTCTCTCTCTCTCAAAATAAAAAAAATAAGCTTTAAAAATTTTAAAAATAGTTCTAGTTTTTAAATTGTGGTGGAAAAAGAAAATAAAACAAGTGCCACCATTTGTTCAAATGATATAAGCCAAGACAGATGTCACAGTGTCCTAGAATAGAACAGGGAAAGCTCTCAGGACATAACTTCAAAGTTGAGCTTCCAACACAAGCGTAGGAGAAAAAAGGTCCTCAGACTGCTAGAGGACGAAAGGGAGGTGTTGGGCACAAGATTCCCCTCAATCAAGTATTCTCGTTGCTGCGTCCCTTATTCCAGAGTGCCCAGGCTAGGTGGCAGCAGCATCTCAACCATGCCCTTGCTATGGGCAGCTGTGGGGTTGGGAGACAAAAGGATTACAGGTGGTCTGAATCATATCTTTCTTTCCCAATAGACTCCAAAAGGGCGAGAGTTTGGACCTTCACATCAGCGAGCTTGTAAGTGTGTTCATATCTGATGCCTTTTCTTGTGGGGAACGGGGCATTATCTAGTAGTTTTGGTATGTAGGAGGTTCAGAGGGATGCAAACCTAGAGGAGAAGTGAGGTTCCTCCCCGGTCATTAAAAAGACAAAATGGTGCTGGGGCCAAGTCCATGGCCTTTGGAGTTGATGGCCTCTGCCTCAGTTTACTCATCTGTAAGAATGGTTAAAATGGTAGTTACCTTGTTGGGTTGGTGTGGATTAAATCAGTAAATTCCTATAAAAGCATTAGAACAATGTCCCACCTGCTCCCTATCCCATTTGTTAGGCCATCGATCAATGGATATGGTTAAAGGGGACCTTGCATAAGGTCAGCTTGCTCCCCCTAAAGCAGTAGCAGGGAGGGAAGGGCAATGTGAGTTTACTGAACATAGACCATGTGTCAGGAATCATGCTGAGCACTCTCCATTTGTGATAGGAATTGATGAGCCCATCTTAGAAGTGAGAGAAACAGAGTGTTGGACAGGTTAGAAAATTGCCCAAAGTTATGAGCCAAGCTTCATTTGTGTTCGAGACTCTTTGTCCTGAGGCCTCTCTGTCCCTGGAGAAACAAAAACAATCTACAGTGGGCCAAGCTGAGAGAGAGGAATTTTTCTCTCTGGTGGCAGGCACCATGCAACTCCAAAATACTGTCTTCCCTCCAGCCACCCTCTGACAAAGCATCTTTCTCCTTTCCTTACAGATACATCTCCCGGAGCTGGTGGGGATAAGCCAAGGGCACACCTGACAGGTATTTTTCTCCCTGGTGTGTTTTCCAGGAGACCATGCATGGAACATGGGCCCAAGATTTCTTTCAGAGAATTTGCCAAAAGTCGTTCTAGGAGCTTCAAACCCAACACCACACACCTTGGTAACAGACCTCTCTCAGTTGAGGGGTTTCAGATGTCTTCCTCCCTTAAGAGGTCCAAAGGCCCATGACCCTTGGGCATTTTCTTCCAGATTCTATCAGCCCTCTTCCCTTCTGTTCTGTCTCTCTCTTTCATTCACATCCTCAGTCATTCAGAAATGGCTTCCCTCAGAGATTCACCTAATTTTGAATCTGGTCGAAAATGAAAGATCCCCTGAGTTGTTCAACTTATCTAGTCCATCTGTACCCTATTCAGGATGAAGTGATTGGACATTTACATTCAAGGTAGACATTTCCAAAGAATTTTTGTTGATGTGAAGAGATTAAGAGCATCCTCATGATATCGCCAATATCAGTTTCCCAAGCCTAGTGTCGAAATTGCTGGCATCTGATGCCTGCCGTTGCATATACCTCAAAGACTCCAGAGAAAAGAGCAAGACCATGCACAAATATGTGTTAAAACCCCATTGAAAAATTAGAGAGTTAAAAGCAAACGTACTCTCCTGGCCTATAAGAAAATTTGCAACCCACAGGGGGATATCCCTGTGGCCCAAGACATGTATCTTACTGTTTGACCAAGAGGAAAGTGTTTGTGGTGTGTTCTAAGTGAGGGGTAGGACCAGAGAAATACCAAGTCACCAATTACTTACCACTTGCCTTTAAGAATGGGACAGATTGAACAAACTGAGCAGGATTTTCCTAAGAGCAGAGTGTGGACATATCACCCCTCTTCCTACCGAATGGGGGACCTGGGGTGAGGGGGGAGAGGTAACTAGGTTCTACTGAGCTCCTAATGTGTACCAGGCACTGTGGTAGGCATTTTACATCCATGATCTCATTTAATCTTCATTTCAGCCCAATGAGGGGGGACACTAAGGCTCTGACAAGTAAAGTCACTTGTCCCAAGTCACATGCATGACTAGGAAGAGCTGAGATTCGAGTTTGACTCTCAGACCTGCACTGTCTCCATCACAACGTACTTCCTCCCCTAACTCCCACTTGCTGCAAAGTTGACATAGCTAATTGCATACCACTTTAACAAAACTTGCTTTGTCTACAGACTAAAGAGATGTCAAGTGATTTTTGTCTCTGCATCGCCTGAGAGGATTTTTTTAATCTGTTGCATCATCCACATTGGGAATGGAGATGATCAGGAGCAAGTAATAAAAATGCCTTTCACAGAGTTTGCACAGAAGTAACAGAGCTCTCCAGGGGCCATTTAGTGCAGGGGCCAGAGAGATCACATGTGTCCTGAACATGTGTCACTGTGCAAAATAAACCATAGGCCAGTCAGCATCAGAAAAGGGGATTTAGAAACATCCAGGAACCAAGTTTCTAGTCAGCCACCAGGTGTGAAGGTTGCTAATTATTTCCTTAATCATAACCTATCCCTAAGCTGTGGCAGATAGCACATATTGGTGATTGCCAAGGACTTCCAAATAAGTCATAGGAAATTAAATTCTGTCTTTATTTTCCTAAAAAGTATTCATTTTACTGCAGATTATTTTTATTTGAAATCAATGACTTTGTCCTAACTCATTTTTTTCCTGCTCTACCCATACTTCATAAAAGCTTTCATTATTTATGTCCAAGTATATCATGTATACTTGTAAATAATGCAAACATAAGACCATGCAAAAATATATAAGATGGAATAAACTTATTTTTTAATCTGCCAAAATGGAAGATACTAACTTATTTGAGGAAAGAAAATAAGTAACTGTTGAGTACTTGCCATGTCCAGCCATCAGGAGAAAAACGTCCATGTCTCTTTTGTTCACTTGATCTTCCAAACATGGCAATGAAGGGGCTTTATCTCCAGTTCACAGACAGAAAGTCAAGACTCAGAGAGAAGGGACCTACATCACTGAAGAATAACTTCACATGCCATAGAGCCAGAACTGGAACTGACCTCCGTGGCCCAAAGTCCCAGCCCCTTCCACTCCACCAGTCGATTATGCCGGCTTATATTTTGGCCTTGTTGGTGTCAGAGAAGCATTTCCAAATGTCCTGGATCTCTCCTTCCAATATGTGCCTTGCATGTTGATTTTTTACTAAACACTGCCTGTGTTTCATGTAACCTTGGACCATGTCATTGCAGGGGAGCTATACGGAACATCTGACTCTCTGAAATACCCTCTCTGTCGGACAGTATGTCTGAAACAAAAGGCTAATCAATGCGAAAGCAGTTTAGAGCATATTGCTAAAAACTAGGTATTTTATACACACTGTTCTTTTTTTATCCTTTCCATGGGTGTTTTTCGTCCTTTTTTTTTCTTTTTCTTTTTTCTTTTTTTTCTTTTTAAGGAAAGAGATGTCAAGTGAAAAACCAATCCTTAGTAAGGAGAGAGTTGGTGCCAAAAGATATTGCAGGATGGGAAAAGGGAGAAGGAAAATCAGTTGCGATAGGGAGAATGCTCTGCCCATAAGGCCTGCAAGTGTCTCAGGGGTTAAGCTAAAAGGGGTTTTCTTTTACAGAAAGGAGTAAACAAAGGTAGAACCAACCAGGTGTAAGGAAGTGGGATGAAGGTTGGCATGTGTCATGTTTTACCCTGAGGGCAGCCTATTCTCAGGAGAGACTGTATGCTGGCCCAGGCTGAGTTCAGGGCCAAAGCTCAGGGGCCTGGAGGAAGGAGAGAAGCTTAACCAAAGTTTGGTTAACAAGCAGTATATTCCAATGGATCAGTGGGGACAAAACAGTTCAGCTAATCATTTGTGAGGCAGAGAGTGAGGATTTGGAGGATCTGGAGTCTGGTCTTATCAGAGATACGTAAAGGGGACAACCCACCAGTTTTATCTAAGCCATTTGGAGAAGTGGTTCTTTGCAAGGAGGCTGTTTTCCAAAACACAAGAGTGAGATTTCTTAACCTTCACTGTTTTCCAGGATCGCAGGGCTCAGGTAAAGTTCTACATTATCAGGAAAGAAAATTTGGGTGCAGAGAGGCAAAGTAATGTGTCCCTAAGATGCTCCTCTCTGAACAAAAGTATGTCCGCTTACATCTCCACCACTCGTTCCTCTTCAAGGAGCTTGTTAGTCATTGGTTTTATTCAATCACTACACTCTGTAAATAATAGGAGGCTCTTTTTGGCAAAGTCCACAAGTTCTGACACAAGCAAATTAAACCTCTTTTGTCTCTGCAGTTGTGAGACAAACTCCCACACAGCCCTTGAAAAATCAGTTCCCGGCTCTGCATTGGGAACATGAACTTGGCTTGGCCTTCATCAAGAACCGGATGAACTATACAAATAAATTCCTGGTGATCCCAGAGTCTGGAGACTACTTTGTTTACTCCCAGGTCACATTCCGAGGGACCACATCTGAGTGTGGTGAAATCCGTCAAGGGAGCCGACTGAACAAGCCAGACTCCATCATCGTAGTAATCACCAAGGTAACAGACAGCTACCCAGAGCCGACCCAGCTCCTAATGGGCACCAAGTCAGTGTGTGAAGTAGGCAGCAACTGGTTCCAGCCCATCTACCTAGGGGCCATGTTCTCCCTACAGGAAGGGGACAAGCTGATGGTGAACGTCAGTGACATCTCTTTGGTGGATTACACAAAAGAAGATAAAACTTTCTTTGGAGCCTTCTTACTATAGGGGCAAGGCAGACATCCTTGGGTGAAGGTCCTCTGCTCCTAGTTCCTAATTTTCCTCCCTTATATGTAATTATAACAAGGGGTTTTTTGGAGCATTCCACAGAAACAGTGTTTTAGCTATGAAATCTGAAGCCCGAAATTTCATATTTTATATGCCTAACTGATGAAAATCTTAACCAGAAAAAGGCAGAATAGAACAGACATGTGATCTTGGTTGCTTGGAAAAGTGGTGAGTTTCTAAACATTGGAACACCAATCACCAAATGAATAGAGATCTACTCAGAACATTTCCACTCCTTCATACTACACGTTTGTCCCCAGTGGGTCCGATGATTGTGCAATATGATTATGAAATATTTGCTCCAATTCAGTTCAGGAACCATGAACAAAATCCAAAGCCCTAGAAAACATAAATCCTAGAAGTAAAATCCTTCAACGGTTTCCCCAAATATATACTTTAATGCCTTATCTTAAAAAAAAAAATGAAAAAGGTTGGTATTTCTCATGAACGTTCTCAAAAAAAAACAAAAAAAAAACCACACAACTGTTTTCGTGCCATCTATGGCAAATGAGAAAAGCAACCTCTCCTTTTATTATGCACATGGGCATCAAACAAGCAAATATGAGTTCCACATGCATATCAAATACACAACAATAGCATTTATTTAGCACAGTTTTCTTGAGCACCTTTCATGTTCTGGGCACTCCCTTGACCCAGAAGATACTATGAAGAACAAGACAGACTCTATTCAAAACTTGAATGATACCAGTACACAGCTCTTGGTCAAATACCACTCAACGTACTCCAAGGAGTAATCCAAGGCCTGACACTGGTACATAAAGTTTCTGGAGCTCTCCTGACTATGTAAGATATCCAGCTGATTAGGTCACTTGGGAAACTTGAAGACAGATTTCTCACCAACTAGACCAACTATGCAACAAGTGTGATGGACACCAAGAGACAGTAGACTTATTCTCTGGGTCTCAAAATCCCAATCACCAAATCTAGACAAGTTCATTTAGATCTGCTTTGAGGTTTGATTCACAATTTGATAGGTGGAGTGTTATATGGTGTTTTTCTCTTTGAATATTCAAGGGATTTAAATATGGGATTAGCTAATCAGCCCAGCCCAGGCTGGAGGAGGAGGGTGGACATTAAGAAAGTCCCTCCTGCACCACAGTGAGCTCCTACCCTCAAATCTGTAGGATTTCCCTGCACTAATATGCCAAGAGTAGGAGAGACCTTTCTGCTCTCTTAGCCTCAATCAACTTGTCTGTTAAGCAGGCATCTACCAGTTGGTCTCCCATGATCAGATGAGCTCGTGGGGATGAAACACATGAACCGCGATCATTCTGTGAAGTCTGAGTATGACACGGGGAGCCACATCCAGCACCTTGGCTCCTGGAATAAATGCTGCCTATTGTAAGAGACCTCATGAATGGGTATAAAAGCAAACTTGGCACCAAAATCACTCTTACCCTTGTTGCCAGGAAACTACAGAGGCACCAAGGTGTGTGATGGGGTTTCTAAGCAGGATGATTGGTGTAACAGTACTTGATCAATATTGGTCGAGTTATAATTAAATAAACATTGATTTCTGGTTTCTCAGTTGGGAGACTGAGGCTCTAAAGGCTTCAGTTTCCCACAACTGCCAGCACAGAACCTAAGGCAGCAGAGGGAAGGGTGTGGTCATCTCCACCTGATTCAAAAGAGACTTCATAAAGGAAGTGAAGCCTGAACCAGTCTTAAAAGAGAGTGGGCGGGGACAACAGATGGCCTCAGGGAAAGGGCATCTCAGATGGAGGAATTACCCTTTACTTAAAGCAGAAAGGAAAGGTTTCTCAGTAACTACAAAACCAGCTTGATAAGACAAAGCTCCTTCAACCTACTCCTAGAAAAATGTTAGCTGGCAGATTGGGATAATGATATCAATAACTCTAGTCTGGCTCCAGGATCAGAACTCATACCCCATGGAGAAAATAAAATGCCCTGTCTACATTTGCATGAGTGCCCAAACAATGTGGGGTGCAGGAGAGGATTTGCATGGAAAAGGCCAGAATGGCCAGCTCACCTTCTTCTTCACTAAAAAGAACCCTTGTTACCCAGGCTCTTCAGACCTGCCCACAGTGCCTTAGGGGATCTGGTGGATGTGGAAGTTCATCCAAGAAGTAGAAGTTTCCTACTATTCAAAAAGACTTGACCACTTTGGGTCAAAATCCCTGCCACGTATCTATTTTTGCGCCTGTCATAAGCTTGTTTGTCAAAGAGTGTACCAAGCTGATGTTTTCACTGCTCAATTTGTTAAATCCCTGTATTTCATACCGTTCAGAAAGGCCCAGCCGACCATTTCTAGGCGTGAGAATGAGGCGAGAGAATGCATAAGAACATGTGATGGTCTCCTGAAAAGGGCAAATGCGATGCATTCAGAGATTTGCAAGGGAAGAAGGAACATGCTTACGTGCTTTAGAAAATAGTTAATTTAGGAGGAAAATGCTTTGCTGGTTCAATGTGTCTCAAAAGGCTGAATTCAAATCGATTCCACATTTACTGAGTGCCTACTCGCCCTGGGGACACAAAGAGAAATTATTTTAGTCCCAGACGTGTTCATTCTAACTGCTCAGCACCTCCATTGTCTTTCATTTATATTGGCAGTATCAGCTAATTAATTAGCTAACTTTAGGCACGTGGATATTTTCTCATTAGGAAAATGGGTGCCATCTGATGAAGGATGATCATTAACAAAATGATTTGCGTTTACACTAAGTGTTTGTTTTTTAATAGCTTCTCAAAGAGAGTCTTCTGTTAATAAAAGGGGACACAATGAAGATACCATTTCCTCTGCTAGAATCCATCATTTAGGCCACAAGTGGAGAGAGGTTATCATCTGCCAGGCTTGAGTTTGGCCATCAACACCTTTGAAAATATTAGAACTCATGGATGAGGCAGAGCTGCTTTGAAAACCCTGTACGCTTCAGAAAATACAGGATCTATGCTCAGAATGCACGGGATCCCTAGCATTTTGACCCTAGCATGGTTTAGATCTATTTAGCAGAATGGCATTGCTTAAGCTACTAAAATTCCTAAGTGTTTTGACTAAGGTACAGTAGGACTTTCACATCCTGAAAAGTGTCTGGTTCAGTTCAATAACAGGGCATACCAGGGCCCTTGGCTCCATTTCAATTTTAGCTACGTCAACCCCAGAGGAAGTTCCACCTCCATGCTCGTCAGTAACCCCTCTGGATTATAAAAGATTAACTAGCTCAGTGTGCACGAGGCGTGTCCTTTGCCAATATTCTCTTGCAGGGTATTTTCCCCAGTCCTTTCCCAATCATGTTCCCATGATTGCGACACTGGGGATTAATTCTTCAGGACAGGATTGTTTGTTATACTCTGCACCTTGCAAAACACATGCAGTAGTTTCTTGCCTCAAGATGCCTTGCTCTCCTAGGGCTTAGAGTCCTGAAATTGTTTTGCCATGTTTAGCAGAATTTATTTTTTTAAGCGTGTGCCACTATCCTGGATATTAACAGCTATTGCATCATTTTGGCAGCTGATCCTGGGGAGGATTCAGTGGACTGACTGTTAACCCCTGAATCCTTTTGCTCTAATGGTGAAAGAGAGTGTGGATCAGAGCAGTCACATCTCTGTCGTGCCCCACGCTGAGAACCATATTTAGAGCTACCCAAGCTCTGAGATGAATTTGCCCCCCACCCCTTCCATCGCCCCATTTTAAGAAGAAAATATCATACCAGCCCAGACAGAAGTTACTTGTTCAGGGTAACACAATGAGTTCATGGCAGATCTAGAGCTAAGTACCGTCTTCCTGAATCATAATCCTGGGCTCATCCAGTTACCCTCTGCTCTTAGCAGATAGTGTTTTAATAACTGGAAGAGAAACTGTTGGAAGACGGGAGAAGTGTTACCAAATAACCATGGGTGAGGTGGGGGGCTTCTTCCATGTCTCCTTAGAGGAAAGAGCTAGGGCTAAGAAGTTGCAGTTTACAGGGTCATCATTTCTGGCTGGATACCCAAAGAAACTTTCTACCATAAAAATAGAATAGCCCCAAAGAGTGATTTCTCAGGCCCTGGATACATTCAAGCAAGGGGCTTATCTCAAGGGTTTTGTAGAAGCCTTTCCATCATTGAGGTGGGAGAAAGGATGGAACCGAAGGATGGAACCAAAGGATGTCTCAGGTCTTTTCCGAATCTATGATTATGTGGCCATTTGTATTTTTTTTTGAACGTGGCCATTTTTAAACTGACTTCTGTGTGTTCTATTGGATCCTTAAGAACCTGGCAAGCCATGTCAAGAGTTCAGCAGCTCCCAGCCTACAACTGGCTGCAATTTCCCACTTGTTCAGAGAGTGCCCAACACCAAGTGACTGTTTGATCTTGACCAATAGAGAATGCCATGGCATTGTAGAGCCAAGGGAATCTGCACAGTTTATCTACTCCAAGTTACATCATTTTAATAATGAAGAAATCCAGGCTCAGGAAGGTGACATAAATGGCCCAATGTCAGATGGTAACTGGTAGCAGTGCTGAGCTAGAAGTCATAGCTCCTGACACCCAGCCCACAGCCTTTTCATTTCATCCATGAATCAGTTGTGTTGTGTTGTGTTGTGTTGTGTTGTGTTGTGTTGTGTTTTGCTTTGCTTTGTTTTGTTTTGAGCAGTCGTCACTTGACAGTACTCATCTAAATACTGGAGAGCAAGGCAAGAGAGAACATGACAGGCAAGTCCCACTCACCTGTCGCAAGCCTTCAGAAGGAAGGAGAAACATGATGTGGGGCCAATAAAGCACCTGACCTTAATCAAATGACTTTATTCCCAAAGTCATTGAAACATGTAACTTCCCCCACTTTTGTTCCAGGGGTATACAGATTGAACAGATGTAGGTATTTATGTGGTTTTACTGATAAACCCCATGCACTTTCACTGACTTTATGTTTTATGTTAAAACGTCACAATCCCAAGGTAAAGTGCATATTGTATGTTGTTGGACACGTACTTAACTGGTAAGCATCTTGTGTCTCCGGGCACTACTGTGCAAATTCTAATCACTGTGAATGATGTGTTGTTATGTGTTAATGTATTTAATAGATGTAACTTAATAAATTGGCATTGAAAGCTGCGGAATCTTAATAATTAGATCAATCCTTTTGTTAACCTGTTCGTTTAATTCTCTTGCTAGATTAAGATCTAAGGATAACCTCTTGAGATCTTTAAAATTCATCTAGTGCTCTGTGTACTTGAATGCAAAATGGCAACTGATTTTTTGCAAGTTATGATGAATCTACAAAAACGGTGAAGTCCCCAAAATGTGCCACTCTGGCCAAATGAGGGGAAGGGAGACAAGGAGGGGATCTACTGAGCTTCTTAGAAGACTCTGTGGTTTAGTAGCATACCCATCAATCCTGAGAAAGAGAAAGAGAAGCCAGAGAGACCTATGTTAGTGCTTGACAGAGCTAGAATTTGGACCCAGGACTCTCTGACACGGTACCCCACTGCCTCTTACAAAAATATAAATCGGCAAGAATCGAAAGGGTTCAACTCAGCCATCTCTCTCCATTTTCCAGAGCGTTAGCTGGACTCATCAATATCAGGCTGGGGCCATATTAAATCGCCCTTTCTGTGGGTCAAAAATGGTCACACAGAAATATCTTGTTTCCCGCTAATAGTTGCGTGTAAAATCAGACATGGATTAAGGGAGGATAAGGCTCTCCTCCAAAACTTCAGTCTCAAAATTTCCCTCCCAGGGGGAACCCTGTGGCTGTACGGGTGCCCTTCTGCACTCTTCTCACATTCAGTGGGCACTCACTCCTGGGAGTGAGGAGGACAAAACATTTTTTACACTTAAAGAAACGAATTGTTGGCCCCAACCTTATTAAAAACCAAATGGCTACAAAATTCATACTGGCAGTTCTCCAGATGAGAAAAGTCATCTAATCTAAGCTTACCAAAGACAACATTTTCAATCAGGTCTCAAAAGGACTCTCCATCTCTAGGAACTTGGGAGCAAAAAGATAAAACTAACCGATTGTTACATATTGTGACTACCATCCATGTTTACACTGCTCACACTCACCCCCACATACGTACAATAACAACAACAACAGCAATAATAATAACAAAAACAATGCCCAAGGGTAGAATTGTAGGAAACAGTGCATCCAGAGTCAACAGACCTGTGTTCCAGGCCCACGTCTGCCACCTGGCAAGTTCCAAGGCCTTGGGCCAATGAACCACTTTATTTCCATGGGTCTCAGTTGCTTCCTCTGAGAATCCTGAGCAGAGGTGGACGCAGGGAGCTAAAATCCCTTCCATAAGCGGTTTACAAACAGGTCTCAATAATTCTGTGCTTATAATGCCTGACTCTCCAACAAGCTTCCCTTTTTCGGGAGATAAGAGAGTTTCTCCAAAAGAAAGCAAAATTCCCCTCATACCTTAAGCTACAAAACTCTCCAGCTGGCATGCAGGGACTTTTCACCCCGTCAGTGCAAGACACAGAAAAGTAACTAGACTTGAAATGTAAGGTCTGGAGGGGCGCCTGGGTGGCTCAGTCGGTTAAGCAGCTGACTTTGGCTCAGGTCATGACCTCTCGGTCCGTGAGTTCAAGCCCCGAGTTGGGCTCTGTGCTGACAGCTCAGAGCCTGGAGCCTGCTTCAGATTCTGTCTCCCTCTTTCTCTGCCCCTCCCCTGCTCATGCTTTGTCTCTCTCTGTCTCAAAAATAAATAAACGTTAAAGAAAAAAAATTTTTTTTAAAGAAATGTAAGGTCTGGAGTTGGTGAATACTGTTCTATGTTGATAACAATCTCCATCCCCACATTGCTCACCAGATCCCCCTGACTCATAATTGGGCTTGGGGGGCACACTCACCATCACATATCACCCAGACTTCAACACCAGTCTTGGGATAGCCATTTCCTGTGCTCTTACCTCCTTCCAGAAACTTGAGCTCAACTTCATATGGTTCCCTTACCTCAAAATACGATGGGATTGCACTATCAGCCCATTTTACAGATGAGAGAAATGAGGCCTGAGAGATGAAGTCCACTTATTCATAATTACTGAGCTAAGCCAGCATTTGAACCCAGGCAGGATAAAAGTGTTCAATGCCCTACGTTTATTGTTAGCTAACATTTATTGGGCATTCAGAGTCCTGAATGCCTCACCTGCAGCATCTCATTCAGTCCTCTAACAGAGCCTGGTTCCCTAACCTCAAGTCAGTAAAACTCATCTTCTCCCACAGATGTTGGCATTACCAGGAATGGACTTCCAAACCCTCAAAAGATGACTCAGTCTTCCATGTGATACAATGAGCATAGATTGAAGGACTGCTTTTACTCCAGGAGAGATCCAAGGTTGTGGTCCCTTCCGGAATGCCAGGTGTCACTTGATGTGCTATTTCTCTGACGGGCCACTTTCCTATCAACCCAACCTTACCGAAGCAGAGGTGCCCTAACTCTGGCTGCAACACAGGCCTCAAGTCAGCCACCCCCCGACCCCATCAGCTCCCAACTACAGGATCACTTGGGTTCCTTCTCCACTGGACCCAGGTCCTTTGAAATGTCGCCACCCACCCAGGATGACCTCTGGGGCCCCATTTTGTCTTTGTCTATATTCTCTACTCTGCTTTTGTCAACCACAAAAAGATTGGAGCACCTACCCTGTGTCAAGCACTGTGCTAAGCACGTTGCAAACACAATTTCCCTTCAGCATCACAGAACCCTGAAGAGTGGATACAGTATCATCAAGGCTGTTCTCCAGGTGAGGAATCGGAGGCTCAGGAAGGTACAGTGACTTGCCAGAGCCACACAGCCAGAGTGATAAATCTGGAGCTTCTCATTCACTGTTTTGGCCTGTGTCTCTGCCTCCTGCTCACTGTATGGGCTTAAGCAAGTCGTCTAACTTCTTGGGACCTCAGAGAGAATCTCTAAGTTTACTTCCAGACCTAAGATTCTCGGATCCCAGCTAAGCAATGCCAGAGTTGTCATCATCCCCATACTACAGATGAGTAACATCAAGTCTCACCTTTTAGGGAGACATCCTACCAAGAGCCCTCTGCTCTCTGTGCTGTGCATTTATCCCAGGCAGCCATGATGCACCATTATCAAAGCCTTTCCCAGTGAGCCCTGCCTGGAGTTGCCCCGAACAAAGCTGCTTGACTGGCTCCATGTTTACGTCATGCTTTTCAGAGCAATGATTTTCAATTTTGACTGCACATTTGTGGGTGTAGGAAATGGAGACAGATTTAAATGCCCCGATGCCCCAAGTCGTACTCTAGGCTAATTAAATCAGAATCCTCAACAGTGGGAGACAAGCAACCATATATTTTTTAAATGTTTATTATTTATTTTTGAGACAGAGAGAGAGATAAACAGAGTATGAGCAAGGGAGGGGCAAAGACAGAGGGAGACACAGAATCCGAGGCAGGCTTCAGGCTCTGAGCTGTCAGAACAGAGCCCAACATGGGGCTCGAACTCACAAACCGTGAGATCATGACCTAAGCCGAAGCCAGACACTTAACCAACTAACCACCCAGTTGCCCCGCAACGTATTTTTTTTTTAACTCCCAAATAGTTGCAATGTACAGCCAGACTTGAGAGCCAGAATTTTCAAAGCACTGGCATATGAAGCAAAAAGCAAGACCCTGAAGCTAGAGCGATTTAGGTGTTACATTCTCCATTCCACTATGCTCAGCTGTGAGACCTCAGCAGAGCTAGTCTAACTGAGCCTTACTTTCCTCATCTGCAAAATGGAGATAATAGTGAACCATCCCAGCTAGTGCCCTTATGAGGGTAAATGAGATAATGCCTGTGAAGATGCATGAGCCCTGGTCAGTGCTCGATAAATGGCCACTGTCATTCTGTCAGAAAGTGACCTGAAATTTCTGTTCTCTATTTCTTGCCTTCCACATTTAAGGAAACCAAACCAAATTATAGAAATTATAAGATTGTAATAAAATAAGGTAGAGTAAATGATGGGCTGGAGGCTTGGTTAATTCGTGCAACAATTGATATTTAATATCCCTTCTGGGAGCTGGCAGTGAAAAAGACATGACTATTGGGCACATCAAGCTTCCACACCACGGAGAGGAAACTGTGAGGAGATACAATGAAGAAAGCAACAAATAAAAACACATTTTGGTAAGTGCTCCTAAAGGAAACAAACGAGGTGTGAAGACAAAAAACAAGGGGGCTCACATTCCATATGGGTGATTCCTTGTGTTTGGTTTAGTTAACATTTGGACCTGGGACCCCACGGCACAATCGCAGACTGATAGCAAGTGTGACTCACTCAGTGGGGACTGCTAATTACTTCAGGGGCAAAGAACAAGATGTCTGAGCACTAGCCACCTGCCAGCTGTCCCAGAGCCAATCTCAAATGAGTTGTACCTTGGACTCCTCTGGCGTGGTTGGTGACAACTACCCCAACAATCCCTTGCACTCCATGCTCTCAGATGGGAAACATTTCTTCTGCAGCCACCATGTGGGGACCCAGAATCCCTGTTAGTGCTCCCTGCTTTTTTTCAGGAATGACACCTACCTAGACTTTGCTTCCCTCTGTGCTAGGGAACTCTCCCAGTTTTCACCCCTGAGCTGGGGAAAACAATCTGACACTGTTGGAAAAAAATCACTGGTATGTGTCCCTTGTCTCAAGAGTTCCATGGGGAGGAGAAGAAGATGTGGGTGACAACACCCATTTTACAGATAAGTAAACTGAGGGTCAGGGAGGAGACCATCATACCCAAGGAATCATCAGAATAAAGGGAGCCAGGTCAGATCTACCTCAGTACTGTGGATTCCCTCTACAGGATGCAGTCCATGTGCAAAAGGTCAGAGAAACCCAACTTTATACAGCAAAAGTAAATCCCTGTAAGTGCTTGTGGATTTGATGTAAGCAGAAACAGAAGAATAAGGGCCCGATGCACAGGAATGTTCTCATGTCTCCAGGACATTCTTCCTGTCCACCAACACTTCAGAGGCATTGCCATCTTCTACCAAGTCCTCCAAGGCAGGACCTGGGGCCATCTTAGACTGGCCACACTCCCTTACCCCTGATAATTAATCACTTACAAAGGCTGATTCCATCCTTTCTTCTTTATTTCAGTAACCTCCTCACTGGTCTCCCTGTCCCAATTGAAGCCCACTCCAGTCCAGCCACCACATAGCAGCCCAAGTGGTCTTTCTATGATAAATTGGATCACATAGCTCTCCTGCTTTAAAATGCTCTAGCGCTTAGCATAATACCCTCCAGTTCCATCCACGTTGTTGCAAATGGCAGGATTTCATTCTTTCTCATCGCCAAGTAGTATTCCATTGTATATATAAACCACATCTTCTTCACCTATTCATCAGTTGACAGACAATTGGGCTCTTTCCATAATTTGGCTATTGTTGATAGCACTGCTATAACATTGGGGTACATGTGCCCCTATGAATAAACACTCCTGTATCCCTTGGGTAAATTCCTAGCAGTGCTATTGCTGGGTTATAGGGCAGTTCTATTTTTAATTTTTTGAGGAACCTCCACACTGTTTTCCAGAGAGACTGCAGCCAGTTTGCATTCCCACCAACAGTGCAAGAGGGTTCCCGTTTCTCCACATCCTCACCAACATCTATTGTTTCCTGAGTTGTTAATGTTTTCACTCATATGTGGAACTTGAGAAACTTAACAGAAGACCATGGGGGAAGGGAAGGGGAAAAAATAGTTTCAAACAGAGAGAGAGGCAAACCCATAAGAGACTCTTAAATACAGAGAAGAAACTGAGGGTTGAATGGGGTGGGGGGCGGGGTGGAGGAGAGGGGAAAATGGGTGATGGGCATTGAGGAGGGCACTTGTTGGGATGAGCACTGGGTATTGTATGTAAGGATGAATCATGGGAATCTACCCCCAAAACCAAGAGCACACTCTATACAATGTATGTTAGCTAACTTGACAATAAATTATATTAAAATAATAAAATAAAAAATAAAATGCTCTAGCAGCTTCCTATCCACTTCAAGGGGAAATCCAAACTCCTGAACTTGGCACCCAAGGCCCTTCTTGATTCAGCCTCTACCAGTCTCTCTGCTTCAGCTGGTGTCCTCTTCCCCTACGTTGTAGGCAGTGGTATGCTGATAGATGTTTAATAACCAGCACACCAAAATAAAGCCCTAATGCGTACCATTTGCTGGTATCCAGGGTGTATATATTTTCACCATGATCAATTTCAAACAGCTGATGTATTGCCATTGAGTGGGGAGTCAGGAAGAGACACGTACTGGCATATCATTATATCAGATTTGCACCCCACAGATACAGTAGAAATAAGTAACCTCAAGAGGCTAGATGAGAGTAAAATGTAGTGCCATTTAAGAAGTGACAAGTTTTTTTAATTTTTTTATTTAAAAAATTCTTTTAATATTTATTTTTGAGAGAGACACAGACAGCATGAGCAGAGGAGGAGCAGAGAGAGAGGGAGAGAAAATCCCAAGCAGGCTCCTCATTATGGGCACGGAGTCTGATGCTGGGCTCCATCCACAAACTTCAAGATCATGACCTGAGCCGAAATCAAGAGTCAGGTGCTTAACCAACTGAGCCACCCAGGTGCCCCCATAATAATTTAATTTTTAATCATGGCTGTGTTTAGTGACTGACTCCCAAAATTCCTGAAAAGTTAATCCAGCTCTTGCAAACTGGTACACACTGGTTTCCACACCACTGGTCAAAGTGCTGCTTTTTCTCATTTCTTGGTCCACTTTTCACTCTGGGTAGAGTGCCTGCCTTGCCCCGTATCTCAGGAGGAAGACTCAGCTCAAACATTACTTGCTCTGTGGAGCCTTCCCTGGATGACCCATGCAGGGGTTTCCTCAGATGCCTCCCCTGCCCCACTCCCATCACATCTCATTGTTTTTCTGTCTTTCTCCCCATTAGATGGTGTCTTATTCCCTCTTTGGAACAGCATCAAGTAGAGCTACATTTGTGGAGCAGACTTACATGTAGTCTCTCCCCGTTAGCATGTGCCTTCCAATTTCCAAAGGGAGATGACTTATTGTTTTAATATTATCTGTTATTCTTAACTTTATTATATCTTATTCACTATTGTTATCAATTTTTATTATTATTCTTTATTTCCCATCATAAATTATTAGAGGATTTGTCCAATCCTGTCTATCCCTGAGGATCTTGCCCAGAATGAAAACAAGCTTTATGTGGGGGCAGGAAGTAGGTTGGGAAAGGTGGGGATGGGGGGATCATTTCCAACTGAAATTCACGAAATAAATTTTTATCATTTATGTTTTGGCAGAAATATAAGTTCAGATGTCACCCTCATCTCCATTCTAGACCAATGTTCCCCAGCAAGAAGAAAGGAGAGAAAGTCAGGACAAGAGGAAGCTAGACCAACCAAGCAGCTCATCCTGGAGCTTGTTCTGGAACTTGTCCAGAACGAACTGAGAGAGAGAATTTGAGCACAGCCATAGCAGGCTCAGGTGGCTGCTTTCCATTTATTCAATTTTTATTCAATTCTTAACATAATACCCATCCAGAATTATTACCTCCACTTCACAGCTGAATAAACCAAGGCTTCAGGCACCTGAGTGGCTCAGTTGGTTAAGCAACAGACCTTGATCTCAGCTCAAGTCATGATCTCACAGTTTGTGAGTTCGACCCCTGCATCAGTCTCCATGCTGATAGTGCAGAGCCTGCTTGGGATTCTCTCTCCCCTCTCTTTCTCTCTGCCCCTACCACCACCCCCCACACACACACACAATAAATAAGTAAACTTTAAAACAAAAAACAAACAAACAAAACCTGAGGCTTGAAGAGGTGACTCTTCTAAAGTCTTAGAGGTCGTGAGCTTGGGAACCAAGATTTGAACTGAGTGGGCTGATTGCAAAAACCATGTTCTACAGCTTTTTGTGATTCAATCACACCTTGGAAGTGGTTTTTATTAAGTGCTCTTCATCACTATAACAAAACATACTGCTCCTTTCTACCCTGTCTTCTCTAAGGAAGGGAGGGAGGGAGGAAGGAAGGAAGGAAGGAAGGAAGGAAGGAAGGAAGGAAGGAAAAGAAAAGAAAAGGAGGGGATCAGGGAAGGAGTGAAGGAAGGAAGGGACTGAAGGACAGAAAGAAGAGAGGAAGGAAGGGAGAGAGGGAAGAAGGGAAGGAACATTTACCATTATTGAGAACTTACCCTGAGGCAGGTACCACACTAGGAGTTTCACCCTTGTTAACTCATTAACCTTACCTAGAAGATAGGTATTATTACTCCCATTTTATACATGAGGAAACTGAGGCCTAGAGAGCTTAAGAAAATTGACCAGGCCTGCATGTCTCATAAGCAGAATTCAGCTTCCAGAGGCTTTCTTCCCTCCATGCCCCACCATTCTGACCTGACACAATCTCCCAACCCTACTTCTGCCTGCGGCCACTCCCAGGAAATAGCTTCAATAGAAATCAATATCTCAGCATAAGCTTATAAGAATGTAAATCAATAGACAGTTGCTCCAGAAGGACTAGGCTTAGCATTAGGACTATTCCAGAAGACAGAAAAGTAGCCCATGGTTGCATCAGATACTCTAAGCAGTGTTCCGTGGCTTTGTGAAATGAAGAAGGAAGCTAGGAAGAGAGTACTGAAAAACACTGGACATTTCCCTGTGCTTCCCCGCTAGTCCCCTAAAGTGAATCCTGAAAGGTTAAATGTGGTTTCATTGCGAGTGTGGGTGTCAATTTCATAAAGGAGAGAAGAAGTCAACCATAGGGAACTTAAGCCTTCTTTCCACAAAGGTATGTTGCATGAATCCTGGGCCCCAATGCAGAACCACGGAGAAAAAATGAAGCCCCACACAGTACAGCCTAGTAAAGTCCAGACCAAAAAGCCAGAGACACAGGTCCTATATGTCGCTCTACCACATGCTCCTAGCCAGGTCACAGAACAAAATCACTGTGCATTCATTCAACTAACAGCAGCACTTAGTTCTAGGCTCTACTCTGAGCTCTGAGAAAAGGAAGACACTGGGACTTCTACCATGCAGAATAATGACCAATGGACTTGCTTGTTGTCACAACAGCTACAAAACTGGACAAAATATATGGTGCAGCTGCCTTGGGGCATCGGCCAACAGAAAATGTAAGGCTGTGGCCTTGAAGATAAGGGAAATATGTGATAAGCTACATCCCTCTCAGCTTCCTGTCCATGCAATTTCCAAACGGTGGCCCAGGGAAGTGTAATCCAAAGACGTAGCCATTTGACAAGGTAGAGCAAACAGGTGTCAGGCTTTTGGTCTGCTGGGGCAGCTAGAATTTGTGGAGAAAGCTGCAGGAAAAAAGGATGCTATGCAGAGAAGCTACAAGCTGCAGAAGTCTTCGTGCAGGTCCCTTTGGTTGGATATTAAACTGTGCATATGCCGAAGCATTGCAGAAGGAGTTACCAGGGGATCCAAAAACTGAATGAGGATCACAGAGGTCACACACTACTGGGCTCACACGGGGTTCTGAGCAGCCAGAGTAGAAACAGATGACTGGAAGCCCAGGCAATCGGTTGAGACCCCAGTAAGCCATTTCTAGGAGTAGGCTATACCACACTCCATGAGTCTCATCCTAACAAGCCCTTAGAACAAGCCTTGACCAGGGGCACCTGGGTGGCTCAGTGGGTTAAGCGTCCGACTCTTGACCTTGGCTCAGGTCATGATCTCACAGTACGTGAGTCTCAGCCCCACAACAGGCTCTGTGCTGACAACATGGAGCCTGCTTGGGATTCTCTCTCTCCCTCTCACTCTACCCCTCCCCCCCCCCCACTCTCTATCTTTCAATCTCGAAACAAATAAATATTTTTAAAAATGAAAAGAAAAGCAGATTTAAAGAACAAGTCTTGATGAAATCAAGCCTGCCGGGGAAAAAAAGAAACCCAACATAACAACAAAACTCAACACCTTCCAAAGGAAGACAATAAAAATCCAGGCTCTCAACAACATAGTATCCACATATCCAGTATATTAGAAAAAATTACTAGACATGGACAAAAATAAGGAAAAATGTGCCATAAATCAGAAAGAGAAAGAAATCAGTAGAGACATACCCAGAGATGGCAGAACTGTTGGAATCAGGAGGCAATGTCTTTAAAATAGGCATTATAGATATGTTCACAATTTTTTTAAGAGAAAGAGCACGAGCAGGGGAGGGGGACAGAGGAAGAGGGAGAGAGAGAAAGAGGGAGAAAATCTTAAGCAGGCTCCACACCCAGCACAGATCCCAATGCAGAACTTGATCCCACAACCCTGAGATCATGACCTGAACCGAAATCAAGAGTTGGGTGCCAGCCCCCCTATGTTCACAATTTTAAATGAAAACAGTGGGGGGTGCCTGAGTGGCTCAGATGGTTGAGCGTCTAACTTCAGCTCAGGTCATGATCTCACAGTTCATGAGTTCGAGCCCCACGTCGGGCTCTGTGCTGACAGTTCTGATTCTGTGTCTCCCTGTCTCTCTGCCCCTCCCACACACACACACTCTCTCTCTGCCTCTCAAAAATAAAGAAAACTAATTTTAAAAAAAATTTTAAAGTACCGATGAACTCAAAGTCAGGCCAATAAAAATGATCCACACTAAGGCATATAGAGAAAATAAAACACTGAAGCAGGACCTCAGTGACCTAGGGAACAAATCCCGAGGCCCAATATATGTTTCAGTAGAGTCCCAGAAAGAGAGAAAAAAGGATTTGAAGCAGAAAAAATACTTAGAGAAATAACAGCCACAACTTTCCCAAGTTGATTTAAAAAAAAAAACAACCAACGGACCCAAGAAATCCAATAAGACACAAACAGGATACTTTTTTCTAAAAGAAACTAGTTAAGAAGAAAAAATGAACAAAGGCTTATCATATTCAAGTGAACAAAGAAAAGAAAAATCTTAAAAGCAGTCAGAGAAAAAAGGCACATGACATTCAGGCAAACAATGACAGTTGCACACAGCTGCTCAACAAAAACAAGACAATAGAATAAAGCCTTCAAACTACTGAAGGAAAAATAGATCAACACACAATTCTTTGTTGAGTGAAACTCTCAGAAACAAAGGCAAAGTAGAGATGAGACAGCAGCACGGGAGACAGGAGACCAGTGCAGTAGCCTAGGCTTGTTGGGGGGATGAAATAAATCCTGACTCTCCAGCCAATCCCCTGAAATCTTGGGGAGTAAGAGAGAAGATGGTGACCACCCCATCTAAAGGGCACTTTCTTCTTGTTACTCATCCAGAAATAGCTTTTTGCCTACCAAAAAGTTTTGAAAACTTTATCTGTGAAAAAAAAAAAGTTCCTTTGGGGATCTTAACAAAAGATGGACAAAAAGGCATGTTTCTTTGAGGGGAGGGTGATGAACGGAGACAGAATGCACGGGAAACTTCCCATCACTCAGTGTTCCACCTCCTGATGGTACGGAGAAAATCTGGACAGGGTTTTCATGGAAACAGTAAAGTAAATGTGATACTGTCTCCGTGATCAGAAAGTGTTGTGTGAGCTAAGTAAATAGGATTCCCTGTTTAAAATGCCCCAGAGAATTCCAGAAGGGGAATTTCCCTGTGATTGACAACATACATCAACAAAAGGACCAATGGACTTGATGCCATTTTAGGAGGCCAATGCGTTCGGTTCATTCATTCCCCCAGCGTTTGGGGAGAGCTTACCTTGTGCCAGGCCGTGTTCTCTCTGCATGACACTATACCCATTAGGAACATAAGCAGGGTCTCTGCTCCCAAGAAGCTGACATTCTAGTGGGGTGGGGGTGGAGGATTTCTTAAAAACGTGATTCAGGGCAATGTACGTGCTACGTATGGGCAATAGGAGCAGTGGAGAGAGTGATGGGGATGGGGACTGAACCCCTAAACAGGGAGATGATGATGACGATTCTAAAATAAATGGGGAAAAAATGTATCAGGTGGAAAGGATGTTGACTGCAAAGATTTTAACTGTACCTCTAAGAGTCATCAGATCTCCCCAACCGAAGTAGTAGAGAATCTGGGGCCCAGCAATAATCCCCCAGGTGGACTGGGGTGGGGGGCTCTTAATTAATTCTATAGCTAATAAAGCACTAGTGGAAGAATTTTCAAATCCTAACACTCAGACTCTGGATGCCTGGAACAAGGTGGTCTGGATTCCTTAGTTTGGCAATCCTAGTAGTCAGGCACCAGCAGACCCCGCAGAAGGTACAGTAGAGGGGCGCCTGGGTGGCTCTGTTGGTTAAGCATCTGACTCTCCGTTTTGGCTCAGGTCATGATCTCACAGTTCATGGGTTCAAGCCCCACGTTGGGCTCTGTGCTGCAGGTACAGAACCTGCTTGGGATTCTCTCTCTCTCCCTCTCTCTCTGCCCCTCCCCCCACTCATTCTCTCTCTCTCTCTCTCTCTCTCTCTCTCTCTCTCTCAAATAAATAAATAAAACTTAAAAAAGAAAAAAAGATACCATAGGCCCATAGACCACAGTTACCGACAGCAGACCTTCAGGGCAGCAATATACTAACAACATACTAACAACATACTTAACAAGTCAGCAATTAAGGCAGCCAGCCTGCATCCATATGCAATCGCTCCAGTTCAGCAGCCACATGTAGAAACTAAGACTGAATGAAAGGAAACTGGATCCCATATTGCCGTGAGATGGCCTATTGAGACCCACCCTCTTCTCATCCACATTTTTATCAGTAGTTACTCAAAGTCATACAATATATTGATTACCTCCTTTGTGAAGCAAATTTCCCTGATCGTTCTTCGTAGAGCCCCACATCTCCTTTGTTTCCTTCACAGTGCCTTGTGTGGCCTATTTTTATGTGTTTATTTTTTTTTAATATTGACTTATTTTTGAGAGTGAGAGACACACACAGAGTGAGTGGGGGAGGGGCAGAGAGAGAGGTAGACACAGAAACTGAAGCAGGCTCTAGGCTCTGAGCTGTCAGCACAGTGCCTGACCCGGGGCTCAAACTCACAAACGGTGAGGTGGTGACCTGAGCCAAAGTTGGACGGTTAACTGGCTAAGCCACCCAGGCACCCCTATTTTTATGTGTTTATAAGGCAGCAGCCACATCTGCCTTTCAGGGCTGAAGCCCCACACACCTAGCACAGTGCTTGGAAGGTAGTGGCTGTATAATGAGAATATATTGAATGAAGGAATTCAACTGGGAAATCACTCATTTAAAGGAAGAAATTTAGACCTAAACATCCTTAAATAGTTGTTGCACTGAGTAGTCTTATAGTGTTTAATTATAGAGAGTCAGAGACTTTAAATTTTAAGTTGAAATTGAAGTATAAAAACATAAACATTCTACAAAGGATATTAATTCTATTCCTGAGGCATACTAAATATTGCAGCTTAAACATCATCATAAAAAAAGTCCTCAAAGCCAGAATACATCTACATTTACTCCTTAATAGAGAGTTCCCCATATGCTGAATTTTAAGCACACACAAATTTTATTTTGGTAATCTTAAGAATTCAAATTTTCATCTAACTGAATAACTCCAGTTGGGTGATAGCTATAGAAAAGAGCTAACCTGAGAGCAGGGGAATATAATGTTTTGAGATGAAAGCAAACCTCAGCTTTTGCAAAGCCTTGGTTAAGATGAACAGAACAGAGAGAGTGTTGGTAGAGAACACAGAACACAGACAATGCATAGAGAACACAAGAGACCCAGGAAAAAAGAACTGCAGATTTTCTTGACATTTGTAAGCATTCGGATAAAGCACCAATACATATGCACACACATACAACACACACATACACCCACACACAGGAGCCTCTTGAGAGATGTGTTATCTCATAAGCTAGATTTGCAAAATTTACAAGCATTCCAAAACCAAAATCTCCAAAAAATGAGGGTCTTTGAGGGTTTCCCTATAAAGAAAAATCTCCACGTCTAGTCCATTAGAAAAGCAAAGAAGTAATCATCTTCCCAAATGAAGCCTCATCGTGATGGTAAATCTGAGAAACTGTTTAACAAAGAATAAACCTTAGGAGACAGTGTTCAACTACTGGGGTTGTGTCCTCCACTGTGCTCCTGACCTGCTGTGGGCAAGCCATGTAGGGTTTTGAAGTTCCCACCAGCGGTAGGACCACAGGCCTCGCCCTCTCCGTTAGCAGAATGAGGATGAGGATAATTATACCTCCTCATTCGTGAATATTAAATGAGACCCCGTGTATAAACTGCTTAGCGCCCTCTCCATTCTCTGCGGAATGTTATCTATAACTACCACTTTTACCTCAGACTTCTATTTCCATGGGCTGAACACTGTCTAATGTCCTCATGCCCTTCTCCCCATTTCTACAAAAAATATTCAAGAAGGAAAAGCCAGAATCCTCTTGGGGGACATCAGCTCACAAGTGGTTTGAGTCAGCTGTTATGGGCAGGCCTGTGGACGTTGGGGTTTTTTTGTTTGGTTTGTTTTGTTCTGTTTTTCTGCTAATGTGAGCACATTTCTATCTTGTGTAGTCTGCCATTTGGACTGACATTTGGACCATCGAAGCAAGTTAATTTAAATGTTACTACAAGGGTGAACCAAGAATCCTGGGGAGAGTGAGATAAGCTTCTCCAGCCTAAAACACTGGCTTCGGGAAATCAGTATTAACCCCTCAGCTCCTGAAACGACGTGAGACTCAGAAAAGGTGTTTGTAATTGTGTCATGATGTAGCAGGATTCTCGCACAGAGAGTCGTGACACGGAGGCTTTTCTTTCCAGGAAGCAACTTTATTCGTGCCAGCTCGGCTCACTTAGGTTTGCACCCGAAGAACTGACCCCCAAATGCCACATGGCGTAGTTTTTTTTATATATTTTCTACTTATTTGCCTCCCATATATGGTAACACACAAACATGCAGTCTGATTAAGTGATCTCATGTGACAAGGTCGCGAGGGATGTTGTCATGTACGTCTATAGTCAGGTTGCCTTGAGATTTTTTTTTCCTTAGGGAGGTGACCCTACCACAATGGTGTTGGTCCCCAGCCCTCCACCTACTCCTATTCCAGCCTCAGGCCCACGACACACATACATTCACACACAACTCACCCCCATGCACACACAGACATACACACACATTGTCACACAACATGGCCCCATGTGTGCCTATATATACATTCACACACACGCACACACACACTTACCCCCACCTGTACACACACCCCATGCTTGAACACACACACATGTTCACCCCTCCATGTGTGTATACACTTTCATACACATGCATTCAACACCCTATGCTGTGTGCGCACACACACACACAGAGACTTCGGGTCCCTTTGCTCTTCCCGACAGAGGACCAATCCCACACACCAGTGGCCTCACATTTGGAGAAGGACCAGAAAAACCCCCACCTAGCCAGTCTTGCTGCATTTGCCCTTGCTTTGGGGGCTCAAAGTATGCTTGGGGTGGTCCCCATCGAGTGGAAAAATAAAACAAATTCGAAAGTCAGATCTAAGGGTTATTGTCCTCAATCACAGCAATTCTGATGTAATAGAGCCCAGTCAGAATGGAGGGGTACAGCATTTCTTCCACCCAGAGCCCTTTGTCCCACATTCCCAGAACATCCACTCACTTGGAACCACTCAAAGCTCTCTCTAAATCTCTTTGACAACCCAGTGCCTTTGCATGGGATGTTCCAAGAATCTGGGAAGCCTTTTCTCATCTCCAGCCCCCTGCTCTCCCTCAGCCTCCTCTGGCTCACTCCTATTCATTGTTTGCGACTCCGATGACATGGCCCCTCATCCAGGAAGCCTTCTCTGACTCTACACATGCCAGCTGGGTTAGCTTCTCCCTCTTCGCTCCCTAGCAGAGATTAGCTCACCCAGAGCACTTACCTGCTCTGCTGTGTCATTTGCACTGGCCTCTCCTCCTGGACTGTGAGCTCTGTGAAAGAATGGCTTGTGTTTGCTTCATCTCGGAGTCCCAGGGTCTGTCACATGGCGGGAACCCACTGCCTGTTTCTGTGCATGTACATCTTGTTACTCACAAAAGTAAACAGGAAATGAGGAGCTACTGGTGCATGGCCACCTTCTGGCAGACTTTGTTCTGATGTGTCTGGACTGAAAAACATGAGGATCTCAGGACTAGAGACCCAGAGACACTGAGTAACACTACTTGAAGACATCCCTTTTAAGTCCCTTTTTGATGTCTAGTACCTGAAATTCATTTAATAAATAGTTATGTAGTGAGGAGATGAATGAATTTGGTGAACAATACTGCCGGGGAATGAAGAACCCTGCAGATAAAGGTATCCAGGGTTCCAGTTTTATGTAGGTCATGGATTCACTGTTTGAACCTGGGCAAGTCCCATCCCTTGCCTGAGCCTGAACCTTCCATCCACACAATTAAAAGATTAGACCAGAACGCTGGTTCTCCAATTAAGTTTCATGGAGACCTGGGTGGCCAATGAGCACTTTCTTGGAGCACTGAGCACTTCTGTGGAGCAGGAAGGGACGCTGCACTACCTAGATGTGGGGTTCCCTGCCTCTGCCTCCATTGGAACACCTCACTTTGACTTCTATTGACATCTGACTGATATTTTGACATTCTAATATTTGATACAGAACATGGTTATATTCCAGGGTGGGAGGGCGTAGTCTGAAAACAATTAGATTAGATTCTTTCATTCAATAAACGTTTATTGAACCTGTCATTATGCTAGGCACTGGAGAGATAAGCAGGACGCATGGCAAAATCCCAGCCCTCATGGGGTTTATGTCCTTGGACAGGAAGACAGATAATTAAGAAATAATTTAAAAAAATTTTTTTCAGATAATGATATGTAATGTGATAAAGGATAATCTTGGGGACTGGTTTGTATTGGGTGGTCAGGTAGGTCTTTTTGAGAAGGTTACATCTGAGAAGGGACCTGAATGAAGGGAAGGAGCCAGCCATGAACAGATCTGGGGGAAGAGCATTCCAAGCAGAGGGAACAACAGATGCAAATGCCCTGAGTAGGGAAGAAGCTTAACATCTTCCAGGGATCACAGTGAGGACAGCGTGGCTGGACCCAAAGCTGAACGGTAAAAGATGGAGAACAGTGGGGAAGGAGGGGGAGATGGTCAGGGATGACCTGGAGAAGGTTTCAAAGGCCACATCAAGAAGTTGAGGGTAGATGAGCCTGGAGGGCCAGATCTTTGGAAGTAACCTAAAAGGAGCAAGAAGCCCAGCCTGGTGGAATATGTCTAGAATTTTCCATGTAGACTGGAATAAAGCCAAGGCTCTAAAAGGAGCAAAATTTAAAAATCAAGGAAAGTATCCCTTGACAAGTGTTTTTGAAACATTCATTTATTTAGCTCACAAGAGGAGGTTCTCACCTTTAGCAATGACAGTTTCGGGAACCAAGGGAAGATGCTCTTTACCTGGGGCAGATTCGGGAAGAAGCTTGAAGCCCTATATCAGGGCCCAGGTGTGGCTTTGGAAGCTTAGTCACTATACTTCCCGCATTGGAAAGGTTACAGAAGTTACCAAAAGCATGACAGGAGCTAAAAATTTGAAAGGACATTTGGGTGAATATACTAATTTCCCTTGTAGATGATGAAAACATCTCAGCCCTCATAGGAAATGAAATCTGCAAGGTATGGGGATTGGAAATTCTATAGTCATTCACCAATATCAATTTAGGCCATCGGAAAAAAAAAAACAAAACAAAACAAGGGAGGCTTTTTTTCCCCCCTGAGTTGATTATTGCTAAGGTATGTATGAGAGATCATGAATCCAAGATGCAATGAACCAGTGATGGAGGCCTCCATGTAAGAGGAGGGAGACACTCAGTCCCACCCATTTCTGCCTGATGTCCCACCCATTTCTGCCACAATTCTCTTCTGACATGGAGACTCAGCCAAATACTTTCAGGCCATGACCTTGGACTTTATCTCTTTCACACGTGCTTCCTACAAGGTACAAATAGTGTAGAAAGCACTAGCCCAGTGCCCAAGATTCAATAGGTGCTCAACAAAAAAATGATGGCAGCACCCTAGCAGCAGACCCGAAACTTCCAACAGGGGCCAACATCCCAATTTTGGAAAGTCTGGTAAATCAGAATCTCTAGAGTCAGGCCTGGATAGGTATTCCTTTAAATCTTTCTGTGTGGTGTCATTCAGAATCTACGGGGGAATAGATGGACACAGCAAGCCAAACATGAATAATCCCATTCTTTCACTTGAAACACTCCAATGGTTTCCCATTGCAGTTAGAGTCAAATCCCCACTGTGGAGATTTGTGGACGTGGTCTACCAGGTCCTACATAATAGGACCCCTCCTTCCTTGACCACTGTTCCTACCCACCCCACCCCCTCAGGGATACCCAGGGACTTTGCACTGGCTGTCCTCATGCACACAATGTTTTCCCCAGAATTTTGTGTGGCTTACCCCTTCCCATCAGTTAGTCTTAGCTCAAATGTCACCTTCTTGGAGAGGCCTTCCTTACCCCATAGCAAGCCCGATCCCCACCCTACAATGGCTACTCTATCCTACTTTCCATGCACACCATGTAGCACTATCCAGAATCATATTTGTTTGTTTTTATTGTCTATCTATCTCAACCCCCACTAGGATGTAAGTTCCTTGAGAGCAGAGACCCTGCGTATGTTGCCAATGTTTACAGAACACAGCATGGCACAAGCTAAGCACTCAACAAATACTGATTGAATAAATGAACTGAGTGCATTGACCTCCTAAAATGATGTTAAATCCATAGGTGCTTTCTGTTGATAGGTTGCGAATCTAAGGAAATTCCCTTGCTGAAATTCACTGGGTTATTTTAACAAAGGATTGGAAATCCTAATTACTCAGTTCATGCAATGTTTAATGAAGCTGCTTTCAGTTTATTCTATTAAAAACCTTTCTTTCTCTAGACCTTGCTGATTTAATAGCCTTAAACTCTGAGAAGAGAAAGGGGGGAAGCACCTCAATAGCATTCTTTTTAGCCAAAGCAGCTTTATTTAATTCTATGGGTACACATTTCTCATGACTGTATTTCTCATGATTGTATTTATGGCGCAAGGTGATGAATTCCCAGCTCCTAAAACTTCAAAGCAATAATTATACTGAGGGCCTCAGGTCCTCTCCAAGACATATTGCATATGCATATTGCATAATGCAAATTCAACAATTTGCTGAAGTATGAAGACAGTGTATATATAGAGCTGTGGTTTCAACATGTTAACAGCAGAGCCCTTTGCTTAAATGAAATGTGAGATGCTTTGAAAATGAGACAGTCAGTGGGCAAGACCCCAGGCCACTATGGCAGTAACCACAGTAGATCATGTGAGGTTCTGCTGGTCATTTCACTAGGTGAACAGGTGTGATGCAGACATCTCAGCCCACATGTCCTTAAAGAATATGAGCTAAAGGTGGCCCCACCATTTTAAGGAATGGGTTATGCATTATCCATGCAACGTACCCAGCAATTTGAGGATGATGTCGCTCAGCTGAAGGTACAGCAGCCCACTTAGAGATAAAAGTGGCTGTGAGTGAATGTTGAGAGCCATGCCTTCCAAAGCCTCTCTAGAGCCTTTCAGAGCTGTGCCTTCCAAAGGGGTTTTCACAGGCTACCTTTAAAATCTCACCCTGGTTAGGATGGGATTCCATTAGATGAAAACAGATAAAGCACCTCTGCTCTGATGAAGTTACATGGGAGAAACTCCAAGAGCCTTCTCCTCCCCAGTGCAGCCTCCTTGACTCTCTTCACCTGTCTAGAGACTGAGTCTGGAGCTATCTGTAAAATGCATGTAAGATGTGGCACTTGCCACTGTGAGGACTGCCAGAGATCTTATGACTAAACAGGCCTAACTTGCAGCCAGAGCTCAATAAAGATGTGTCAGCCTGTTGGGATTGGGCTGAGGGTGGATCTTGAAGGATATGTCAAGACAAAAAGGACAGGCATTTTGATAGTGGGAACAATGTGAACAATACAGGAACAAAGAAAAGAGTTGATATTTAGGGCGGAAGATGACTTCACTGGGGAGAGAGATTGGCCCAGAGCGGGAATGCCAGATAAGACCAAAGCAGCAGGTGAAGCTCGTGTGGCCCTCCTGAGCTGGACTTTATTCTGAGTGTTCAAAAGTCACCGATGCTGGTAGGCAAGATGGTGCTTCTGGGAGACATGTTTTATCCAGTGTGTTTTTTGCCCTGGGGCCTTGCTGGTGTTTCTTACTTTTAATAGCATTTTATTTATTTCTGGCCCAAAGGGAGCAGAACAAAAAATGAGGAAATGAGAAAGAAGGATCCATGAATATTCATTTCAATTAATATTTGTTGAGTGTCTACTATACAGCAGACATTACTGGGATGTTCAGTGATTAAATAATAATGCCTAGGCATTACATAATTAAATAATAATGTCTGGACATTATTGCCAGAGATACCATCGTGAGCAGGACAGACAAGTTCTGTGGTCTCATGGAAATAACATTCTAATGGGGGAGACTGGTAACAAATCAATTACTTCCTGGAGAACTAAAATATGGTGATGGAATCAGGAGTGGTTGGGTGGGCAGAAAGGAACCAACTGCAGTTGATCAGGAGAGGGATGATTCTAGGTACAGAGAATAACTAATGCAAAGGCTTTAAAATGTGATGAGTTTAAAGTGCTCAAGGAACCAACAGAAAGCCAGTGTGGTCTAAGAAGAGGAGGGAGGGGGCAAGCAGTGAAGTAGGAGATGAGGTCAGAGAGGAATATAGGGGCCTGACCATGTAGGGCTCTGAACAACGAGGAAAAGGAGGGCTTTAATCTACAGGCAACCAGAAATCTATTATAGGGGTATTTGGGTGGCTTAGTCAGTTAAGCAACTGACTTCGGCTCAGGTCATGATCTCATGGTTTATTAGTTCGAGTCCCACATCGGGCTCTGTGCTGACAGCTTAGAGCCTGGAGCCTGTTCCAGATTCTGTGTCTCCCTCTCTCTCTGCCCCTCCCTGATTCGTGCTGTGTCTCTCCCTCTCTCAAAAATAAATAAAAAACATTAAAATTTTTTTTAAAAAGAAATCTATTATAAGTAAGCAAGGTAGTAACATAATCCAAGTTGTATTTTCAAAGAGCAATCTGCCTGCAGTTTAGAGAATGGATTGCAGAGGTGCAAAAGTGGGAAAAAACACACCAAGCAGGATTCATTTGGATGATCCAAGGCAACAAAATGGGACTATAGTCTACAGATGTGGATCCAAAGAAGTGGGTTATTTGGGACTACGTCTTTCAAATAGATTCCACATGCTTTAATACTGGATTAAATATGGGGATTGAGAAGAGAGAAGAGAGAAGTCAAGGTAACACCTAGTTGTCTGTGTCTGGGCTTTAGCCCTGGTGAATGTTGTTACCATTTACTAAAGTGAAGTCAACCAATGGAGAAATGACCTTGTGTGGTGAGGATCCAGAGTTATACTTATACTTACACTATGTAAGTTTTGTGATGCTTTTTGAACAACCAGGTGGAGATGTCAGACAAGTAATAAGCATTACAAATCTACAGTCCCACAGGAAGTCAACCCTAGCTAATATATTTGGGTACCACCAACAAAGAGATTTTTTTTGAAGTACAGTATAGTTGACTACACAGATATTTTTAAAGACATGGGCTGAGTGAGGTTACCTAGAAAGATTGCATAGATACAGATGAAGAAGGATATCCAAGACCATCCTGAGACATCCCAAAATTTAGAGGTGGAATATAAAAGAAAGCAAAGAAAACAGAAGTATCACCAGTGAGCTATAAGAAAATCCAGGAGAATGGGAGGTCAGAGAAGCCAAGAAAAGAGTTTTTCAAGAAGCGATGCTTCTGGACACCATATAAGGTAAGACCCAAGAAATGACCACTGGATTTGATAACATGAAGACCATTGGTGTGTTTGATAAGCAGTGTTTCAGCATGGTAGTGGGGGTCTGCTTCAGTTACCTATCACTGAGCAACAAGTCACCAAGTACCTAGTGCTTTAAAAGAACAAGTTTTTATTTCCCACAATTCTGTGGATTGACTGGTAGTTCCTCTGCACATGGTGTCAGGGGTGAGCCGGGATGGTTTCAGTCATCTGGAATCGATTGGGCTGGAACATCCAACATGGTTCACTCAATGGCTAGAATTTGATCCTGACTGCTGGCTGGGAGCTCCACTTGGACTGTGAACCAGAGAGGCTACATGTGGCCTTTCCGTGTGGCTTGGGTTTCTCACAACATATCACTTCTGAGAAAGAGTGTCCCAAGGGGACCAGTCCATGAGTCCCACCCAGGCAGAAGCTGCAGGCTTATTATTTTTATGAGCTAGCCTCAGAAATCATGGAACACTGCTTGTATCATGTTCTATTGATCAAAGTAAGCCCAGAATCAGGGGGGAGGAGAAAGAGACTTCACTTTTCTCTTTGTTTTTATTAAAGTATACGTTACACACAATGTTACATTAGTTTGTGTACAACATAGTGATTTGACAAGTCCTTCTGTCACCCTTCAACACCATTACAATATCATTGACTATATTCCCCATGCTGTACCTTTTATTCCATGACTTATTCATTCCATAACTGGGAGCCTGTACCTCCCATACCCCTTCCCTCATTTAGTGCACCTCCCCATCCCTCCTCTCTGACCACCGCCACTTTGTTCTCTGTTTTGTGGGTCGGTTTCTAAATTTCACCTTCCAATAGGAGATTAGCAAATATGTAGCTACCATAGTCTGATGGAAGTAAGCCGAGAGGGGAATTTGAGACGAGAGGGGGAGTGAGAAACCTCAGACAACTCACAATTGTCTGCACACAAACTTGGCTACAACAAAACAAAACAAAACAAAATAAGGTCTTTATTCTGATCCTACTAACAATTCCTCCAAGCTTAACTCCCAATTTACAACCTATCAAAACTGAGAAATATTAAATTATTTGGGAATAAAAAATCAAACAGCAAAAGTACTGGAAGAAAGTATTGATAAAATAGTTATGCATAAAAAGGTGGAGATCTTCCTAAGAGCTCCGACAATAGAAGCCAGGAAGTAAACGACATTTGGATGGAATGAATATTAAAATTTCTATAAATCAAAAAGTAGGATTTTAAAAAATCAACCCCAAACTGGGAAACATTAATAAAATCACTATTTAATAAATTCCTACAAATCAAGAAAAACAAATACCCCAATGGAAACAGGCAAAGGATATAGAGACAAAAGAAAAAAACAAAACATCCAATAAATATATAATGGAACATTTAAGCTTCTCCGGAATTTTAAAAAATGCAAAATAAAATGTTGAGATGGCATTTTCTGAAAAGGTAATGAGCAACTGTCTTTAAGTGATCACTCGAGGTAGGCAAGTTTCAAGGAAAATGGCACCATCAGATACTTCCAGAAAAAGTATGAATTGGAACATACTTTTCAGAAGGAAAACTCAGCATTCCTTATCAAAATTCTGGATACAGGTACTATTGCTCTACAAACACAAATTTTTCTTCCTTATCATCAGGCCTTTCCCAAGAAGGAATCCCCTCTCTTGGGTTCCTTACCCCCACACTCTATTGGTAAGAAAATCCTACTGTCATGTAAAACCCAGTTCAGTTGTGAATTCCTCCAGCAAGACTTCTGTAAACCCACTTCTTTCCAAGATAGGAGAAATCATACCTTCCCTCTTACTGTTTCTGTACCTTTCTCAAGTCTGCACTGCTGTTATGCTGCAACAGAATTATCCACATTTTAGCTGGGTAAAATCTTTAGCAAGTCTCTTAGAAGACTCTCAATTTCTTCATCTGAAATGAAATTAATACCTATTCTTCAGGGCTGTTGGAAAAATAAGACACTCTCAATTCGTTGGTATGTAAACAACCAATGACTATTTTTCAAATTCTTGCTCTTTTTATCCTCTGTCCAGGTCTCCCTTCCCACTGGGTAACGGGCTTCCTTCAACATGGTTCAATCCAACTCTACTTCTGCTCAGTCACCTTCAGTATTAAAAAGAGTCTCATGTCTATTATTATAACTTGGTCCATTAATTTTTTAATTCCCATCTCATAAAATTCCCCTCCTCCCTTGCCCTCTAGCCCAGTCATGCTTGAGTTACCCACAGTTGGAGCAGAAGGAGTTGGATATGGTGCACGGCTCAGCTCTTCCATCTCCTCTGCCTCTCTTCCTCCACCTTTGGGGTGGAAAGAAGGGAGAAGGAAGGCGATGTTGTCCTTGACAAACTATTGGTGAGGGGACTGTCTGCTTTCTTCGTTGCTCATGACACCCATTCCCTTGTGTGAGCAAACCCACAGGGATCTTTCAGGGAGAAGATGAGTCCCCTTCTTGTCGGATGTCTCTGCTTCTCGGTCTGTCTGTTGAAGCTATTTCTCTCTGGGGCTCAGTGTTCAAATGCAGGCTGTTTTGCAGAGGCACTCTGTGGTTCTTTGGAGTGCCCTCTACTCAACTCCCTGGTGTAGGAATCCTGGAGATGTTGACATCTTACCCGTAGGCAGCCCCTTCTACACCCTCTGTGTGCAGAGGCCTCTTCCCCCATCAGTGGTCCACTTAGAAAAATCAGCAAGAAGGTTCAAGCTCCAAGTGTCTCCTTGGGGTTCACTACACCCAAAGGAAACCCCTCTATCATTTCCGTGGGAATGAAGTTCCCCATGCTTCTCTCAGATCCACTGGTTTTCACCTCCTTCTTCTCCACAACCAGCAACATCAGCCATACAGGATCAGGTTCTCTAAAGGTCCAGATGTTCAAACGATTTCAGAAGTGAAATAATCAGTCTTCTCTAGCTTTGTGGGAGGGTGGGGGAACAGATGTTGGGTTTTCCCAGTTTTTAGGAAGGAGAGGGGCAAGTCAGACTCTCCTCCATGAGGAGGGGAAGAGTTAGGGGAGTGGAAAGTCCACAAAATCATTGCTCCCTGCCCCCACACTTCTCCTGGCTCTTATGCCCCACTCCTTCACCTCTCACTAGCAAAGGCCATCAAACTTGCCCACCCTCTGGGATCTGAGGACACATGGGAAGTCTTTCACCAAGAACTAGACTTTCTTTAACCCAGATGTGGAGGAGTCTACTAACTCAACAGGGTGCTGTCTCTACTGCAAACCCAGTCCTGTCTGGTAACCTCCAGCGACATGAGAATATGCAGTTTCAGACTAACCTATTCCTTCAGAAAAAGAAAACAAATACCTATCATAGTGTTATTGTGTAGTAATCAACACCAGTCATCACTGTCTTTGTCTTGACTGGGGACTCTTTCAGAAAAGAGACTGTATGCTGTTAAAGTCACTTCAATTCAATCTAACAATCATCAGTTAAAGACCTTGTGTGACCTAACTACACAGCTAGCCATTATCTCAAGGAGTTTATACCTAGCTTGGGAAATAACAAGGAACCAGGCAATTACAGGAAAGGAAGGAGTGAAGGGGGTGTTGCAGGCAAGTATCCCAGTGGAAGGGACAACAGAGCTCTGCCAAGGCTGAAGAGGAGTTAGACTGGCAAAGAAAAGTTTTAGGTAGAAGAACAAGCCCAGGAAAAACCTGGAGGTACCGGCAGACTGGTGTGTTTGGGAAGCTTGGGGGGACTTAATATGATGGAGAGAAAAGCACTGGGGGTGGGAGGGCAGATTGAGGGGCACAGAGAGAAATGAGGCTGAACACGTAGCTGGAGCCAGAGACGAGATGCACTGCAGGGCGTATTAATGATTTTGGACTTTCCCTGGAGAGTCCTGGGGAGCTATGAGTGGACTTGACACCAGGGAAGAACCTGATACAATTTCCAGTTTGAAAAGATTATTCTGGCCACACTTAAGACCAAAAAAAACTGGTCAGGGGCAAGATTGGAGTCAGGAAAGCCTATTGGGCTACTACTGCTGTCACCCAGGGAAGAGAGGACAATGGCCTGGACTAAAGAATTGTCAGAGGGATGGAGAGACAAGTGAAGACCAGAGACACTGAGGCATAGCCAGCAGCCCCTGACAGCTGGTAGAATGTAGAATGTAGTGGTTGAAAGAGAAGGAAGCAAGTATGATGCACATGTTTCTGGCATGAGTCATTGAGTACATGATAGTGCTACTCTCAAAGCTAGATGACCCCAGGAGAAAACAGATTTGGCTTGGAGGCTAGGAAGGTGGTGTATTTAATAGTGTACATGGTTTACATACTCCCTTCAACAACCCTGGAAGATAGATAACACTCTTTCCATCCCTTAAATGGAGGCACGAACAGTCTGTGAGGTGAAAGGTCATGAAACCCGGAAGAAGAGGAGCTGGGGCAGAACTCCTCCTGACTCCAGGGGCCCCAAGGAACAAGGAAACCCCAGCAGGCCAAATTCCCACGACCAAGTTGGGGCTGATCATCATTAATATCATCCTGGAACTCACTCTTCCTGTTTAAAGGAACAAAGAAAGAAAATCCAGGAGATATCACCCATAGTCATTTCTGTCTATTTGAAATTCCCCACCAGACAGGGTTGGGTCCTGGACTTTCTGTATCTCCACTGCACAATTTGCCAGCCCTTCACCCATGGTTAAAATGGTCCCTATATGGAGGGAGTTAACATCAGGCAAAAGGTAGCATTTCCTCTTGTGGGAGAATTGTCCCCACCTACTCCCTAGGCTCACCTCACACATGCATGGTTCCTTGGTCTTGGTGTTACAGAAATGACCACTCCCCTCACTTCTGAATCATGCAAAAAAGAAGTAACATACCACCACAATTATTAAACTACTTCTCTCTGCTCAGATATGAGCCTAGTTCAACCCATGCTTCTGGACTTTTGGAGCATGCAGACCTCATCTTCTTCCCCTCCCAGCAAACTCAGTCAACCATCAGATTTATATCCAACACCATCTCTATGCCAGTCATCACTTCTGGCACCACGGAAAGCTCAGTAATGAGGACTCATTATAAGCCAGGGCAGTTTTGTGTATAAGACCCAAATTAAAGTCATAGACTCACAAGCTGGGGCAACAACACTTTTGAGCACCTACTAGATACCAGGTATGACATTAGTGCTTTCCATATGGTAACTCATTCTATCCTCACCACAAGCCATGAAAGGGAAATGATTTTCCACATTTTATATACAGTGGGAGAAGAAGTTCAATATAGCAAAGACTGGTAAATCCTGAAAAAGCTCAGTTTTCTTCTACCTGTTCATGCATGTAGACTACATTTCTCAAACTCCCTTGTAGGTATGACTGAGGGTATGAGTCATGACCAATAGAGGTCACATGTGTCACTTCCAGACCTGGCCCATGAAAGTTCTGTGCAATCTTTCATTTTCCCTCTTCTCTGTCATACCCAGAAGAATGCTGCAAGTCACATGTTGAAGATGATTGAGACTCTTTTGGTCTGGTTCCTTGAATCATTGCCTGGAGCACAGTGCCTTGTCATTGGACTTCAAGCGAGTGACAAATTTCTATTGTGATAAGCCACCAAAGTTCAGGGATTTATCCATTCTTGTACCTAACATTCGTTAATGAGTACAATAGGCTTTAAGGACATCAAACCACCTGCACAAAGTCCACCAACTGGTTAGTGGCAGAGAACAGATTTGAATTTAAATTTACCTTATTCCAAAGCCACCATGTCACACATTTTGCCCATGGTCTACAGAGGTTTCCTGGAGGAAGTCTAACTTCATTATGCAAATAAGATTATAAGGACAGAAAGGAAGGTAGCAGTGAAAAGAATCAGAGAAAAGAGGACGATAAAGTATTCTTGAGGAATAAGAATGGAATAAATGTTCTTTGCTGGAGTGTTACAGGAGTGAAAATTGGAAATACAGATTGAGGTATAACAGGGTAAATTAGGCCACAATGCATTAACAAGCAGAATCAAAATCTCAGTGACTCAACACAACCAGAGTTTACTTCTGGCTCACACCACATGTCCAGTGCAGGTTCCCAGGAGTTAGACACACATCACTTCCGATCATATTTTTTGGTCAAGGAAAGTAATATCACCACACTGAAGCTCAAAGTCGGGGCAAATACAATTCTACCAATTTACCCAGAAAACAAAGATCTGGAAATACTTGCTACACAGCAGTAATGGCTACTATAGGTTCAAAAGAGGAGCGTCCTGGAAATCAAAGTAAAGAAACATACGTTCCTCTGGGAAATATTTTTATTAGAGGAGTAGCCATATAACTCTTCACAAAAGTAGGAATTCTTATTTTTTCCAGATACAGAGCAGAACTATAGATTGAAAGACCCTATACAGCTTTTGGAAAGGCAGTTTGGATACAGATTGCAATTTTAAGAATGTGCATGCCATGTGACCTTGAATTGCCTTTAAATGCAATAGTTGCATAATATGTAAGCTCCTTGGTTGTGGAATCAGACATATCTGAAATTCAAATCCAGATGGCCACCCATCAAGTGTGTGACATGAAACAAGTTGTCCAGCCCAACACAGCCTTTCTCATCTGTAAAATAATGAATGATGGCAGCAGTTATCTCACAAATATGAGAGTTACATGTAGAAGTCCTTCATTAATTCTTTTAAAAATATTAGCTGCTGTTAAACACTCAAGAATTCACAATGGCGGGGCACCTGGGTGGCTCAGTCAGTTAAGCTTCTGACTTAGGTTCGGGTCATCATCTCGTGGTTCATGAGTTCGAGCCCCACATCAGGCTCTCTGCTGTCGGCACAGCAGAGAAAAAGAATTCACAATGGCATACACATTCTTCATAGCACTGCTGTTTTACTAGAAAATTTGAAGGTCTCTGAAGTTCCATCAATGCAACACTTACTACACGTGTGTGCAAAGAAACAGAAAGAGAGAAAGAATACCAAATAGTTACTTTAAAAAATATGATAGAATCAGATATATTGATCTGGAAAAATATCCATAACATATTGTGGGATTGGGGAAAACAAGCTGCAGAACACAGTATACAGCTGGATTTCAAGTGTGTGTGTGTGTGTGTGTGTGTGTGTGTGTGTGTGATAGGTTAGGTGTATTAAGTCATAATAAGTCCTATAAAAATATTTTAATCATAGGCAGCAATTGGTTGGGGATGGGGTACCATCTTAGACTGTGTGATCAAAAACAGCCTTTCAGAGTTGAGCTGTGAATGGTAAAAAATTTTGTATATAAAAAAAGGCATGACCCAGCACCCAAATATTGGTTTATAACTCCATTCTCCAATTAAAAACAAAAACAAGGGCACCTGGGTGGCTTAGTCAGTTAAATGGCCAACTTTAGCTCAGGTCATGATCTTGCAGTCTGTGAGTTTGAGCCCCATGTCGAGCTCTGGGCTGACAGCTCAGAGCCTCGAGTCTGCTTTGAGTTCTGTGTCTCACTCTCTCTCTGCACCTCCCCCACTTGCTCGCTCTCTCTCTCTCTCCCAAAAATAAATAAACATTAAAAAAAATTAAAAACAAAAACACAGGACTCCTCGGAGAAATGACTGGTTCTATGGCTGGAGCAGGAGATATAAAAGATAAACCTGAAGCATCTTATAGTGCCAAAAGTAAAAAATTGTTCAAAGAACAAATGGCTGCAGGCATATCCAAGGGACATAGGAGCCAACTAAAAGGAGCGCCCAATGTCCAAAGTCAAGACAATTCGAGCAACAAAATAAATAGGAAGTGTTGGATTTTTACCCCAAGGTATAAAATAAATATTCATGAGTTCATATTGATATAAATAAGTGACTGAGTAAACAAATAAATCTGCAAGGATAGGTAAATCTCCAAGACAAAGAATTCCAGATAATTTATGCAGTCTGCCCTCAACGAAGTGGGGCATAACTCCCTAACTCTCTAAGTGTGGGCTGAACAAAGTGACTTCCTTCCAGAAAGCAGAGTGTATAAAGAGGAGGAAAGGATAGCATTATACGCAGGAAATCTGACAAACAATATCTCAGCCAAGTAATCAAGTTTAACATCATCAGTGGTTAAGTCATGTTGATAGCATGTGCATTTGATAGCACACGCATGATTGCATGTACCCTTATCATGTGATAGCACTTCACCTCTGTGGTCTTCCTCCCCAACATCCATAATTACAGCCTAATCATGAAAAAAACATCAGGCAAATCCCAGTTGAGGGACATTCTATAAAATATGTGGCCTCAAAACTCTCTAGGTCATCAAAAACAAGGAAAGTCTGAGACACTGTCACAGCTCAGAGGAGACTTTAAAAAAAGAGAGGGAGAACAAAAAAACCACTATATTTAATGTGGTATCCTGAATGGAATTCTAGAATCACAACAAAAAGACATTAGGGGAAAAGGGAGGAATTTAAATACATTGTGGACCTTACTTAATGTTGTATCAATATGGCTTCATGAGTCGGCATGAATGTACCATACTAATGTAAGATGTTAACAATAGGGAAACTGTACTATCTTTGCAACTTTTCTGTAAATCTAAAACTATTCTAAAACAAATACATTATTTTTGAAAATATGAATGTATGTCCATGAATAGGAGAAGAAACAAAATGTAGTATCTTCACATAATGGAATACCACACAACAATAAAAAGGAACAGACTGCTAGTGAATGCTACAACATTATTGTATCTTAAGGTTATTGTCCTGAGTGAGAGAAGCCAAACACAAAAAAGCATATACCATATGATTCCATTTACCTGGCATTCTAGGATAGGCAAAAAACCTGGCAAAAATAACCTATGGCAATAGATGTCAAATCAGTGGTTATTTGGGGATTACCAAAAATGGGAGAGTCAACCAGGAAGGACATGAGGGAATTTTCTGGGCTGCTGGAAATGTTTGGTGTTTTGATATGCATTTATCAAAGTTACTTGAATGGTACGCTTAAGATCTGAATTAAGCATATAGATTAAGTATATATTATAAATAAACATATATATAAATATATAAGATTATACATAAACTAAACATATATTATAAATACAAACATATATATGTTTATTACATTATAAGTAAATGTATATAAATACACAAAAGATCATTTGAAATTTAAAATTTATAAAGTTAATTTAAAATATATATTAAAGTGTGAAAGGAAGGAAGATAAAGAAGGGAGACAGGGAGGAAAGACATTTTTGAGACCTAGATGTTCTTGGATTGCAAGAAAAATTAAAATTCTGTCTACTTCCTTTGCCTAAGTAAAATAATTTTCTTTTAACCTTTCAGACACATAGATAGCAAAAATAGGATCATTCTGCTCCTGTTGGTTTGTAGTCATTTTTTAAATTAACAACGTATCTTGTATCTTACCCTGCTAGGATACCTAGCACCTGCTAGGATACAATGGCATTGTATAACCTGCTTAGATATAACGAACACTGCTAGTTGCCTCTTAGGGATTATTCCAAAGGGTACTTGGGCAGGGATTGTCCTAAAGAAATCAATGATCTTCTATGTCCCTTTGGATACTTTCCTACAACTGACCTGCCTGACAACGTACCTTCTATTTCTGCTTATTTATTTATGGAACAAGGTTTTCAATGCTTGAATCTGTGAGGATAAAATCAGAAATATAATTAAGGGCTGTGCCCATTCTTCCCAGCACAAATAGTCATCCACAGACATATAAATAAATTTTTTAAAAGCCGCATTACTCCGAAACTAACAACCATGTACATTAGTTATCCTTCAATCCTTCAATCAATAAGGCTCATTTTATGTTTTATATTGCCAAAAGAATGCTATGTTTATATTATTTGTATCAATTGTGCAGTATCTACTATTGTAATGCTAATTCAAAGAAAAATTTTAGTGGAGTCTTATAGCCACATGAAATTAAAAGCAAAATTTCTATTTCTGTACATACTGTTGTAGCTGAGGGGTATGATAAAGTGATCAAATATATGTTAGAAAAATAATATTAGGAAAAAAGTCTGTAGAGGAAGTTGAATGAGAAAAAAGGAGTAAAAGAAAATTTCCAAATGGTTAAGAGTTTGTCTGTTTATTTTTTAGATGGAGAATTGTACTATCATATCGCAACGGCATGTATGTGCCACTGGACATATTTTTAAAGGTGATATAATTGTTTTGCACCAATATAAAAGTGAACCGGAAGTTGTCTCCTTCACATGTGTATACACGGTGATTTAAAAAAAGAAAAATTTCAGGGACAATCTAAAAATGTACAACGTGGTCAATAATTTTCAAAATTCTGTTAAGGGATATGCGAGCAAAAACTAACACCATGCGCCTACCTAATATGCATTTTTCTTCTTTTCTTTACTCTTAAGCCAGAACTGCAGGCCATGTACCCAACTGAAAATCCACCCTCCAAGTCTCTTAGAAGATACATGTGGCCAAGGGACTAAGTGCTGGCTAACTACATGCTCACTTTTGCCATTCATCCCTTCCACAGGGGGTGTGAACACATGGCTAGAGCTCCAGCAGCCACTTTTGACTATGCACTAACAATAGCAGTGCCAAAAGACAGAAGGAACGTGGGTTCCAGACGACTTTGTCACTCCTCCACACCGACCCCCAAGGATTCTTTCCAGTAGAGAAAAGTAAATCCATACATGCGAAGTCACTGTTATTTGGGGTTTTCTGTTACACATAGCCAAACCTAATCCTGACTGGTAGAGTGCCTATCACATGTTTCGTATAAGCAATCAACTATTGAACATTTAGGTTTTCTCCAGAGTTTGCTATTTGTTATAACTGGATACAGTGATCCTTAGTAGATGTACCTTCAGACACATTCATAGCTATTTTTCTAGGAGAAGGTCTAAGAAGTTAATTCTGGGTGAAGAATGTTTTGATACACATTACAAATTTTTTCCTACAGTTTACACTCACATCAATAGTGTATGAGATCAGAATTCCACATGCCTCATCATCATGGGGTAGTCTTTTTTCTTTAATTTTTTTTTTTAATGTTCATTCATTTTTGAGAGATAGAAAGAGACAGAGCATGAGCGGGGTAGGGGTAGAGAGAGAGGGAGACACAGAATCCAATACAGGCTCCAGGCCTGTATTGCTGAGCTGTCAGCACAGAGCCGGACGCATGGCCTGAACCCACAAACCACGAGGATCACAACCTGAGCTGAAGTTAGACACTTAACCGACTGAGCCACCTAGGCGCCCCTGGGTAGTCTTTTCTCTTAAACACTGCAATTTAATAGAAAGGAAAAAGAAGTCTCATTTGTACATGTGGTACTAATAAAGTCAACATTTTTTTCTGTTTATAAACCTGCCGTTGGCTATTCTTTATTTTTATTATTTTTGAAAATTAAGATAAAGAGCCAAATGTGCTTTTGCTCCAGATCGGGTTTCAGTTGCAGAACTAGAGGCGAGGCTACGTGTAGAGCCCCCATTCCACCCTACCCCCGTTTACTTTAAACTCCATGGCAACAGCAAGGTTGTCTGTCTCACTCTGTGCGCAGTACCTGGCATTAAAACAGGCACTCATTAAATATTTGTTTAATGTATTAAAACCACTCCCTTATTATATGACTTTGAGCAAGGAATTTCCTGCTCTGGACTCAGTTTCTGGTTTATAAAATAACAGGATTAGATGAGTCTATGTCATGGCCTTTTCCAAGTTCAAGGACTTCTTATCTGAACACAGCCAAATCCAAAAAACATCCATGGAGTGTCAGGTGGGAAGTACTCCCTTCCTTCGGGGTTATTTCTACTGTCAGGAGAACCAGAGGCACAAGAAGATAAAATAAACAGAAAATGAGAATGTAGTATTCCCTTTTGTTCCACTCCTTCCACATTGCCAGAAATCAAAAGCATCACAAAGGCGGTAAGAAACACCCAGAAAGTCCCTTCTCTTCTGAAATCGCCCACTGAGGACCAGTGATAAACCCCAGCTCCAGCCCAATGTCTGTATCTTACGCTGCGGGAGCCCAGACATTAAAATCAGAGAGGTCTGGGTTTAATTGAGCAACAATCTGTAAGTGAGGGACAACAGGGATCCTGCAGAATCAATTGAGATAAATTACATGCCCAGCACGTAGGAGGGGCTCGGTCACCAGTAGTTCCCTGGCGGTACCCGGTCCTTAAGCACCATAAGTACCAAGCAGCTGTGGCAGTGGTTTTTTTTCCTAGAAAAGCCCCCACAGTGGAATGGTCATGGTTTCTGGCTATGTAATTTCAGATTCTTGCTCTCTGGCCCTCCTGGAGATTCTGAGAGTTTCCTGATACCCTTTCAAAAATTCCTTTGCCACTTAAATGAGCCAGGATAGATTGCTGTTTGCAGGACCAGGACTGTTATAGCTCCATCACCCACCACAAACAGATTATTTGGTCTAAATCCCAAAAGAAGAGCCTCACTGGAAAGAAGTTTTAGTCTACCCATGGGGCGCCTGGGTGACTCAGTCAGATAAGCATTGAACTCTTGGTTTTGGCTCAGGTCATGATCTTATGGTTCTTGGGTTCAAGTTGCTCATTGGGCTTTGAGCTGACAGTGCGGAGCCTGCTTGAGATTCTTTCTCTCCCTCTCTCTCTCTCTCTCTCTCTCTGCCCTTCCCCTGTTTGCCCGCTCTCTCTCAAAATAAATAAATAAATGTAAAAAAAAAAAAAAATTTTTAGTCTACCCATGCAGCTCAGCTCCTAGTCTAGACATGACCTACTATGAATTCAAATTTTAACCCAATCAACTTGTAAGTGAATTGCTTTCTCAGCTCAACAGTAGCCCCTTAGAAACAGAGGTGGCTTCTTGAAGTCCAGTGGAAAATGACCAAAGGAGTAAGTGGGAATGATGAGGTAAAGTCTGAGTCCACCCTTGGAAATCCACATGGTCCAAAGTAAGTTCTTACAATACCCTGGGCCTTGGTTCCCTGGTCTGTAAAATGGGAAGATAGCATCTGGCCTAGGCAACTGGTGTGAGATCAAAATTACAATAGATCTGAAGACCCCTTGTCAACTGCAGACCTAAAGGACAACTTCAGTAGTGTCTTTTTTCATCTACCTCCCCTGGAGAGCAGGGACTGGGTCTTTCCTCTTCCAGGCGCTTACTTCTTACTCTAGTGAGCCGGTCTCTAAGCCCATGGGTGCGGTCAAAACACGGGGCATAGTGCCCTCTGGTGGGCTTAGATGGAAAGGGTATGGTTTTCGAATGAGCTAGAAAGCTACAAAACAGAACTCAGAATCCTGGAATTCCAGAAGTGAAAGGAAGTTTTGAGACCATTTAGTCTAACCTCCTCATTTACAATTGGGATGATGACAAAAGGCTTAATGACTTGTCTGAGGTCACACTGAGAATGAACATCAAAGCCAGGGCAGACCACAGACCCTGATGCCCATCTAGGGCCGAGATCATTGTCTCCTAAATGAAACACAGAAGCCCTCACTGCTCAGTGTTCACATGTCCCTGGATCCTTGGCACAGCTTAGCTGTGCCATCAGGGGATTGGGTATTTCCCCTCCCCATTATATTGTCAAAAATTTACATTCCTTCTATTTAAAACCTACCATGTTAATGTTCTAATTTGGGTACAAACAAACCGGCTGTAACTATGGCAACTTCTTGGCAACTTAAAAAGAAAACACTCTCAAGCATGACTGGATAATCTAAGAGAAAATAAGACCAGAATGACTGATTTTTCCATGAACTAGATAAGTCCGTTATTTGAGACACCAGTCTCCCACGGGTGGTTGTCTCTGAAGAGAGAACAGTCCAGAAGGATTAAAAGCAAATCACCTTCTCATCAACACAGCTGCCAAGAATGACTTACCTAAAACCCACATTCTAACGATGTCCAGTTAGCCATCTTAATAAATGCCAAAGGCAATTCTTAGAAACCTTTGTGTTAGCCCCTGGATCTGTCCAGAACCTGGAAAGGCCACGGAAAGATGTTGTCCAAGGTAAGGCTCAAATAAGCCACCTGAGCTCTGTCCCTGGACACAGCAGGTCAAACCTCAGGCGAGCCATTTCTCCCCACCCCAGCTTTCTCATGGGTGGCAGGGTAGGGCCACTGAGAGAATTTAGTGGGCTTCATTCCAGGGTCAGAAACACCCTGAGAAGGAATAGCCTGAGTATTCCTCTCATTTATTTACAGGACCCTGAAGCCTAGCTTAATTCACGCCTCTGTGTCATTATTACTCAGCAATAGCAGTGGCTGATCTTGGATGTGGCGCTATTCCAAGAGGTCTGCATAGATCAATTCAACCCCACCAGTACTCCACCAGAAAAATTATCCCCATTTTAAAGATGAAAAAACTGAGCCTCAGAGAGGTGAAGTTCTCTCACCCAAGATCAAACAGCACGTAAGTGGAAGAGTCAGCAATTAACGCCAAGCCCACTCAACTTCGGAGCCATTCCTCAGTCTCACTCTGAAGATGATCTGTGCAGAGGTGCACCAACTTCTTTACATCCCTCAGCTAAATCCCAGTAGGGAGGGGGGCATCAATCAAGGATTAAAGGTCATAAGCACTAAAGGTTCTGTTTACCTCCCAAAGACACCTCTAGAATGCCTTTGGAATTTCCATGCTCATTCTAAGATGTTTGCCCTCATTATGCCTCCTTCCAGAAGCACAGGTGTTTATGCACAATCAGAGTCAGAGAGGAAGTGACACCACATGCAGAGCACATTTGGTGCTTCCTCCTTCTGAAGGCAACGTGATATTTTTTAGAAAGAAGAAAGGCTTTGGGATAAAACAGACCTGCATTTGAAACCCAACTCTTCTGTCTCTGCTCCCTGTTTGTCCTTGGGTATGTATTTGCTCTGGACCTCATTCTTCTCATCTTAGAGAATGTGGACCATAATGTCAACATTCTACGACCATCGTGAGGATTCATTCAGACCCATCCATGAGTGTCGAGTGGTGGCTGGTTGCCACACGGTGGACATGTCAGAAACAGTAGCAATTAGACAATCAGCCCATTTTCACTTTCCTGGGATAAGGAGAGGCTGGAGAAGGCGGAAGCATGGGTTCTGCAGGGATGTGTTGACCCATGAAGATGCTCCAAAGATTCCTAGGACTGGGACAAGAAGGTGCTGGGGCCCACCTGAGCCTCAGGATGTTAACCCAGCCTGAGGATGTTAACTGATCCGTAAGTGTCTCGTAGGCCACAAAAGCGGAAAGGAACCCCAGCTCTGGGGCCACATTCAGGGAGCACTGGAGGCTCCTTCCCGCCAGTCAAAGGGATAATGACAGCATCTACATTGTAGGGTTGTATGAGGCTCACAGAAAGAAGGAAGTCCACAGCCGGTGACAGTACAGTGCTTAGCACATAGCAAGGGCCTGAGAGAAGCCACCTCTTACCAGGAATGTGCCGGCAAGTGAAGCCCAACTCTGTGTTGCCATATGGACTCGTGCACAGGCCCAGCTCCTACCAGCTGGACCCTTTTCTTTGACTCCAAGTTTCTCAAGCCCAGGGAACATTTGCCATGTCACAACAACCCTTGGACTTGGAGATCCTTAGCCCAGCTTGTAGGAGAGGAAACGGATGCACATACAAAAGAAGCAAGTGGCCCCAAATCACGCAGATTTTGAACCAGATTTTCTGACTCCAATATGCAGGGTTCTTTTCACAGCACAATTATCCCGTAGAAAAATCTTTTCGGTGGGAAATCTGTCCTTGGAAGGAAGGGTTTGTTTTTTAAGAAATGCACAACAGACCACATAGGAATTTGACCTTGACATAGGAAATCAGACTTTGGGATCTGGGGCAAGGCTCATTGCTAAACTAGGCCTCCGTTTCCTCATCTGTAAAATGAGTTTGCTGGACAACATGACCTTGAAGGGACCTTCAGGAAAGGTTTGAACAACATCCCAGCGGCCTTATTCTTATTGATGGATGGATGTGTAGCTAAATCTCTCTTAAATTATCATTGGCTTTATTGCATAGGGGCTTCCAAAATAACAAGGACAATCACTTTATTTTACAGGCAAAAAGAACAGGATGTGAAAGGTATTAAATCTTACTGAGGAAAAGCAATCCCCAACCAATTCCCGCCTCATCTGCAGTGATACTCTCCAAATTTGTTTGTTCCGTGACATAATCTGTACCATCTAAAATTAGCACCCATGCTTCTCCCCTCTCCCACTTCATCATCTCTGAGAGGTTCTATAGATTGGGGAATCGCTTATAATGACGATGGAATAACTCACTTTAAAAACCGCAAACTGAGAAAACAAGCTTACTGCCTTATCTTGGGGCCTGAAAGGAAAATTCTGTCTTCCACCAAATAAAGGAGAAAAAGCAATTACCTGAGATGAAAACCCCCAGCCCATCATTATGCCTCCGGAAGATGGGACTCATTGATCAGAGTCAAATTTCCAGGTCTAGGTGGGAAAAAATAATGTGCCCACATCATTAATTTCAATAGAATCTAAAATAATAGGATACAGCCAGGCAAAAATACAATGAAATCTAATGTTCCCTGTTCCCTAAGTCACCTACTCTCGGAGTACAGGTGGGTGGGAGGCACGTACACATTCAGAGCTGCTCAGAAATGGTTTTCAAAGCCACTAGGCTTTCTTTTCTTTTAATTATGAGAGATTTCAAATATTGAGGAAAAATGCAGAGAATCATACAATAAATACACATTAACCCAGATTTAACCCAGATTTAAGGAGGGTTGACCTTTTGCCATATTCACTACAGGGTGTTTTTCGGCAATAAAATGTTACAGATACAACTGAAACTCCTTCACTGCCCATCCAGCCGCCCATTCATTTTACTACTCCGATGAGATCACCACTATCCTGATACCAAGATACACAGCTCCATTCAGGGTTTCATACACACATCTATATGAGTTCTGCTTTGTTTTTTCTTATTGTGGTAAAGCAATCATAATAAAAAGTTATCATCTTAATCACTGGAGAGTATAAAATCCAGTACATTCACAATGTTGGGTAACCATCACCACTATTCAATTCCAGAACATTTCATCCCTACAAAAGGAAATGCTTTAAACAGTCACTCCTTCCTCTCCCCAGCCCCTAGCAACCACAAATCTTATCGATGCTTCTACGGATTGGCCTCTTCTGGATATTTCCTGTGGACGGAATCATACAACATACGGTGTTTTGAATCTGGCTTCTGCCACTTAGCATGGTGTTTTCAAGGTTCATCCATGGTGTAGCATATGTGAGCACATCATTGTTTTCTTTGTGGCTGAATAATATTCCCTTTTGCGGACGTACCACATTTCATGGAGCCACTCATCTGTTGGGCATTTTGATTGCTTTCACTTTTTGGCTAGTGTGAATAATGCTGGGATGAATAATCATATGGACATTTTTGTGTGGGCAAACAGTTTTGAGTCTCTTGGTTATACGTCTAGGAACAGATTGCTGGGTTGTATGGTAACTCCACTTTTAACATTCGGCGGAATTGCCAACCTGTTTCCACGACTTCGCACGTTTTTTCATTGGTATCCTTCTTAGCTCACTGTTATGTTTTGGAGAGTCTTCCAATTTACTATTTAGCTGTAGTGCATTTATTTTAATGGTGGTATAGATGCCATTGCACGAACAAACCACTGTCCACTTTGCCATTTTCCTATTCCTGGATATTTAGGTGGTTCCCAGTTTTCAACTGCCATAAATCACATTGCCATGAAGGGAGCTTCAAAGTTTTTGGTCTGTGGACCAAATCTATAAAGCAAGAGACGCTGACAGACCACCCACTGCCCTGCTCTTAGCTGACATTCCCCCAGGTCTCTTAGGGTCACGGTTCTGGAGACTCAACGTGAGCAAGCAGAAGGAATACATCAGAACGCACTCCCAAAATAAACGAAGCTCTCAGAACAGAGGGTGGTCAGTGTGTTAGCATTTCCAATTACTGGTTGTCCTCCCTTGGAAGAAGATTATGCTGCCCCCCTCACTGCTCTGTGACCTCCTGCAGCGCATCCTCAGAAGAAGAGGGTGGTCCAGTCCCTGCCCCCCCCCCCCCCCCCCCCCCCCCCCCCCCCCCCCCCCCCGCTGCAGACATCAGGAGTGGCCATGTGATCGGTGTGGCCTCCGGCTGTGAGCAATGATGATGTAAGCAACAGTTTGGGGAGCCATCCGCTGCCTCCTCTTTCGGTTGCAGGAATGGTACATCCCAGATGAGGGCTGCTTTCTCAGCCTGGACCCCGAAATCGAAGAAAGCACGTGGAGGAGAGCCACAACTTGCCCACAAGGACCTACCAAGTGAGCAAAACACTCTTTTGCTGTTGCAAGCCTTTGAGATGGTGGCGTTCGACCCCACAGAATAACCTTGCAAGAGCTAATGCAAAGAATTTCTTCTTTATCCCCATCCCATGAAATTCTCTGCATTTCTGACCTAAACATCCACCTTCCTAATATGTAAACCCTTTTAGGCATCATTCCAATGAAAATGTATTTACCAAGTTTGGACTCTTTCTATTACCCAGCTGGAGCTTGGGGTTGAAAACCACAGGGACAATAAGAATAATGGCTAATGTTCACAGGAATCTACTCTGGGCCAGGTACACGTGTGCAGACAGCAGGTCATTTGTCTTCATGTCACCCCTCGGAGGCAACCGTTGTCATTATCCCCATTTTATTGAGGAGGAAATTGATGCTTCAAAGTATTAAGTAACTGTCCTCAGGTAACACTCGATGCAGCAAGAGGCAGCCGGAGGGACCACACCCAGCACTCCCACTGGCCTGGCCCGTAAGACACAGAGCCTGCCTCCAACCAGCTCATGCTGCCTGGTAGAGAAAACATACTCCTGTCACGCCAGCTGTTTGCCTGGGCCAGGGACTTAGCAAAGGCAAGCAGGCAGACTGGCACAATTCTTACCCTGGGGGGAGATGACGACATAGAAAAAAATTTTTCTGGTGCTAACTTCATTCCATGAATGTGAAATTATGCAGAATAGGCAAATGCGTAGACACTGAAAGCAGATCAGTGGTTGCAGGGGGCGGGGGGGTGGGAGAAGGAGGACTGACTGCTAAAGGTGTGTGTGGTTTTCTTTCGAGGTGATGCAAAATGTCTGGAACCAAATCGTGGTGATGGTCGAGAAATATTGTGAATGTATGAGATGTCACTAATAGTGAGTTTTATATCACATGCATTTTATGCCAATAAAAATAAATCTAAGTGTACAAGCGGGTATAATTGCATAAGTACTGTAGGGAAAACTTTCAGGGAGCCATCTGGCCACAGGACAAGGAGGCCTGACTTGGTCTGGGGGATCAGGGATGCTTCTCAGAGGAACCCTGTTATCACCCCACAGTGTCCTCAGTGGAAACTCGACAGAGGTCAGGCCCCACAGATTGCCTCCTGTGTGTGCTGCAAACCTCCCTCTTTGCAGTGGCCACGATTCATAAGTATTTACTTATTTGCCTGCTGGAAACAGACTTATTCATTCAGTTACCAGGTATATTTTGTGTTTTTTTAATAATTTTTTTATGTTTATTTATTTTTGAGAGAGAGAGTGTGAGCAGGGGAGGAGCAGAGAGAGAGGGAGACATAATCCAAAGCAGGCTCCAGGCTCCAAGCTGTCAGCACAGAGCCCAACACGGGGCTCAAACTCCCAACCGTAGGATCACGACCTGAGCTGAAGTCGGACACTTAACCGACCGAGCCGCACAGGTGACCCAGTCACGAAGTATATTTTAAATGCAGAGCTCGCATAGATCCCATGGTGAAACGACAGAGCCCCCCACCCCCAGCTCTCGAGGGGCTTGAGGCTTTGAGGGGGCACCGCCGACAGGCAAGCAAGTCAGTGCAAGCCAGTTGTGATGTGGGAGTAAAAGAAAGAAACAAAACGAGACCAGGACAGGAAGAAGAGGTGGGCCTCACGGATGCGACTGCCCTGGTTGTAAGGATGTAAGCAAGATGTAAAGGAAAAGGCATCAGCTATGCACAGAGCAGGCAGCAGGGGCTCCAGGCAGAGGGACTGGCAGGGGCAAAGATACCAGAGGCTGCAAAGAGTTTGGCACATTGGGGTGATGGGCAGGAGGCCATGGAGAAAGGGCTGCAGGAGGGGGCAACTGTGTGGAGGTGGGGGGCTGGGCACGGAGCACCTGGCACGATGCCCCAAACGCACTCGTTTGTCCTGGGAGGGATGGGGGAATAAGGAGCTGGTCCTGGAGCCAGGAGGTCTGGACTCTGGTCCCAGCTCTCTCCCCTCTGCATTATGTCCTCAGGCAAATCCTGGCACCTCTCTGAGCCTCAGTTTCCTCATCTGCGAAATGGGCAGGGGCCGCCACCTCTATTGTTCTGTTTCTGTGTTGTCGAACGCCTCTGCCAACAGTGCGTCCACAGGGCTGTCACTTCCTGAGAAAGAGAAGACAACGGACAGAGGAGGGGCAGGAGCTTAGCATTCCTCACGGAAAGCCAAACCACCCCACTACACAGGGAGCCTCCATGGGCCCTCAGCCCCTTTCCTGCAAGGGGGAGGTCTGGAAGCCAGCAAAGTGCATCCTAAGACCTCCCTGGGCCCTGACCCTGCTCCTCTGCCAGACTCACAGACGAGGTCGTTGGAAGAAGGGGCTGTGGAGGGGTTTCCCTGCAGCTGCCAGGGAAGGAGATTGGCCTTTGCCCGACACCTTGCCTGGTAAAAAGATCTTTCATGAATTGAAATTTGCTTCTTGAAGAGTCCACTCGGCCTTCGTCCTTCCCCAGGGAACTACACAGAACTCTGCCTCTCCTAAAGAGAGCACAGAGCTTGGAGTCACATGCCTGTGTCTGTAACAGACCTTTCAATCTTCAATGGCCTGTTTCTCTGTGCCATGGAAATTGAAGACGATGCTATTTTTGTCGTCATTATTATTATTTTAGGTTATGTCTCCTGGGTGCTTATTCTGTGTCAGACAATGATAGAAGCACTTTGCTTGCCTTACTTCACTTAATTATCACAAACAACACCATAAGACAGGTACCATTATCCCTATTATACAGAGGAGGAAACTGGCATTCAGAGATGCCAAGTAACCAGCCCAAGGTCACAGTGCAGGTTAATGGTATCTGCCTCTCCAAGTCATTGCTGGAATATGGCTGACTTTTACTGAGCCCTGACCGTGCTAAGCACTTGTTTTAAGCAGAATAATGGACCCTCAAAGATGTCTATGTCCTAATCCCTATAACCTGTGAATATGTTACTTTATATGGCAAAAGGGACATTGCAGTGTGATTAAGTTAAGCACCTTGAGGTGGGGAGGTTATCCTGCAGTATCTGGGCCTAATCTGGATTATCAGTCTAATCACTGGGCCCTTGACAGCCAAGAAACTTTCCCAGCTGTGCTCAGAAGAAGGTGTGACCATGGAGGAACAGGTGTTCAATAAATAGACTCTCCCCTCTTCTCTTGCCTTGTCACCATCTTTGGGATTTTATTTTGGATGCTTTATCATGTCAGTCAGAAGTCATTTCTTCCTAGGGAGGCCTCACCAATAGCCCAGACCCCATCCATCAAGACTCTAAAGCCACTGGTCTCAAATGCAGCCAGACAATGAAGTTTTTAAAATCTGCCCAGGGATTCCAGCAAGCAGGCAATTTTTGGGACCACAGGTCTGCAGCCACACCCCAGGACTCAGGTTGCTGACTGTCCTCCCAGTCCTGAACAAATGCACTGATATCAGATACAGACCAAGTCTTCCTCCAAAATGTATTAACAAATAGGAGGCTTCCGGCATCTTCTCCCTCCCTCCCTCCTTCCCTCTCTCTCCAGCAGAAACTGCAGCAATGTTGACAGGCTCCCAGTCCTGGACAGTATGCTTTGGTTGATGGCAACTGCCAAATTACTAGAAGGGTCAAATCAGTGAAGCCACCTCCCCGGTGAGCAATAGGCATGCACCTGGAATTCTACAGCGTCTTCTACATGACGCTCTTTGCACTTTCTTTCCACATCCTTAACCATGGCTGGCTCCAAGCACCGATGTTCCTATTCTGCAGACCATGAAACCTGGACTCAGCGACAAAATGCCTTAGGAAAACACAACTGATGCTAGAAGTCGGCTCCAAACCCTAAAGCCTGACTCACTCACTCTGGCGATCTCCCTCAGCCAAGCTCCTTACCTCTCTGAGACTCAGTTTCTCCATCAGAGGTCACTGACAGGACCTGGAGGTTAAAGCAAATGCATACTGAGACCTCGGGGGTAAGTGGAAACAGAACTCGGCCTTGCTGCGTCACCCTGCAGCCTAGCTCCTCACGGGCAGCCCTCCCCAAGACCAAGCCCAAGCCCAAGAGTGGCTCCAAAGAGCGATGAAAGGTATGTAAGTTTCTACAACAGTTGGTTCACGTGAACCCCCATGGATGGCCGGTTACAGCACAGACTGCAGGGCCTCACCCACTGGGTTTCTGATTCAATAGATCCAGGGCAGAGTCAGAGAATCTGCATTTCTAATCTTTTTTTTCTTAATTTTATTTAAATCCAAGTTGATTAACATGTAGTGTAAAAATGATTTCAGGAGTAGAATTCAGTGATTCATCACTGACGTATGACACCCAGTGCTCCTCCCAACAAGTGCCCTCCTTAATGCCCATCATCCAGTTAACCCATCCCCCACCCAACACCCCTCCAGCAACCCTCAGTTTGTTGTGTGTATTTAAGGGTCTCTTACGGCTTGCTTCCCCCTCTGTTTTTGCCTTATTTTTCCTTCCCTTCCCTTATCTAATCATTCCTGAGTGATGCTGCTGCTGCTGCTCTACTGGTTTGGGGACCACACTTTATTGAACATCCTTTATTGCTTTACTGAAAACCCTTTGAGGACATTGAGAAAGGAAATGGACTGCTCACAGGGTCCTCTTCCCCAGTCTTTCTCACTTTGTTCAAATTCCAGAACCTTCTCCCTCCCCCCACCCCAGAGACTTCCACCCTGTTTCCCTCTACACCCCAGCGGGCAATATCAATCAAAGGCACCCCTTGCAAAATGGAGGAGGAATGACTGGGCCGGCAATCACTTCTGCTGTCTTGTGTAACATCACCTTAGATGTATCCAGTCCATAAAAATGTGTGAGGCCCATGCTGTGTTATCAGACACTCACTGAAGGTCCAACAGTGGACAAGAGGGCCCCCTCCAGCCCTCGGTGAACTCATGTCTAATGCGGTTTGGGGGGCAGAGAGACCCCTACAAGGAAGGAGCAGTTGCTGTGCAATGGTCATTTCTATGGGCGGATCTGTGGGGGCCCAAAACCCAGAATGAAGTTGGGGTTCTCAGAGAGATCAGCACTCAAGCTGGCACCAGGTGGATGAGTAGGGGTGGGGCAGGCAAAGAGGAGGAGGAGAAGCTTCCAAGCAAAGGGAAATGCATGTGCAGAGGCCTCGAAGCCAGAGAGAGGGATAAAGGATTCAAGTCACCAAAAGCAAAGAGATGAGACCCCACATGGACGGAGCGAACATGTGAGTGAAGAGCCTGGTTTCCCAAACTCCTGGAAGGGTGATCTGCAGGCATCAGACTGGGTTCCACGAGGAGGAAGATAGTGAACAAAGCAGGGCCGGTCGGGTAGGATGTCCAGGAAAGGAGGGACAAGAGGGAGGTGTTGGCCGAGCCCCCCTAGACCGCCCCGAATGTGTCTGGATCTCCAGACTCTCAGCACACTGGGCCCCTCAATGGCGGTCCTTACCCCGCCTGGAATGGGGGCCCGTGGGGAGCTTTGGGAGCACGGACACCCCAGTCCTCCCAAGAGTCTCGGGAAGTGGGACAGCTCTGTGAGTACGACCTCCTGTGTGGGTGAGGAAACTGAGGCACCCAGAGATCACACAACTGGCAATGATGAAGCCGAGATTTAAATCTGTGCAGGCTGGCTTCGAGGGTGTGTTCTCCTAACCACTGTGCCCTATTCGCTCAAGAAATGGAAAAAAAAACAAAAACAAAAAACCACATACTTACTCTCCTCACCCCAATTCCAGAATTACCAATCACTTTCGGACAAGCATGGCTACGGGGAACGGAGCACCCTCCAGGGACTCATGCAGGCCAGACTGTGGAGGGGGAGTGCTCTCATGATGAACGCCCCTTCACATCAGCTGTGTGTGTATATATATTACACACCATTCTTTCTGAGTTGGCCGGCGTGACTCAGTTCTGGAGCGAGCAAAACCAGGTTCACACTCTACCTTAGTCCCTACAAGCGGCGGCGTCCTGGGCAAGCCAGGGAAACCCCATGAGCCTCCCTGGCCCCGCGTGTAAAGTGAAGAGAAGGTGGGGGCTGCCGTGTATAGCACTGAGCAGGTGCCTGGCACAGAGGCAGGGCCCGGGCAGGGGCAGGTGGGTGGTTTCCATTCTCAGTGGGCTGACCCCGGGGTTTCTGACCTCACAGAGCTGAGGCCACCAGCCCCCAAGATGGAGATCTCAGCCAGATAACTGCCACTTTGTGGGCCCTGTTCTGGCTGTCAGCAGGTTTCCCAGGATGCCTCATGAGGCCCATTCTCCTTGCACCCCTGCCTTCTTTGGGCACCCCTGGGACTGCAACCCCTATTCCCCAAAATGCCTTTGAGAACTAACAGAGACCAGGTATAGGAGTTTTCAAGGCTGCCAGAGCAAAGCGCCACAGGCCAGAGGCTTAAACAACACACATTTTCTTCCTTAACTGTTCTGGAGGCCAGAAGTCCAAGATCAAGGTGACCGCAGGATCAGTTCCTTCTGAGGAAGACACCCTCTCCTGGTCTTACAAATGGTCATCTTCTCCCTGTCCTCACGTGGTCTTCCCTCTGTGCATGTCTGTGTCCTAACTCCCTCTTCTTGTAAGGACACCAGTCATATCAAATTAGGGCCCACCCTAATGACCTCATTTTAAGTTACCTCTTTTTAAACCCTACCATAAAAAAAAAATTTTTTTTAACATTTTTATTTATTTTTGAGAGACAGAGAGTGAGCAGGGAAAAGGCAGAGAGAGAGGGAGACACAGAATCTAAAGCAGGCTCCAGGCTCCAAGCTGTCAGCACAGAGCCTGATGTGGGGCTTGAACTCATGAACCTCGAGATCATGACCTGAGCTGAAGTCAGATGCTTAACCGACCGAGCCACCTAGGCACCCCTTTAAACCCTATCTTTAAATATAGTCATAATCTGAGCTATTGGCTGTGAGGACTTTGACACACAAGCTTGGTGGGGGGGATCAACCTCACCCCAGAACATCAGTTATATCATGCATCTGGTGCAGTGTTAGGCATTAGTGAGCACTCCAGAAGTGGTCCCAGGGGCACCTGGGTGGCTCAGTCGGTGAAGCACCCAACTTCAGTTCGGGTCATGATTGCATAGTTCATGGGTTCAAGCCCCAAGTCAGGCTCTGTACTGAAAGCTCAGAGCCTGGAGCCTGCTTCAGATTCTGTGTCTCCCTCTCTCCCTCTCTCTCTCTCTCTCTCTCTCTCTCTCTGCTCCTCCTCCGTTCATGCTCTGTCTCTCTGTCTCTCTCTTAAAAATAAATAAATGTTAAAAAAAAAAAAAAAAGAAGAAGAAGAAGAAGCAGTACCAAAGGTGAGGGTGATGATAGAAACAATGACCCTCCAGCCTGGGAACCACTGTGACAGGGTGACAAGACACAGCTCAGGAGCCATTGGGAAGTCCTTCTGAGTCAATGGGAAGTCCTGGGATTTGGAAGTCAAGGCACCTAATGAATTTGTGCATCCATGAACTTTGGAGTCAGAACCATGTGGGTTTGGACCCTCATGACAGCAGTGAGCAGCGGAAGAACTGAGCAAATCATCCCACAGAGCTAAGCTTCCACTGCCCTCATGTATCGAGATGACAACTGACAAGACCCTGACCAGGAAAGAGCTCTTTCCTCCTCCTGTTAAGTAGGAAGACCAGTCCGGCCACCTACCCATAATGGCCAGCCACTCTCAGGGCCTCCTCGCTCCAGCTCTTGACCAGGAATAACAATCCCAGCCCCACAGGGTCATCGTAAGGTGGAAATGAGGCAAGATGTGTGAACCTGCTTTGTAAGTGCAGAGTGCTCTGTACAGGTCAGCTGGTCGTCTCCTTTCAGGACGCATCGCGTCAGAGGTCTTCGTGAGAGGGTGCTCACACCCACACAGCCGATTCCAAGAAGAAACACAAGAGGTGGGGGCCGTGTGGTTTCGTCCCTCATGACTCACAGAGGCCCCTCCCGCCAGCTATTCAAATCCTGTGGCTTCAGCAGCTGTGCATTTTGACTATTCCACCAAGTTTGCTAACCACTCCCTAAGGCTGCACCTCACACCCACTCTTCTCTGGCCCAGAGGGAGGGGAGGGCCAAGGTGGCTGGGGAATTTATTCCAAAGCAATGCAGCTGCTGCGGGGAGGGGGGAGGGCTGCCAACGGTGTGAACTGGAAAGTCGGGAGGGGGCACGAATTTTCTGGTCCAGGAGGGAAGAGTGGATGCCCGTCTCTGACAGCAGAATGTCCAAGTAGAAAAGTCCAGGAGGTGGCAGGAGATGCTGGGTAGGGGTCAGAGGAAAATGATAAACGATGAGGCTACAATTGCAGAAATGAGAGAGCGCAGAAAAGAGAGGAAAGAGGGGGAACAGGAGAAAAGGAGGGGAAGGACAGGGAGTAAAGGGGGAAACCTCCGAGAAGGCTAACACTCTGGATCTCAGGAAGAAAAGGAACCCGAGTGTTGACAGATGAAGCAGCAGGGGCGAGGGGAAGAGCAGAGCAGAGAGGGGCTGGGAGGGGTCTCAGCCCTGGGGCTGGAACAAAGACCACAGGCTGGGTGGCTTAAAGAACAGAAGTTTGTTTTCTCACTGCTCTAGAAGCTGGCATCTGAGGTCCGTGTGCCAGCATGGTGGGGTTCTGGGGAGGGCTCCCCTCCTGGCTGGCAGAGGGGTCACCTTCTTGCTGTGTCTTCACGTGGTGGAGTCTGCTAGTGTCATTAAGTCTATTAGATCCAGGCTCCACCCTTAAGACCTCATTTAACCTAATTACTTCCCTAATGGCCCTGGCTCCAAATACTGTCACATTGGGGGTTAGGGCTTTAACATATCAGTGGGGCAGGCCGGGGGACATCATTCAGTCCAGAGCAGGAAAGTAGACGTGGCATGAAAGAGGGGAGCCAGTGGCTCAGGTGGGAAATCCTGGCATCACACTGGACCTAGAACACACTACCAAGAGTCTCCACCTGGCAGGAAGAGCCCTGTGTCCAGACCTCTGCCTCTGCGCCTCCAGGAGGTGGAAGAGACAAGGCCCTTCCCCTCTCTGGTCTGTTTCAGTGTATCTACATTGCAGGAGGGATAGGAGGGGATCCGATTCTACAAGATCCCCAGGATACTACCAGGCCATCACCTAAGGGATAAATGCCTCTGGGGCTCAAAAAAGAGTCTGATTGTTTTCAAACAGGCCCACTCAAGGTAAAAAGAAGGGAAGGAGGTAGGGCAAAGTTTAGAGGCTTGAGCCCTCCCTTGAGAGCATGGGAGCCGGTCTCAGTTGGCCCCTGGGGCCCACCGGAAGAAGTTGCCTCCCGAAGGCTCTGTGCTTTGAGGGAGGGGGAGCAGGACGGTGCATTTCTCCCCACCGCCCCCCCCCCCACACACACACCCAACTCCTCACTGCAAAATAAGAATGTGTTTGGGTGGTGTTTAACTTTAATTTTGAGAGCCACTGTCTTCTAAAAAAAAAAAAATGGCCTTCAGAGCCAAGACTGACGCTCATTTCTTTGCATGTTTAATTAGGGGAAGGCTGTTTCCCTGATGTGACTCTGTGGGTCTCAGGCTGTTGTTCATCCCGCAGAGTCTGTCTGGAGCCCACGACTATAGGCCCAGGCCATGGAAGGGCCTCAGCAATGGGAGAGATGGGGTGGGCAGGGTTGAGGCTGTGGGGAACTGGAAGGGCATGAGAAGCACAGAAGAAGAGCATCTCAATGAGCCGGTAGGTGGGTGGGAGGGCAGGTTTGGAAGGCTTCCCGGAGGAGGTGACATCTGAGTTGGGAACTAGAGGAGGAGTTCTACAGGGGAGAGGATGGGGTGGGGGGAGCAGGATTCCAAGCAAAAGCCTTGGAGTGAGAGAAAAACTCATGCACTGGAGCCTGTTCCAGGTTCAGGGTGGAAGACAAGGCAGGCTGGCCGAGCCAACACCCATAGAGCCCGGAAGGCTGTGGTGAAGAGTGGACTCTTTCCCGAGGGCAATGAAGCAACTATAGAGTTTGAGCGGGAAAGTAGCTTCATCCGGCTTGGTTTGTTCTTACCTTGTATGCTTTGAGGAGGTGGCAATGAGACCTTGCGTGTAGGCAACATATTCATGGCACTATTCCTCATCCGCCTTTATGAGGTCCCCCCGTTTTGAGTCCCCTTTTTTGTTGAGGTGAAAGATTTTTACTCTTCAGTTTCATCAGGCCTTTAAGGCACACATGAAATGAAGTTCCAACAGCTGTCTTGCAGAAGATAATGAAAAGCAAAAATTACCTATCATAATATAAAATGTAAGACAAATTTAAATGTGGCCACAGACTTTTTAAAATCTTACATGGAATGCTAGCAATTTGGATTCAGCAATGTTTAAAATCCCTTATGATTAAATATTACCACAAACATATTCCTTCAGATAATCCATGAATGTAATTTAGCTATTACGAGATGAACTGAGGGCCCCCCAAGCCCCAACATTCACATGTTGAAGCCCGAACCCCCAAGACATTAGAATGTGACTGTATTTAGAAATAGGGTCTTTAAAGAGACAATTCAGCTAAAATAAGGTCATTAGGGTGGGTCCTAATCCAACAGAATCAGTAATGTTATAAGAAAAGAAAAGAGGGGCGCCTGGGTGGCTCAGTCGGTTAAGCGTCTGACTTCGGCTCAGGTCATGATCTCGCGGTCCGTGAGTTCGAGCCCTGCGTCAGGCTCTGTGCTGACAGCTCAGAGCCTGGAGCCTGCTTCAGATTCTGTGTCTCCCTCTCTCTCTGACCCTCCCCCGTTCATGCTCCGTCTCTCTCTGTCTCAAAAATAAATAAAACGTTAAAAAAAATTAAAAGAAAAAAGAAAAAAAGAAAAGAAAAGAAAATGTGAACACAGGTACAGAGGGAAGAAGTTATGAAGGCCATCTACAAGCCCTCAGAAAGACCTCAGAAGAAACCAACCTTACTGCCATCTTGACCTTGGACTTCTGACCTCCAAAATTGTGAGAAAATAAATTTCTGTGGTTCAAGCCACCCAATCTGTGGGACGTTGTCATGGCTACCCTAGCAAGCTCATATAATAAATATCACAGTAAAAGATCGAAGTAGAAAATCCATATAAACATGTCAGCAAATACAGTAAAAGCAATCACTAAAACTCAACCCTTTTTTAAAACACTCTTTGAAGGATAATGTGCCTACAGAAAAGTATGCAAATCATAAGTGTGCTGTCGGGGTGCCTGGGTGGCTCAGTCGGTTGAGCGTCCAACTTCGGCTTCAGGTCATGATCTCGAGGTTTGTGGGTTCGAGCCCTGCGTCGGGCTCTGTCCTGACAGCTCAGAGCCTGGAGCCTGCTTCGGATTCTGTGTCTCCTTCTCTCTCTGCCCCTCCCCCACTTGTGCTCTGTCTCTCTCTGTCTCTCAAAAATAAATAAATGTAAACAAAAATTAAAAAAAAAAAATAAGTGTGCCATCAATGGATTTCCATCAACCAAACACACCTGCACAATGAGCACCTGGAATCGGGAGACAGAATGTACAGGTATCCCAGATGTGCCCTCTAGCCCCCTTCAAAACCAACAGGCCTATTAGCTTCTGAGTAATTTCCCCTGCAAATTCATATGTTGAAGCCCTAACCACCAGGTTTACTGGATTTGGAAATAGGGCCTTTAAGAAGGTAATTAATGTGGGGCGCCTGGGTGGCTCAGTCTGTTATGTGTCTGACTTTGACTCAGGTCTTGATCTCACAGCTCATTGGTTTGAGCCCTGTGTGAGGCTCTATGCTGACAGCTCAGAGCCTGGAGCCTGCTTCAGATTCTGTGTCTCCCTCTCACTCTACCCCTCCCCTCTCATACTGTCTCTCTCTCTCTCTCTCTCTCTCTCTCTCTCTCAAAAATAAATAAACATTAAAAAATTTAAAAAAGAAGGTAATTAATGTTGAATGGGTTATAAAGTGGGGCCTTAATCTAATAGGACTGGTCCTTATAAGAAGACAAAGGGACACTGGGGAGAAAGACACACAAAGAAAAGGCCATGTGAGGACAAAGCAAGGAGGTGGCCATCCACAAGCCGTGGAGGAAGCCTCAGGAGAAACCAGACCTGCCCACACTTCCATCTTGGACCTCCAGCCTCCAGAAGTAAGAGAAAATAAATTTCTACTGTTTAATCCACTCAGTCTGCGGTATTTTGTTTTGACAGCCTAAGAAGACTCATAAATACAACGCCTCTCTCCTATTTAATTTTTTTATTACTTTTTATTATCCCCCCACCACATGGTTGTATACCAAACTCTTTAAAATAATTACCTACTGTGGCATAAGAAGGAAGGTAATAAAAAGAATAGTGCCTGACACACAAGAAGATCTGAAGTAGCATTAACTGATACGGCAGCACTGAGTGAACAAAGCAAGACACAGAATGGATTTAGGTTTATTTAAAGCACAGGTGTGCACGTTCTGGTAAAAAAAAAAAAATCTGTGCACACATGTTTTCAATTTGCCCAAACAGCCTGTGCAAAGACATCATTCAAAGCTAACTATGTTCCAATTCATTTCTGGTTTGTTTTTTTTTTTTTTCAAGTCATTCTTACAATTATTTAGAATCTATCCACGTTGGTGTATGTATAACTAGTTTGTGGATTCTGGCCACTGCATAATATTTTCTCTTGTGCCTACACCATAGTTAACTTTTCCATCCTCCGCAGTGGTATACCCCAAAGAGCTCCAGTCATCCGACTGCCAAAGGCAATGCTGCCATGAACATGTTTGAAGTCTGCCCCTTAAGGACCTGGGTAGAGGACCTAGGAGCTCACCAGTGCAGATGGATACATTTCTCATCTACATTCTGCCTTGCAGCTCTCCCGGAATCATGGTCTCAGTCTACACCCCACCAATGGTGTGCGAGAGTCCCAGGTTCCCCACAGCCCTGGGAACACTTGACCTTATCCAACTTTCCACGTTTGCCAGTCCAGCCAGTATAAAATAAACAGCTTAATATTATGTTAATTTGTAACAGTTCACTGCTGTGTTAATTCGTATCTAATCCTTAGTGCCTTTGAGCAAATCTTCAAATATTTATGAGCCATTAAGTTTTCCTTCTCTGTGAATTGCTTATTTGTACATTTTGCCCAATAATTCTGTTGGGTTCCTTGTCTTTTCCTTAACAATTTATGGGACTACTTGAATATTCTGGGTTTTAGTCACACGTAGGTTTTAGAGGTGGCACCTGCTTATGACAACAGGATTTTGCAATCTAAGCACCATTGACATTTTGGCCAGATACATGTTCATCAGGGGTTTGTTCTATATATTGAAGGATGTTTAGCAACACCCTTGGCTTCAACCTGCTAGATGCCAGTAGTACCTCCCACCCAGCTGTGACAACCGAAAATGTTTAGATGTTGCCAAATGTCCTCGGGAAGGAAACAAAATCACCCTCCCTCCCCCCATTGAGAACCACTGGTCTATAGGTTCTTTCCATTAGATTCTAATCCCATTGATTAGAAATCCATAATTTTGATTAAAAACATAAAATTCATTCAACTTTGTGTTGTGTGGGTTTTGTTTGAAAAGACTTCGTCACCCTTAGGTTACAAAAATCTTCACCTGTGTTTATCCAATCAGCTTTATTTAACTTTTATGTTCCAGGGAATGTAAAGATCCCGTTTTATGCTGATGTATGTAGTCAGCCAGTGTTCCAAAGCCATCTAGAAGTCATTGGAGCCTTTCCCATTGATCTGTGGATCAGGCTCCCTCTAGGCGTGGTCTATCTCTGAGCTCTCTGCCACCTTCCATTGGTCTGTTTCCCTGTCCTTCAGTCAGAACCCAGTAATTCTTCTATGACTTTTTAATATATTTTAATGTCTAGGAGATAAGTCCCTCCTCTCTTTAAAAGCTGACTCAGCTATTTGCAGACCTTTATACTTACTAACTTCAGGATAAGTTTGTCAAACTTCTCAACATATCTGTCTGGAATTCTGACTGAAGTTGCATTAAACTTATAAATTAATTTGAGGAAAACTGACATCTGTGCGATAATACATTATTCTATCATGAATATGAAATATCTCTTCATCTGTTCAAGACTTCCTTTTATGTCCTTGAATTAAATTTAAATGTTTCGTCCATAGAGGACTTGTTGGTTCCCTAATCAGTGAATCCCCAGGTAGTTTTGATAACTCCTATGAATGACATCATCCTTTCCATTGTATCTTATGGTTGGTATTTGCTGGTATGGAGACATGTTACTGATTTTTAGTAGTTGATCTTACGTCTGGCGATCTTGCTGAATTCTCTTATTTGTTTTTTTTTTTAATTTTTTTTTTTTTACATTTATTTTTGAGAAACAGAGTGAGACAAAGTGTGAACGGGGGAGGGGCAGAGAGAGTAGGAGACACCGAATCCGAAGCAGGCTCCAGGCTCTGAGCAACCGGTCAGCACAGAGCCTGATGCGGGGCTCAAACCCACGAACTGTGAGATCATGACCTGAGCCAAAGTCGGACACTCAACCGACTGAGCCACCCAGGCACCCCTCTTATTTATTTTAAAAGAGGGTTATAAATAAACATTTAAAAAAATTTTTAAAGAGGGTCTGCTGGTTCAGTTGGCTTTCTTCGTAGATGATCAGAGCCCTTTGTCCCTGTGCCCCACTGCAGGGACAGCTTTGCTGATGACTGGGCCCCTGTGTGGGACCAGCAGTGGCCCAGGCTCACACTCCAGGCTCTGGCTCTTCAGCTTGTACTCACCAGCTCAGCTGTGCTTCTAGGGTGCCCTCATATCAGCGACGAGGACACAAAGAGCCACACAGAACAAGTTTTGAGTAGTGACATCACATAACTATCACAGAAGCGAGGGCAGCCAGGAATTCTTTGAGCTCTAAAGCAGAACTCATCGCTGCTGCCTTACACCTAAGAAAGTCACAAAGATTCCTAACCATTGTGGGAGGTAACACAGAGAGTCAAAAGGGAGATAGGAAACTCTCTGCTAATCAGGACAAGGAGTGCTCCTGCAATTAATTCAGAAGGAATTCTAAACAACCCAGTGTCCATCAACAAAAGAATGAATGAATTATGGTATATCCACGTGGTGAAATACTATACAGCAGCTAAAAATGGGTGAACAAAGCTATTCCTACGTAAAATATCATGCAGAAAAACACACGCAGCATGACATAATTTCACATAAAGGACCGCAAAGCAATGCTATGTAGATACATACATGCTGATGCAGTCAAAGTATAAGAGAAATGACTGGGGCTGATAAAGACCTTATTCTAGGAACTGGTTTCTTGTTGGGTGAAGAGGTGATGGGGAGATGTAATAGGGAACAAATACCCAGGGGTTTCCACAGTATTGGAAATGTTTTGTTTCTCAGGATAAACTGGATACACCCATCTCAGGGGATTCTTGGGCCTTTTTGCTTTTAAAATATATTTCCTAATATTTCTCTGTGCACCACATTTATGCCCAAAGTTGGGGGCTCGAATCACAGTTACCGTGTTTGTGAACAAATCTGTCTCCCCTGCTGAGGTGTGCGGATACAACTCGGGGACCAGAATCACCCAGCTGCAGAGGCTCCCAACCACCCCACCCCCCTCCTCCAACACTGGCTGGGGGAGTAATTTTGTTACATAGAAACAGAAAAACAATTACAAGGAAGCACTGAGCATTCTGGAGCAAGGCAGAGACACCATGAAAGTGGGATCTTTACCAGGCTACCCCGTAGCCCCCAAAGGCCAAATAGCTGAATGTACTTTTGATCTGCAAAGCCTTAGGTGGTTAGCACAAACCCAGAAGAGCCTGCAGCCCCAGACTTTGTGGGCGGGGCAGGCTCAAGTCAGTAATTTCAGTGCAGCCTCTGCCCACCATGCTTGGTGAACTCTGCACTTTTTGCAAGCAAACCTATTTGTCTCAAGGGGACACCCCCTGAGGACAAAAAGTAGACCTCAGGCTTCTCTGCAAACCTCCAGAACTCAGTTGGTCAGAGGAAAGGAGCAGCTGATGGATGCTGCTTCCAAGGAGATGAGGAAAACATCCCCATCCCGGCCAGGAGATGCTGTGCAGCGTAAAGGACCAGGTGGCCAAGAATGGAACCACACGCCCCTAACGTAGCAGCTGTTCTTGCAGCCTGGTAAGATTACTCCAAGTCTGATGTCCCATTTACCATCTCAGACCCATGCTTCCAGTCAGAGGTGAGGGTGGGGTCATGGCAGCTACAGGGACGCTTTTGCAGCCACACTCTTTAGGGAAAAGATCAAGCATTTGGCAAAGCAAAGAGAGCAGTCTTTTCCCCCTGGCTGTAGTTTCCAAAGCTGATTCCAAAAGAAAGCTCTGTGCCAGGTGGAAAATGGGCTTTTCCCTAAAATAAGCTCTCGAAATTGTTCACAAATTGAGCACTCATTAGAGGGAGAGGACAAGGTTGGTGACAGAAATAGGTACAGTCCCCTGGGTGGGAAATGTGTGTGTCTTCATTCCTGTGTGCTGGTAGGAACTCAGCTGGTGCCCATGGGTGGGGGGAGACTTTGCTGGTTAGGCGCAGTGGCCTCAAAACTGAATTTCACTCCCCCGTTTTTGGGGGCCAAGTAGAGGAGAGTGGTCAATTATGTTTGGGCACAGGTCACACTACAAGAAGAAAAAATACCGCCCCCCCCCCAACAGCAGCAAAATGGGGGTTGAGAGAGCTGTTTTTTGTTGACATAGATCAAAATGGAAAGGACAGAGGAAGTCAGAATTTTATGCAGAGGCCAGAAGCCTCAGCTTCATGCCTTAGAAACTTGCTAAGGAGTGCCTTCATTTAACGCAGACAGAAACGCTGAGGTCCAGACAAGGGAAGGCGTGGAGACAAGATTACACAAAGATTATTGGCAGAGCTGGGAACAGAACCCAGGGCCCCACCCGGAAGGGGAAATACCCATGAGGTGTCTGAGCCTGTGGTTCAGGTAGAGAATGAATGGAAGGGTGAAGGGCTGGGCATCTGTGTTAGCTGCTACTGCCACCCACCCTGGAGGGGACGGCCTGCCCAGGTCCCACACGACCCTGGGGAGGGAATGAGGACTGGAAGCCAGGAGCTGGCCGACCTGGCATCGTGTGCACGGGAACAGCATCTGGGTCTCTGGGAATGGAGCTTTCTCCTGTCTGGGTGCACCAGGGACTTCCCCAGAAGCTGGGCCTGGGGACAAGTCAGATTAGCAATATGGTGGGCACGCCACTTGAGACAGAAGGGGGCCCTGGACTGAAAGAGAAGGCAGAGAAAGGCAGCAGGGGACATGGCGCAGCACCAGAGAGACGCGGGTATAAATCCCCGCTCTGCACCTTCCAGCGGCGTGACCTTGGGCACACAAGCCTCTAAGCTTCCAGCCCCTCCTCTCTAAAACGTAGACCATAAATATGCATCTTGCAGAGAGCTGAAGATCTGGAAGAAGGCCTTAATGAATGCCATTAACTCCTGAATCCTGAGCTGAACAAAGCAAAGGGAGAAGACACACATGCACGCACACACCTTGTGCCCAAACTGACAAGACTTGCTGCTGGTTTTAGACCGTCCTTCCAGCCGCCGTCATACATAGGGGTCTTCTGAACGCATGAAGGTTCTGGACACAGCTTCAGTCTTGAAGGTCACTTAGCAGACTCAGTCCCCAGCTCTCCAACAGACCAGATAAAATCTCAGTCCGTTAGGGAACCAAGACATCCTAGACTCCCCCTTCCCCCTCGTTTAAACCTCCGCCACTGTGCCAATAACGGCACAGAAGACAGCGGGCAAGGGCATGGGTTCTGGTGTCAGGCAGCTCGAGGTTCAAATCCTGCCTCCACCTCTAACTGGCTGGGTAAACTTGGCCAACTGTCCATATCTGTTAAGTCTTCGTTTCCCCATCTGTTAACCTGCAGGAACAATAAATACCTATTTCACCGGGTTGTCAGGAAATTTAAAAGAGGAGAAGTAACTAAAGCACAGTCGGCCAGCGTTTGTGGTGGTTGCTGCTGGCAGACCACATGCCATGAATTCAGGAAGGCTGTCTTCCCCGGGGGGGGGGGGGGGGGGGGCGGTGGTGAGTCCTAGAAATTCTGCCTGTGCTGTGGAATAGTCGTGTGGTCCTGAGCAAGTCACTTAACCTCCCCAAGCCTCCCTTTCCCTCTCATGGACGATAAACATAATGCTTTCCAGATCTCAGAAGGCTTCTGTAAAACCCAAGGAAGATCATGGAAATAAAAGCAGTCAGGAGAGTCTGTGGCATGACTGCATGGGGGGGGGATGATCGTTGTTCAGATGAGACAGGACACCTGTGATGCGAAAACGCCTTCGTCCCACCAGCACCCAGAATGGGCAGAAAAAGAGATGACAATTAGCTAGGAGAAAGGTAACAGGAAATCAAAGGATTTTAAAAGCTTCTACTGGCATAAAATTCACTTGAGGTAGAACGTCAGAATTTCATCTGCACTGGCTTCGTGTTGCTATCTTTCTCTTTCGGCTGAGGCTGGTTTTGTTTTGTTGCATTGCGTTCCGTGTTGTGTGTGTGTGTGTGTGTGTGTGTGTTTATTTTCCAAGAACATCTGTCTTTTCTCTTTTCTCTCAAATTACTAAACACTGTAAACATTCCGGTTAAGAGCTTTAATAAGTGTATGAGCCTAATCATCCGTATGATCTGTCAGGAGCCAAGATAAAATCCTAGGAGACAACATACATGAGGTATGAAGCAACACCGGCCATACCCGTGGGTAGGAGAAGAAACTCCAGAGCCACTGTAAGCATCACTTCCAGAAATGTACTGTCTTTCTAGGTCTTGAAAAGTGGCTAGGAGCAAAACACTCTGGGTCACATGGCCCTGGGACTGAACCCTAGTGCTGTGGTTTAATTTTTTAAAAAAAAATTTTCAGTTTACCTGTTTATTTGAGAAAGAGAGATTGAGCAGGGGGGGAGTAGAGAGACAGGGAAAGAGGGAATCCCAAGCAGCCTCCACATTGTCATCATGGAGCCCCATGTGGGGCTCGAACGACCCCAAGAACCATGAGATCATGACCTGATGAAATCAAGAGTGGACGCTTAACCCACTGAGCCACCCAAGCGCCCCACCCAGTGCTGTGGTTTAAATGGCAAGTGACCTAGAGCCGCCCCATTCGTAAACAAGGATAATCATAGGGTCGTTTCAGGGGTTAAATAAATATCTATGCAAATAAAGAGCTTACCCAAGTGCCTGGCACATCGTAAGCGCTCAAGAAATCTCCACCAGAAACTCTGAGGCCTTGGTGGACTTTTCTGATTGTAACTGATATTCCCTTTGGCCTCTCCACAACCCAAGAAGGTCTACAGATTCATTCACACCAGCTTAGTGTAGAGAAAATGGAGTCTCAGAGGAGTGCAGGCACTTGCCCACCCAGTCACACTGGGGATGAACACAAATGAAGACTCGTGTCCCAAAAAGGTTGGTTCCACAGGCCTCCAAGCGGGAGGCCAGAGGTGCAAGTCCCCACATGGAATCCACTACTTGGGGAGGAGTTCAAGACCTCATTCTCCTCACGGGACAGTGAATGTGACTCAGTTCCCCTGGCCCGACTCACCCACCTCCAACCTGCTCCCCACACGCAGCGCGGCCCAGTTGATCTCAGTCTCAAGGTGGGCAGGCCCGGCTGCTGCTCGAAAGCCCGGATGTTCTGCCCCACACTTTCCAGGATCTGACGTGTCCATCAGCCGCTCACCTGCTGGGGGAGATCTCTCTGCGCAGACCTTGTCAGCAGCTTTACCGTAAAGTGATCCTCTGTAGCTCCCAGCCCCGGGCCCCGATTAGTCATGTCCCCTCCCATTTCCCTTTGACCCCAGAAATAGGGGAAACCGCTGGCGTTTTTGGAGCCCCACAAGGCCTTGTACGCCTAGGCTGTCAGCACCCCAGACTTCTGAGGGTGGGAAAAACCCCCAGAGCCCATCTAAACCAGGGATGCGCAAATTTTCTCTGTGAAGGGCCGGGTAATAAGTATGTCAGGTTTGGTGTGTTGCATTCGCTCTCCTTTTATTTTTCAAAAGCCCTTGAAGATTATAAAAATCATTCTTACTCAAGGCTACACACAAACGGGCCTCTGACAGAATTAGCCCACAAGGCCATGCTCTGTGATGTCAGATTCATCCAACCCTCCCGTTGTACAGATAGAAAAACTGAGGTCCCAAGAGCCTATAGTACATTTGTCCGAGGTCACTCAGCAATCAGGACTGTCACTCACACTCGGATCTGACTCATGCGCCCCTGTGCCTCTAGAACTGAGAATGCTTTCCTAGGGGCTCCTGAGTGGCCCAGTCAGTTGAGCATCCGACTTCAGCTCAGGTCATGATCTCGTGCTTTGGGAGTTCGAGCCCCACATCGGGCTCTGTGCTGACAGCTCGGAGCCTGGAGCCTGCTTCGGATTCTGTGTCTCCCTGTCTCTCTGCCCCTCCCCTGTGCATGCTCTGTCTCTCAAAAATAAACATTTAAAACAAAAGCTTTAAAAAAAAAGAATACTTTCTTCTTATTTCTTCAAAAATCTGTTAACCCCTAGTTCTTAACCAAAATAATTGATTCATTCCATTTTCAATATTTAATAGTACAAACGCTATATATCGATGCAATAGAAGAAAAACATGTTATTTAAAATCGAAACTAGCTGTGGTTGTTTCTCCTCCCAAAGACAGGTGAAAACATTCCTGCCAGAGGAAAGATACATCTGTGCAGGGCCCTGTTCTCTGGCAGAGTCAGTAGGGAGAGAGGAAGGATAGACTGATATTTCAAAGCCTTTCCTGATTTTCTTGCACTAGTGAAAAGGCAGGTATGGAGGGTGCTGAGGAAGATCGCCATTGCTGCACAGTCTTTATGCAAAGGGAGACGCCGCCTCCCCAGGCCTAAATTGCTCTACTTAATAAAAAAAAAAAAAAAAAGAGAGAGAGAATCAGGGGTTGGTGGGGGCAGGTTCTAAGGATGGGTACAAAGAGGGGGTTAGAGCAGAAACAGGAGAGCAGACGGACAACGTGGTGCAGACAGAAGGGTGAGATCAAGAAGGTCCAATGTTAGCATTGAGTGACTTGTGTTAATAGGATCCAAGCCCCGTTCACCTCCTTCACACCTCTGCTAGAGTGTGCTCCACACAAAAGCCTCGTATGAGCGCTTTTGCTGTTGTCTTTTGAGCAGATTGAAGAAGATGGGCAGGGGAGAGCGGGTAGACTAAGTCAGCACACACAGAGGCGATCCAAGGGCTGAAAGAACAAATTGAGCAGAGAGAATCCCAGGAGAGGTGGCCAGGAAAATAGAAGCCCCTCCCCACCGCAGAATCACGTGCTCAATATCCTGTCCCCCTTCCTTCTTCCCTCAGAACCCCAGTCCTGTTTGGGGCCACAAAGCACCTGACCCTGTTCAAGATCCTCATTTTCCTACAAGCCCTTGCAGCCAGGAAGGTCCAGGAGACACAGTTCCAGTCAGTAAGACAGTGGCAGAAGTCTTGTAGGGATTCTAGAAAAGCATTTCTCTCCTGATAAGAAGGTACAAACATGGCTAGCACCACCACGTTCTGTTTTTCTTCCTTCTTTGAACACATACACTATAGCTCCCCTTCAGGAGCCACCTTACGGTTGCCGGGTAGAACTTTCCACAATGATGGAAATGTTCTGTCTTCACTGACTCAATGCAGTAACCACTACCCATTGAAATGCTGCTAACATGACTGAGGAACTGAATTCTTTTTAATTTTTATTTTTATTTAACTCTGATTAATCTAAATTTCAACAGCTGCCTGTGGCTAGGGGCTACTTTACTGGGCAGCGAGGCTAGAATCATAGGATCTCTGACCCTGATTATGAGCCACCTACCTCCAAACTCATTATATAAGAAAACTAAGTCCCTAATTTTTAGGTCACTGTAAATGGAGTTTTCTGGTACCTGCAGCCAAATGCATCCCAGCTGACACTACCAGAGAGAGTGATCAGGAGAACCCCAGAGCTCCCACTGCCCAGGGATCCTATTCAAGCAGTGAACCTCCTTTTATGTTCATCTCAAAGGACATCAGGTAACAGCAGCGTAGAAGGCTATCCGAAACAGAAGAGTGGAATGGAGTCGTCCTCTCCCTCGCTCAGATTCTCTTGGACCAAGGATACAAAAGCCTAAACAGCCAAGGCTCAGGGAAGCTGGCAGCCTGAGATCAAAATGAAGTATAGCTATAGAGGTACAGGGAGTCTGCTGTGTCCTGGGGTGGATCCTTTCCCTGCTACATGTACCTTGGGCAGGCAAGTCACTTCCTCTCTCTGAAGCTCATATCCCTCGTGTATAAAGTGGAAGATAATCAAGCTCTTCCTGCCTCGTTCAAGGCAATTACTTGTCGGGCCCAACTTAGAATAGTTGGAAATATATTTCATAAGCAGGAAAGAATGCAGAAGAATGTTCTTGGAAAGACTGGAGGCCTCATAAAGTACCACTACCTAGTCTCAGACACGGAAACACCTAACACCCTGGTCTGGTTGGCTCTTCAGGTCCAGATTCCATCTTTAAGTTGTAGAGAGTTCCATCCACCTTGCTAAGGACCACATAGGGGAATTGGGGTGGCCTGGAGCTGGAGGAGCCCAATTCTCATAAACAAATATGGCACAGGCACAAGCCACCCACCCTTGGAGGGACCATCTCAGGTGGTACCTAGAGTGACTGCAGATCAGTACCCACAGGCAGGTGCAACCTAACTGAAACCTCACCACAGTCCCATGGAAGGGATCACAGTGAGTCAGATCTGGACACAGAGTAGGTAGTAGGTTAGCAAGGCTTTTAGGGTAGCTTCAAAGTGGAGAGTTAGGAAGGATGGATCCCCTCCCAGGGAACACAAAGAGAGAAACCAGGGGACAGAGTATTCGTGGGAAAGAGTTTGAACCAGAAAATCAGCTTCTAGGCTGGAAGTAGAGAAAGGTTTATACGTCCTCACTTTCAGCCCTTACCCATCAATAATGCCAAAGAGACTTGTATTATAGTTAGCTATATATCATTTAAGGACAATCTCTCTCTCTCTCTCTTTGTTTTTAACTTTTTAAATATTTATTTATTTTTGAGAGAGAGAGAGCAAGAGAGAGAGAGTGGGGAAGAGGCAGAAAGAGAAGGAGACACACAATCAGAAACAGGCTCCAAGCTCTGAGCTGTCAACACGGAACCTGACATGGGGCTGGAACTCATGAACCATGAGATTGTGACCTGAGCCGAAGTAGGACACTTAACCAACTGAGCCACCCAGGCATCCAAGGGCAATCTCTGTTTTAAAGATATATAATCATAACTCTCACAGAAATATAAAATAAACATGTATCAAAGATTTTGTTTATTTATTTCACTAATTAGTGAGGAAACCAGCTGGAGCCCATGACTGGTTTATAGAATCACATATACACAAACCAGAAATGCTGCAGTGAATTCACAAATAGATACACAACTGGCTTATTCCACAGGGGGTGTGGTAAGCCAACTGAATTTCCAACCGGAAAAAAAAATCATTTGCATATCCCTGGACAAGAACCTTTCGCATTGCTCCTGTTTTGAAAGAGTTGTGAAATAGTTCAAAGGCAGTGAAAGGCACAGAGGCCTCATAGAGACACCTAGTTTTCCACTGCAGACACCCAGTAATCTTTTCGGTCCATGTCAGAGTCATTCACTATCTTTCCTACAACATCTAGGTCATACCTCTCATGGTGGGATCACCCCTTGAGATGGAGGCCGGCCTTCCAGGAAGTTCAGGCTGTTCTGGAGCCGGAGGAGGGATGTAAGCACTAAAGGTGTGCAGTATAGGATTCTCGAGCTAGAAGAACTCCAATACTAAGGACTTTATCTTACAAAAGCAGAAACTGGGGCCAGAGAGGAAAGGGTTTTTCCCAAAGACAGAGCAGAGTGGGAATGACACCTTATCTTCTACCACATATACTCTTTAAGGCACAGGGGTTGACAAAGAAGATGCCAAGGGGCTACTCATTCCCCCTGTCCTAAGGAGGGGAACCCCCGGATCCCTTCCCCCCTTCTTGTGTTCTTTCCCTCCCTCAACCATATGTGCAAAACAGGGGTGGTAATAACACCTCCCTTCCTGTGCTGTGTGATGTGAGGTTTAAATGGCATGATTTAGATTCAACGCCACATAGCAGGTGCTCCGCTGAAATCATTTCCCTTCCTCCTCCTGAGTGGCCTGGTGACCCCAGGGCAGTGACAGGAGCCATTCTGCTTTCACTACCCCTGAGGGGTTGCAACAAAATAGAAAGACCAGCTTCTTGCCCAAGATGAGTCATAGGCTCCTCTCTAGCCCAGATTCGATTAGATTGGAATGGCCCCCAGGCTACAGCTGCATTTCCTTGTGCGGAGTTGGCCCATTAAAATTGATTTTAAGGAGAACACACAAAAAAAGAGCACACAAAAAAATTACGTTTAAAAGTCGTCCCTACAAGGAGGGGCTCTGGGGCAGGTGTCAAGACGGTGGGTGAGAGAGACGGCTGGGCAGCAGTGGGAACGGGGGACCCAGAGCCCTCGGCACAGGGAACCCACAAACAGAGACACTGAGTCCGTTTCCCAGCAGGGTAAAGTTGCTGTGACCTTCAAACAGCCCGCAGGGCAGGGCTCTGTGCGTCTTCTGGGTCCTGATATGACTGAGCATCCGTCACATAACCGTGTTTTGAGCAACTCGGCCTCAGTTCTCGGCCACATTCTCAATTTCGGGGCATCCCTGATTTCCCTCTCAAGAAGCCCCAGGCTAGAAAGTGGTGGGGTTTTGTTTTGCTTTTTTCCAACATGCACACTCACCCCAATGTGCAGTGGGGCCTTTCCCCTTCTCTGGGAGGAAAGTTGGCAAAAGCATCAAAGTCAGACAGGAAGGGACCCCCAAAAGCTTCGGGATCCAGTCGGCTGGCTTCTGCCGGCTCAACTGGAAAACCGACTGCCGGCAGAGTCCTGGCTTTTCCAGGACTGATCAAAACAGAGAACTGGGATGAACGCCCTTCACCCTTCTCTGACACTTCGGAGTTTACAGAGCGGTTTCTTGTCCCAACCACTTGAGACAATTTGACCCTATTTTGCCAGATGAGAAAACATGCCAGATCTGAAAGCCCATCGAGTTGACTGGGGACACACAGCTAAGCCAAGAGTAAGCCCCACATCTTCCATCATAGATGTGAGCTGCAGCAAGGGGGAACTGATGTCAGAGAAGGGAAGACCACTTGCCTGCGGGCACACGGGAGGGAACCGGCAGGGCTGGGACTGGCACCCACATCCCTCCCAGGTCCAAGCTGTTCTCTTTCCACCACCTTGCCTCTCTCCTTGCTGATTTCTCACAACATACATTCTATCTGTGGCACCATACACATTTCTTCTTAGCACAAGGACGGCAAATAGATTTCCTCTCAGGTGGATGGGTCCGCAATGGCTGCATGGAGCTCCTTGTTGAGAAGACCATGGGGACCAGGAGCTCAACAGGAGACAGGACACTTGCTGGGCGGTGTCTGCCATCGGTACTGTAGGTGGACTGGTCACTCTCGATTTCCTGTCCCTGTCCAGACTCTATTTTCACTCCCTTTTCTCCTGCATTGAGTGGCATTCCTGTAGGCAGACCATGAAAGGGGCACAAACTGTCAAATCTAGAGCTCAGTCTACTCCCTAAGACTGATAAGAAGACAAATGGACTTTCAGCTCCTGAGATCTGCCATCTTTAGGAGAATTCCGATCTCTCTTGGAGAAACCAAAGTTCATAGCTTGAGTCCATGGCTACTCTGGGAGATGAATGGCTCCCCAGTGCCTCCCACTATGTGAACATAACATAGTTCTCTGTAGTAGAGTGGATGGCTATTCCCAATTCTTCCTTGCCCTATAATTATTATTAGGACTATGTATCCTTTTTGCTTTGTGACTTGATGTCACCTCTGAGTAGAAAAGCCCATCAACACTGGACTTGTCCATAAGACTTGTTTTAGCCAAATGGGACATGGGTCAAAGTGACAGAGTGCCAGTTCCAAACAAGAGCCTTAAGAGGCATCATATGCCTCTACTCGTATCTCTTATGCTCCTGCTGTTTGTTATGATAAGAGTTGCCCCAAGTAACATCTACCCCGTCAGTTCAGGTGCCTAGAATGAAGACATGGAAAGCAGACCCCAACTGCTGGTCCAAGCTAAGCCCAACAGAGCCACATGAACTGGCTGCAAATCTGTAAGAAAAATATGTTATTATAAGCCTCTGATGGGGAGAGGAGGGTATTTGCTCTGTGGCATTATCGAGCAAAAATAATAATAAAATACAGACCCTGCCTGCTATTTGGGTATTCCATCTAAAACCTAATCTCAAAATTTAATCAATATTTTCATATCATATAATAAAAAATTGACAATTTTTTATTTACATAGTATAATAAAAAATTGACAATTTTTTTATTTATATAGATTGTAAATTGATACCATGGCATCTAGTTTACACATCAGTCTCTTATGAGTTTGGACAAAACAAGTCTGCTCCTGAGACTAATTACTACTCGGGAGATCTTCAGGGGTTCAAACCAGGGCCAACAACCTGAGATATGAAGAAAGGATTCACATGTAAGAGGATGAAGGAAAGTCCACTCACTGCTGAGATGTTATGGACAAGGAAGGGTTTGGGGAATTATGTTTCCTCACTGCCCCCTCGCATGTCCCTGGGAATGTTCAGGAACAGAAGTTCTCAGACAGGTCTATCTCAGGATAGACCTGAGACCTATCTCAGGATAGACCACATTTGTAAGAGGTGAGAAAGAGTTTAGGCTTCCTTTGCAACAGCAGAATGCTTTGAGCACAATCTTGCATGTATCCTCAACTTAGAAAGTTGATTAGAATTCGAGCTGCTTCCAGCTTACTGTTCTGCTTGAAGCATGTACAAGAGCCAGAGCTCTTCCTTTTCAGCCTTTCTCTAGTCTCCTGGCATGATATCTACATGGGTATCATCTCTAGCAGTGGGGAAACTGAGGTCAAAGAAGGGAAAGTGATTGTACAGATTCTGATGAGAAAGCCATGCGAGTTCAGGGTCTCTGAAGACTCACCCCAAACCCCAGCGCCCCAGATGCCTTCCAAACCAGTACTCGAGAGGCAATAAGTTTCATCCTATTTAGAAGAATACAAGATACAGAAAAAGAAGTCATTCATTGTGAACCGTGATCCCAGAGGCCTAGTCCTGGCCATTGTCAGCAAGCAAGGTCGGGACTGTAGATTCTCTCTGAAGAAGTAAAACTCCAGAGGCAAGGTTTCAACTCAAGGAACCAGCAGGTGAATTTCCTGTATTAGAAGGCATCGTTCTGCCCACAGGCATTGTTGTCCCGTGTGAAACAAAGTGACAGGGCCAGAGTCCCTGGGCCACACTCCTTTAGGATCTATTTGCCCTCTGATCAAAGATTTGAGGCAGTCCCGGGGGCCCCTCCATCTCTCAGCTGTCAGCGCTGGGTGTGGACACCTTCAATCTCTTCCCCACCCTGCATTCGTAATAACGTGAAATCACAAACTGTGCACCAAGACAAAGAAGGCATCTCTTCGACATTCCAAAGCCAGCCATGAAGAAATGAAATAGCTATTGCTCCACTTCCCCCTCTCTTCTGAAAGCAGATATAGAAATATGTTGGGAATTAGTCTTCTAGGGACTGGCAAGTCACAGTTTAAAGGGACACGAACTGTGTAGGATGGAGGGTGGTGATCTGATGCAATGCGCAGAGGGCCAAGATGAGGATCCAGTGTTCCAGGTGGACCCCTGAGATGCAGGTGGGCACATCTCTTTCCTCTTCTGGGCCTCAGTGTTTCCCAAAATTTAAGGGTTAGGGAAGGATCAGAAAAACCTATCTCAGGCATTCAGAATTCAGCTACTCAGAAATCGTCCTGCTTTGGTGCTCTTGACATTGACCCTGAAAAACCAATAGGATCTTCAGATGCCAAGGAATTGGATTTAATTTCACTTGCATTTAAAATAACTTTGGGGTGCCTGGGTGGCTCAGTCGGTTAAGCATGCGACTTCAGCTGAGGTCATGATCTCACGGTTCTGGTTCGAGCCTGCATTGGCTTTGTGCTGACAGCTCAGAGCTGAGCTGTTCAGATTGTGTCTCCTCTCTCTCGCCTTCCCTGTCATGCTCTTCTCTCTGTCTCAAAATAAAAACTTAAAAAAATTTTTTTTTAATAAATAACTTTGGGTGCTGGTGCTCAGTCGTTAGCATGCGACTTCAGCTGAGTCATGATCTCACAGTTCATGGTTCGAGCCTGCATTGGGCTTTGTGCTGACAGCTCAGAGCCTGGAGCCTGCTTCGGATTCTGTGTCTCCCTCTCTGTCCATCCCTCCCCAACTCGTGCTCTGTGTTTCTCTCATGCACTCTCAAAAATGAAGAAACATTTTTTTAATTAATTAATTAATTAAAAATAAATAAATAAACTAACTAAGCAAACAAAGCATTCACTTTGGGTTGAAGATTCACGGAAACTGCCAGAATCACTTCTACAAAAGAAAGAAAATGACCAAGTGTGTTCATCCTAACACCATCAAAACAAATTAAATTTTTCTCCATCTTTGAGGAAAACATGGTCACGTTTAACTGCTAAATCTCTTGCATCGACTATTATGAAATTTAAAATCATTAATTTCCACATTAGCAATGTTTTATTTTAATGTCCACACTATCATTTTATGACTTTACATTTTTAGTCTTGCCATCATTTTATGACTTACACAAATATTTAAGCACTATTGTGAAAGTATTTGAAACAACTAACGGTAAAGGATCTTCAATATATTGACAACAGAAAACTAAATTACCAAATTTATTAAAAGTATGGGAATTTTCATCTTCTTAAAGAATATATTAATCAGGAGCTCAGACATGAAGACTGAGAGAAAATGTAGCCTCCTCTCTTACTGACAAGTACTGTAGTACTTAGAAATTACCCAAGAAAAGCTCTTGTCTGACTTGCCAGAGGCACCACTGAAACCCAGGTCCTTTGCTCCTCAGTTCAGTTCTCAGGCCACAGCACAACTGTCTTCGTGTTATGAATTGTTCTCTCTGAAAAGGCTTCTTGTCTCCAAAATAGACTCTTCCCAACCCCTAGGTAAAGCTTGTGAAGCCTTTCATAATGACTCACACAGAAGCAAAGATTCCCCGGTGGAGAAGCAAGTCATAATATAAACACCCCACAACCTGGGTCTGTGACAAAGCTCCAGCCCCTATGCGCCATGGGCAGTCCCCAAACCAAGATGGCCCCAGAGTGGCTAACCTGAGAGAGCATTAGAGACTTAGGAAAGTGCCCTCTAGTGCCTCCTTTGCCCGTGTGATGGACACAGGTGAATAGAACTTCCTCCCGTTGTCTGCCTTTTTTCTCTCTTTTTCCATCCATCCCTCTATCCCTTCAGTTGTCCATCTGGAGTAAATTGGATCCATCAAGGCCCCAATTCTCATCCTGTTCTATGCTCATACCTTTGCCATTATAACAGTGGAGTGCTCTCCCACTCTGTCTTCGGGTCCTGCCCTGGGCCTTGCTTTGGCCAATGGGATATTAGCAGACACATCACAAGCAGAGGCAAGAAAAATTGCCTGCATGTTTTCACTCATTACTTGTGGCCTTTTCCACAAGTGAGAGCTAGCCTGCTGGGATATGAGAGACATGTGAAGCAGAGTCGAGTGACCCCAGCTATATAGTCATGGCCACCCAAACTCATCCTGTAGCTAGCCAACTCCCCAGATGTGTGACCAGGCTGAGCCAGTTTCAACAGAACTGACTAGCTGAGCACCCCAGACACGAGTAATAAACAGGCATCGTCATAAGCTACTGAGGTTTTGTGGCTATTTGTTACTGAGCACTACTGTGGCAATAAGTAACTGATACAAGACCCAACAACATTTACCAGTGTCTTATACTTCCTATGCTGAACTCTGAACTACAGAGGAAACTCAGTCCTGGTCTTCTTCTTGGTGTCCCAGTCTACGGGAAATGACACACAGACCACCGCTTTATCTAGGAGGACCTTGTCCTACCATCCCCTAACCAGAATTCCTAAGACCTAAATTCTGTCCTCTTAACAACAAGAAAACTGATCTGAAGGCAGAATGAGATAGAATATCATTAAAGACAAGATCCGGGTGCATTTGACAAAATCATTTTTTAGGAAAAAAAAAGCCTGTTAAACACATGGCTTTATTCTCTCATATCCAAAGCCCAGAGGTGGGCATTCCAGGAGTTGCATAATGTTCTGCAAAGCCCGGCACTCAGGGTCCTTATCTGGATGCTCCACTATCCTCAAAATGGCTTTCACTTCATCATCCATAATGGCTGCTCAAGTTCCAGCTATCACCTTCACATTCCAGCCAGCAGGATGGAGGAAGAACAAAAGGATGTTTCTAGAAGTCACATAGGACACTACTGCTTGTATGTCATTGGCCAGAACTTAGTCTCATAGCCGCCTCTTTGGGCACCAGCATCCCAACCTATATAATGGAGCAAGGGAAAGAGTAGGTCTGCATGTCCTCTTAAGTCCCTTCTGGCACTTTCCTTTTCCAGGATCATACAGTGAAGATTCTGAAGGGGTTAGCCTTCCATCAGATGCTGGCAGAGATACACCTGTTTATACACCCAGGTGACATTTCCCCTTCAGTCTGGAAGCATTTATGGAAAAAAAGACACACATGAAGCACAAACCAATGTCAGATACATAGAGAGAGAGCTATCTAAGCTCTCTCACTGCTGCTCTTCAAGTGATATAGAAGTGGCTGTCTTGGGGGCCGGAAGCTTCTCAGTCTGACCTGAGCTATAACCTTCAGGCACCAAGTCATGGTCAGAGAACAAAGATCTAACTATGCTACTTGACTCCTGCCCTGGACCCAGGACAAGGAAGCTTATGACCCAAAAAGATATAAGAAGGAAGCAGTCAGATACCCAAAATCCAGCCAGGCAACGTTTATGTGGCCCTGTTTAAAGTGAGAAGAGAGAAAATACATTTTAATTTACCACCATCAAATTATATAGCCTATGTGTGCACTTTATACAGGGAAGAAACGTTTGCTCGGAATCTGATTTAGGCCTTCTACAGTGTTATAAAGCCTTACTTTATAACGAAACTGTTCTGTGACGAAACTGCCTACTCCCTTGTAGGCTGGGACAAGATCTCAAGGCTTTCAAATTTTATAGAGTAAAAGTGTTTTCCATTTAATATACATAAGAACAGCTTCTTTCAAAAAATGCCTAGATCAACAACTTTGCCTTTATCTACCTGGAAATCATTGTTACTGGATTTGCAACCAAAGTTCTATAAATCTGACTCATTCAATTTCCAACTCAGAAATCCTCTTACTTTGAGATTCAAGTATTTATCTCTCCCCTTAGGAGAAAAAAAAAAATCCAAACATGGCACTGAAGCCCAGCACCAGGAGAATGCTCCATCTGCCACAAAATTCATGGCTGTCCTGAATTTTGTATAAAATGTCCGAATAACAAAAACAAAGCGCAACACTAGGTATTGAGTGTTTACCCAGAACTTTGGGTTCAACATCTTAAAGAATCCTTAAAAAACTCAGAGAGGAGTTATGATCCCGTTTATAGGCATGGACATTGAAGCTCAGAGAAGCCATGGTCCAAGGTCACACAGCCGACAGAGGGCTGAGTTGGGATTTCATCCTAGGTAGTTGCTCCAGATCGAAGCACTGAGTACACTACTTAGCACACAGTTAAGACTCATGAGTGAGTCATTATGCTGACTCCCCTTGAAAGTATCCTTGCCCATATTTGGGCAAGGTGGTTGCAAGGTGGACTTCAACCCCTCATGTCGAACTGACTTATGTGGGAGAAGCCCATAAGCTCTCCTGTGGGGTTCCAGCACCCCCTACCAAAACCAGAGGGTTTGTCTTCTGCTGTTGGTTCCTGAGATGCACTTCATCAGAACGGTCTTAAGAAATCATCTCTTCCATATCCCCAGGGAGTTAACAAACTGTCTTGTGAGTCAGTTATAAGGCTAAGGAAAGAATCATCCTGAAAAGGATGCCAACTGTCTGTGGTCTCAAACCTTCCTTCACAAAGAGCACTTTCTCATTTATCCACTGAGGCCACCGATAAAGCACATTCGGGGTGGGGGGGGGGGGGAAGATGATGGAAATGGAAAAGTTGCTGTATGTTACATACAGAGGCACCACCCCTTTGATGGTGCTACTTTGCCTATTAGCAGACAGAGAAAATACTGGAAGAATGGATGTGGATACACCAGTGGAGAAATCTACTGATTTAGGAATCTTGAATCTCTTTCTTAAAAAAAAAAAATTTGTTTTTCTGTAAGAATTTGGTGTTTGCCTTATCTTCTGTCCTCATATAGCTTAGCACTATGTGAGAGTACGTTTCCTTACAACCCCTCTGTTTACATCTTTCAAGCAGCAAGGCAACAATAAGTATAGATTCTTACTCAAACCCAGTTATATTGATGCACCATCTTCCATGCATATATGGCACTGTGCTGGGATCTGCATGTGTTCTAAGGAGACAGAATAAACGGTATTGCTGTTCAGAGGCCAAGAGCTTGCCTGTTTATCATCCAGTCTACTTACCCCATTCCCTTCCGGGTCAGGTAAAACGATGGAGCTTTGTGAGCATAAAAGCTCACAAAGGGAGCACAGAGATGTGGGTGGCCACATACAGGCAGCCTGGTATGACATCAGGGAAGGTGCAGATCTCCTTCCAAAATACACCACACAGGACAGTGTAGCAACTTCATCCACACCGGTTCCTCTTGCCCTGGGCAAGGCGGGAGTTGTGGGTGCCATTTTAGACACGAGCAAACGAGACACAGAGAAGGGAAGTGATTTGCCCTGAGTGGGAAGAGCACAAGTGTGAATCCACCTAAGGATGAGTAATCTTTGGGGCCATGGACCTCCCAGATTACTTGGTGTTAAGGGGAAAACATCTTGGAAGGAATGGGGGAAGCCCACAATCTGTGTCTGCATTACATGCTACCCTACACTACCCAGGACTCCTTTGACTCTACCCACTCTCCTGCAGGAGGAGGGAGGAAGCATACAGCTCAGCACCAAGAGGGATTGCCCACCAGGAGTTCCTGAGAAGTTTTCTGCCACTGTTGCACAGCTGTCCCAGGTGACAGACACTTGCCAAGGGCATGCATCACCTCTTCCAAAGCTAAGCCCTCTTGGCGGCTGCCCCAAAAGACCCAGAATGAAGCCCTCTGGCTCTGCACCACGGCAAGTGATGCCACTGTGAAGTTTCACTGTAATAAAGAGATGATTCAGTAATGACTCAGAGAAACCATAGGACTTCAGAGACGAGCCCCTGAACCACAGCATGTACAGGGATGCGAGCTCTGTCTTCCTGCTGCCTCTTTTGTACTTGGTGTCACATCTGAGTAATAAGTGGCATATTAAATGACTGGTGACAGTCCTTACCCTTCCTTCCTCCCCACCACCACCCCCCCCCCACACTCAGAAGTCAGCCAGCGTGACAAAATCTCAATACCAAAACCTTCCCCGAGAACAGTGAAACTTTTCTTCTCTTCATTTTCCCACAAGTCTCAAACTGATACTGGAAATTTTTTTCTCTGTCTCCAGTGTAATCGAAAAATATGTTTTTATTTAGAAGCAATCCAAAAGTCAAGCCTATTTTTAGAATGTGAATTTACAGAGGATTTTTTCCAAGGGGTTCTTGGGTATTGATTGTGTAAGAGTCACCAAAGGGTTTATTTGCGACAATCACCTTGGGGTTTTGAAGGGGGTCCAGGGGTTAGGATTCCTGGAAATTGAGAAGCCCAAACCCTTTGAAAGAATAAAACAAATTTCCAGCTCAAAAAGTATGGAAAAGATATGAATTCACATTCAGAAGGATACTGTTGCACAAGCTTTGTAGAAGGGAAACCTAAATTTACCCCATAACGCTTATTATGGGTCACAGATCTCTGTCATACAATAAACCTGTATTTCCTAAACTCCATGTTTTCTCACATCGTTGTGACTCCACCAATTTGCCTACTATCATTTCCTTGATTTTTTTCTTTAAACCATCTTATTCTTTTACACTAAAACAAATGTACAATCACTACCATAAGTGGAAAAGTTCAACACTAAAATAAATACAATAGAAACAAAGTAAGGTGATTAAATCCTGGTCTCATGCTGTCATCTGCCAAAGATTCTGAGCCTGTAAGCTATTTTCTTTTTGTTAAAAAGGGAGATCAGTGGGGCACTGGCTGGCTCAGTTGGTTAAGCAGCCGGCTTTGGCTCAGGTCATGATCTCAGGTTTAGTGAGTTCAAGCCCTGCATCGGGCTCTGCATTGATGGTGAGGAGCCTGCTTGGGATTCTCTCTCTCCCTCTCTCTCTCTCCCTGCCCCTCCCCCACTCTCTCTCTTTCTCAAAATAAATAAATAAACTTTAAAAAAAAAAAAAGAGGGGCACCTGGGTGGCTCAGTCAGTTAAGCATCCAACTTCGGCTCAGGTCATGATCTCGTGGTCTGTGAGTTCAAGCCCCGTGTTGGGCTCTGTGCTGCTGGCTCGGAGCCTGGACCCTGCTTCAGATTCTGTGTCTCCCTCTCTCTGCCCCTCCCCCACTCACACTCTGTCTCTGTCTCTGTCTCTGTCTCTCTCTCTCTCAAAAATAAACATTAAAAAAAGTTTTTAAAAAAGAGGGGGTAAGATCATCAACCATTTGTAGGCCTCATGGAGTGGGTAGCACCTGTGACCTCTCCCTTTATGTAATTGAAAAACTTCCAAAGTTACGATTTCTCTTATATGTGGAAACTAAACAGCAAAACAAACAAGTCAAAAGAAGCAAACAAACAAAACAAGCTCATAGGTACAAAGAACATATTGCCAGAGGTGAGGGGGACAGGGGGCTTGCAAAATGGCAGGGGGATGTCAAAAGGTACAGATTTCCAGTTATAAATAAGTCATGGGAGGCCATGTACAACATGGTTATTACAGTTAACACTGTCTTGCATATTTGAAAGTTGCTAAGGGAGTGATTCTTCAAAACTCTTATCTCACACACACACACACACACACACACACACAACATTTTTGTAACTATTTATGGTGACAGATGGTAACTAGACTTATTGGGGTGATCACTCCACAGTGTATACAAATATCAAATTGTTATGTTGTACACCTGAAAAGAAACGAATATAGTCAATTATGCCTCAATGAAAATGAATACAAGTAAAAGGGAAAGAGGGATCCTCTCTCTCATGATGGGATTTAGGGCTACATACGGTCATGTCCATGCTCAAGCTTACATCATCCTACTTCCCACCAGGGGGCTTTGCCCCACACTTCGGGAAAATATAGTGCTAATGCCCACACCTAGCAAACATCACGAGGTCTCTAAATGATCGGATCTCTATTCAAACAGAAGCAGATTTAAAACAAAGTGAAGTGAGAAATCTCCATCTTAACTCTCATGGGGACAGTGCTTTGTATATGTGAAGAGATCTTGGGGTGCCTGGGTGCCCAGTTGGTTAAGCATCTGACTCTCGGTTTCTGCTCAGGTCATGATCTCACAGTTCATGAGATTGAGCCCCACATCTGTCAGAGCCCACTGTCAGCACAGAGTCTGCCTGGGATTCTCTCTCTCCCTCTCTCTCTTTGCTCCTCCCCTGCTCGTGTGTTTGCACAAATGCTCACGCTCTCTCTCTCTCTCTGTGTGTCTCAAAATAGATAAATAACTTTAAAAGAGAGAGAGAGATCTCATGCCCATGTCTCACTTAACCAAGGCTGTGTGCAAATTACCCCAAAACTCAGTGGTAACAATCACCTATTATCATTTCTTTGTGTGGGAGTTGCATAGGGGTTGGCTGGTCTCAGTTGGGCTTAGCTGGGGTGCTTGTCTGGCGTGGCCCTGATCTATGTCTCTCCGCTCCCTTCTGGACTATGAAATATGGCTTCTGGAATATGGCTCATGGGGCCATATTCTTTTGTGTCAAAGGCAGAAGAGCTAGAACAGAAGTGGCAACAAGACAGGCCTTTTAAGACCTGCGCTCAAAATTGTAATATTCTAATACTGTCCCATTTGCCAACACAAATCATTGGCCAAAGCAAGTCACTTAGTCAAGTCCAAAGTCAAAATCAAGGAAACATATTCTGCTGTGTTGGTGCTACGGCAAAGGACGACTATAGGCAGGAGTAAGGAACTGGAACCACAGTGCCACCCATCACATTCCATCTCTCATTTAATGTTTCTGGAAATATTCATTTGACTGCCCCTTACAATATTAACTGCAACATGCTCAGAAGTAAATTTAAGTTTAGGGGCACCTGGGTGACTCAGTCAGTTGAGCGTCCGGCTCTTGATTTTGGCTCAGGTCATGATCTTGCAGCTCACGAGATTGAGCATCACATCAGATCTGCACTGTCAGCACAGAGCCTGCTTGGGATTCTTTCTCTTTCTCTCTCTGCCCCTACCCAGCTCATTCTCATTCTCTCACTCTCTCTCAAAATAAGTAGACATTTTTTAAAAAAGGAATGAAAGAAGTAAATTTAAGTTCCTATACTTGTGGTCAACCTATTCTCAGCAAGAGTGCCAAGGCCATTCAATGGGGAAAGAACAGTCTTTTAAACAAAAGGTGCTGGGATCACTGGATATCTGCACGTAAAACAATCAAGTTGGACCCCTACCTCACACCAGATACAAAAAAATTAACTCAAAATGGATTAAAGACCTATGTGTAAGAGTTAAAACTATATAACTCTTAGAAGAAAATATACGAGTAAATCCTTGTGACCTTGGGTTTGGTGGTTGGTTTGTTAGATACGACATCAAAAACATAAGCAACAAAAGAAAAAATAATTAAATTGAACTTCATTAAAACTAAAACCTTTTGCGCTTCAAAGGACACTACCAAGAAAGGGAAAAGACAATCAACAGAATGTGAGAAATATTTACAAATCGTATATATCTCATAATGGTCTGATATCCAGGATATGGAAAGAACTCTTAAAACTCAATCCAATTTGTCAACGGGCAAAGGATTTTAATAGACATTCTTGCAAACAAGATATATAAATGGCCAATATAAACATGAAAAGATGCCCAACATCATTAGCCATTAGGAAAACACAAATCAAAACCATAGTGAGATACCACTATTTCGTGCCCACCAGGATGGCTAAAATAAAACACAGACAATAGTGAGTGTTGTCAAGGATATAAAGCAAATGGAACCCTCATACATGGCTGGAAGCATTGCAAAACAATACAGCCACTCTAGAAACAGGTTGGCAATTTCTCAAAATGCTAAATGTAGAGTTACTGTATGACTCAGGAATTTCACTTCCAGGTATATAGATACCCAAGAAAAATGATAACACGCTGATTAAAAGACTTGTACACAAATATTTCTAGCAGCATTATTCATAGAGTCAAAAAGTGGAAACAACCCAAATGCCCATCAACAGATGGATAGATAAAATGTGATATATTCATACAATGGAACATTATTTGACAAGAGAAATGAAGGACCAATACATCTTATGGTATGGATGAATCTTGAAAGGTTGTGATAAGTGAAAGAAACCAGACACGGAAAGCTACATATTATAAGATTCCATATATATGAAATATCAAGGATAGGCGAATCCTTGTAGACTAGTAGGTGCCAGGGGCTGGAAGGAAGGGGGAAGAGAGAGCAATGCCTAATGGATACGGAGTTTCCTTTGGGGGTGAGTGAAATATTCAGGAATTAGACAATGGTGGGGGATACTGGCACAACTCTACGAATGTACTAAAAACTACTGAATTTTCTAAAAGAGTGTATTTTGTGGTATACAAATTCTATCTCAATAAAGCCATCCTTAAAAAAAACTGAATTTAAAAAAAACAATACAAATAGAAAAAAAACCCTATCTTAGTAGAAAATGGGCAAAAAGCACAAAGAGACCTTTTACAAAAGAAGATACAGGAATAACTAATAAGCACATTAAGAGATATCCCACATCATTAGCCATTAGGAAAAGGCACATTCACATCACAATGAGATACCAGAACTCACCTAGCTAAATGGCTAAAATAAAAAATGGGGGGGGGGGGGGAGACCTACCAGAGGAGATGCAGAAAAATAGGATCCCTCGTACCTTGCTGATAGGAATGAAAAATGGGACAGTCACTCTGGAAAATAATTTGGCACTTTCTTTCAGAACAAAAAATGGATTTACCATACAATCCAGCGATCACACTCTTTGGGCATTTAACCTGCAGAAATGAAAACTTATTCTCACTTGGAAACTAGTACTGAAGTGTTCATAGTAGCTTTGTAATAAAGACTGGAAACCATTTAAACATCTTTCAATGGGTGAATGTTTAAACACATTGTGGTCCATCCATACCATGGATTATGACTCAGCAATTACAAGGAATAAACTACTAATATACACTGTAACTTGGATGAACCTCTAAGAAACTATGCTGAGTGGGGAAAGAGCAGCAACCTCAAAAAGATACATACATACTGCATGTTTCCATTTATGTAACATTCATGAAATGACAGAATTATAGAAATGGAGAAGGATTAGTGGTTTCCAGGGGTTAGAGATGGTGGGGAGAGAGGGTGGGTGTGACGGTAAAAAGCAATACACAGGAGCCTTGATTTCCCTGTGATGATATTGTTTGTGAGGCAAGATGTTAACACTGGGGGAGTCTGGGTGAAGGGTTTGCTGAGCCACTCTGCACATTTCTTTACAACTTCCTGTGAATGTGTAATGATTTCCAAACAAGTTTTTAAAAGCCTAAATGTGTCCTCAACCAACATGTGCTTCTCTTTCTGAACTCTCTCATTTCACACCCACAGACAGGCAAGTGAGGCACAAAGGCATCAGCCTATGCTCCTCCTTATCCTTCCCTCTCAACATCAAATAATAACGGTGATAATGAAAAGAATAAGGCAACATTTATTTTATGCTTCTTCTCTACCCTCCTACTTACGGTATCCATGGTCAAATTTATTCCTCACATCAACTCTATGACCTTTGAAATTATCCCCTTTTAAAGGTAAAGAAATAAGGATTTGAGGGGCTGATAGGTATGGCCATGGTAGTACAGCAAACTAAGAAAGAAAGCAGGCTTCTCACCCCAGCAGTCTGACTCTATTGACCATGAACTGTGGAATCACCAGATTCAAAGTCCACCCTGTCAAAGCAGGCCAGTGCCTCAGTTCAAGATTTCATTATTCTCTGCCTGGACCAAAAATTAGTACAGGAGCCTGCTGACTCGTCTCCTACTCAAGACCCAAAGGAAAGGAAGCAATGAAACCATATATCCTTGAATGGTAAACCACCCTAAACAGAAGACAATCCCCCAATCTCCTGTGCAAAGACTTTTTACAGTATTTTTACCAACTTGCATATATAAATGTCCAGTGCTATGGGTGAGATAACCAAGCTCTAGGGGCGCCTGGGTTCTCAGTTGGTTGAGCATCTGACTGTTGATTTCGGATCAAGTCATGATCTCACAGTACATGGGATGGAGCCCCTGCCAGCACAGAGGCTACTTGGAATTCTGTCTCTCCCTCTCTCTCTGCCTCTCCCTCGCTCATGCACTCTCTCTCTCTCTCTGTGTGTCTCTCTCTCAAAAAGAAAAATAAATAAATAAACTTTAAAATATATATAAAGAAACAACAAAGCTCTATCTATAGACAGTCAGTATGATATGTGTTTACAATGGGATATTACATAAAATACATTAACCAGACCAACACTAAACCATCCTGCACACCTAGAAAACTGATCTGAGGATTAACACAACAACCTGCACAACCTGAACCACAGAACTGAGCAGGTACGCGGCGCAGAGAGGTGAACTGGGGCAGAGAGAAGCCGCGGGGGGGCCGGAGCTGTTTTTGCTTGCAGAGGACGGAGACAGGGGAGAATACAGGAAAAGCAGCCCCCTGCCAAAAGCAGCTGGAGAGAAAGTGGAAAAGTGGAAACAGCCGCAGGGACTGAACTAAACAGGGAGAAAGGAAAAAGGAGAGGGTTTAAATTCCATTAAGACTCTATAAAGAGGGGGAGCGCAGAGTCTGAAATGCCGCAGCTCCATACCTGGCAGTGCTCCGGTGGGAAGGGCGAATCCTCAGGAGCCGAGTGGGGTCCGGAAGTCTTCCGTCCAGACGGCAGGGGCGGTTCCCCTGCTGGGAGGACGTCTGGTAGAAGCTGCGTGGCTCCCCCTCCACAGGCAAGCACCCTAGTGGACTTGGGAGAAACCACATTCGCTGGTGCTGGAACAAGGACTTTAAAGGTGAAGGCTGGTGCCAGATGCAAGTTGTGATTTTCCATAATCCCTGAAATGCTGCTGCTATATGATCGCGTGAACTTTTTCTGGGGTGGGCTGGCACCTGGCCGCAGTCTCTGGGCAGCGGCAGCAGCAGGGTCCCTGCAAACGTTCCTGGGTGCGGCCGGTGCCCGGCCATTGCTCGGGGAGACCCTCCCCGAGAAAGTCTGAGCAGGTCAAAGCCGCAGTCCCTCAGAAGTAAGGGGCCGGGGAAAACAGCCGCATCTGAGATAAAACTCAGGAGGGAGGTGCCGCCCGGGGCTTAGTCACAGACAGTGTGGAAGCAGGAGGGTCAGAAGCTGAAGACAAAGGACAGGTACACGATTGATGAGATACTAGAGACTGGGTAGGTGGGTGGCGCCATTTTCACCGCTCCCGCGCATGCGCATACGCACCTACGAGCGCAGCAACAATCCACCCCTGTAGGCTTGCAGCGCCATCTAGTGGAGAACGGAGCGGTTACACTAAGCCCCGCCCAACGGGGCCAACCTCGCGCTTCAGAAACACAAATCTCTCCGCTTGCTTAGTTTACGGATTATAAAGCACTTCATAGTTTGACTTCTAAGGGAAAATGAAGTAATTTCAATCTATATAGTCAATTTTCTTTTTTTCTTTTTCATTTCTTTTCTTTTTCTTAAATACAGAAAGAAAAAATTTATTTTTATTTTCAATTTTTATTAAAAATATTTTTCTTTCATTTTCTCTACTATATTTTACTTTTGTGTAAATTTTTTTCAAATTCTATTTTACTTTCATCATTTCATTTTATTCTATCTCAGTGTATTCAATTTTTTAAATTTTTCAAATGATTTCCCTTTTTTCCTTTCTCCTTTTTTCTCTAATCTATCAAGCTCCTTTCAACACCCAGACCAAAACACACCTGGGATCTAGCATCATTTATTTGATTGTCTGTGTGTGTGTTGTTGTTTTTAATTTTTTTATTTTATTTTTTATTTTAGTTATTTTATTTTAATTTTGTTTACCTCATTAATTCCTTTTCTCCCTTCAAAAAGACAAAACGAAGGAATTCACCCCAAAAGAAAGAGCAGGAAGAAACGACAGCCAGGGACTTAACCAACACAGATAGAAGCAAGATGTCTGAACCAGAATTTAGAATCATGATAATAAGAATACTAGCTGGAGTTGAAAATAGATTAGAATCCCTTTCTGCAGAGGTAAAAGAAGTAAAAAATAGCCAGAATGAAGTTAAAAATGCTATAACTGAGCTGCAATCACGGATGGATGCAGCAGAGGCAAGGATGGATGAGGCAGAACAGAGAATCAGCGATACAGAGGACAAACTTATAGAGAATAATGAAGCAGAAAAAAGAGGGAGATTAAGGCAAAAGAGCACAATTTAAGAATTAGAGAAATCAGTGATTCATTAAAAAGGAACAACATCAGAACCATAGGGGTCCCAGAAGAGGAAGAGAGAGAAATAAGGGTAAAAGGTTATGTGAGCAAATCATAGCAGAAACCTGGGGAAAGACACAGACATCAAAATCCAGGAAGCACAAGGACTCCCATTAGATTCAACAAAAACCAACCATCAACAAGGCATCTCATAGTCAGATTCACAAAATACTCAGGCAAGGAGAGAATCATGAAAGCAGCAAGGGGAAAAAAGTCTTTAACCTACAAGGGAAGACAGATCAGGTTTGCAGCAGACCTAGCCACAGAAACTTGGCAGGCCAGAAAGAAGTGGCAGGGTATATTCAATGTGCTGAATCAGAAAAATATGCAGCCAAGAATTCTGTATCCAGCAAGGCTGTCATTCAACATAGAAGGAGAGATTAAAAGTTTTCCAGACAAACAGAAATTAAAGGAGTTGATGACCACTAAATCAGCCCTGCAAGAAATTTTAAGGGGGACTCTCTGAAGAGAGAAAAGATTAATAAATAAATAAATAAATAAATAAATACCAAAAGCAAAAAAAACTAGAAAGGACCAGAGAACACCACCAGAAACTTCAACTCTACAAGCAACATAATGGCAATAAATTCATATCTTTCAGTACTCGCTCTAAATGTCAATGGACTAAATGCTCCAATCAAAAGACATAGGGTAACAGAATGGATAATGAAACAGGATCCATCTATATGGTGTTTACAAGAGACCCACTTTAGACCTAAAGACACGCTCAGATTGAAAGTAAGGGGATAGAGAACCATCTGTCATGCTAATGGTCAACAAAAGAAAGCCAGAGTAACCATACTTCTATCAGACAATCTAGACTTTAAAATAAAGACTGTGACAAGAGATGAAGAAGAGCTTTATATCATAATTAAGGGGTCTTTCCACCAAGAAGACCAACAATTGTAAACATTTATGCTCCAAATTCACATTTGGACCCAAATCCTCATTGGAGCACCCAAAGATATAAATCAATTAATCACAAACATAAAGAAACTCATTGATAATAATACCATAATAGTAAGAGACTTCAACACTCCACTTACAACAATGGACAGATCATCTAATCATAAAATCGATAAGGAAACAATGGCTTTGAGTGACACACAGGACCAGATGGACTTAACAGAAATATTCAGAACATTTCATCCGAAAGCTGTGGAATATACATTCTTCTCCAGTGCACACGGAACATTCTCCAGAATAGATCACATACTGGGACACAAATCAGCCCTCAACAAGTACAAAAAATCGAGATCATACCATGCATATTTTCAGACCACAACACTATGAAACTCGAAATCAACCACAAGAAAAAATTTGGAAAGGTAACAGATACTTGGAGACTAAAGAACATCCCACTAAAGAATGAATGGGCTAACCAAGAGGTTAAAGAGGAAATTAAAAAGTACATGGAAGCCAATGAAAATGATAACACCACAGCCCAAAACCTCTGGGACGCAGCAAAGGAGGTCATAAGAGGAAAGTATATAGCAATCCAGGCCTTCCTAAAGAAGGAAGAAAGTTCTCAGATACACAACCTAACCCTACACCTTAAAGAGCTGGAAAAAGAACAGAAAATAAACCCCAAACCAGCAGAAGGCAGGAAAATAAAGATTAGAGCAGAAATTAATGCTATCGAAACCAAAAAAAAACAAAAAAAAAACAAAAAACAAAAAAAACAGTAGAACAGATCAATGAAACCAGAAGCTGGCTCTTTGAAAGAATTAACAAAATTGATAAACCGCTAGCCAGTTTGATCAAAAATAAAAAGGAAAGGACCCAAATAAATAAAATCAAGAATGAAAGAGGAGACATCATCACCAACACAGCAGAAATAAAAACAATAATAAGAGAATATTATGAGCAATTATATGCCAAAAAAAAAAAAAAATGGGCAATTTTTTTTCTAGGCAAATTCCTAGAAACATACACTACCAAAACTTAAACGGGAAGAAATAGAAAATCTGAACAGACCCATGACCAGTAAAGAAATAGAATTAGTAATTGAAAATCTCCCAAAAAACAAGAGTCCAGGGCCAGATGGCTTTCTGGAGGAATTCTACCAAACATTTAAGGAAGAGTTAACACCTACTCTCTTGAAGCTGTTCCAAAAAAATAGAAATGGAAGGAAAACTTCCCAACTCTTTCTATGAAGCTAGCATTACCTTGATTCCAAAATCAGACAAAGACCCCACTAAAAAGGAGAACTATAGACCAATTTCCCTGATGAACATGGATGTAAAAATCCTCAACAAAATATTAGCCAACAGGATCCAACAATACATTAAAAAAAGTATTCACCATGACCAAGTGGGATTTATACCTGGGATGCAGGGCTGGTTAAATATCTGCAAAACAATCAATGTGATTAATCACATCAATAAAAGAAAGGACAAGAACCATATAATCCTCTCAATAGATGCAGAGGAAGCATTTTACAAAAGACAGCATCTTGATAAAAACCTTCACGAAAGTAGGGATAGAAAGATCATACTTCGAGATCATAAAAGCCATATATGAAAGACCCAACACTAGTATCATCGTCAATGGGGAAAAACTAAGAGCTTTCTCCCTAAGGTCAGGAACAAGACAGGGATGTCCACTCTCATCACTGTTATTCAACATAGTATTGGAAGTCTTAGCCCCAGCCATCAGACAACACAAAGAAATAAAAGGCAACCAAATCAGCAAGGAGGAGGTCAAACTTTCACTCTTCGCAGATGACATGATACTCTATGTGGAAAACCCAAAAGATTTCACCAAAAAACTGCTAGAACTGATTCATGAATTCAGCAAAGTTGCAGAATATAAAATCAATGCACAGAAATTGGTTGCATTCCTATACAACTAAGTGAAGCAACAGAAAGAGAAATCAAGGAATCAATCTCATTTACAATTGCACCAAAAATCATAAAATACCTAGGAATAAATCTAACCAAAGAGGTAAAAGATCTATACACTGAAAACTATAGAAAGCTTATGAAAGAAATCAAAGAAGAGATCAAAAAATGGAAAAATATTCCATGCTCCTGGGTACGAAGAACAAATATTGTTAAAATGTCAATACTACCCAAAGCAATCTACATATTCAATGTAATCCCTATCAAAATAACACCAGCAATCTTCACAGAGCCAGATCAAACAATCCTAAAATTTGTATGGAACCAGAAAAGACCTGGAATAGCCAAAGTGATCTTGAAAAAGAAAAACTAAGCAGGAGGCATCACAATCCCGGACTTCAAGCTATACTACAAAGCTGTAATCATCAATACAGTATGGTACTGGCACAAGAACAGACACTCAGATCAATGGAACAGAATAGAGAACCCAGAAATGGACCCACAAACGTATGGCCAACTAATCTTTGACAAAACAGGAAAGAATATCCAATGGAATAAAGACAGTCTCTTCAGCAAATGGTGCTGGGAAAACTGGACAGTGACATGCAGAAGAATGAACCTGGACCATTTTCTTACACCATACACAAGAATAAACTCAAAATGGATGAAAGACCCCAATGTAAGGCAGGAAGCCATCAAAATCCTCAAGGAGAAAGCAGGCAAAAACCTCTTTGATCCTGGCCACAGCAGCTTCTTACTTAACACATCTCTGGAGGCAAGGGAAACAAAAGCAAAAATGAACTATTGGGACCTCATCAAAATATAAAGCTTCTGCACAGTGAAGGAAACAATCAGCAAAACTAACAGGCAACTGACAGAATGGGTGAAGATACTTACAAACGACATATTGGATAAAGAGTTAGTATCCAAAATCTGTAAAGAACTTATCAGATTCAACACCCAAAAAACAAATAATCTAGTGAAGAAATGGGCAAAAGACATGAATAGACACTTCTCCAAAGAAGACATCCAGATGGCCAACTGACACATGAAAAAATGCTCCACATCACTCATCATCAGGGAAATACAAATCAAAACCACCTCACACCTGTCAGAATGGCTAACATTAACAACTCAGGCAACAATAGATGTTAGCGAGGATGCGGAGAAAGAGGATCTCTTTTGCACTGTTGGTGGGAATGCAAACTGGCGCATCCACTCTGGAAAACAGTCTTGAGGTTCCTCAAAAAATTAAAACTAGAACTACCCTATGACCCAGCAATTGCACTACTAGGTATTTATCCAAGAGATACAGGTATGCTGTTTTGAAGGGACACATGCACCCCACTGTTTAATAACAGCTCTATCAACAATAGCCAAAGTATGGAAAGAGCCCAAATGTCCGTCAATGGATGAATGGATAAAGAAGATGTGGGATATATAAACAATGGAGTATTACTTGTCAATCAAAAAGAATGAAATCTTGCCATTTGCAACTACATGGATGGAACTAGAGGGTATTATGCTAAGCGAAATTAGTCAGAGATAGACAAATATCATATGACTTCACTCATATGAGGACTTGAAGACACAGAACAGATGAACACAAGGGAAAGGAAGCAAAAATAATATAAAAACAGGAAGGGGGACAAAACATAAGAGACTCTTAAATATGGAGAACAAACTGAGGGTTACTGGAGGGGTTGTGGGAGGGGGGATGGGCTAAATGGGTAAGGGGAATTAAGGAATCTACTCCTGAAATCATTGTTGCACTATATGCTAACTTGGATGTAAATTAAAATATACATATTTATATTTAAAATATAAAATATGCATATTTAAAATATACATTATATTTATATGTATACAGTGATTTAAAAAACTAAAAATAAAAGTAAATTCTTCACAGACATCTTTAACAGTAGTTTTCATCTAACACAGGCTTTCAAAGTATATTATCTCAATTTCAAAGTTATTTGAAAAATAGTGCTTTTGAATCCATATATGACACTGCCCCTGAAAAGCTAAAAGGATCCACTCATAAAGCAAAAAGAAAATTAAGGTTTTTTTAAAATTTGCTCTGTAGGTCAGTGGTTCTCACCACTGAATGAGAATTTAAGTCAGTGTATTATAAACTTCGAAGTTGCTAAAAGACTAGATCTTCATTGTTCTCAACACAAAAAAGAAATGATAACCTTGTGATGTGATAAAAGCATTTGCTAAAGCTACTATAGTAATCATATTACAATATACAAATGTATCAAACTAGTGCTTTCTATACCTCAAACTTACACAGCTTCGTATGTCAATTATATCTCAGTTTTTTTTAATTGGTGGGATTTCCTGGGGAGCTTTAAAAACTATCAATGCCCAGAAATGGTGATTTTCCTGGCCTGGAGTGGACACTGGGTGTGGCATTATTTGAAGTTCCTCTGGTGATTCCAAGCGTGGGCTGAACTGAGAACCAGTTCCTTGCAGGTATAATGAGAGATCTCTACAATGTAACTCTGTGGTTCTCAGTCTTGTTAATATACAAGAATTGCCTGGACAGCTTTGTAAAAATACTGAAGCTCTGGCTCCACTAAAAAGATTCTAATTTAGTTAGGCCCCCGGGCATTCTTACATTTCCAAAACCCTCAGAGGAATCTCATCAGCAGCCAGAGTTGAGAACCTTTAACACTGCCACTTAAGAGTATTGCTTTATACCAATAAAAACAGGTAATAAACTGTAACTCACAATAAGTATAAACAGTTTAAAAGACTGTTTTACCACCATCAAACACTTAGAACAGTAAGGTCACATTTCACCCCCCCTCCCCCCACCTAAGTCCCTACCCAACTGACTCCCTGACTACAAAACTGTAGAATGTCTTTGCTTTCTTCCCGTCCCTGTGTATCAGGTGACCTCTATACACATCCAAGGATAGCACTGATGGAGAACCTTGTAACCTAATTTAGCTTCCCCAAATAGTGCCTGGTTGTTCTAAATAAAGGAATTGAAAGAGTGTCCCTTAAGGTGAGAGATTTTGTGAGAACACAAATATAAAGCAATTCCCCTTTTATCTGGAAGATAGATTGGGAAGATGTCACTTTATTTTTGCACATTATCAACAACTATTTCTTGAATGCTTACTCTACCTTGTAAGCACCATGTTAAATGTTTTCTATCTATCTGATCTCACTTCATCCTAAAAGTATATCTAGGACATGTAATTAGCAACATTTCCATTTTTCAGAGGAGAAAAGCGAGAGGTGAAGTCCATTTGCCCAAGGTTAGCACCCAGCTGGTGAGCAGAGACAGAATGCGGACGCGGGCATTTTACATTCAGCGATGTTCTGCCCCTTTCTGGCCCAGCCTTCCTCAAGACGCTTCCACAGAAGACATCAGGACTTCTGTTCCAGTGCCCCAATGGATGTCATGGCAGAGAGCATGGCGTCGTGGACAGAGGGAAGGATAAACCACTGGAGAAAGGGTCGGCAGACCTCCCCCCTCCTCCTTGACATCCTTGTCCAGGCAAACCCCCAACATTCTCTGCTTCCCTGTCTCTGTGACATCACAGCCTCCTCTCTTCTCTACCAGTTACAGGTGAGTGAGCCTCAAAGGTCAGACCTCAGAGCAGGACGGAGTGTTTTTTCTGTACTTAAAGGGACAATGTCTCCATCACTCCCGGACACCTTTGCTATAAGAAGCAGGCATTACCCCTAATTTGCCTCGACTCCACTGTTTCTGTCTCTGGGCCCCAGTCTCCCCACCTGTGCCGACTGACCCCTAAGGGCTCCTCCAGCTCCAGAAGCCTTCCTGTTTGACCTCGCTGGGTCTTTCTTGTTCTGGTCCAAGTGCTGTGGGTCACTGGAGACCTGAGGCTCACAGCCCACTGGGCATAACCCAAGAGGCTTTTTCTTTGGCTCCTGCCTCCATCTAGAGGCAGGCACTGGTAGTGCAAGAAACCGCGCACTCCTGGCCCGCCCCAGCCAGCGTCAATTCAACTCATTTCTTCGCATCAGCATTTATGTTTGTGGAGCTTTGGCAATATGCCAGGCAGCTGTGCTAAGCACTTTCCATCATTATTTAATCCCCGCAACCACATTTTAGGGTAGATGCTATTATCGTCATCCCCATTTTACAGATACGAAACCTGAGGTTCAAGGGAGTTAAATTCTTCTAAATTTCATAGCTTACTAAGTAGGGGATCTTTAATTATTATCCCCCAAAGAATGTGCCTGTCGCTGCTGCAATACCTCCCTTAAGAGCCTTTCCATTTCTGAAGAGGGCTCAAAAGTTCAACACTCTTTGCTACTAAGACTGAAAGGAGAAAGTGTTTTTCTACTCCCCTCTTTTTCTCATGAAATTTCTGGCCAGAGTAAACATACGGAAAGTATTGACACTAGATTTAGACAGACCTACATGTCAGCCCCTGGCGAACACCTAATATGGAATTTTGTATGTATGTATTTGTACGTATGTAAGGCTCCAGGCTATTTGTATGTCTGTAAGCTGCTGCAGAGAAAGAGCCCCCCACTCAATGTGTGGAACAAAAACTGAATTTATTTTGGGTTAAACAAGGGAGACTTGAGCTTTTAGGACAAAGTCTCGGAACAAAGCTAAGCGCTAATATGTAACAAGTGCGGGAGGGTGTGGCGTTCACGGAAGGTGGCATTTCAGAGGCAGGAGTGCTTGGGGATGGTAGACTGTGAACTGCGAAAGTGTCACCTACTATTATGTGTCTCTTACTTTGGGGAGAATGGTCACCGAGGCAAAGTTTTGTTAAAAGAGTAAATGACTTTAAAACAGGTTCTGGGGCTTACCTGTTACCATGGTTACAGAGCAATCGGTCTTTACTTAGGAGACTGGGACCTTCTTTTTTCTTCTTAGTCTCCCCCTTTTTGGTCCTCCCTCAACCAAAGCTGCAGGAGAGACCCTCAGGAATTGTGCAGATCTTCACCACTGTTGTCCACTTTCCTTGAAGACACAGTTCCACCTTTCCACCTACAGAGATCTGATGTTCAGTTTGAGCATTAGCCAGCCTGATGCCTTTTGGTTTTGTCTTTGAATCATCCGTGGAGCTCTACGTTGGGCCAGTGGCCGCATAAAATCATTTGACTCTCTGGACAGCAGCCAGTAAATGACTGTGAGGCAAACAACAATCATTAAAAGATTTTAAGTTTTAGATCAAATCATTAGATCAATTAAAAGAAGGATCTGGAAGGCATTCCAGAATTATCATCCACAATTTCCTAGGCATGACCGAGAAAAGAAATTCCAAATCATCCTCTGTGTCTGCTTTAGATAGTCAGGTTGCCTTTCTTTGGGCTTAGAAACCTCACCTGTGGTATGAATCCAGGTACACCATGAGGAGCTAGCAAAGGTGCATGCTCTCCCTGATTAGCCAAATAAAATCCAAAGGTGTTCTAATACCCACAATTACTTGAGCTAAGGAATTTTGATTGATTGGTTGGTGTTCCATCGCGTGGGCTGTATTATTTAATTTACTATGTCAGCCAAGATGAGAGAAAATGAGCACCTTGAGTTGTCCAGCCCGTACAGAGACCTCACTGTCCTCAGAATAGGCCCATCTATTGGTATTGATAGCCCCATCCAAGTTTTTCTTGTTTCCAGTGTTGTGTAAGACAACACAGTCTGCTGAGGGCGTTGGGAGTTGTACACTTGGAATGGTCAACTCTTCATCACCCAGAATAGTCTCAGTTCTAGTTGGAGTGGAAGAATCTGGTTTCCACATAGGAAACAAATCACGTCAACCAGTGGTATTGTTGTCTGTCTGTAGTTATCAACAATTCCCCTTGAGAATTTAGAGGAAGGATAAGAATGTATTGAGTGTTAAGATCTCCTCAGAGTAGCATCACTGGACAGACTTGGAGAGCTGTCCTCCTACCATTATGGAACATGAGTTCCTCCAATGGGTTCCTGCTTACCGTAAATACGAGGGTCCTTATCAACAGGCTCCACGTTTGTTATGGACAGAGGAGTTTTGACCTTGTTTTTATTTTAGAAGTCAGTTGTTTTCTCCAAAAGGCCATTTCTGGTTGATTTTTTAGGGCTCTTTGAAAATGATCAGGAGATCTAAGTTGGCATTTCACCTCCTAATTTATTTTATCTAAGTCCTCTATTTCAAGTCTGAGCCTTTCGCAAAGAGAGAAGAAAAGGCTCCTTTACTTAAGCTGTTGGTTGCCCTAGAATGCTCTTTGAAAGTGTCCTGAAGTCCATTAAAGTCTCCTGGTAATTCATCTTGATTTTGTTTGCAATTTTGGATCTTTGCCCGATCTACCCTTGGGGAAAAGATTTTTGAAATAGTTTTATGTGGTACCTTTTCTATTTTTCTTCTCAAGTCCACTTTTTTGAATTCTGTGTAGGTGGGTTATTTAAATCTTCTGGTCTTTTCCATCCTGCTGCTCTTAAACATTTTTCCCCATCACTGAAGGTCAACCATTAAGTGAACTGACTGGTACAGACACAGGAGTCAATAAGTAGCAGGATAACTAGCTGAGTTATACAGCAGCTTTCTGTCATTCTGAAATTTGGGGTGATCCTATATATTCACCCTCAGCTCAACTTTCATGCAGGGTTTGAATTCAACCTCTCTGGACCCACCTCCTGGTACAGGAGTTTTCAGGGGATATTGTGCAGTGTTGATTGTTCTTTTCTACAGAAATGAAGGGAATTTATTTAAGCAGTCACGGGAAGGAATAGAAAGAGTGTAAGTAGGTGGTAACGATAAAGCTGGGTGGAGAGAGAGAAAGAGATGTAAAGAAAGCAGGTTTCAGAAGGTTTGAGTAGGAGTACGTCTTTTTTTCCCCCTTCTTTCTTTCTTTCTGAGGCCAGAACATACCAATCAAAGACGCTCTCTACTGAAAATGTGGTGTTTTTGTCTTCTCTCTTCTCTAGAGTCCCTCTTAAATCTCATACTTTTGACATGAAAGGTTTCCCTTAGTGCCCATAATTCCAAGTCATCTGGTTAAACTTTCCCATCTATTAACATAAACGTTAACACACATGAAAGTACACGTATTGAGGGTATATATGTGAAGCAGGAGTTGTTGTTTTGTTTTGTTTTTGTTTTGTTTTGTTTTGTTTTGTTTTGTTTTCAGGAAAAGGCAGCAACTTTAAGGTAGATAAGACCATGACAAACAGCAGAGATCACATTACAGTTGACCACAGTTATACATGGTGTCTTGAATTCTGTGGCCTCACAGAGCCTAAAAGAGGCCATCTGATCACCAACCTGGAAGTCACTGACTCCTGAATATAGGCTGAGTAAAGTGACATTAGCTACTTTCATTAGGTTAACAAGACAGAACACGTGCTCGTGAAGGTTTGGAGGGACCCGAGGCAGAGGCTTAGCAATCACCCTCACACAAACTGATCACCACCTAACAGACCTCCAACCGTTAGTCCTTGGGGCTGAGGGTTGTGGTGAGCGCTTGCCACACCTCTGCTTTCACTCCTTCCTTAGGAAACACCTCCCTCTACATTCAACATACATGAGGCAATCTGGAACAAAGCAAAACCCCACGAGGCAAGAATTTATATGAAGGAAATTGAAACGAAAGCAAACAGCAGAAGAATAAGTATATTAATGGCAAGCATACTTGCTAAATGGCGCATCTCCTAAACAAAATACCTAATTGCCTTAAATAAATCTCTCTTTTTAAAAAATTTATTGTCAAGTTAGCTAACATACAGTGTAGTCTTGGCTTCAGGAGTTGATTCCCATGATTCATCAGTTATATACAACACTCAGTGCTCATCCCAGCAAGGGACCTCCTCAATGCCCATCACCCATTTTCCCCATCCCCCAGCTCCCCATCCCCATCAACCCTCATTTTGTTCTCTGTATTTAAGAGTGTCTTATGGTTTGCCTCCCTGTTTGTATCTTATTTTTCCTTCCCTTCCCCATGGTCTTCCGTTAAGTTTCTCAAATTCCACATATGAGTGAAAACATATGATACCTGTCTTTCTCTGATTGACTTATTTCACTTACCATAATACCCTCCAGTTCCATCCACGTTGTTGCAAATGGCAAGATTTCATTCTTTTTCATCGCTGAGTAATACTCAATTGTGTACATATACCACATCATATTAATCCATTCATCAGTAGATGGACATTTGGGCTCTTCCCATATTTTGGTTATTGTTGATAACACTGCCATAAACATTGGGGTCCCTGTGCCCCTTTGAATCAGCATTCCTGTATCCTTTGGATAAATTCCTAGTAGTGCTATTGCTGTGTCATAGAGTAATTCTATTTCCAATTTTTTGAGAAAACTCCACGCTTTTCCAGAGCGGCTGCACCAGTTTGCATTCCTACCGACAGTGCAAGAGGGTTCCCCTTTCTCCACATCCTTGCCAACATCTGTAGTTTCCTGATTAGTTCATTTTAGCCACTCTGACCAGTGGGAGGTGGTATCTTAGTGTGGTTTTGATTTGTAAATTTCTATCTGTTCATAAATCCTAAGAAGATACAACAAATTAATTAAAGAGAGCTCAAGGAAATATATCAGAGCTCAAATCATGTGGAAAAACTCACTGGGCAGAAAATCCAAAAGGCTATTAGAGATGGGGGCTAAATGGCCCCAAGGAGTACTACTTTGGTCCAAGAATCCCACAAAATGGAGATATTTGTATGTGTCTAGGCTGCTGGATGTATCTAGCCACAATATATAAATTGTGCTGTATCAAATACAGTACATGCCAGAAGTTAAAGATTTTGTATTAATTGAAGGGGTCCAGGGTAAAAGAAACAAAGACATCACTTAGGAGGCTGTTGTTCTGCTTTACGCAAGACATAATGGTGGCTTGGGCCAGGGGACAGCAGTAGAGAGAGTGAGAAGCAAACACTCATAAGTGTGGCAGCTCACATAGAGAATTGGCTTGTGAGGGACATCAGCCGATACCATGATAAGAATTTCCTCGGGGGCGCCTGGGCAGCTCATTTTGTTGGGTGTCTGACTTCAGCTCAGGTCTTGATCTCGCAGTTTGTGGATTCGAGCCCCGCGTTGGGCTCTGTGCTGACAGCTGGAGCCTGCTTCAAGTTCTGGGTCTCCCTCTCTCTCTGTCCCTCCCCTGCTCATGCTCTGTCTCTGTTTCTAAAAAATAAATAAATGTTGAAAAAAAAATTTTGAATGAAAGAAAGAAGAAAGAAAGAAAGAAAGAAAGAAAGAAAGAAAGAAAGAAAGAAAGAAAGAAAGATCTGGTAGCAATGTTGAAAAAAGAATTTCCTAAAAGGGGGTCTTGCCACAGAAAGGCAAGTGAGAACTGGAAGCATTCAGAGACAAAGGAATTGGTGACTAAAGCAAGGTTTTATAATTCTGGACCATCAGAACTAGAAAGATCCTTGAAGATATCGTCTAGCCTAACTTCCTGTTATTATTGATGGGGCTCCTGAAATGCAGAGACACATGTGGACTTAGCCACAGCCAGTGAGCAAGTTGGTGGCAGGACCAGGACCTAAACCTGCAAGACTGTGCTTCATGCCATGTTCCCCTGGGACCTGGGCCAACTGGAGTATTTTGGAGCCAGTGAGCCACATAAAGGGAAGGGAAATGGAATCATTGACTGCACACTTATTGTGACTTTTCATATACTTAGTCCTTTACTTTTTCTGCAAGTAGGCACTGCACTCCCATTTTCTCCATGAAAAAATTGAGGTTCAAGAAAGTTAAGGAATCTACCCAAGAGAATGCACCCAGAACTGGGGTTGAACATGGATCAACCTAAAAACTGGATGCTCGTGTGCGTGAGCCTGGATGTTACGGTAGGGGGATCCTATCTAGAGTGTGAGCACAGATAAAGGACTAGCATTTTTCAACCACAGTCTTATGTTTATTTAGGAAACAGCCCTGCCCAGGGAACTGGGTTCAAATTCAAGGTTAGCTGACTCAACAAGGCGCCCCTACAGGCGAAGCTGGCAGAGTAAAGGCTTCAACTCTTCTCCATGGGTAAGGAAATTTTGCATAGAATGGGAAAAATAATTTTAAAAGAGGACAGCCTAGGCAGAAGGGCCTGGATCTGCTGGCCATGGGGAGCTATGCAAGATTTGGGAGGGAGGAAGGCTATTATATCTTGGGAGAGGTTGACCCAGTAATGACCCCCATCACAGTGAATTTCCAGTGGGCATCTGGAGTTCAGATCCCAGAAACCATGGCCCCCATTCCTTCACCTCTTACAGCAGCCCACCAAAACTTGGCTTCGAAGATCTTCTGTTTGTGCTGCAGAGACTGTGAGGACCCCCGGGCCATGGATGACCCCAAGGCCCCCAGTGAACCCCAGGATCAGCAGCCATCCACCTGCAGTAGGTACCAGACAAGGACACACCGTCCAGCCTCTCTAGACCTCAGTTTTTTTCATCCCCCTTCTGCTGTGATACCCTCAGGTTTCCTTCAGCCTTTGAGTGATAATTCCAACCTAAAATTAAGTGGGAACTGGGTGGCTTCCTAACTCAAACCAATAAACAATAGGCAGGGAGGCCGGTCAGGTGTCTGTCACGGTCCCATCAGGAAATGGAGCAGTTTAACAGCATGAGAAAAATTCTCATGGCATATTCTTCCAGAAAATCCATGGTGAGGGTCTTTAAAATACTCCCCCAGGAAATAATTTCACAATAAAAACTGAGGACCTTAAAAATGTCAATCCATTTTTCCAAGATAATAATAATGGTGGGGCCCCTGGGTGGCTGAGTCTGTTGGGCATCCAGCTTCGGCTCAGGTCATGATCTTGTGGGTCGTGGGTTCGAGCCCTGTGTCAGGCACTGTGCTGACAGTTTGGAGCCTGAAGCCTGCTTCTGATTCTATGTTTCCCTCTCTCTCTCTGCCCCTCCCCCATTCATTCTCCCTCTCTCTCTCTCAAAAATAAATAAACATTAAAAAAATTTTTTTAATAATAATAATGGTAATGACTGAGACCTTCTTACTTACAAAGCACTGTCTAGGCACTAGGGAGCCCACTGTGATCAGATAAGTCCCCTACTATATCAGAGCTGACACTGAAGAAAAGCGATATTATCTGATCCCTACCATAACTCTAAGAAGGGGACATGATTATCCAAAATGGATGTGTCATTTTGTAGCTCTGAGAACAGAGGCATGGGAGGGGAGCAGTTTGCTGTACTTGTGCAGCTAGCAAAGGACAGAGGTATTTATTACAGAACACAGTTCAGTCTGTTGACAGACTCCTATGCTATACCTTTAAGAATTTAGAATTATGGGGCGCCTGGGTGGCTCAGTTGGTTAAGTGTCCAACTCGATTTTAGCTCAGGTCATGATCTCATGGTTCTTGAGGTCGAAACCCATATGAGGCTCTGCGATGTGCATCAAGCCTGCTTGGGATTCTCTCTCTCCCTCTTTCTCTTGCTCCTCCCCCCACTCTCAAGCGTGTGCTCTCTCTCAAAATAAACATTAAAAAAAAGAATTTAGAATTATATAAAAACAAAGCCTTATATACAACAATGTTCACCATAATAGTATTTATAGTAGTGAAAAACAATTTAAACACCCAACAATAGAATATTGATTAAATAACTCTTGAATTATCTGCAAAATAGAATATTATACAACCATCATTTGTTAAAATTTAGTGGCCTGAGAAGAATGTTTATGACATAACGTGTATGAAAAAAGGAAAATGCATACATGACATGTAAGATATGATGGACTGTGTAAAAGTATGTGTGAGAAAAGACCGGAACTGTGATTGCATCTGAGGGGCCAGGAGTTTGGGTCATTTCTATTTCTACTTCATATTCTTCAATCTTTCCTAGCTTTTCTATAATGGATATGCATTAGCATTTATAAACAGGGTGGGGGGAGGTAAACTTTGTGTTTTAAAAAGAATACATAGTTTGAACCCAGCGTGTGCTTAGGGGGAGCACTCGGAAGACTGGAGGAGGGAGATCCAGGTGGTCCCCGCCCCCATGACAACCACCACTGGCTCTCATGCACTGACTCAAGGTTGGCAACGTACCTTCACTTCCATCACCTCCCCTGAGCCTCCCCACCTGACTGTGTGGAATTATCACTGCCAGGTTTGCAGAAGGAGGGGCTGGACAGCAAGAATTCGAAGCATGCTAATGAAGCCTCCCACTCGCCTTTGGGACAACCTCTGATCCACCCAGAAAAGAGAGCCTCCACCACCAGCAACAATGAGTATGAAGGTGAGTTCCACATTGGGGTCCTAACACTGACCAGGAACCCCATTGTCCTGATGACCAAGCCCCATTGATCTTTGAGCTAAACTAAGTGTGGTGATAGGAGAGAGAGGACCACGCCCTCCAGGAAGCTTCGGTCATTCTAGAACACACTGGAGCAATTCCAGGAGTCTGCTAGGAATTACGTGAGGAGCAATAGGTCTGGGAGGAAAGAGCACACATCCACGCTTCTCTTCTAAGCCCTTGGGGTCTTATCTTACACGTCTATTTTGTGTGGCTGTTGCTTTTGTGTCTGCTTTGGCCACTAGACTGTAAGTCCCAGGAGGACAGCTGTGTTCCCCCAAACCCCACAAGGTGCATGGCAAGTAAACAAGGCCAGAAAATGCTTGCGGGCTGAGTATAGTTGGGGGTGAAACGCCTCAGGGTCATGGAAGAAGGATAGAAGTCCAGTCCAGGAAGAAGAGACGTCGCCACATTGCTGGGCACCCACACTGCCCGGGTGATGTCACTTAGCTCACAAGCACCCTCTGAGGCTGCTGCTAAGAGCTAAGGACCAGCCCAGCCCCCGCATTTCAGGATTCGCAAAAACAGCTACAACGTCCTTGCAAACAAAGTCTCACACAAAGTCCCATTGTTATAAAAGACAGAAGGGCTCCCTCTGCACTTGAATCGAGGGTCAGGCCCGGGAACCCCACTAGCTCCACCACCCCGCTCCCTCTCACCTCCCAACCCCCACGGGGCTCCATGGAACACAGTTTAAAAACCCACCTCTCTTGGGGCACCTGGGTGGCCTAGTTGGTTGAGCATCTGACTTCGGCTCAGGTCATGATCTCACAGTTCATGAGTTCAAGCCCCGTGTCAGGCTCTATGCTGACAGCTTGGAGTCTGCTTTGGATCCTCTGTCCCTCTCTCTCTGCCCCTCCCCTGCTCATGTGCTCACTTCCTCTCTCTCTCAAAAATAAACATTAAAAAATTTTTGAAAAAATAAGCCACCTCTCATTGTATAGAGAAAACTGAGGCCCACAGGGGAAAGGGACTTTCCCAAAGTCCACCCAGGAAGTAAGGTTAGTGTTAGAAGCAGATTGGGCCCGATCCTCTTACCTTCCAGGCCTCTGCTCCGTGCAAGGCCCCCGACCATCACTGAACACACCAATGAATTACAAACGCAGAACCTACTGGCATGGCCCTGCCACCAAGGACTTGCGAGTCCGGCCTGGGGGTCCACGTGGCTCACACGGTATTCCAGGACCCGACCATGATCAGGGATGGAGGTGACTGGGGCGGTGCATCCAAGCCCAGTGCGAAGGTTCCACCCGGCATCGTAACCGGTTCCTTTCTGCTTGCAGAACTGAATGCACACGTCTCCCAAAGAGGTTTCTGCAAGAGAAACCTAAACCGCTACTCCCGGGACCGCTGGCCATTCCAGCCGTGTCACATCGGGAGGCCCTGAGCATTCTAGACCGCCGCTCCCACGCGGGCCTCCCAGGCTGCGGGCCGCTGGGGTGTCTCCGGAAGGAAGAGGCAGTGAGCAGGGGCCATGAAGACGGATTCAGAAACTCCCCCGGGAGGAGAAGACGTCTGAGCCACCCCTGTGCCACCAGCAGGAGTCACTCCAGCTCCTGAAAAAGCCACTGTGGAGGGAGCTGTTTCCAATTAAAGCCCTTGGTGATATCGCAGGACTGTATCTCTCCTCTTTTCCCCTTCCTTACAGGGAGCATCTTCCAAATGCCTCACTGGTTTTACGTGTATTATCCTGTCTCCCTAACCTAAAACAAAAAACTTAAACCTTATAGCTTTTTTTTTTCATTTTGAAACCATCTTGAACTTACTGAAAGTTGCAGAACAAAGAACTCCTAGTTACCTTTTACCCAGACTCAACAATTGTGTACACCTCCACCATTTGCTCTGTCATTTCTTTTCTCTCTCTCTCCCTGTGTTTTCTGAGCCATCTGACAGGAATCCCGTTATTCCTGAACACCTCCCTGTTGTGTTTCCTAAGAACAAGGATATTCTCTTAGGTAACTTCAGGACAGTTACTAGAAACAAGAAACTCAATATTGATACACTAGTATCATCAATTGTCCCGAAAATGTCTTCCAGCTGCTTTCTTGCCAAGTGCAGGATCGAATCCGACATCGCGAGTCACACGTCATTGTCACGTCCCTTGAGCGTATTTTTAATCTGGAACGGTTCTGTCTTTATCTTCATGAGCTTCCCGTTTCTGAAGCATACAGGCACAACTGTCTTATAAGGTGTCGCTCAATTTGTGTTTATAATTCCAATTTTGCTTTTTTTTTTTTTTTTGGCAGGAAGATCAGAGAAGCAACACTGTATCCTCCCCAGTGCATCATATGAGGGGACACGTGATGTAGGTAGGTCCTGCCATTGGTGACGGTAATCAGATCACTTGGTTAAGCTGGTATTTGCTGCCAGGCTTCTCCACTGCAAATTACTATTTTCCCCTTTGGAATGAGTAAGTCATTTGGGGAGAGACTCTGAACAGCCCATTGCTCATCAAATTTTCACTCACTAGTTTAAGTGTCTACGAAACCTCCCCCTCCAACCCCGAGAAGAACATGCCCAGCTAACATACTATTCCAAGAAGGATAAGAGACACATGAGGCAGAACCACCCCAGCCGATCTGATGGGCGTGGTGGAGAGTATGGAATCATCACAGAGGGAAGGACAGACCACTGGAGAAAGGGTCAGCAGACCTCCCCCCTCCTCCCTGACATCGTGGTCCAGGCAAACCCCCAACATTCTCTGCTTCCCTGTCTCTGTGACATCACAGCCTCCTCTCTTCTCTACCAGTTACAGGTGAGTGAGCCTCAAAGGTCAGACCTCAGAGCAGGACGGAGTATTTTTTCTGTACTTAAAGGGACAATGTCTCCATCACTCCCGGACACCTTTGCTATAAGAAGCAGACATTACCCCTAATTTGCCTCAACTCCACTGTTTCTGTCTCTGGGCCCCAGTCTCCCCACCTGTGCCGACTGACCTCTAAGGGCTCCTCCAGCTCCAGAAGCTTTCCTGTTTGACCTCGCTGGGTCTTTCTTGTTCTGGTCCAAGTGCTGTGGGTCACTGGAGACCTGAGGCTCACAGCCCACTGGGCATAACCCAAGAGGCTTTTTCTTTGGCTCCTGCCTCCATCTAGAGGTGAGTACTGGTAGTGCAAGAAACACCACATCCACCTCGCCCCAGCCAGCGTCTCTCCTACATCACCCTTAATCACGTTTTTAGGCACTTACCATGTGCCAGACACCACGATAAGCACCTCACATCTTTATGCCACCCAACCCTCACACAACATTCTGGGGTAGGTTTTGCCATCCCCATTTTACAGACAGAAAAACTGAGGTTCACAGACTTTACGTTGCTCTAAATAACCCATCATGGTGCAACAAGAATTACATCCCAAGTTGTCTAAGTACTAACAATGTATGCTCTTAATTTCTGTGCTGCTCTGCCAAGCTTCATGGGGGTCGTTCCATTTCAAAACCACCTGCCATCAACTCTCTGAGGAGCAGAAGGTGTTTCTGAACATCTCTCTGCCCCTGGAAGTGCCTGTAGGGTGAGGCCCTGGACAGCAGAGGCTCAGGTACCAGACAAAACTGCGTTACAATCCCGGCTGCTCCTCTTGGCCATAAGACCTGGGAGTCACCTTTCTGGGGCTCAGCTCCACCATCTGAAAAGCTAAATGAGCTCAGAGATGTCCAAGGACCTACCCAAGAAGCTCGATGAAGGTCAGTGTGCCCTTGACACCGTGGCTGTCTCTCTTACCCTGTTAATTTCCAAGATTGAAGTCACCGGGGAGAAGGAGGGAAGTATAGAATCGGGATGTTTCTATCCATTTCTATGAGCAGGGAGTAAAACACCTGTTAGTGGAAGGGAGCATAGGGATGATATTGTGTCCATTGTTGCCCAACAGTCAGAGAGAGGGCTTGTGTATTTACTCAGGTGACATTGAGAGAGAACCTACTCTGTGCAAATCCCGGTGCCCACTGCTGGGGTCCGAAGGTGAACTGGACCCATCCCTGTCTCCTTGAGACCAGGAATCTCTCATTCATGTTCACTGCCAGATCCCTCACTTAGTGCCTGGCACCAGTGGTCCTCAATAAAAACATGCTGAACAAATTTTTTAAATCACAGATTGGAATGACCCAGACTATGGAGTGGACTCTCATAGGCAAATCATAGGCAGGCTGTGAAATATTGCTCAACAAATATTTATCAAGCACCTGTGATAGGGTTAGGCAGATGCTGTGCAATGCCAGGCACTGGCCATGACCCAGTGTGGGACCACTAGAGAGGCCCCTAATTCCTCCCAGGTGTAAGGGATGGCCTCCCGGAAGGAGCAGTCCCTGAGCTGAGTCTCCAGTGTGAAGGGTGAGGGAGTGAGAACATGGGGGTGGGGGAGAGAGTTGGCACAAATGCATGGTGGTAACGCAATGAGAGCAAGTTTGGGGCGCTGCTGGCAGCTCCTACGGCCAGAGGGCAACAGGCGAGGCTGGGAGGGAATGAGGCTGGCAAAGCTGGCAGGGCCAGACTACCAAGCAGTTTTCAGCAGTGCAACAGGGAGCCGCTGAGGGTTTGAGGCACAGCATGGTGATGGGATTGCAGGCAGATGGGCCTGCAAGTGAGCCAGGGGCCAGCAGGGAAGTTGTGGCCAGGGGGGTGGCCGAGGGCAGGGGCTGGAGGGTGGAGGAGATGTTTATAAGGTAGAATCACAATGCCTTGATGAATGGCTGAACGGGTAGAGAAAGGGAGGCAGGGGCCAGGAGGAGAAGGGGTTCGCCAACTCTGACTCCAGACCCAAAGTGAATATAGGACACGAAAGGAAAGGAAATAGGTTTGGGTTGAAAAGGGTGGGGAAGGGAGATGGCCCCATCAGCAGTCAAAAGCAAACCTATCCATTGTTCTTAAAGCCATCAGTCAGCTTGACGGTGTCTCATCAGCAGTGAGACACCAACAGTGTCTCACCAGCCTTCATGTCCCTGGAATAGTGGCTTATCTCACCCCTGGGGCGGTGACAGCATCTGCTCATACGCAGGACCAAAGTTCAACCAAAGTACAGGTTCGTCCAGCCTCCCACAACTGTTTATTAACTGCACGCTTGGCATCCGGCACTGGGGACCCAGCAGTGAACCTAAGAGGCTGACCCCCTGCCTCCATGTGTTCCACAGCAGGAAAATTGCAAATAAACTCCGGGGTGTGCTCTAAGACAAGGGCTATGGAGAAGAAGGAGGTGGGATGGGGAAGAGGGAGGACTGGGGGAGGGACAGTCCTGTAAACTGGGAATTGAGTGGTAGAGGGAATAAATAGGGAGAATTAAATAGAGGGAGAGGCCTAAATGGGGGGGGGGGGGAATGCCTCACAAGAAAAGCTGACCTTCACACAAAGCCTTAAAGGAGGGGAGGGAGGAGTTCCCTGAGTCTCCAGAGAAGAGCATCCCAGGCAGAAAGTGCAGGCAAGGGCAGCCATGTTCTGTCCATTTGGAACAGAGTGAAGGGGAGGGCAGGAGGAGACAGCAGGGGAGGGATGGGCAAAGGTAGTGCTGAGATTACAGATTTTTTTCAGGGGATGCCCAGAGAAAGACTTTGGCTTCTCTTCTGCGTGATAGGGCACCAGGACTCCAAGCAGAGGTGTGATGTGATGTGACTTACATCATAAGAGGATTCTGCTGTGCTGACACCAATGAAGACGAGGGTGGAAGAAGCAGGGAGACCAGTTAGGAGGCCATCGCAGTGATCCAGGTGAGACACGGTGGTGGCCGGGAGAGGGGGAAGCCAGTGCCCAAGGACGATGCCCTGGAGTGAACCCAGTGTGCACTGAGGGAATACTGCCGCCATGATGGAAATTCCCAGAGTAGGGCTTTGGCCACAGGGAAAGGGAAGTGAGAACAGGAGCTGGGAAGAGGCCTGGAAAAGACAAAGAAGTTTGGGAATAAGAAAGATAAGGATGCACAACCTTGAGTCATCAGACCTGGAAGTCTGATCCTTGGAGACACGGTACAGCCCAACCGCTACCTGTCAGATGGGAGCCTAGGTCCGGAACAGATGAGCCCAAAGCCACACAGAAAGGTGGAGCTGTGTTATCAGATGATCTGCTGATTCAACGAGGTACCCCTGCAGGTAAAGACTGGCAGAGTAGAGGCTCCAATGTCTTTCCATGGGTGAGAGAACTTTGAATGGAAGAAGACCTAGTCAGAGGTAGGCCCACATAGGTGGGCCTGGACATGCCAGCCACAGGGAGCTACGAGAGGTTTGGGAGGGGAAGGGGTGTGATACGTTGGGAGAGGCTGGCCCAGTATGACCCACCGCTGAAATAACAATGGGCTTCTGGGATTGAGGCTACAGGGCCAGATGCCCCAATGCCCTTTCCTCTTCCCATGACCCACCAAAACATGGCGTCTTCTGTTGCTGCTGCCAGGCCAATGAGGGGCCTTCTTCCACTGTTGACTCACCTAATAGTCCAAGAATATCCCAGAAGCACCAGCCACAGCTCTTCAGTAGGTCCCAGGCATGGGTGTGTGTAGTTGGCAAGAATATTGGAGTCACCTCTCTGGATTTCAGTCTCCCCAGCCACCCTCTGCTGGCACACCTCAGATTTCTTTCAAGCCTTTCAGGGGTGTGGGACTAGTTACCCAAGCCTGTAACAATTTAGCCTAATGACTATATTATTTATTAGATACCAGATAGTAGTTAAGATCCCTGGCTTGTGTCCTACATACCTGTTAAATTCTGCCTCAACCACTTACTAAGCTTGAGCATGTCGTCGAACCTCTCTCTGTTTCTTTATAAAACAGGGATAATGTTGGTACATTACCTACTTCTCAGGTTATTGGGGAGGCACACATAAGTGCCTAGAACATGGCCCCACACGGAGAAGGCTCTCCAGAGGCGGTAACTGTGTATGTGTTCTGGTCAGGACCAGCAAGGCTTTGCTGACGTAACAAGTAAACTATAAAATCTCGATCGCTTGACCCAGTGTGGGGTTATTTTTAGCTGAAGCCAGAATTGTTTTCAAGCCATTTAATAACACGAGCAGTCCCCACGTGGGATGTGACCAAGACTGTTTATTCATGTGTAATTCAAACCCTTTACCAAGGACAAACATTTTCCTTCACTCTTTCAGATCTGAACACGGATCCTCGCACAAATGGTTTGAAAAAGAGACACCACACCACTTCTCCAATATTTGGGCGCTAAAAACTTGCACTATTGGGAGACCCTGAGCATTCTAGTCAGCAGCCCCCATGCTGTGCGGCTGCCCGAGCGTCTCCCGAATAGGGTGGTGGGCAGGAGCTATGAAGATGGGTTCAGAAACTCCCCTGGAGAAGAAACCATCTGAGCCACCCCTGTGCCACCAACAAGAGGTGCTCTGGCCACGGCGGGAGGAGCTGCCTCCAATTAAAAGTCCTTGGTTGCATCACAGGACTGGGTCCCTCTTCTTGTCCCTTCCCCCAGCCCTGCTTCTGAGATTCCCTTGCATGTGGAGCAATTAGAACCCGGCATTGCTTATAGAGAAATGTGGTTTAATCCTTCTAAAGCCTTCTCAGTCACTCCTAACCAACCTAATGAGGAAGTGCTTCGGAGAGGCTGGTGAGTGTAACAGGTGGCTATAAATGGATGCTGTAATAAATGCCTAGAGCTTGAGGGCACAATTCTGCTCATCTATTGGGTGCCTCCATTTGGTGCTCAGGGCCACAGTGACCAGTGGGGCAGGTTGTGCAAAACTCTGCAAACAGCAGCCCTAGGGGGATGGAATGTGCAGCCGGCGCAGGTATACAGAGCTGTTTGCTAAAAAGAAGAGCATGTAGGGGGGGACCTGGGTGGCTCAGTCGGTTAAGTGTCCGACTCTTGATTTCAGCTCAGGTCATGATCTCACAATTCACAGGTTCGAGCCCTACATCAGGCTCTGTGCTGACAGCGTGGAGCCTGCTTGGGATTCTCTTTCTCTCCCTCTCTCTGCCCCTCTCCAACTCTCTTGAAATAAACTTAAAAAAAAAGTTTAATAAAATAAAATGCAGAGCATGCAAACATGATAATATGCAGGAGATCCCAGGTGGCTTCAACTTTAGCCAGGGAACCAGGCACAGAAGCGTATCACTCCAACATAATAGGACAACTCGGGGGAGCAAGAGAATGGGAAGCATTTTGCACCCAACTTGGGGCTTTGGGGAAGGCTTCCTGGAAGAGATGTTTGCTGGAGTTTTCTGAGTGTTGAAAGGGAATTGGCTGAGGAAACAGGAGGGGAAATGGTATTCCAGAAGGGGGAACAAAATAAGTAAAGTTGGAAAACAGAGGCACAACGTGGGAGGGGTGTGAGGATGGCAAATGCCAATGTTTGGAATGACTAACATAAAAACCTGACTCAGAGTGTGATGGGAGGTGAGGGGTGCAGAGGGTCGTCAAAAGTGTTATATTCTAGGAGAGTAGGTTGGACCCTATCCTGAAGGTGATGGGGAGGGCCCAGGTGAGTTTCAGGCAACCAAAACAACATAGCCCGATTTCCAGTGTTTGCAAGGTGAACATGGTGAGTTGTTAAGAAGACAACTTCTCTTCCTAGCACTCCCTGTGTCATCCCTGACCTCAGAAAGGAGAGGAGGAAAGAAAAATGATGTCTTATGCCATAGTACTGTCGACTAACACTCATACCTATGATGAGAAGCCCAGTCTGGCTACAAGTGAGAGGATGTGCAGTTTGAAGGAGTGTGTAAATTCCGGTATATCGCTTACTCTTCTAAGTGCTTTATAAATATCAACTCACTTAGCATAATAACCCAACAAGGTTAGTACAGTTACTACCCTGGTTCTACAAAGTAGGAAACTGAGACACGGAGAGCTTATACGTCTCCGAAGGTTACACTAATACCAGTGGCAGAGCTGGGACTTGAACCCAGGAAGCCTGATTCCAGGGGTGACACTCTTAACCAACCAGTTATGCTGCCCTTCACAACGATAGGAGAGTGACACTCATTTATTGCTCCAAATTGACTATTCATTGACTACTCTTCAAAAATGGACCCTTTAAATCTTTTCCTCTTGGCAGCTGGTATAATGTTACATTTTGTCAGTAGGGGGTGCTGGAGATATTGGAGGAAGAGGGCTTTCCTTCCTGGTTCTGGTGAGCTCTTGGTAGCAGGATCCCACAGCCCAAGAAGTTCCTCTAATTATCTGGCTCTGGCAGTGCACACGGCTTCTCAAGCACCAGTTCCTGCCACGCAGAAACTTCTCCAAATCAGGTTCCTGCAGTGTAGACAACTTTCCAGCACCTGGATCCTGCATGGTAGTAAGCAGTACTTAGCAGCCAACAGCTTCTCCCAGTGCCCACCATCAAACTGGGAAGTGCCTCCATCTCTGAGATAGCTTTCCCTGGCACCTTAAAGTGCAGATTTCTAGAACATCCTATCAACACGGCATCTCAAGAGATTTCTCTGCATCCGGTGAGCCATGGCCATGTCCTTCCCTACAAAATCCAGATTTCAGCTGGGGATGGGGCAGAGAGATCTTCCTTGAGGGGCTCTATCTCAGCCCTAGGGGTAATGACTGCTCCTTACATGTGGTGCTCTTCTTGTATTTTTTTTTTTATTCTTTTTAGACTTTATTTTTGATAGAGACAGAGCGCAAGTAGGGGAGGGGCAGAGAGCGAAGGAGACACAGAATCCAAATCAGGTTCCAGGCTCTGAGCTCTGAGCTGTCAGCACAGAGCCCGACACGGGGCTCAAACTCACAAATTGCAAGATCATGACCTGAGCCGAAGTCGGACGCTCAACCAACTGAGCCACCCAGGCGCCCCATGCTCTTCCTGTATTCTTTACAGTCTCTTTACTTCTTACTTCCAATCCATGATTCAAATTCCTTGTTATACTTAATAATTCTTTATGTTAAACTTCCCATAGTCAAATTACCATGTGGCTTTTGCCTTCTGATTGGATCCTGAGTGACACAACATGTAAGAAGAGGCCTCCGAGGAGGTTAGGACACCCAGTAATACAGGCATGAACTAGGATGGCAACACTGGGATAGAGACCAGAGCCCCGACTTATAGATTTCTCAGGCAAAGCTGGCCGGTTCCTAACTCACAACCATACAGAGAAGATTCTGGGAAAGGAGGTTCTTGATTTCTTCTGCCACACCCAGAGCTGAGAAGGGAGGTGGTCCTGAGGCCAAGCTGACAACACACAGATCATTTCCTCTTGGGCTGTGCCAAGTTGGAGGAGCCCATGGGATGTTTGGGTGGCCATATCCAGAAGGAGGTTGGAAATATGTAGCAGAAAAGGGTAAAGGAACAACGGCTGGAAGGAAGCAAGAGGGCTTGCTAATCGTGTGTGCATGATCAGTTCACTAGGCTGTAGCGCCTCTTTGACTCAGGGGGACACCCCCCCCCCCCCCCAGGAGCATCAGTCAGGTGAATGGAAAGGACACTTCCCCGGGGCTTCTTTATCTTTGGTCCTCTTCTGCTGCCGGTTGTCACGCTGCTTCATGCCCTGGACCCATCCTCTGACCCAGATCCTTCTTATCCTATGCATTCCTCACTACCTCCCATGCCAAGGTCCCACTCTCCTTCCCCAGAGAACCCCACATTCCTAATGTGCTGGAACCATTTCCTGCAGCAGATATAACAGGTGCTTTGCACGTAAAAGATGCTCCTTAAATGTCACTTCCTGCTTCAGTTCAGTTAGAAGCCACTTCACAGAGGGATGGGAAGAGGCTTACATCTTATGAGTTTGCCAAAGGGTTTTTAGCCTCAGGGTAGGATCTTTCTTTGAAGGATTTTCGAACAATAACAATAAGAATAATAACGGAGGCCACAGCTGGAATTTCCCTCTAACTATGGCAGACTAGATTGTATCAGAATGATCCTCCTGCTGAGAGCAGTTTAAAAAGCTGTAGTTTGTTGGGGTTTTTTTTTTTTTCTTAAATCTGTTTGAATGCATCAGAGAGTGCAGAGAGTTGAAAGGGACATTGAGGTCTTCTGACCTTCTCAAGGCACCTGCCAATTCCTAAGCAGGGTTGAAGAGGCTGAAAAACTGAGGGGGGCGGGCTTTTAGCAGACTCACAGCTTGGGGCAACAAAAATCAGAAGTTGAGGGCTCACCCTGAAGGAGGGATTCACCCCACAGGAGGAGTCCTGGTTTCAAAAAGTTTGTTTTTTGTTTTTTGAACAGGTTTTCAGTTAAAATCCCTGAAGAGGTAGTCAGGGCTAACCAGAAATGGACCAGGCCTCACTAGGACTGAAACCTAGAGTCAAATCTATCCCACCCCTACTTTTCTCAGAACCAAAAGTAAATCCTGTCTAAAGTAATATCCAGAGTGGGGGCACCTGGGTGGCTCAGTCGGTTAAGCATCCGACTTCAGCTCAAGTCATGATCTCACGGTTCCTGAGTTCAAGCTCCGCATCGGGCTCTGTGTTGACACCTCGGAGCCTGGAGCCTGCTTCAGATTCTGTGTCTCCCTCTTTCTCTGCCCCTCCCCTGCTCATGCTCTGTCTCTCTCTCTCTCTCTCTCTCTCTCAAAAATAAACATTAAAAAAATTCATTAAAATAAAGGAATATCCAGAGTCTTGTACATCTCTTCAGCTGTTCATTTGTCAAAAAAAGTCTAATATTCAATCCAAAAATACCAAGAATACCAGAAGACCAACTGACCGAAAAGCAAAAGAAAACCAATCTAACAGAAGAACCAGAAACTGGAGTCAGCAAACATCCACTTCAGAACACCGAAGAAAAGTGATGACAGGAAAATGGATCGTTTCAGCTGAAAACTGTAACCTGTATTTTAAAAAGTCAATTAAAAATTTTTAGGACTGGGGCTGAAATTAAGAACTCTGTGGAGAGGATTAACAATCAACTAGACACAAATAAGGGCAAGAGTCATGAAGCAGAATGTGTAGGGAACCTTCAGACTGAATCAGGAAGAGCCAGAAGAACACGAAACACAGAGAGCCACAAAAATGCAGCGAAAAGGTGTTCGCAAGCCTGTCGTTAGAGCCTCAGAAGGAGAGGGGAGAGGGGAGGCCGGAGGCTACATTGAAGGAAGCCGTGTCACAGATTCAAGAGGCACTGGGAGCCCCCCAGCAGGAGAAGCAGAAAGGAAGCGACACCAGGAGGCATCAACACGCACACCGCAAGCCCACAGCAGAGACATAGCCATCACAGCCAAGGGACTGAGAGCTGACTCTGCAAACAGAAAACAATGAAAGCCAAGGATGTCTTCCAAAGTTTTAAAGAAAATTAACTGTAGTGCCCTAGGATTCTTGACAGACCAAAAATACCTTTCAGAATTCAAAACAACAGAGGCTTTCCGGCCAACAAAAGCTCCATCTGTCACCAGAGGATTGGTCTTGGAAGGAAAATGCTAACGAACGGTACTTCCAAATGCGCTCGGTACTATGCTATACTAAAGGAAATGCCAAAGGTTAGTTCCAGGAAAAGGGGAATATTCACAGGTAAATGTGCAGAGATGCAGGCAGACACAAAAAGTAATAAAGAGGTAACAAATAAAGAATAATAGAAAGTATACGTGTAGATAGATAGAAGTGTAGATAGATCTAAATGAATACTGGCTGCATAAAGCACTGATAATAATGCCTGTTGTGGGGGTGCCTGGGTGGCTCAGTTGGTTACGCATCCAACTTTGGCTCAGGTCATGATCTCATGCTTTGTGCATTCGAGCCCTGCAATAGGCTCTGTGTTCACAGCTTAGCGCCTGGAACCTGCTTCAGATTCTGTGTCTCCCTCTCTCTCTGCCCCTCCCCTGCTCATACTGTCTCTCTCAAAAAAAAAAAAAAATAAGCATTAAAACAAATTTAAAAAATAATGCCTGTTGTGGTTTAAAATAGAGAGAAGGGCCGTTTCAGTCGGAGGAGTGTGTTGTGTGACTCTTGGTCTCGGGGTCATGGGTTCGAGCCCCACATGGGGTGTAGAGATTACTTAAATAAAACTTTAAAATAAAATAAAATACAGAGAGAATTGAAACCCATGATAACAATGCACAAGAGGCAGAACGGCGAAAGGGTTCTAAGGTCTTTGGATTGTCCAGAAAGTGGCGAAAGTACTCTCTTGGACTCAAATAAGTCAAGGACACATGCCTAACTGCAGTGACCACTCAAAGCACAGACTACATACGTCCTAGGCTACTAGAGGAGAGATTATGAAAGAAAAAAATCTCAATGCAAAAGGAGACAGAAAAAAACAGAAAAAAAAAAACCAGAAAAAAAAGAACCAATGGAAAATAAACCATACGATGGTACCAGTAAGCCCAGACCTATCTAACACATCAGCAAATGCATTAGACATAGCATAGGAAATGCTCCAGTTAAAAAGCAGAGAACAGATTTTTTTTCTTAATTTTTTAATGTTTATTTAGTTTTGAGAGAGAGAGAGAGTGCATGCAAGCAGGGGAGGGGCAGAGAGAGGGAGACACAGAATCTGAAGCAGGTTCCAGGCTCTGACCTAAGCTGAAGTCGGATGCCAAACCAACTGAGCCACCCAGCAGCCCCCAGATTTTTTTTTTAATCACACATGCCCATAAGAGGGGCACCTTCAATACAGAGATGCAGATAAGTTGAAAGTAAAAATCTGAACAAAGATATACTGGGTAATCACTAATCCAAAGAAAGCTAATGTATCAAAGTAGATTTTAAGGCAATAATCTAATAGAGATAAGAAGAGACATTCCATAAAGATGAAAGGGTTTCAACCCATCTGGAAGTTTTAACAATTCTGTATTCGTGTGCATGTCATAATAGAGCAAAACTTGTCAGAAGTGAACTAAGAGATATGCTCACACAAAGACGTGTATGTAATTGTTCATAGCAGCATCATTCACGAAACCAAAAAGTAGAAACAACCCAGCTGAAGAAATATAAACAGAATGGGATACATCCATGTCATGGAATATTATTCCGGAATAATAAGGAATTGATCATTAATACTAAAAAATAAAATCATGATATGTGCTCCAACATGGATGAATCTTGAAAATATTGTGCTAATGTTAGAAAAGCCAGACACAAAAGGCCACATACTGTAGGATTCCGTTTACATAAAATGTCCAGAAGGGGAAAATCCAGAGACAGAAAGCAGGTCAGTGGTTGTCAGGGCTGAGGGGGAGGGGGGGGATCGAGAGTGACTGCTAATGGGGATGGGTTTTTTTGCGGGGGAGGGGAAAAGGTTATGAAAGTGGTCTACAATTAAACAGAGGTAAAGGTCATGCAATCCTACGAATACACTGAAAACCACTGAACTGTATACTTTAAAGTGGTACGTTTTCTGCTATGTGAATTATATCAAAACTATGCAATACAAAAATGTGTCAGAAGTAAAAGGAAAAACAGAAGATGCATAATCATAGTTGGAGGTTTGCCACTCTCGGTCACTGACAGACAAACCAACCCCAATCAGTAAGGATACAGATGTGAACAACACAGGTCAAAGCCTGCACAAATGGACTCAGCTAGCAAACAGCATGGAGCAGCTGAGAAATGCTGCCGTCGATGGAGCCCTGGCTTTGGACCCTACGACAGACCAGACCTTGTACTTCCCATGCAACGCCTCAGCTAAACCCCCCTTATCATCACACACCCCCTTATGGGTGAGGAAATAGAGGTACAGGAAGAAAAGAGAGGGTAAGCATCTGGCCCAAAGTGACCAGCTTGCTCTTGACCTCCCTGCCACACTGTCTCCAGGGACTGAATTTCAGAGAGGTTTGACTAGAATCTTTATTCCCATAAACACACCCCGTGGTGCTGGAGTAATGCCGTCTGAGGCAGACTGAATCGACGTGAACTGTTAATGACCTACTACATCAGCAAACACGTACACTGGGTTCCTACGGTGTAGAAGCCATAGTGAGAGATCAAAAAAACAAAACAAAACAAAAAAACCAGCAACAATTTATTGTGCTCTGACTCAAGCTTGTAGCTCGAAGTTGCAAGCACTTTCCATTCTTTATATTATCTCATTTTCACAATACCTGCCGGTTGCGTATGCTAAATCCTCATTCCATGCACGAGAAGTGACACCCCAGGGTGGCAAGGGACGCTGCTCCGAGGAGCGGAACCTGGATCTGAGGAACTCCAGAATCCAGGCTCTGAGCCCCTCCCTCCGCACCCACCATCTGCACTGTCTCCGTGCCTGTCCTCAACACAGAGCCTTAAAGCAGGGTGCGTGTCCAGGTATGGGTTCTGAGCTTCGCACGACCCTGTGAAGTAGGCAAGACAGAGATCACAGAATTTTCTAAAGGAGGAGAGCTGGTGGTGAAGGCAAAGAAAGCGCCTGGGGGGGGCACACGTGAATGCTCTGCCCACTAGGTGAGACTACCAGCAACTCGGGAAAAGGCAGGGAAGAACACCTCAAGGAGCATCTGGACGTTAGCCTTTCATCATTTAACACAGACATGTTTATTCTGTTACTATACTTACCAGGGTTTCCAGTTGGATGATAAATACGGGCTTCTAAGGAGCCCATTCACAGCCCACATTCCTTCTGTGGCAGGGGAGCGAGACAGCGACTGCCTTCATGAATTACTCTGATGGAGCACAGCGGCCCTGAGAGCTGGCTAAAGAGAAATGCCTAAGGTAGCCATTTCCCGGGGTGGGTCTATGTACACAATTTGTCTTCTCTGGGCCCAGAGAAAGCAAACAGTCAGACTGGCCTCTTACACAGTAAGTCACCCACAGGATTACATTTCGTGTTCACCAGATCCATTTAGAAAGAAGTAAACGGACACTCAAGAGAGGTTACGTGACCTGGCCAAGGTCATGCTTCTAAGGAAGCAGCATATCTGGGACGAGAATCCAGGTCTCCTGCTAACTAGGCCAGTGTTCCGTCCGCAGGTCCGACAGGTCTGGGACACCTCAGTCATGTAAGGCTGGAGGACCCTTCTACATGTGGATAAAGGCATAACAGATAGGCCAAGGGCTAGACTGGAACAGAAAAAGCCAGAACTTCAGCTTTAGAAGGGAAACTAAGAATCATCCAACTACCCATTATGTATTCATTTACATAAAGATGAGTAAACTGAGGACTGGCCAAAAGTCACACAGCTAGAAATGTCAGCAGCAGGACCAGAACCCAGGTCTGTGCCAACCACATTCAACTGAGCATAGAGAGCAATCTGCAAAGGCTACTCTAGAGATGACAAAGCCCTCAATCCACTGGGTTGGTCTGTTTTCCCCTTAGCAGGCCTAGGCCATGCACAAAAATTATAAGGTGAGAATTTTGTCCTTCAGAAACTGAGTCTAGCTAGAAAAATGCGCATGTGCACAGGAAAACAGAATTGATAACGTAAAACATCAATAAAGACAGCAGCTACATTAAGAATTTAAAGGAGGCAGAGAAGCAGAGCATGTTCTATGTTGAAAGGCTTCCTGAAGGAGAGGTAAGTAAAGCTGGGCTTTGAAGCATGCATAGGAGTTCAAAGGATGAGATCGAGTAGGTACATTAGTCCAGGAAAGAGTTTCAACTTATGAAGAAGTTTTGTGGGAGATGAAGCCAAAATCACAGATGAGGGCTGGGTCCTGCAGGCTGGGAGCCCTTAAATGCCAGGCCAGGTCTTTTGGATTTGTGCCTATGGAATAATTGGTCTTCAAACTTGCTCAGGAGCAGAGAACCTGAAAACCCCTGACCTCTTCATGGAACGTCATGAGTGACAGATTAGCGTCAGAAAACAGGACTGCTGCTCTCGGTCTGGAGTATAAAACCACAACCACAGGCATGCATGCCTTTAAACGAAATACATCCTCAAATCAGACAGAATCAATCTTTCCCAAACAGTCCCATTATCAGTTACATGCCGCTGGTTTCTCCCTTCTGCCTCCTAGAAGTCTGTGTGCTAGCAGACAACACAGGGCCATTGTTTGTCATAAAACAAAGGGCATGAGAAACTTACAAATGGAGAACGTTCTGAGAATTGACTTCTTTCCTTCCGATTAGGAATTCTGGAGGCCCAAGACAATGCTACAAAGAGCAGAGTCCTCTCTGAGGTTCAGTTTTCCTGTCTGACAAGAAGGAGCTGAGGACAGGACCATCACCTGAGACTGAGCTCTGGACACATGGTTGGCCCAGTAGGGGCATCTTCACATTTTCTGGGCTCTCCAGACAATGAAGGGCATGGGAGAGGCCTTCCATCCATGCCCATGGTTCTAAGCAGCATAGAGACTGGTTTGGAGTGGGACCAGCTTGGCAACCATCAGCTTCTGAAAGGGCCAGGGGTCAGCATGGGATGTGGAAAGGTATTCCTGTGCAGAGTCCTGAAGCAAGCACGATACCCATGCTCTGACATGACTGACGGTCTTCCAAGTGCTCCCAGATGCTTCTCTCCTCCCCTGGGGCTCACCGTCAGCCGCCTGGTGCTCCTGAGCCTTCCTGAGGACCTTCAGTCTTGCAGGAAGCGGAGTACCTTCCTCCCTAGGTCACCTGGCCAGGAATGGGCAGCACCCAGTACCCAGGATGTGGGCTTCTATGAGCTGGCAGGGGCACGGAATCCTTGGCGAGTCTGTGTGTCGTGTCCCCACTGCCTGGGGAAGCTGCGAGGTCACCAGGAGCCGGATATAGTAGCCGCCAAATACCGCCAACAGCTGCTGGGCCATTTCCTGGAAGAGGCAGGGAAGCAGAATGAAGGCCACAGAGAAGCATCTAATGTACGAGGGGAAAGCCAAGTGGTCCTCACACCCCTGGACCAGCAGTGATGCTCACTGGGAAGAACCCCACCAGGTCCTCACCTGGGGCTCTTGGGAGATGTGTGGCCTGGTCTGGAACCCCAGCTTTGCAGCTCACCCCGTGGGGTTCCTGCAGCCTCAGCTTCCTTACCTCCAAAGTAGGTGACCTACCTGAACAAAAAAGCTCTGGAGTGCCAAAGCACTAGAGACATTACCACTGATTTATAGCAACCGATCACACACACACACACACACACACACACACACACACACACACACACTGGTTCCAGTTTCAAATGTCAGTGAGACTATAAAACGCATGAGGTCAAAGTAATGCACTTGAAAATCACTAGTAAATGAGGATGGGGTTAGGGGATCATCCCCATGACGGCAGGATTCTTCAATTCCTACAAGGCACCTGCTGGCTTTCTTTAGACAAGTACTCCTACTATATGAAAAGTTTGCTTTTAAAAAGCAGATTTATCACATAAAGGCAAATACTTACATGAGGCATATAGAGTAGTGCATTCATAGAGACAGAAAGTAGCACGGTGATTTCCAGGGGCTGGGGAAGGGGGGAGAGGGGGAGTTCGCATTTTGTGGATACGGAGTTTCAGTTGGGGAAAATGAAAACATTCTGGAGATGTTTGACGGTGTTGGTTACACAATATGAATGTACTTAAGGCCCCTGAATCGTACGCTTAAAAATGGTTAAGGGGGCAAACTTTCTATTATATCTATATCCATATCTATATCTTTATCTATATCTATATCTATTTATATTTTCTGTAATGAAAAAAACTTAAACAGTAAAAAAGAAAAAAAAAGAATGTAAAAAATTGGATTTAATGCATGCTCTTATTAACACATTTGTCTCCAAAGTTCCATTAATTGGACTGGCAGCTGGGATTCCAGGGGAAATGCTTCGGTCCTGTAGGTGCAACACTGAAGGCTTACACAATCTCCATGAGCGGTCAGCATGTAATAAAGTAAGGTATGAGTCACATCAAAGCTATTCGTGTCAGTAGAACTAGTGATGAAGAACAGGCTCTCAAATCAAAAGGACCAAGTGGGAATTTGAGCCTAGCCCCCGACGATGGACCTTTGCCTTGCCGAGCCTTTTTCTTCAACAGGAAAAGAGGGAAAATCACAGCACCTGTTTGGGGGAGCTGGAGTGAGGATTAAATGGGCTAATTGATAGAAAGCCCCCCACCTAGTGTTCCTGGTGTTTCCTTTGAGTCATCCTTGGTGCTAGAAAATACTGAAAACCTCAAATAGTCTGCCACTCCCTAATTCAGATTGGTCTCCTTGCCAATCTACTCTAAAATCAACAGCATAAGGAGCAAAGAACCGTGGCAAGAAAATTGTACTTAGAATTAGGAGGGCTGGCTTCTGCCCTTGGCTTTGCCACATTCTCCCTTGCTCGGTGACCTGGGGCAGGTCAGATAACCTCTTGGAAGCCCATTTCACCCGACCAGGAAGAGGAAACATAATCCACGCCTCACAGGGTATGCTAAAGAGTTTTATGCATAATAAGAAATCTGTTAAAATGTAAGAGGTGATTATAACTATTTCTCTATCTTTCACAGGCGTTGGTTTCCTATTGAAATATGATGGTCTATCTGGCTATGCTGAGACTTGGGCACTGATTATATTTTCCCTAGCCAAGTTACAAAAGGTAGCTACTTTAAAAACATGTGCATACACGCTTGATATTCATGACAGGAAATTGTATTACTACTGGTTCGAATGAATTTGGAAAAATAATTTAAAAGACCCATCAGATTTAACAGGCTATGTCATATAAACCCAGGCATGCCACAGTAAAGTACATGACCTTATCAATCTTTTCTGCTCTAAAAAAAGTCAATGGGATTCAAGTGAAGACATTAATATATTTATCATTCTCTCTCTTGAGTCCCATTTGCCAGTCCCCCTACTCCCCACCGATGCAAAAGGGAAAGTCTGGGCTGGTTTGCACCTTTAATCTTTCCCTGAAAAGAAAATTCAGGTGCTTCCCTGCATCACAGCATGCCTGAGGTCACCCCTCTCTGCATGTCTCCCAGTCAGTGGGTCCAACCTCATGGAGGACACAAGCTGAAAACCACACTATCAGATTTCTGGTCATATCAAACCGACAGCTTGGGTGGCAGGGCCTGATAGAACTCGGGCTAGGGGCACTGGAATTCAAGAGAGATGCCTATAAGAGTTACACATCCAACTGCAATTTAAGTAAATGGATGGATAGATGCCAGACTGATTGAAAAATAGATTTAAAAAATGACCTGAATACTCATTAACATGTTTATGGCTAGGTAGGCTATGACCAACCGATCAACATGCAACAACCAGACATTCTGTGGAGCTACCAAAAAGAATACCCAAGATATTAAAAGATGGAGGCGGAACCCAGTAAGCAGAAAATGATTCCTAAAAATTATTTTTTCAAATGCTAGAGTAAGGAGGGACACCTGGGTGGCTCGGTTAAGCATCCAACTCTAGCTCAGGTAATGATCTCACGGTTCATGGGTTCAATCCCCGCATCAGGCTCTCTGCTGTCAGCGCAGAGCCTCCTTTGGATCCTTGGTTCCCCTCTCTCTCTCTGCCCCTCCCCCACTTGTGTGCGCATGCTCTCTCTCTCTGTCAAAAAATAAACTTAAAAAAATGCTACAGTAAGGAAAACATATATTGAAAACTAGTAAGCTAAAAGATACGTATGGCCTCTACCTACTCAGTGAAGCCATCTTCCCTGGGATTTACAACTTGAGGCCCCACACGGACTCCACACAAATACCCTGTGAGGGACGGTGGCCCTGACGGGCCCAAGTGCCCCTTACCTCTGGCTCAGCCTCAGGCACGAGCTGGCGAAGCTCAGTCTGCAGGAGTGGCCTCTCCTCCGAATGAGGACTGCCGGGCAGGAGAGGGGCTTCCTCCAACAGGTCCTCAGGCCCCTCTGCTGTCTCGGGGCTCACTCCGGTTTCCATGACAACACACAGCTGGCTCAATCTGCTTCTCAGCAAGGACTGCAGAAGAAAGAGAGACAGGGCTTGGATGATGTCCGGAGTTGGGTGGTATGTAGCAGGTTGGGTCACTCCCTGAATAGACCCCACAGAGGACGGATGGATTCATCTACAGACTCAGATGTTGACCTCAGGAGTATCTGGAACTGAGCCACATTCGACATATCAGATAATTACCTACAAAGCTCCCTACAGTCTTTAATGGCTTCGAAAGCATTTTTCTTTCCATGCTGTCATTTGCTTTTCAAAGCACCCTGGGTCATGGGTATCTTTATCCACATGTTACAGATGAGTCAAGTGCAGCCCAAAGGCCTTGCCCAAAGCCACACAGGAACAAGTGGGCTGGGATCGGGCTACACCACAATTCTGACTTCAAGACCCCACGCCAGCACTGCCAGGGCTCCAGGCAAGGCTGATCCCAGGGAAGGAGCACAGGGCTCTGAGACAGGAAGGCTGAGCTCCAAATTGGGCATCACCAACTGGCCCCATGACTGCATTCAGGCAGCGACAAGACTTCTCAGAGCCTCGGTTTCCTCATGTGTCAGATCAGAGCAAGAACGCCCTGATCACAAATGATAGGAAGGCATTTTGAACATGGGAAAGTCGTCTAAATACCTGGTACTTTCCCCAAGGTTCCCACTGCCAGAACCTTTATTAGTATTATTGTTATTACCATTTATTGTTAATCTAATTGCTATATTATTAATAAATATATATGCTCACTCTAGGAAATGTAGAAAGTGCAATTAGCTGAAAAGGAGACTAATTGAGATCTAGTTAAAAAGTAATAATTCCCTAAGCAAAAACAACCACTGATTCTACATGGGTGTTCTTCCTTCCAAGTAACTTTTCCTTAGGCATTTTTCCAACACTGAGGAAATGCAATCTACGCAATGTGGCCTCCTGGTTTATTTTTGTGTGTTTGTTTTTTCACTTGAGGCCTCTTACCTCTTGGCTAGTCTTCATCTCTTGAATGTGGTCAGACAAAAACTGCACACAGTTCTCCAGGTCGAAGTAGACGAACCAGAGCTGGGGAGAGAAGCCATGACCGCTGAGGCTCAAAGCCAGCCCGACCCTGAACTCTCCATCCCTGACACTATCTTCCACCTCCTGCCTCCTTGCTGGAGTTCGGCCCTTCTGAGGACAAGCATGTTCTCTGGCGGGAACGTGCCATTCTGCTCTCTCCTCAGACTAGCGAAGTCTCCTTTGTACAGCCGGGAGAAAGATGGCTTTGTGTGCACATTTGGAAAATGTCAAACCCTGTTCAAAATGGCTGCAGCTCCACTTCCTACAAGTCACTGAGCATCCCACAGAGATGCCAAAGCATCCCAGACATCGCGTATCCACCTGGAGCTACCACCTTCATCCTCAGGGGCCGGGGTGCCTTGCTGTCTGGAACCCCACATACAAAGGAGTGAAACCCTTCAGTCACCCACCCCCACTGCTCAAGGCCAGGAGGGAGGAAATCCAACTGGGGTGCTCTGGGAGGAGGGGGGCAGGGTAAAAATTACTTCACCATTATCTCCCCTTCCTCCTCAACCTCAACAGTCCTCAGAAGGTCAAGTGTAACACAGCCAGGCCAAAACCCTCCAAGTTCACTTACGATATCTTGTCGACTCCATACCTGCCAACATCACAACTGAAGTTCTGCAAGAAGCTCGTAGTCCCTGCCTCAATGCCTCCAGCCACTGACCACTTCCTCTGAATCCCAGACCTCCTTCCTCCCAGTTACTGACCCATGAGACCCAAGGTCACATCACCTTGCCAACGAGTCTCTCCACTTTCTTAACATCAAGGGACGCTTTTCAAAATGAATTTCTTTTTTGCCTTTTATTATGAAAACTTCCAATCAGATACAAAGGTGGAGCAAATGATGGGGCACCTGAGTGGCTCAGTCGGTTAAGCCTCTGACTTCGGCTCAGGTCATGATTGCACGTTTCATGAGTTCCAGCCCCGCATCAGGGTCTGTGCTGACATCTCAGAGCCTGGAGCCTGCTTTGGATTCTGTGTCTCCCTCTCTCTGCCCCTCCCCCGCTCATGCTCTGTCTCTCTCTCAAGATAAAATAATCATTAAATTTTTTTTTTAATTGGGGCGCCTGGGTGGCTCCATCAGTTGAGCGTCCGACTTTGGCTCAGGTCATGACCGAGCGGTTTGCGAGTTTGCGCCCCACGTCGGGCTCTGTGCTGACAGCTCAGAGCCTGGAGCCTGGAGCCTGCTTTGGATTCTGTGTCTCCCGTCTCTCAGCCCTTCCCCTGCTTATACTCTCTCTGTGTCTCTCAATAATAAATGTTAAAAAAAATTTTTTTTTAATTTTTTAATGAAATAATTAACTTCCAGCTGCCCATCATCTTGGGTGGATCAGTGGTTCTCAGTTTATGCCTACTCTTTTTATTTTTTTTAATGTTTTATTTATTTGAGAGAGAGAAAGCACAAGAGTTCGGGGGTGCATAGAGAGGGAGAGAGAGAGAGAGAGAGAGAGAGAGAATCCCAAGCAGGCTCCAAGCTGTCAGCACAGAGTGATGTGGGGCTTGATCTCACGAACCTGAGCCAAAGTCAATAGACAGACACTTAGCCGACCAAGCCACCCAGACACCCCAGTTCATGGCTACACTTGTTTTATTTATCTTTACCCCCATCCATTACTCACCCAGGACACCTGGGTGTCTAACATCCCGGATGTTAGAGAAAATCCAAGGTATTGTATCAGCTCATCCTAAGATACCACAGTACTTTGAGACTGAAATTATTTTTTAAATTATTTATTTTAAAAGATGTCCCCCGCCCCCCCCGGGGCGCCTGGGTGGCGCAGTCGGTTAAGTGTCTGACTTCAGCCGGGTCAGGATCTCGCGGTCCGGGAGTTCGAGCCCCGCGTCAGGCTTTGGGCTGATGGCTCAGAGCCTGGAGCCTGTTTCCGATTCTGTGTCTCCCTCTCTCTCTGCCCCTCCCCCATTCATGCTCTGTCTCTCTCTGTCCCAAAAATAAATAAACGTTGAAAAAAAAATTTTTTTTTTAAATAAATATATAAATAAAAGATGTCCCCAATTATTTTGAAAGGTGTGTCTATTCACTACTCATCCATCCATACATTCAGCTAACACTTTCCAAGTCACTCCTATGTGTCAATCTAAGAGGATTCACGGACAAATTGAAGACCCCCAGATTCCAGGAGCTCCCAGTCTATGATGTCACACTTGAACTGCCAGAAGTCCTGTGATGTCACTGAGTTCACCACCACCACCCCCCCACACACACCTGGTGTCAGGCAAGATCCCTTGTATCCTACACCATCTCAGGTGTGCGGGGCCCATGACACAGGGATCCACGCTTGTCTGTTCTCTGCTGCAGCCTCAGGACCTGGAACAGGGCCTGACACATACTAGGTTCTCGATAAATATTGGTAGGATGAACAGGTCATGTGCACAAGGAGCTTCTTCCCAGGTCCCGCCCTCACGCGCCCTCCTGAACTCCAACTAGGCGAGGGGGACCAGTGAGAATGCAGAGGTAGCACTGAGATCTATCAATCCCACTGGGCAGAGGCCAGCCAGGACCAGGAGACCTGGGCCCCAGCTATGTCCCAGACCCACTGTGTGACCTCTTACTAGTCACCTAAGGTCTACCCAGGGCACCTGGGCCAAAGAAAAATGACCGAGCCAAGTGGACAAGGCCTCAGGGTCTGGCCTGCCTCTCCAGGAACCGTGCATGGGCTCCTCAGCGCCCAGGCAGGGGCCTGGCACAGAAGAGGCCCCCTCTGTTTGCTGAATAAATGCTGAATGAGGAGTGTGGCTGAGATAGTCCTGCCCCATGCGGGTCCTAGGCTGCAGGCCACCACCCAGAGATGAGTCTCCAGGACAAAGTGCTGACGCAGGGACAAAGAGCAGGGCTGGCCACGCTCATCCCATTAGCAGACTCTGAGACACCATGCTGCCCAGGGGAACATGGGGCCCTGTCCCCCACCAACCCAGCCCTCACGTGGGCCCCCAAGCAGAGGTCGCTGCCAGACACAGTACCTGAATCACACTCTGGCAGCCTTCCACCGTGTCCGTCACCCCCAGCAGCACCCGGTGCCTCAGGAGGGCTCCGTTGGCAGCCGCCAGCCTAAGGTCCGTGTTGGTGTTGGCCTAGAAGACAAACGCCAGGCTCACGGTCAGATCTCCGGGCTGCCAGGGAGCTCTCAGGCCCTGAGCCACACCCACCTCTAGCAGCTGTCCACCTCTAGATACCATGGGGGCAATCCTGGCATCGAGACACATCCATTGCTCCCCCTATAAAATGGGGTTGTGGGGTTTGCAGCCAATAAGTTCAATAGTGTCAGACAGCTCTGGGTAGAAGCCCAGCCCTGCTACTTCCCAGCTGGGTGGGCCTGAACAAGTGACGCTCCTTCCCTGAGTCCTGCTTTCTTCAGTTGTAGAATACGGACAATGTCCCTGCCTCCTAGGAACATGGTGAGACTGAACTGGGACTGTGTGTGTGGAACACTTAATCCAGTGCCTGGGACACCGTCCGCTGTGCTGACAGAGATATCTGCTGGCGGTGGGGTGGATGGGTTTGAGCGCTTATTGTGAAGAGTGCCTGGCCCTTGGAAGGGGACTCTGGGAATCCAGCTCCCTCTTTTCCTACCCAAGCCAATCTGGCGCCATGGATCGAGTTGACTAAGCAGATGTTAAGCAGCCCGGGGGAAGGGGGGAGGAGGAGGAAGAAGCGTGTCAAGACCGAAGTGCTGGTTTGGAGAAGAGACTCTCTAAGGATTTAGAGAGGCAACCAGATGACAGCCAGGTGGAGGACAGTCAAGGTCCCCAGGAGTCTAAGGACTCCCTTAGAGAGCTTTTGGAAATGTGAGAAAGCCCTTTGGTTGTCACAGGGATGGTACAGGCAATGCTGGCACTTAGGGACAAGGACTGGGGATGCCTTCCACTGATGACAAAGTCCCATGAGAGGCAATCCCACAATCGGAAGAGGGGTCTCCCGGCCTAACCAAACTCCACATTCCCCACCAGATGTGAACATAGGTGAATAAGCTACTTGTAATTCTGACCGGCCAACCAGGTTCTATTTGACATGTAAACCTACAGTGTTGTTTTCTTTTTTGAAAGTTTACGTTTATTTATTTTGAGAGAAAGAGAGCAAGTGGGGGAGGGGCAGAGAGAGAGGAAGAGAGAGAATCCCAAGCAGGCTCCATGCTGTCAGCACAGAGCTCAATGTGGGGCTCGAACTCACAAACCATTAGATCATGACCTGAGCCAAAATCAAGCATCAGATGCTTAACCAACTGAGCCACCCATGCCCCTTACGTTGTTGTTGTTGTTGTTTTTAAATGGGTCTAAAATATACTGAATTTTCTAGGAATGCTATGACTATGAAAACATGGGGTGATTATATTTTGTTTTGCCTAGAGTGTTAGTAAGGGTTATTCACCCTAACCTGTATCACCAAGAGTTCAAATCCTGGCTCTGTCTCTCACCCCCTGTACAACCTTGGGCAAACTACACCCCACTTCTCTGCCCCCACTTCCTCATCTCCAAAAGCGGAGATGGGGCGCCTGGTGGCTCAGTCGGTTAAGTGCCTGACTTCAGCTCAGGTCATGATCTCACAGTCTGTGAGTTTAAGCCCTGCATCAGGCTCTGTGCTGACAGCTCAGAGCCTGGAGCCTGCTTCGGACATGTGTCTCCCTCTCTCTCTCTGCCTCTCCCCTGCTCATGCTCTGTCTCTCTCTTGCTTGCTCTCAAAAATAAATAAACATTAAAAAAAATTGCCTAAGTGGAGAAAATCACACCTCCCTATAACAAGGGTTATAGTAAGGATGGAATGAGTCAACCCACATAGAACACTTGCAAGAATGAACACTCCATGCCTGTCAACTAATGATATCAGTTCAGTGACAATACTGAGTTGCAAACTTTGTCTTCCCCTGTTCTTTGTTGGCCACAGATATTTTTCAGAACTTCCCACATGGTTTAGCAACCTGCTTTACTCCGCCCGGGATACCAGGCAGACTCTTGTGTGCCTTCACAAACCTCCCAGTCTTGAGAAAGGCTAATAATGCCCAAAACAAGGTGAAAACAAGGCAGTGTGTGCAAAATGCTAAGGCTCTCAAGGCTGCTATGGTACAAGGACACTAACAGGAAGAGGGACAGTGATGGTCGGGAAGGGGTAGTTGCGTGGTCCTGAGTGCTGAGGGATCCGAGGAGGAAGGAATCCTTGAGCTGAGGCAAGACCAGAGGAGCCTGTGTGACCACAGACTGGTTACTCTACCTCTCTGAGCTTTGGCTTCCCCACAGGCAAACAGAGGCAACGATCATAACAGTTCATACTTATTGAACATCTACATTATATTAGGTACTATTATAAGTACTTTGCATACATTAACTCATTTAATTCTCCCCAAAATCTTCTGAGGGAGCTACGGTTATTATTTTTTTAATGTAAGCTCTACGCCCAAAGTGGGGCTTGAAGACACGACCCTGAGATCAAGAGTTGCATGTTCTACCAGCCGAGCCAGCCAGGTGCCCCAGGGGAGCTACAATTATTATCCCATTTTACAGATGAGAAACTAAGGCCATGAGAGGCAGAGTAATAACTTAGCCCCGGTTGCAGAGCTAGCCAACGGCAGAGATATCCTGCCGCCTCATATGCTTGGCGGGTGTAGACAGCCAGTGCCAAACAAGGAGCACACAGGAGGTGCTCATTAAATGGTGGTCATTATTAGGAGTGAAGGAACCCCAAGGTTCCCTGACTGAACAAACACTGACGGCAGGGGGGCCACTGCATACCTGGGGCCCCCATGCTTTACCTCTGAGTAAAGACAGAGGATCTTATATAACCCTGTGCCCTGTGCCTAGCACACTGCTTGGTACTTGCAGGGGCTTCATAAACACTGAGCAAGGCAGGAAGGGAGAGAAGAAGGTGGATAGCCACTGTGGGCATTCTGTAAACTGCATGAATTGCATCTGCACCCTTGAAGCACCTGCCAGCTGCCAGGAGTTTCGCTGGCTCTTGCTAAAGCAAAATAGTCTACTTTCTCCCTGCCCCAAGAGAAGTTTCTTGCGGCAAGAGCAGCCAGTTCAATTTATTTTTTATATGCCAAGCACCAGAGCCATGAAAGCTTCAACAGAGCCCAAGGGCAGCATTATTTCGTCAGCCTTGTCGCAAAGCCCAACAAAGATCTTTTCAGAATGATTAAGCCATAAAGTTCCTATTTGTCCCTCTGAGCACAAGAACTAAATGGAATTCACACCCCAAACTCTGACCACATTTCCCAGCATCCCTCTCCTCCGGAGTCAAGCCAGAATGGATCTCCAAATCCAACTCTGTGCCAGGTACTGGGAGGAGCTTCTTAAAGCAGCTGGAAAGACAGTGGAGGTGTGGTAGGCAGAGTGACGGCCCTCAACGGTGCCAAAGTCCTACTCCCCAGAACCTGTGAATATATAAAAGCAAGGGGGAATTAAGGTAGTAGATAAAATTAATGTTGCTAATTAGCTGACCTTAAAAAAGGGAGATTGTCCCAGATAATCCGGGCAGCTCAATGTAATCACAAGAGGCCTTAAAAGTAGAAGAAGGAGGGATGCGTGGGTGGCTCAGTCAGGTAAGCATCCAACTTCGGCTCAGGTCATGATCTCGGGGGTAATGAGTTCGAGCCCCGCATCGGGCTCTGTGCTGACAACTCAGAGCCTGGAGCCTGCTTCAGATTCTGTGTCTCCCTCTCTCTGTGCCCCTCCTGCACTCATGCTCTGGCTCTCTCAAAAATAAAGAAACATTTAAAAAACTAAAAAAATAAAAATAAATGAAAGTTGGAAGAAGGAGCCAAAAGAATCAAAGATATGGGAAGGTCTAGACCCGCCATTTCTGGCTTGGAAGATGGGCAGGGGGGTTATTGGCCAAAGAATGCGGGTGGCTCCCCAGGACCTCGAAAAGGCAGCAAACTTCATTATCCTCTAAAGGCTCCAGAAAGGATGCAGCCCTGAAGTCCAGAACCATAAGATAATACATTATGTTTTTTTAGCCACTGTGTTTATGGTAGTGTGATAGGGAGCCGTAGAACACTAGTGCAGTAGGGTACTGACTGAGAACATGGCTTGGGACCTGAGCACTCTGGCCTTGAATCCCAACTCGGCCATTTACTAGTGTGAAAGGGCTCCGTAAACCCAAAACACCCTCCTCCCCTGTTCCAGACTCTCAAAACACAGCTTGCTTCCAGAAAAACAACCCACGGGGATTAGATAGGAAAGACAGAAAGGAATTAATCACACATGTGATTTCATTTCTTTCAGTCACTGGACTCATGGGCCCGCATGGTTGCAGAAATCCTTTGAGGCAGGGAAAAGAGAAAGATCAGACCTGGGCTTGTCCTGCCAGAAACACCCTTTCTGGAGGGAGCGTGCCTGGGGTCTCCGAACATCTCACCTTCCTCTGGTGTCTCTCGAAGATGAGCACGAGGGTCAGAGTCAGGCTCATGGCAGCCAGGGTCACGAGCAGCACACCTACCCAGTGGTTCCCCAGGGCAAACATCTGGCTGGTGGAGTAGATGTTAGCCCACACCACCACATAGAACACCTGCGAGAAGCCAGAGAAAGAGCGTGGTCAGGAATACCAGTCCTGGAATAAAGCAGCTCCATTCAAAGGGACACACTCTTTTGGACATGTCTGACGCCCTCCTTGGAGTCAAAGAGCTCACAGGGCCAGGAAGGGACTGATCAGGGTCTGTAGGAAGGAGCCCTTGTTCCCTGTCCATAAGCAACAGTAGAGAAAAGGGGTTAGGAATGGCTACTCTGGGGGCGCCTGGGTAGCTCAGTCAGCTAAGCATCAGAGTCTTGATTTCGCCTCAGTTCATGGTCTCATGGTTCATGAGTTTAAGCTCCACAGTGTGGAGCCTGCTTGGGATTCTGTCTCCCTCTCTCTCTGTCCCTCCCATGCTTTCTCTCTATCTCTCCTCAAAATAAATAAAAAGAAATTTAAAAAGAAAAAAGGATAGTTACTCTGAATTCTTGCTCACCTGGATTTTATTTTTTATTTTTCTAATTTATATCCAAATTTTTTAACACATAGTATAATAATGATTTCAGGAGTAGAATTTAGTGATTCATCACTTACATATAACACCCAGTGCTCATCCCAACAAGTGCCCTCCTTAATGCCCCTTGCCCATTTAGCCCATCCCCTACCCAACACCCCTCTAGCAACCCTCAGTCTGTTCTATGCATTTAAGAGTCTCTTATGGTTTGTCTCTCCTTTTATCTTATTTTTCTTTCCTTTCTCCTATGTTCATCTGTTTTGTTTCTTAAACTCCACAAATGAGTGAGGTCATTTGTCTTTTTTTAATGGACTTCTTTCGCACAGCATAATACATTCTAGTTCCATCCACGTTGTTGCAAATGGCAAAATTTCATTCTATTTCATCACCGAGTAGTATTCCATTGTGTGTGTATATATATATATATATATATATATATATATATATACACCACATCTTCTTTATCCATTCATCAGTTGATGGACATTTGGGCTCATTCCATACTTTATCTATTGTCAATAGCACCACCATAAACTTTGGGTCACCCGGATTTTAAATAAAGCAGAAAAGGGCAGAAGGCCTGGGAGTGAAATAAATTTGAGTTAGAAGTCCACAGCGATCCTTCAACAGCTATGGGTGGCCTTGGACAAGTTATTAACAACACTAAGCCTCAGTTTCCTCAACTGTAAAATGGGGATAATACCTACTTCACAGGTTGTTATAAGGGTTAATCAGATAGCATATATAAGCTCAACACTTGTTGAAGAATTAACAAATGCCAGTAGCCATTCCTTTTCCTTTTCTAGAAGCAGACGTGGGAGTCAAGAGTGCCATTTGGCGGCGGGGTGCCTGGGTGGCTCAGTCAGTTGAGCATCTGACTTCAGCTCAGGTCATAATCTCACAGTTCACGGGTTTGAGACCTGCATCAAGCTCTGTGATGACAGCTCAGAGCCTGGAGCCTGCTTCAGATTCTGTTCCTCCTCTCTCTCTGCCCCTCCTCCACTCTTTCTCTGTCTCTCTCTCTCCCAAAAAAGAATAAACATTAAAAAAAATTTTAAGAGTGCTTTTTGACCATTTATATATACAGAGAAGCAGTAAATCAGAGTGGTTAAGGGCACAGATGCTGAAACCAGACTGCCTGGGTTCAAGTACTGGTTCTTCCGTGTGTGTGTGTGTGTGTGTGTGTGTGTGTGTGTGTGTGTAGGTGTACACAGATATTTATACGTATGTGTCTTCGATGAGTGTACATATACACATACACATATATGTTTATACACACCCATGTATTTATGGTGAGAGCTGGAATGGACCTACCTGTTGTTGAACAGATGGGGAAACCAAGTCCCAGAGAGAAGACAGTCTTTTTTTTTTTTTTTTAATTTTTTTTTTAACATTTTATTTATTTTTGAGAGACAAAGACAGAGTATGAGTAGGGGAGGGGCAGAGAGAGAGGCAGACACAGAACCCAAAGCAGGCTCCAGGCTCTGAGCTGTCAGCACAGAGCCCAATGTGGGGCTCAAACCCACAAACAGTGAGATCATAACATGAGCCGAAGTCAGACACTTAATCGACTGAGCCACTCAGGTGCCCCCCAGAGAGAAGACAAGTCTTAACCAAAGCCAGACATTGAGTCCAAAGTCTCAGTGGTGGGTCTGTAGATTCCCGGTCCCAAGCCCTGCCCTTAGTAAACCCTGCCTCCAATCCTTTCCCTGGGAATCTGGTTATGACTCTCTCCCATACATTTCCTCTTATACCAAATCCAGGTACACGTGTACTGCTCTATCCCAGGCGGCCGGGCCACCAGCCCCAGACCCGTTACCCACACCAAGAGGCTCCAGAGCACAATGCCCAATTCAGCAGTGTGACGGGGGTGGGCGCGGCAGGTCAGTGTGAGGCCCCCCTGCCTCCTTACCACAGCAAAGGCCAACCGCATGGGCCTGGAGTTGTAGATGATGTATCGCCTCACTTGGGGCTCCAAGAGGGCGCTTTCAGCCAAGCTCCTGTACTGGTCGGCGGGGACCTGCTTGGCCATGCAAGGGAAAGAGACCAATCAGCCACGGGGAACCACTCCCACCTCCTTCCTGCATGCAAGCATGTCATTTCCAGTTCATGGGACTGTCACATGGGAGGGGGACCAGGCACCTTCCAGGCTGCCCCGGAAGGCAGACTGAGGAGCTCGGAGCACTAGGAGTGGTAATCACAGAATGCAGCTCAGGAAAGGAAGAGTGCCCTGGGGAGGTGGGGTAACTCGAGACCCAGGAGGACGCCCTTGGTGGGGGCAGAGGGGGGGTGCGGATCTTGCAGCCCGAGGCACAGGACCTCACAGCAGACCCAAGAGAGCCTAACAGTTAAGGCACAGGCCCTAGAGTCAGTAGGCTGGGTCCAAACCTTGGCTCTTCCATTCGCGTACCAAGTAACCCCACTTCTCTGAGCTCAGGTTCCTCATTTATAAAGTGTGGACAACAAGAACACACACTTGTAGGAGTGGTGTGCATATGAAATAACATGATGCATATGCAATACTAACGTGTGTGTTGCAAAATAAGTATATGTGTACCATGTAGATACATACGGACATCTGGGGGGGGGGGGGGGACTCTGTTCTGCCTCCAGCGGTTATGTGTTTTTTTGACAGATGTGTGTCATATCTAAGTGCACATGCACACTGGCCCAGTATGGTCCGGTCCGTATGGACACTCGATACATGTGAGCAGGTACCAACACTGCAACACCAATAACGATAAATACCGCCCAAGGCTCTGAAAACTCGCATCTCTCTGCCCAAACAAAAATGGCATAGCACGTAAAGGCCCTGCGAGAGTGGACTGCTCAAGAAAACAGAATCGAACCATTAAAGATGATGTCTGGGAACATGGCAGAATAATATGTGGACTGTTTTCCCTGGTTAAGAAAACCCCATCTGAAGACAACTGTTGAAGAAAAATGTTCTTTTGTACAAAGGCTGACAGGAAACATGGTGTGATAAACCAGCCATTGTGGTGACGCGGGGTGAGTACCGTCAATGTGGAAAGTTTCCCTTCAAGTGATAACATGCTGATTTAAACAATAATGCAATTCAGTCCGAAAGAAGTGAACTCTAAAATCTGCAGGGCAAAATGAGCAGTGTATCTTTCCTGTCCACGGTTAGTCCACATTATTTTCCTTACTCGTCACAAACACCCTGTCTGATAGGTATTAATGTGGCCCTCATTTAATAGAGGATGAAACGGCCACCCGGAGAGGTTAATTCACCTGCTGAAAGCCACCCAGACAGATCTGCATCCAGATCTCTGATCTGAGAAGCCTAGGCTTCAAATCACCGTGCTTCAAAGCACTGCATGATTATCTAATAAATTCACGTACTCTTCCGTTGAATATACAGTTCCCTCTCCTAAAATGCCCTTCCTCCTGTCTACCCAGCAAGCCCCTATTTTTCCTTCAAGATCCCAGATCAAGCATCTGCTCCTGTGTGACGCTTTCGAAACCACCGCTCCCCCAGGCGAGTTCATCGTTTTCTCCTGTGAAGGTCTTCGGTGCCTTGTACATGCCTCTGCCGCGGCATTCATACCCTGCTGACCTGACCTGATCTATCTGGCGCGAGTCCACCTCCTGTGCTGGGCCCCATGAGCTGTGTGAGCGCAGGCGCTGGGTATTGGCCACCTCTATGGACCCCAGTGCCCTGCGCAGTGCCTAGCAAACAACGAGCGCCCCAAAACACGCACCTGTTAAGTGAAGTAACTGGGAGGAGGAGACACTCCTAATACATCTTCCTTATACCTCCCACCATACGGAGCCCAGAGTACGCGTTTAACAAATGTTTTGTGGACAACTGGATGAAAGGATAGGTGGACGGGCCAGCAGGTAGGTGGCTGGAAGGAGGGGAAAAATGGCAGCATGTCAATAAAACCCGCACTCACCTGAATGCCCCAGGTCTGCAGTTGCTCTTCTGCGGCGCCCAGATCGAAGGCGATGGGCGCACAGGTGTTGTCGATCCGCAGAACCGTGAGGACCTGGCCATTGCGGAGCTCTGAAAGCACACCAGAAGCTTCACCTGGCTGAGCGAGCACCACTGTGGACGAGCCTGGAGCCCAATGGCATCACCTCCTCTGGCCACGAGAACCATCTCATGGCAAGGAGGGACGTGGTGGCGGTCCTCGAATCCCCACGCGAGAAGGACCGAACTTGACCAGAACCCCTGAGGAGGCCGAACTGAGACCAGAGCCTGGAGGCTACCCGGACACAACGCAAGACCCTATAAAGGAAGAACCTCCCAAGAATGAGAGCTGTCCAGACAAAGAATTGGGAGTAGTGAGCTCCCCATCACAAAAGATTTTTTTTTTAATGTTTATTTATTTTGAGAGAGAGAGAGAGAAACAGCAAAGAATGAGCAAGGGAGGAGCTGAGAGAGAGGGAGAGAGAGAACCCTAAGCTGTCAGAGTGGGGCCCGACGCAGGGCTCCATCTCACGAACTGTGAGATCGTGACCTGAGCCAAAATCAAGAGTCAGATGCTTAGCCAGATGAGCCACCCAGGAGCCCCAGAAAAGATATTTAAGCAGACTATACAACTAAGTACATGGAGAAGGTGATGTTTCAGACATTTGTATGAACACCACCACACAGGAAGCTCACCCAAATATTACATTCCCAGCGGGCTCCGTCTGACTGTGGTAGGCAGAACAATGAACCCCAGACATGTCCCCGCCATACTCCCCAGAACCCATGAATATGTTATGTTACACGGCGAAGGAGAATTAAGGTTACAGACGGAGTTAAAGTGGCTAATCCACAGGCCCGAAATAGGGGGGTTCTCCTGGGCTGTTGGGGTGGGCCCAATGTAATCACAAGCATCCTTAAAACTGGAAGAGAGAGGCGACTGAAGGGTCAGGAGGGATGTGACCAGGGAAGAAAGGGACAGAAATGGAACACTGTTGCCTTTGAGGTGGAGGAAGGTTCACGGGCCAAGCAGTATGTGTGGCTTCTGGAAGCTGGAATCAGATTCTCCCTGCGCTCCGGAAGGAAGGCGGCCCTGCTGACACGGGGGCTTTAGCTCCGGGAAGCCAGCGTCAGACTTCCAGCTTCCAGAACTGTCAGAGGACGGATCTTTCGCCAGCCACTGTGTGGGCGGTAATTGGTTAGGGCAGCCACAGAAAACGAAGACACTGACTTACTGGTAACCCCTCCCCAGGGTATCTGCAACTCACTTGACAATTCAAAAGCACCAACTGAATTAAGCGTAACCTCACAAAACACCACACATCAACTCAGTCTGGCCACAAGCCAGGCAGGACGGCGACTAGGCCAGCCCAGTGAGGTCTGCTGGGGTGAAAGCCCCTGGGGACTGAAACCCCTCAGGCCCAGGGAGGAACAGCCAAGGAATGAAGCTAAATCTACCTTCTGCTACTAGTAGAGAGAATCTGGACAGAAGGATCCAGATGTCCTTCCACCACAGCAGGAGGTCCCGTGAGCCACCCTGTCAGCAGCCACGCAGCTGGGGTGGGCAGGAGAGGGGGGATCCCCAGTGTTCAGCCATGCGAGGCTGGGCCTGGATATATGCTGGCACATTTTCTGTAGGCGAGGCTTAGAAAATGGGGCAGCACGAAGAGATTAAACCATAAATACATTATCTGCTGGCCCAAACTTCCTGTCACCTGAGCCTAGCTCTGGGCAATATGTCTTTTTTTTTTTTAATTTTTTTTTAATGTTTATTTATTTTTGAAGGAGAGAGAGACAGAGCATGAGAGGGTGAGGGGCAGAGAGAGAGGGAGACACAGAATCCGAAGCAGGTTCCAGGCTCTGAGCGGTCAGCACAGGGCCCGGCGCGGGGCTTGAACTCACGAACTGTGAGATCATGACCTGAGCCGAAGTCGGATGCTTAACTGACTGAGACACCCAGGCGCCCCTGAGTCTTTAAAACCAAATGACTAGCCCTACCTTCCTGACAATTGTGCCCCACCCCCGCCATTGTCTCCACCTCCTCACTCAGCCCCTCTCCGGGCCCTGCCAGCTGGGCCAACAAAATGTCTCTCAACTCCACGCACCTCCTGGCATCTCCACCACAACCCAGGCCAGGCTACCTTCACCTCTTCCTCATGCCCTTTGGCAGCCTCCTCACTGGTTTTTCCAAACCTACCCGCTTACAATGCATTCTCCACGCATCAGCCAGTGCGTGAACTGGATGCTATCAGTCCTCTGAGTAAAACATTCAATAGCTTTTTGGTGTTCTACTGACAAAAACCAACCTCCTTACCACACTCGCCCAGCCCTCTGAAGAACCAGCCTCCTGCCAAACTCACCTCGAGCCATTCAGCTTCCTTCTGTGGAAGGCCAGCGTCCTTCGTTCTTGGAACAAGCAGTGTTCACTCCCACCCCAGGGCCTTTGCAAATGCTGTTCCCTTTCCCTAGAACACTTCCACTGGGCTTCACCCAGTGAAATCCTATTCATCATTGATATTCCAGCTCATTAACCACCTCTCAAGGGAGTCTTCCCTGACACTACACTCCTAACAGATCAAATCCTTCTGCTAAACCTACTCAGAACTGCTCTTCAAAGGAGTACATATTCAAAGATAAGTACATACGCTTGCAATTATTTGCTTACATAGGTTTTCAACTAATTGATTAAAGTCTATCCCCCAATGTGGGAGACTATGTACTCCCACACTGGTTCTGCTCAACACCGAATCCCCGGAGCTGGGTTCATACCTGCCATACAGTAGGCACTAAATAAATGTTTGATGTATAAATGAATTGACACGACAGAACCCTGGCCCCTAACCCCCAATTAGAGTCCTTTTTTTATGTCTTTTTTTATGTCTTTTTTTTTTTTAATCATCTGTCATCTCAAGGGTAAAAGAGCATTGGATGCCCTGCCAAAAAGAACTTTATTTGCTTTCTTTTCTTTTTTTTTCCTCTCTTTTTTAAGTTTTTGCAAGAAGGAAGGGGTGTGGAGGCAAGGTGGGGAGCCAAGGAAAGTATAAGCTAGACAGCTAGCTATAGGAGTCAAAGTGTAGCCCAGCCTCTCGCTCACAGAGTAGCCATGAAAAAGTGATCTAGGGACACCTGGGTGGCTCAGTCGGTTGAGCGTCTGACTTAGGCTCAAGTCACAATCTCGCGGTCTGTGAGTTCGAGCCCCGTGTCAGGCTCTGTGCTGACAGCTCAGAGCCTGGAGCCTGCTTTGGATTCTGTGTCTCCCTCTCTCTCTGCCCTTCCCTGCTCATGCTCTGTCTCTCTCTGTCAGAGACATTAAAACATTAAAAACAAAAATAAACATTAAACATTAAAAAAACATTTAAAAAAAGAAAAAGTGATCTAAATCCCTGGCCTGCTTCCTCGCTTGGAGGGGGATCATATCACCACACGCAGCTTTGCAGAGATGATGAAAATAAATGTTCGGAGAAACACAGGGGTTGAATAACTGGCCGCTGTCGTTGCCAATTTAAAAGCAAGCTTGTTGGGACTCAAAAGTTACAGTAAAGCAACCCATGCATGGATTTAGTTGTATTCGTTCTTACCCTCCCACTCCTGGATTTAAGGTGGCTTTATAAAAATAAAATATGAAAACGGGCACCTGGTTGGCTCAGTTGGTTAAGCGTCCAACTTTGGCTCAGGTCATGATCTCGCGGTTTGTGAGTTCAACTCCTGCATTGGGTTCTGTGCTGACAGCTCAGAGACTGGAGCCTGCTTCGGATTCTGTGTCTCCCTCTCTCTCTGCCCCACCCCCACCTGCATTCTGTTTCCCTCTCTCAAAAATAATAAATAAATAAATAAATAAATAAATACACAAATAAATATAAAATTAGATTTAAAAATAAGCAAGTGTGGGGCACTTGGGTGGCTCAGTTGGTTAAGCATCCAACTTCAGCTCAGGTCATGATCTCGTGGTTTGCGGATTCGAGCCCCACGTCGGGCTCTGTGCTGATAGCTCAGGGCCTGAAGCCTGCTTCGGATTCTGTGTTTCCTTCTCTCTCTGCCCCACCCCCACCTGCACTCTATTTCTCTCTCTCAAAAATAATAAATAAATAAATAAATAAATAAATAAATAAATAAATAAATAATAAAATATGAAAAGATAAAATTAGATTTAAAAATAAGCAAGTGTGGGACGCTTGGGTGGCTCAGTTGGTTAAGCTCAGGTCATGATCTCGTGGTTTGTGGATTCGAGCCCCATGTCAGGCTCTGTGCTGATAGCTCAGGGCCTGGAGCCTGCTTCGGATTCTGTGTCTCCCTCTCTCCCTGCTCCTCCCCTGCTCTCCCTCTCTCTCTCAAAAATAAATAAAGATTTAAAAAATAATAATAATAAAAATTAAAAAAATAAAAATAAGCAAGCGAGAGAAACTAGACAAAAAGAAAATAAAGGCAGAAATGAGTTTGCATAAGGTACAATAAGGATAGCTTCTAAGTATTGAGCCCTTACCAGGCACCAGGCACAGGGCTGGGGCTTCATGGTCCTAATCTCATTTCATCCTCCAAGAGCCCTAAAAGGTGGGTACCACTGTCAGAGAAAAGGGAACAGAGCCTCTGAAAGGCGAATAGACCTGCCCGAAGTCACCAGAGGAAATGAAAGTAAGAAACAGGGGCAAAGGCAGTGCCCAAAACCCAGGCAGTCTCACCGGGTGGGGCCACAGACCAGCACCCCATTTCACGGCACAGCACAGAAAACCCATGTGGACCAGGGTGCTAGGCATGGAGAACACCAGCTGCTTCCCTACACTGGCTCTTTGCACACCAAAGACTCTGCAGGATGACTCTCTTTGTCTTTCAAAAAAAGTTCCTGGATTCCTGGCAATAATCTCTCTCATCTGTTCCTTAGAGTGGGAACAGTAAGTCTCTACTTAGAAGTACTTTCATTACACCTAGATAAGAAAAAGAACTTGAAAAGTGACCAAAAGAATGGGCATTCACAGGTGTGTGTGCACACGTGTGTGTGTGCACACGTGTGTGTGTGTGCGCGCACGTGTGTGTGTGTGTGTGTGTGTGTGTAGCAAGGAGGAATTTCCTACAAAGAAGCAAGAACTGGCTTGCCAAAAACCAGTGGAGCGATGTCTTCAAAGTTCTAAAGGAAAATTATTTCATTCCACTCCATCCTACTGGTGTGTGTGTGTGTGTGTGTGTGTGTGTGTGTGTGTGTGTGTAAACTGTTTTACCAATAACAGTAGTAGAAGAAACCCTTGTTTTTAAGTAGTCAAGTTTCAAATCATCTAAGTAACCAGCCGCAATTCAAAATGCCAATGCCCAGCCACCCATTCATCCTGTTCATTCAACAAAATACGTACTGAGCATCTACGACAGGCCAAGCCTGTGCTAGGTACTGCAAATGCAGGAATGAACAAGACAACACAGAGCCCCTGCCCTCGTGGAACTTACATTCTAGTAGAGAAGCTGGAGATTCAACACTTTATCACACAGGTCAGCGTTTAATTACAGACTATGCTAAGTGCTATGGGGAGAAGCAGGAATATATCAGGGAGTCCTGGCTTAGGCTGGGGCATCAGGAGAGAATTCCCTATAGAAGGGATATTTGAACTGAGCTCTGAAGCATGAGTGGAAATTAATCAGAAGAAAGGAGGTAGGGAAAGAGCATAACAAGCTGAAGAAAGAGCAGATGCAAAGGCCCTGAGGCAGGACAGCATGGCAGGAACACAGAACGGGTAGCAGGAGCCACTAAGGCAGGCCTTGCAAGCCAGCGATTGACAGATCTTCACACTAAGCCCCATAGGAAACACTGAAGCAGAAAGTGACATGGTCTGTTCTGCATTTTTAAAAGGTCACTCTAAATGTCACGTAAATGGAAGAGGCAAGAAGGAGAGATCAGCTAGGAAGATACAGCAGGGATCCAAGCAGAAGGTGACAGCGATTTGGTCTAACAAGATGGTGATAGAGAGAATGGGGAGAAATGACAGACAGGCCTAGAAATGTATCCTAAAATGCCCACCCCTAGCTAAAGGCTCTCCTGTGTCCTTCACTCCCCTCCCCTCCATTGTGCTATGTGAGTCCAGCCCAGCATCCTGGGGAGAGGGGAGGAAAATAAAGGGTCATGACCTTACCTTGCCCCCAGCCTGGGGGACGCCCTCCAGGCAAGGCATTCCAGCCAGGAGAGGAGGTGGGCAATGGGCCGGCTGCCCCGCTGGGGCCCACCTGAGGTTCGCAGGCCATGGCAGAGAGCCAGCTGGGTTTCTACTTCCCCATCTGGGAGCTGTGGTTCATTCTGGAGCGGCCAACTCAGCTTCACTTGCCTTCAGAAAACAGCACAGGAAAGAACTTCAGGCCTGGGCAGGCAGGGCTTCTTGGCCTTGCCAAGGCCAAAGTCATCCCAAACCAGAGAGAGCCACCAGGAGTCTCTCCACTGACTTTACTCTTTCCGTCTTGCTGAGGAACATTCTCAGGATTGAAGAGGAGGAAATAAAACCCTCCAAGGGAGAACTGAGAACTTCCCTGTGGTCTTGGGTCTTCTCTAGCTCAGACACATCTAGACACTCACTTGGAACTCATGAAGTGACCAGGCCCCACTCCCAGGCATCTGGGAGTTCTGTTCCCTTATTCAGAGCACCCAGGCAACCAGGCACAGAACCAGTATATTCATCATGGGGAGCCTTATTTATACAAAGGATCTCAAACAGCTTTCCAGAAGACATTGCAAAATACAAATGAGGAAAAAAAAATCAGGATGGTGGGAAATACAGAAGAAAGAAAGAAAGAAAGAAAGAAAGAAAGAAAGAAAGAAAGAAAGAAAGAAAGAAAGAAAGAAAGAAGAAAGAAAGAAAGAAAAGAAGGAAGGAAAGAAGAAAAGAAAAAAGGAACAAAGGAAGGAAAAAAGAAAGAAAGAAGGAAGGGAGAAAGAAAGAAAAGAAGGAAGGAAGAAAAGAAGGAAGGAAGGAAGGAAGGAAGGAAGGAAGGAAGGAAGGAAGGAAAAGAAAAAGAAAGAAAGAAAGAAAGAAAGAGAGAAAAGAAGGAAGGAAAGAAGAAAAGAAAAAAGGAACAAAGGAAGGAAAAAGAAAGAAAGAAGGAAGGGAGAAAGAAAAAAAGAAGGAAGGAAGAAAAGAAGGAAGGAAGGAAGGAAGGAAGGAAGGAAGGAAGGAAGGAAAAGAAAAAGAAAGAAAGAAAGAAAGAAAGAAAGAAAGAAAGAAAGAAAGAAAGAAAGAAAGAAAAGAAAGAAAATGAGAACCATGAAGAACGAAAATAACCAGATATTCAGGCAATCAAGGTCCCCAGCAGAGGCAGTGGAAGTTTCTGCTGAAGAGCATGGGCTCCAGGTTCAGACTAACCAGTTTAAACAACGGTTCTACTACCTACGAGTTAAGTAAACTTGGGCAAGTGGTTTAACCTCAAAGAGATTTAGCTCCCTATCCTCAAACAATGGTACCTTCCCCACAAGGCTGTCACGAAGAATCAGTGCGGTAATACATATAAAGGGCAGACAAGGGCCTCTGGAACAAAGGACACATCCCACAAATACTAGCTCTCACTGTTGCTGCTTTGAGGTTTGGCACAGTTGTCACGCCTGAGCCAAGAATTTGGTTTTGAGCTTCCAGGTGGCCAAAGCTAAAACAGAAATACTGTCAGTTAAATAGTTCCTGTTCTCTATTAGGAGATGAGAAACAGGAGGGTGAAGAAGGCAATGCATTCTCCTGGCATTTAGCGCTAAAAGACCTTGGAAACACTTCCAAAGTCTCAGGAGTTGGGTCAGTGACAGCACAGTGGGCATGGCCATGACCCTAAGTCACTGTCGTCAACAAAGCAGCAATGTCCTTCATGGGGATTCTCTTGAAGCCAAAGCAGAGTCCTCAGTGCCACACACTGGCTGGAGCCCGCACTTACTCTCTCTGTGTCTGCCGGGGGCCCTGAAAATTACCCATCACCAAGGAAAACCTTGCCTACGTCCCTGGGATGACACCCCAGCCTTGCTAACCATCTTGGTGAAAGTCCAGTAGCGTCGGGTTTTGCTGCCATGGTTCCTGATGCTGGTGAAAACAAGTGTCCCCTGTCGGGGGCACACATCTGCTTAATTCCAAGCTGGCCCGAGGGTGGATCGCCACTGCTCAGATCTCCAAAAGAGGGGAGGCTGACTCCCACACCCTCACTGCCCTCCGTTTCTCTCGGTCTTTTAAAAAGGACCGGCTACATAATTTGTGGGGCCTCCTGCATAATGAAAATGTGGGGTCCCCTTTTCAAAAATGACAAAGAATTTCAAGATGGTCACAGCAGAGCATTAACCCAGGTTGGGGGCGGGGGGCTTTCTAAGTGGGGGGCCATGTGTCTGAGCAGGCTGCAGGCACCTCAAGTCAGCAGGGACTTTAAGCTCCAGAAGATCACTTGGGGTCACTAACCTGCCCTGTACCCAGCTCTGAGGCCACAAAGTAACAAAATGTTATGAAAAGGCAATGACTTGAATACCCAAGAGCCTGGATTTGAATCCCTGCTCAGCCACTCACATGCTCTGTGGCAAGGTTCTTAATTCCCTGAGCCTTGCTGTCTCATCTGTAAAATGGGAACAGGGACTCCTCCCTGGCATGGCTGCTGCAGGGATGACAGAAAGAGATACAGGCATGACATCCAGGACCCTGCTCACCAAGCAGGCCTCTTTCCTCAGAAAGAGAGAAAACTCAGAGTCAAAGATATAAAGAGACCTGCCCATGACAGGGTGGCTGGAAGATGCAGGTAGGACCAAGAGGGGAACCGAAGTCCAAGCGCATAATTCCTAGGCCCTGAGCCTCAGGACCCAGGTCTGGCCATCTCTCAGCCTGTTCTTTAATGCACCTTAAAGGAAAGAAAAGAAAAAAAGACAGAGAGTGGGTCCAGGGAGGCTATGTCTCCCAGGCATCATGCACAACAAATTCCTGCTGGCTTCTGAGATCCTGATCCCGCCCCCCACCACCACCACCAATGCCTGCCCACAGCAGGCATTCCCAAATACTGCTCTGCATTAATCAGACTATGGCACCACCCCTTACTTCCTTCCTCTTATCTTACATGCCCCAGAAGCACAAAACCAACAACAACAGCCCAAGGAAGTCTGCCCTGCACCTGGCAATTTCTGAAGCCCTTCCCCATCTCCTCTGATCATCTCCTGGGCCCATGAGGCGAACATAAACCTTAGACCCATTTCCCAGACCAGAAACCCGGGGCCATCATAGCTAGCAGCCTGCAGCCCAGAGAAGCTGTTCAGGAGTCTCAGAAAGGCCTGTGGGACCCAGGAGCCTGCCCTCCCTCCTCCAGGCAGGAGGGACCACCCACAAGCTGGAGCTGCCCAGACACTCTTCCCCTATGGAAAGTTTCCATTAGTTGCAAAATCCCACAACTTGGCATTGTCTTTGAGAAGCAATCCCAGCATCCCAGTTGTCCCAATTAGCTTCCCACAAAGTCTCAATCAGAAGTCATTCATTTGCCTGATAATGTGTAATGGTTAAAAGGTACCTGTATAGTTGTACCATTTCCCTCCTGTGTGACCTGGAGCAAGTCACTTAACTTCTCTCTGCCTCACTTTCTTCACATGTAAAGGGTGATAATAATGGTAACTGAGACTAAAACTGTTTGTGCATGTAAATCACTCAGAGCAGCACAGGGCATATAGGCATCACCGAAGGAATACACCTATCACTATTTTTACTCCACCAACATTCCCTAAGAACCTTGAAATGTCAGGCCCTGTGCTTTCTTGACTCTAACACCAAAAGTAAAATCTTAAATCCTTGGTCACCCCTCCCTGCTGGGGAATCCCACATGGTGGGAAAGTTGAACTCAGGGAAATAAATAATGACCAAACTAGGCAGGCAAAGGGAGGAGGCAGGACATGGGGGGCCTCAGAATCCTGGGGTGGGGGAAAGGCTTTGCAGAGGTGGCGGTGAGAGAAAGGGCTGCCAAGCAGAGAGAGGTATAGACCAGAGGCCAGGATGGGCCCCACCAGGGCCCTCTGCCCTCACCCTGCAGCCCCTGGTCCAACCTGGAGGCTGCAGAGGGTGGAAGGGGTTTTAGCGACACTGGCCAAGGGCTGACATGGACCCATCACCTTCCAGCATGTCCTGGGCTCACCATTCTGCTCAGCCCCGCACCAGCCCTAGAGGGACCTGGGAGAGAGACCCAGACACCAGGGTGGAGGCAGAGCCAGCGAATAAGCACAGCCCTGGGGCTCCAGCAACTAACTGGTCATCCACTCCCCAGTTTCCTTAGTTTCCTTTGCTGATGCTGCATTTTAACCAGAACTTCCAGTCATACGTCTTTTTCTAATTAGGTGGTGAGCCCCTACAGACGAAGAGAATCCTTAAGTCCCGCTGAGCAAAGGTCTCCATTTGTGCAGACAAAATGCCCAGGCTCCCCAGGAACCTTGTGCCTCACTGAGGTGGACGAGAGAGAGAGAGAGAGAGAGAGAGAGAGAGAGCGAGCGAGCTTAACAGTTTTCTCGAGTCAGGTTTTGTTTTCATTACACTGGAAAGCCCCAACAAAAGGCCCTAAGAGGGCCTGTCACAGAAGTTTTAGGGTGGAAAAGACTTGAAAGACAATGGGTCCAAGCTCTCCATTTTGCAGATGAGGAAATTAAGACCCAGAAATGAAAGTGAACTATCCAAGGTCAAAGAGCCAGTGCAGGACGGAGTCCGAGCAGGACAGGGCTCATTCGGACCGTGGATGTCCCGCCACACCTGGCCTTGGCCTTGGGCAGCTGTCCTGCTCCAGTCTCTGCCTTCAAGTCCTGTCCACCGAGTCTTCCTCACCTCGGAAGCCCCCCCCCCCACCGGCCCCGGCCCCCAGCCCCCAGGAGCCGCCCGAGAACGCCTCCCACGCACGACACGCGCGGGAACGGGGCCCAGGGCGCACCGAGAGCCCGGCCGCGCCCGCGCCGCCGACCCCAGGCCGAAAGAGGACGCCCAGGCGGCCGCGCCGCTCCAATCTGGGCTCGCGGCCTCCCGCGCCCGCGCAACCACCCGGGCGCGCGCCCCGAGCCGCGCACACTCACCGCCCGCGCCGCCGCCGCCGCCGCCGCCGCCCGGGGACGCGGAAGGTCCGGGCCGCCGCAGCCCCTCCGCGCCACAGCCTCCGGCATCCGCGCCCCGCCCCGCCCCGCCCGCCCGCCGCACTCCGCGGTCCCGCCCCCGGCCGGGCCGCCCCGCGCCGTCACCCCACCGGGAGGGGCCGCCCGCCCGGCTCCTGGGGCCCAGAGGGTGACCTCCCTTGCATCAGCCAGGCGCCCTCCGGGACGCCGGGAAGCGCCTCCGCGCCCGCAGACCACGTGCACGCCTCTGGGGCCCGCGGGGACCCGGCCGCCCGACCCGAGCCTCCGCACCTGAGTCTCCCGCCCGCCCATCTAACACAGGCGCGGCCCCAGGGCGGATGGGGCGGATGAGGCCGTCTTGGGGACCAGAAGCTTCTCATCTGGTGCATCTAAAACCCTAAGAGCATCTGTTGGAGGATCAGGCTACCTGAGCTCCCAGCCAATTCTCTGGGCTTTTTTAGATCATCTCCGGTCAAGTGGTTCATGTCTCGGTGTCTTCGTTTTCTGGACAGAACAGATCATTTCATGGGACTGTAAAGCTTTAATGAGATAGTCTGTATGAAGTGTTCACAACTGCCGGACACAGAGCTGCTCACCAGACATTGGCTGCTGGCCGCACCCCTCCCACTCCGGGCTCAGAGGGGTCTACAGGGAAAAGTGCCCCCCCCCTCCCCCCCCCCCCCCCCGCCCCGGGAGCGCACGAACCTTGCGTATTGCTCCATAGGGCCCATATGGACACACGAACACGCCTGTGTATTTCTACCAAAGGGAGCCTGTTCTACTCTGTTGGGCACCCTGCGTTTTCATTCAACAGAGTTCCCTGGCGTTCACCTCATGCTAGAACACTCCGCTCTGCCTCCTTTCGAAGGGAGACATAAATCTCCAAATATTGTAGGAAGACTCTTTCCTTTGTCCCTCTCCCCTGGAGGACACATGGGGGGTGAGGGGGGTGTCCCCACTGGCTCCCAGGCCTTGCTGGGATGGTCCTAGCCACGTTGCTGTGTACATGCCCCAGCCTGCATTTCTCCAAGTGGACTTGCTGAGTCAGAATGGATGCATTCTTAATTTCAACAGATGTTGCCAAATTGCCGGGGGCCTCTGAGGCCACAGGACTTAGTTGGCTGAGTGCTCGGCCTCGAGGTGGAGTGCTTGGGGGCAGTGAGCAGTGATTGAGGAACAGAGCAGTAGATACTGGCCAGGTGCCTTCACTCACCAGGCAAGTAGAGATCCAGGCAGTAGGTAACTAGAGATGAAGTTCATTCACTTATTCAGCAACGAAGGACACTGGTTGCCTGCTAAGTGCCAGGCCATTGTACTGGGCAACACTGAACAAGATACACAAGATCCCTATTTAGTTTGCCTAATTTCTGAAAACACAATTTGGGGACATGGGAGTGAGCCCCGTGGGATGTTGGAACTTTACTAACTGCTGATGGGATGTCGAAAGGGATCCTTTGGTGGGTGTGTGGCCAGGTCAGCACCTGTCCAAATCCTACCTGTCTGGCAAGGCTCACCCCCTGCATGAAGCCGGGGACTGAACTCCTGCCCTTCCTGCCAGGCTCCCTTCACTCCCACTCCCACTGCTTGTCGCTCCAGCATGAACTTAAACGTGTTGATGCATTAGTCCCCTTTGCTAGGGAGGCACAGAAGACCTGGGCCTTTGGAACTGGCTGACCAAGCTCCACCCCTTCCTGGCAGACGAACTTGCACAGGTGGGCTCACCTCTCTTAGCTTCAGTTCCCTCCTTTATGAAAGAAAGGTAACAGTATCTGCTAAACTGAGAGATGGTCAGACTTAAGGGAGACGATGGATGAAGTGCTTCATGGGAAGTCTCCAGTGGGAGTGAGCTGCATTCTTGGACAGCAAGGCAAAGCGCCTCGTGCTTCTCTGAAATTTCAGCACATGGTTAATTGCTGGCTCTATGGCATGAGGGTGCAGGGGCCCCACCTAGAAGAGAGAATGGTGACTCAAATCCGGTAAAAGGTGAGTAAAATCTAGTCACATTCGCAGACTTAGCTAGCAATATCTTGATGGATTCACAAGGCTGTAGGTGGCAAGCCCAAGCCCCTCTCCACCCCCAGCCTACCCTGACCTAATGTTTACTAGGCTCTCCCCCAACCCCAAAGTCCAAGAACACGGAACATTTCTCAGTTCCTCCTACACCCCCGTGCCCTTGCTCACTTCCCATTCTCAGTGGTCTCCATTCCTCTCCATCTGGAGGGTAACCCTCAACCCCATTCCACATCATCAGCTGTCACATTGTCAGGTCTCAGCTGAAAGGGCCCTTCTTCTGGGAACCCTTTCCTGTGCCCCATTCTCATAGGTATTCTTGTTTAACTAAGGCCGACCCCAGCACATGATGTGGTCATCGCTCAATGTCCCCTTCCCCCAAAGGAGAAAAAAAAACCTTTAGCGCATAGAGCGGCTTCTGCCCGTGCTCTTAGCTGTCCCCCAGCACCCACCCCGCCCTCGGTATTTGCTACCTGCATCTGAAGTAGTGAATGAAAAGCTGTGAATGCAATCAGCAGGGCTTCAGCTACAGATAAATCCAGAAAACCACAGGCTCCGGCCAGAGCCACCATTGCTCAGCAGCTCTACGCTCTGCCCCGTCATGTTTGCAAGGGTTACAGACTCGTGTCTGAGGGCTGGCTGCCCACTCTGGCAACCTGGATGGAGTGAGAGGGAACGAAGTTCTTCCCAGCCTGGCAGAATCTCCAAGTGTGGCAGCGGATGGGACGTGGTGGGGGGCGGGGGGGCTCAGAACTGCCGAATAAGTGATTCCATCTTGTTCTTTGAAACAGGTCTGCCAGTTACAGATTCACTTTCTAACTCCTTTAGAAATGGACCACTTACAACGTTGCCATGGTCTGAACAATTTGAATTGAATCGTGCAGAGATTCGGGTTGGGAAGCTAGACAGACCCAGGTTCAAATCCAGACTTAGCCACCAATTGGCTCTGTGACCTTGGGCAAGTGACTTTATTGCCATGTGCCTCAGTTTCCTAATGTGTAAATGGGAATAATATCTCAGAGAGACAGAGGGAGAATTCAACTATGTAAAACACCTGGAATTGCTCCTGGTATAAGTTGGTATTAGTAAGTGTGAGCTATTTTTATTTTATTATTTTAAATTTTTTTTACGCACTTATTTATTTTTGAGAGCGAGACAAAGCATGAGTGGGGGAGGGGCAGAGAGAGAGGGAGACACAGAATCCGAAGCAGGCTCCAGGCTCTGAGCTGTCAGCCTGCTGTGGGGCTCGAACTCACTGGCCGTGAGATCATGACCTGAGCAGAAGTCGGACACTTAACCAACTGAGCCACCCAGTCACCCTAGTAAATGTGATCTATTTTAGAAACCACTTCCTAAGCATGTCCCACAGAATTTTCCTTTCCATTACATTGATTTGAAATCGTGGACGCCACACTGCACAGTGGGCCCTCCAATGTGAGATACACACAATATAGGTTAACAGCACATGAGAGCTTGGACTGAACACACAGCTGTCCTTGTCAGGAGGTGTGTGGGCAATAAGACAAGTCACATGCTGTTTGTCAGGAAACTGGGTCAAAACCAAAAGAAATACTCTGAATTCCTGTCAGGAAGGCCTGGAGTGTCGGGGAGCTGTTTCTAGTGTGCAGGAAGACAAGAGCCAGGGACAGGTACGAAGAGAATAAAACAGGGCAAGGCCTCAAGAACGAGAACAAACGTGTCTGGGAGAGGAGGGAAGGGCAATTGAAAGTACTCACGCTTTCGGGGTGCCTGGAGGGGCTCAGTCGGTTAGGCGTCTGACTCTTGACTTCAGCTCAGGTCATGATCTCACAGTTCGTGGGTTCAAGCCCCAAGTCAAGCTCCAGGCTAGCAGCAGGGAACCTGCTTGGGATTCTCTCTCTCCCTCTCTCTCTCTGCCCCTTCCCTGCTCATGCACCTGCACATGCCCTCTCTCTCAAAATAAATAAACATTAAAAAAAAAAAATACTCAGGCTTTTAACTAGAAAGCTCCACCCTCTGGTCTTTCTATTTTTAAAAACCGCACAAGACAGTGGTAGCCAACACACCAATCATGTTCTTGGAACAACCAGCCTAGCTTCTCCCTTTATCTTATCTTCAGCTGCTGCCATGTGTTCCAGAATGTTGCTACTGTTCCCTTCCTTACTTTCAAGTAGGAGAAAAAGGCAGGCTGTGTACCTCCTGACCCTCCAAGCCCACCCATCCCCATCGCTTATCCCCTCCAAACACAGTGAGCTATGGCCTTGAGCTGACATTTGACCCACGAGCCGGCGTCATCTGAAGTTTTTGAAAAGCCAGAGAAGATAGATGTTGACCTGATCTGGCGGCTTCCTCTCCCAGAACCACTGGCCGAATCTCGCCATTAAGAATGTGCCTCTCCTGCCTCGTAAGACCAGCCTACGCAGGGGAAGGGGAGTGGGAGGGAGGAAAACCGGAACCGCTGCCTGTGTGCAAGCTTTTTCGGGAATTTCAGAGCCACTGAAGTGACGGGAGCAGCTGACAGGACAAAACCCTCTGCCATCTCCCAGACTACCCCTCAAGGAAAGAAAAACAGAAGAGGTGAAAGAGGAGGAGCATGGGAGGCTCATGGGCGCAGGTCCTTTCCACCGAGCAGCTTTCACTGACTTCTGGTGCCATCAGTCTTCCAGCGGGGAAGCCCAAGCGTGCCAAGAATGTTAGCTACAGGCTTTGAAGCTTTACGAGGCTGAGTACTCCACCCACCACACACCTCAGGAAAAGCCTGGAGGCCTGGCACGGTAGGTTTTCCCTTGCAGCCTTCAGTCTGATCCGGTTGGACTTGATGCCCACTCTTGTGGCTCCCTTGCCCTGTGACCTTGAGCATTCGATAAACCTCTCCGGGCCTCAGCTTTCCCATCCATGGGAGTGAGATCCTGTGCCTAAACTGCAGGGCTGTTGTATGGTTACACAAGTGCCTGGAACACAGGCTCCCTCACTTGAAGGATGCAGAGACTCTGTGACTGGCCTCTAACAAACTGCCTCACCTTTCAGCAATTCAGGGCTTGTTTTCCACCCATAAAGCGGGAATAGCACATCTTCGGGAATTTGTAGGTATTACACACAAGGTCTGACTTTCTGTAAGCTATTTCACGTCTTCTATCAAGGAGAACGTCAGTAGGTCTGAGCCATGGCATCAAATAGAATGGCCAAAGAGTTTCTGTGCTTCAGTAATGGACAATACTGAGGGCATCCTTGTCTCTAGACAAAGGGGTCACGTGTCACGAAATTGGCCAGAGGAGGGGCGCCTGGCTGCTCAGTTGGTAGAGCATACCAACTCTTAATCTCAGGGTTGTGAGTTCAAGCAGCCTCTTAAAAAAATTAAAAAAAAAAAAAAAAAAAGAAAAGAAATTGCCCAGTGGAGCAATTAATCTAGGATTCAAGAGCGGTAAAGAAAAGAATCACACAGGTGAGAAACATAAAAGGGGAGCCACATATGCTCCGTGCTGAGCGCATGCAGTGGTTAAGCACAGATTCTTGGCTAGACTGCCAGTCTTGATCTTGGCTCTACTATGGCGCATCCTTGCAACTCGGCCTCATCGCCTGCAAAATCAAGTGCTTTGAGGATAGGTTAACATACATGCAAAAGTACTTAGAACATCAGCCGGCATAGAGAAAGCTATTAACAATTGTAGATGGTTTTTACTCACCCAAGATCCAAAATACCCCAGGGCGATCCCTTCTGACTCCCTTGCAGTTAGGTTGGCTCATGTGACCCACGCCCATCAGTGGGCTGAGAACAAGCGCCCGTGTCATTTCAGGACTGAAGCACGGAAGAGTCGGTGCGTGTTTGCCAACTTTTCCTTACCCCCCGCCGTCAGGGAAACCGTGTGTTCAGATGGTAGAGCGGCAAAGTGGAAGTAAACTGAGTCACCGGATCACCACATGAACAGCTGCCCTGCAGCGAGTTTTAGAAAATTAGGAAACATTTGCTGAGCACCTGGACCTTTCCAGAAATTACATGTAGTACTTTGTTTTTAATAATTCTGTTGTTGCTACAGGAGAGTGGTTCTTAACTGGGGGAGGTTTGGGCCCCCAGGGGACATCTGACAATGGAGACATCTTTGACTGTCACAACCGAAGGGCTACTACTGGCATCCAGAGTAGAGGCCAGGGACGCTGAATGACCCTGTATGTGGATGAAAAGTGCACAAAGAAACCCTCCTGTGGCAGCCCAGGCACTGTCTCCTGCGATGAGCACCAGTGTCCTCAATCTTCCAGAAATCTCCTGCGCGTACACACAGGCACACCTGTATCCTTTACGCTCAGTGGGGACAAATTGCACACTGTTCTACACGTGTATCTTCACGTTCTTTCCGTGTCAGAACCAACCCTATCTGCCTTAGTGCTCAAAGAACCAAACATGCTGATTTCTCACATCAGGGCACAATGGAAGGCCTTCCCCAGGGGTGCTTTATCTTCGTCCCAGCCCCACTCCCAGAAATCGATAGATTCAACTGGCCCGGGAAGGCCTGCATACCCACCATTTTCCCTGAGTACCATCAAGCTTGAAGGCTACAGCTAGTCCCTCCCTCTGCGCCTGGCTCTCTCGGGATCTCATTCCACCCGAGTCTCCAGTCTCGCTCACTCTATTCCCCCTTCCCCACAGGCATTTAAACGTGTTCTCACCTCCCTCACACCACCTCGTCCATCAGCCACTACTGCCACCCTTCCCCCTTCTAGAACAGCCAAGTCTCGCCACTCACTCACGTTACATTCAATTCACTCTTCAGACCATTTAGTTTCCTCTTTCCCAGACTACCAAGCTCGAACTTTTCACATCTTACCTTTCCTCTCAACTGACCCTACAGCACACCCCTTTTGAAGTACTTATGTTGCTTCTACAACTTTACCAACATTCAGCTGGTGGGCTGGAAGCAGAGTCCAGCAAAAATATACGTGAGTACAACCCTATTAATCCAGGATGAAAATATTGGTGGCAACCAGGTTAAATACTGGGTGTAAACCAGTGAATGCAGGTGCTGCTTCTTCATGGTCCTCCAGTTTGGGAAATCTGGATTTGTGGTAGGCACGGGTGTGGGGTTTGCTGCAATTAGCAACAGCAGGAGTAAAGTCCTAACAAAACCGGGTACACCACGGAACACATTAAGATGGAGAGGTTTATTACAGATCCAAATCAAAATAGCAAACAAGCAATCTGACAACTCTAGAGTTCAGGAGAGAAGTTGGATATAAATTAGGGTCTTCAACATAGATGGTATTCAAAGCCATGAAAAGTGGGTGGGTTTCAACAAGGGAATGAGTGTAGACAAGTCCAAGAACAAATCCCTGGGAAAAGAGGAGCTGGAACTGGCAAGAGACAGAGGAGGAGCAGGGTAGCACATCACTGCACAACAAGGCTAAGGAAGCGGTTCTGGAAGGAATAGTCAGACCTGTCAAACAGGACTGAAGGTTAAGTAGAAGACTGGACCTCTCAATGTGGTCAGCACTGCTGACCTTGACATGCGGCTTCAGTGGGGTGGCAAGCCTGATGGGAGTGCTTGAACAGTAAAAACTGGGAAAGCTCGTATAGAAAACTCACCCGAGGAATTCTACTATAAAAAAGAACAGAAACTGGAGACGGATGTGGCCTGAGACCAACCCATCCTGAGTCATAGAAAATGTGATTTCTTTAAAGGGCATCTAATTCCCTCCTACTATTTCAGAACAAGGAAGGAAATCCCATCATGCTCTCTTTCAACTGTTTTCATCTACTAGAAATTATTTTGCAGCCAGACTTGCTGCTAATAGAGAGCCACAGAGCATTTAATTCCTAAGAGTGAAGTTCCTATAGGTATTAGGCTTATCAGGTAGCCCACCAGGGAGGAAATAGGGCCCCCCCAGTAGATAAAAGGCAAACTACAGACTTACTAGTTACATGCTGTTTTCAAACTAGTGGGTTGGGTAAAATCAGAAGTGATTTCCTTTCTGCTAAGATACATACCGCAAATATTTTCTAAGTATGCGTGCAAATGGGTACGTGATACATGTGCTAATTTAATTTCCTAAGTGAAATTCTGCACAACATCTGGGTCAGAGTGTACTTTGCATTATCAAAAAGGATGAACCAGAAGAAGGGAAAATGCATGACAAAGTCTTTACTTTTAAATGATTATCAGTACACGATGTAACAAGTTTTTGAATTCTATCAGCTAGTAATTTTGATTAAGAGAAACTAAAAGCAGCCCAAACAATTATACTAGTATTTATTGTTCTAACCCTTAGCCAGAAAGGACTATTTTAAGGCTGGCTGCTGCTTCACACAAGTTACAAATAACTATGTACTACTTTTTCATAGATAAAGCCCCTGACCTTTAAGAAAGCTATAGGGAAAAAAAATATTTAATCCCTTTCTTTCTTTAAAAAAAAAAAAAAAAAAAAAAAAAATTTAATTTTTTTTTTTTTTTTACTACATCTAAGAAAGAAAAAGTATTGATATATATATGTTGCTTGAGCTAAAAGGCATAGGAAACAGACAACATATACACTTTAAATTTTAAGAAATATGAGGTAAAAGAAAATCTTTGGATAAGCTCTAAGTTTGTACAAAGAAGCTAGATCTGCTATTCTCTAAAAAGTGAAGGGATCTACTATATGACATACAGAAATAATTTAATGCCTTTTCACAAGAAAGTAACTCAAGCTGTGCTGAAGCCTCATAACCACGAAGGCATCGAAAAATGCCAATCCACGCGCAGAGCTGCTCCTTCCTCCCCTATCCGTTTATGCGGTAGTTTTCGTGGATTTCTGGCCGGATGTCACAGACAAAGGCCAAGAGGTTATCCAGGACTTCATCCCTGTTCTGCTGGAAGTAGGTCTGGAGGATGGTCATCTTCTCCTGGGTCTCCTTCTCCACCTCAGTGCTGCAGCTGCCGTGGGATCCCAGGGCCTGGAGTCGGGGGGGGGGGGGGGGGGGCAAGGACACACAGGGAAGGTCAGGCTGACGCTCTGGTTGGCACAACCTCCTTAGTTCTGGAGAAACCCAGTCTCGTCGGTGAATACAAAGAATCAGCTACAGGCAGTGTGACCTCGTGACTGAAGAGCATGCGGGAAGGTGGCGTTCCCAGTTACTGGGAGCAAAGAAAGGACGCAATCCCTTGGTGGCCAACCTTCACACATCTATCAAAAGGTAAACTGCACAGCGTTTCCACCGCTCAGAAATTACCCCGGAGAGCAGTCCCTTCACATCTCTCTAGTGTCTAATGGACCGCCTTAACCAAAGACTGGAAAGAACCTTAAGACCCGGTGTACAGGAAGACGGGACAAACTGTCAAATATGCAGTTTAAGAGGAAAAAAGCAAGACGTAAAATGGTGTCAGCGTGGTTGGTAAATGCATATCCTTGTGTGGTTTCAAAAGGCAGAAATAAGTGATGTTAAAAAAAAAAAAGTCAAAAAAAAATAAACCTGAGGGCACAACAGGATGCAATTCGGGAGGAACCCGCAGTTTACATTAACCAACACTGGTTAATGTTCTAGTTCTTACATTCGGCATTGGATTCACCAGCATTATGAATACATGACATCTTTTCTTTCAAACAGAATATTCTAGAAGGATATGCAAGAAACTACTAACAGTGACTGCCTCTGAGGAGGAGTCCAGGTCTGGGTGGGAGGGAAACTAACTTCACCGTTGCCCTATTTTACTGCTTGAATTTTTTTACCATATTCGTGTCTTACCCCTTCAAATTCCAGTCACAATATAACACCATGGACGGATAAATTTCCTTTATCCTCAGTCTTCACAGTATGGCTGCCTTTTGTCAAGTGTATGCCTACTTGATTAGAATGAGACCTATCAGGTTCTTGAAGACAAAGCTTTTTTGCATCTGATCCTTTCTATCTTGTAACCTGTTTCTGCCTCTTTACATGTACGTTAACAGCTACATGCCTTCCTATCTGTATGCACACTACAGTGCTTAACGAGAAAGCATTCTCTCGCATGTTACCTATTCCTCCAAAACCTGTTCAGAAGTCATCCCTCCACTTTTCACAGATGAGGAGACCCAGGCTCAAAGAGGTCAAAGTGAACATGCAAGGATTCAAACCCAAGCTTCCTGAGTTCAAACTTATGACCCTTCATCCTATATTGTAACTGTTCATATTAGCGGAATAAGGGGCCATCGCATATTAGCTCAGTCGCTAACTCCTACTTTTAAAATTTTAGTCCAAAAACCCTACTGCGGGGAAGGGATAGGAGAGGGGGACACTACCTCTGTTCTATGAATAGACACCGTATGCCAAGTCTGGGTACGCGGTCACAAAGCCCAAGGGGTTACCACAAACATTGCTGGAAAACCTCGGGGCTCATGCCTACACCACAGCGCTGATCCAGGCTCTGTGAGTAACTGCAGCGTAGATGTAAAAATAAGATGAAGTGGTCGTCCTGACAAGAGTATTTCCACACTGTTCTGTGGGCGGTCTGACAGTTTACAGCACCCAGCTACCCCCCTGCGAGAGCCAGAGACATTTTAAGTTTTAACAGCACTGTAGCCGCCCAGTGCAAAGACAAAAGGAACTTTTGCCACTTACTGCTCAGAGGGAGGCACGTGCCTCAGGCCTGGGAGGGTGTGCGCCTGGAACACCCAATGCAGGCCACAGGGCAGAACTTGAGAATGGAGCCCACAAAAACAAGGCAGAGTTGAGAGATGGAAATGAAGTCCTGAGAGCATCATTTAAGCTCCTGATCAAAATAAAGTTAGCCTTTTGCCTGGGTTTTTCGTTATACAAGCCAATAAATTCCATTTTCCTTAAAATCAGCCTGAATTGCTTTCTGTTACCTGACAGTTTCTTTTCTCCGTAAAGCCCTCCTTCATCCCCTCCCCTCTCTGGGATCTGTTGCTGTACTAGTACTTCATGCATCTCACGCTCCCTGGCCCGGCCTGTACTGTCGCTAAGTGTCTCTACGACACTGAGGTGGGGCTCCGTCTGATGGATGCTTACGACCACCGTGGCTCTCTCACAGCTGGAACTCCGCCAGACTTGCATTTCATTGCCGAGTCTCCCTGACCATCAGACTATAGGAGGTAAGCTCCACGAGGCAGGGACCATGTCGACTTCTGCTCACAGCTGACCCCCTAGCATCTGGCACAAGCTAACATGTTTAACAGATATTTGTGAAATGACTAAGTGAAGACCAGGGTTCGATGTTAGTTAAAAACTGATCACCGAGGAGACTCAGCCTGAGCATCCAAAAGACAAACCTTCAAATTTCTGCCAGAAATCACAATCTCCAAGCTATGCTAGATATTTTGAGAGCCTGGGGAAAAGGGAAGAAGAGGAAAGCCTCAGGAAACTAAAGCAGTAATGAAAATAAACCAGGCCCACCGCAGCTTCCTTGGCCTTGAACTCCTTCTCCCTTTGCAGGCGGTACTGTTCAATTTCAGCCTGAGCTTCTTCTTTGGCCTGCTTCAGCCTCCGGTTCTTTCCTGTTTTCAAAGGAAAAAGCTGCATCAAGAAGTGGTTAAAAGACAAGTAGAAGAGGAAGCAGAGACTGAGATAGTAAATTCTAACAGGTAACAAGGAAAAAAGTTTTATGCTATAGTCCCAAGAGACATGCACGGGGGAATTCAAAGCTAACTAGCAGTATAGGTTCCTGCCTCCTGCAAGCTGTACTTAGCTAGGAAGTGACTAGATAAAAAGGACCGTCTTCCATAACTGCAAACAGAAAAATGATGGAAACAATTCTGCAATGTGTCAGAATATTCTCTCAATCTCCACTGTTAAGAACCAACATAAAATGGGTGACATTACCCATCTGGGGAATTCTTGCTCTTCCTAAGAAGTAAACACCTAAGTATGCTGTTGATTGTAACTAGAGGTCTGCTTAGAAGCTGAGTGAGGAGAGGAATATGCTCCCAAGAGACAGTAACCTAAAATGTAACTAATGAGACAGATGATGTAATATTGGAAACTAAAACCATGCCTGTGCACAAGGAAATAAGTAACAAAGTGGTTCTGGGAAGGTATCCTGAAATGGGGAGCACTGGACGGTAAGACTGCACAAGCATCTAAGAAGTGAGGAGACACAGGGGCTCTGGTTTCTAGAGAATAAACATACAGCTGAAAAGATTCTTTAAATTCCATCAGACCCTGCCTGAAAACAGACCACAAGACCAGCCAGCATATATTCTCTGCTTTGATCCTCTGCTCACTGATCAAACTTCTCAGAAACCCAAATTGAGGCTATATGATCAACCTGAGCATTTATTTAATCCAGAGCAAAAGACATCCTGCACCTAAAAGTAAGCTTTATTAGACATTCTTGTACATCAATTTCCCAAATCCCACTCAACCCATGTAGACAAATGAAAGTGAATTTAACCTCCCATCTCCTGATGAAGAACAGGATTTTCGATGTATAATGACCCCACATCAACACTCCATCATGTTTCTGGTGAAACAATCAACAGACCTCTCTAAAAACCCCAAACCTATTTCTGTAAGTGTATGTTTTCTCCAGTATTATTTAGGGCCTACTGCTGTCCCTGTGAGCTAACTTCTACCCCTGTCCTCCACATGCCATCCTCCTTATCACCCATCTCCAAACCCATACTTCAGAGCTGAAGGTCTTTTCTAAACCAACAATCTACAAATAACACTTATGACTCAAACATTATGCTAGGTCCACGTAATTTCACAATACCACTCTCCTGGTCACTGCTAACTCCCAAAGTTCTCTGAATTAAGATAAACCATTCCCTGCCCATCAGATATCTTCAAAGTTCAATGCTGATAGCCTTGTCTGAAAACCAAAAATAAATACTTGAACAGGAAATCATATTTCTTTTACACCTTATTTCTGTGGGAGCCAGTGTTTTATTGGCTCCCACAATGAAATAAACATCACTGAAACAGCTACGTCAATAAAATAAACCAAACACAATTTTTTTTTTAAGTTTTATGGTCCAAAGCAACAATTTCAAGAAAAATTTAAGTAGGATCCCTTTGCCACATATGTACTGCCTCTTCCCAATTCCTAAATGGGCAAGATAACCATAATTACAAATCAAAAAAGGCAGTGATTTTTTTCAAATTGTAGCTCTTGTCAATACTTCTGTTTCTTTTTTTAAAAAAAAATTTTTTTTAACGTTTATTTTTGAGACAGAGCATGAACAGGGGAGGGGCAGAGAGAGAGGGAGACACAGAATCGGAAGCAGGCTCCAGGCTCTGAGCCATCAGCCCAGAGCCCGACGTGGGGCTCGAACTCATGGACCGTGAGATCGTGACCTGAGCTGAAGTCGGAAGCTTAACCGACTGAGCCACCCAGGCACCCCTCAATACTTCTGTTTCTAATTACTGCAAATTCTGAGATGTATATTAGCCATTAACTCAGTCCTTTAAAACAAACTCATTCAGTAAATATGTAATAGCTATATAACCTATACAAGACCCTGCACTAAGCTTGATGAGATAAAGAAAAATGTATAACATGACCCCTACATCCAAGACATTCAGAATTATTCTGACCGTTTTACAAGTATTTGTTCCTGCACCTCCCCCAAATAATCTCACATACTTCCCAACAGTAACTTCTGTTACTAATGAGCCACCACAGGACAAACTCTGAGAAGTCATTCTGGAAATACTTTATCATCAAGACCATGATGAAAAATATTCTATGAAGAACACAAAACTTTCCAGTCACCAGGGCAAGAATAAAAGGCTTGTTCCCATCATCCTCAGCTCCCTCAAAGAAAGCTTTTCCTATGAAATAGAGTATTTCATAGGAAATACTCTAAGCCAGAAAATATAAGAGCCGTGCTTGAAATCTACTTGGGTATGGGATAAAAGTGTAAGTCTTGTAACAAGAGAAACACCAAAGAATTACTAAGGGTCATACTCCTTGCATGGGAAAAGAGGCCTCTAGGCTCCCGCTATGCTTTTTCTCACGGTATGGTCAAATCATTTCAATAAGCCTCCTATCACCCATCTGTATAACAGGGATAAGGATACCTTTCTCACCAGATGGGAAAATGAATACATACGATTAAGTTACACACAGTCCATGTACTCCAGGAGCTTAGTCTAGTGACTAAGCCCTATTAAGAAACCTGTATTCGCATCACGATGACAGAAATAAGGTCTTAGGAAGGACTCAGCCTGGTTTGAGAGAAGGACAAAGCAGGGAAGGCTTCCTGGAAGAAATGCTGCCTAAATTTTGAGATCTGAAGAAAGACTAAGTGTTAAAGAGAGAGGAAACTAGGAAAAGGCACTTTCAACTGGAGAAAACAGCTGTACCGAGGCTTGCAGGTGAAATAAGGCATCACAGTGGCCCAGGATGGCTGGAGGAGAGAACCCAAAAATGAGATGAGGGAAGAAAGCTAGAGCCCGATCCAAGAACACTGCCTACACCCTATTAAGGAATCTGGTCTGGGCAACCCAGCCCTCTCACTCTTGAGACCTTTGTACTTTTGCTCAACAAACCCTACTGTTTTGCTCAGAAAAAGAAAAAGAAAAAAAAAAAAAAAAAGGAACCTGGTCTTTAGTCTGCAGGCGCTAAACTGACTGTAAAGGAAGTGGGGAAGTCCTACCTGCACCCCAGGGAGGACTCTGATGGAAGGAGAATGCACTTGGAGGAGGTTGGATCCACCCGTTAAGTTCCTTAGCAACCTTACACTTCTAACTCTAGCCCCCATCTCACCTGCAACTAACCCACCCAGCATTGGCTTCCTCCACTGGTGCTTTTGAATACCATGATGATGGAGACACCGGTCACCGGTACACCGGGTAATGCGTCTGGCACATATTAATCACATTAAAAAAAAATTTTTTTTTTAAGGAATTAACGAAGCACGCTGGTACCAGAGCCTCAGAAAACCTAGTGTCCCGGACTAAGATGCTAGCTGTGGGGATGGGGGAAAAGTTAAACAGGCGTATACACCTTGGCTACTGTCTAAACGTGACGAACAAGAGAAGCAGACGTGGCAAAGAGGACTCTATGTTCAACAGCATGGATTACGGTAGCTCTGTACACGGTCACAAAACAACCCAAAGGAGCAAGTGACAGGGAGAAAGACGAGTTCCGTTTGAATAGCCCATTTCACAAGCCTCCCAAGACCCCAAGGTCATCCACCTACTATTGTCTCCACGCCCTGTCTACTACCCCACATCGCGGCTTCCAGTCGACCCTCAAGCCTTCCAGAGCCTCAGATCCAGATAGTTTCGAGCCACACAAGATCCCGCGATTGTCACCACCCCTCCACGCCGCAGTTTTTCGGGCCTCATCTACCTACGACCTCCTGCGGCCTGGCGGCGTTTCGTGCACTGGCACCACGCCTGGCCGCCCCACCCCGAAACTCACGCTTGCGGGCCTCCGACACCTTCTCGGCGGCCCGCTTCTCGGCCTGCAGCAGCTGCTGGATGCCCTGCGACTGACTGGCCATGGCGGTGGCGACTCTGAGGCCGAGGTAAGCGGCCTAGATCGGCGAGATCGCCCCCTCGGATCAGCTGACCCAGGAGTCTAGGATCTGCGCCTGCGCTGTGAGGCGGCGCCCCGCCCGCCGCCACGTGACTACCGCAGCGCCGCGTCAGCTGACTGCACAAGGCGTCTGGTGACTGGACCGGGAAGGGAGGGGCGGGGGGAGGAAGAGCGGAATGTCTCGGCTGCGCCTGCGCAGGATCTGTCTTCTGTCTCACCCTTCCTCCTCTCAGCGCCCCCGCTCCTTGCGTGGCTGTTCCTTCGCTAGTTCGGTTGTGGTAGCTGCCCCGATATGTCGTTTTTGCTATAATCCCTCGCTTTACAATATACGCGCCTTAAGGTCGGGAGAGGAAGAGCCAAGCCAAACACAAAGATGTTCCCTTATTTTGCACTCTTCTTTACTCTCCCCTTTCTGGAATTTTCTTTGGCACTCAAATATATTAGGGGGCACGTTAGAAAAATTCTTACCAGGCTCAGGGGATAGAGTGTGGATTGGGAATAGGGACACATGGGGACAGATATGCCACTTACGCTCTGTGATTTGGAGGAGGATGCTTTCCTCCTGTCTGAACCTCAGTTCAAAGAACGAGGTGGACTATTTGCCATAAATATTTGATGAATGCCTGCCATGATCCTAGACCACTGTGCGTACTGAGGAACTAGAGAGCCAGATTGAGTCCCTGGTGGAGTGCACAGTTGATGAACAACAACAACAAAAAAAAAAAAAAACATTAAAATAAATAGGAAATGGCAAACTGATACAGTAATGAAAAGAAAATGCAGAGTGCTCTAAGAAGACGGGCATGAGGGCTTTCCAAGGAAGTGGCATTTAAAATGAGATCAGAGGGGCGCCTTGCTGGCTCAGTTGGCTAAGCGTCCGACTTTGGCTCAGGTCATGGTCTCACGGTTTGTGAGTTCAAGCCCCACCTCCGGCTCTGTGCTAACAGCTCAGAGCCTGGAGCCTGCTTCAGATTCTGTGTCTTCCCCCGCCCCTCCCATGCTCATGCTCTGTCTCTGTTTCTCAATAATAAATAAACGTTAAAAAAAAAATTAGAATGATATCAGAAGAGTGAGAAGTTAACCAGGAAAGAATTGGTGGGTGGGGTGGGGGTGGGAAGAGGAGTTAGGGTTGATTAGTGGAAAAGAACCAGCATGTCTGGATTTGGTGGGAGCAACTTGGCACAGAGATACCTCCCACCACAAATTGGTAGTTAGGAAGCCAGTAGTTGAGTTTACAACATGAAGGGTATTGCCCTAACACTTGACTGGTTCTGACAGCAACTCTAAAGTAATGTTATTAACCCCTTTCTATAACCAGACTGAAGCTCAGGGAGGTTAAGTAACTTGCCCAAAGTCACTCCCCTATTAACTGTCAGATGGGATCAGATGGGATATTTGAATCCAACCAGGCCTGCAAAGTGGAACATCTGATCCACTGTGCTCTGCAGGAATCTTGTGGGCTGTGGGAAGGACCAGATGGTCTCCTGGAGCCACCAAGCACTGGGAACATAAAATAATGCCAGAACTTTTTGATAGAAGCATCTCTGCACTCTAGGAGGAGCTGGATTCATGGTCCGGGACATTGTTCACTGAATTAACGTTAGAGATAGGGTTGGAAAGAAAGCTAAAATCCAGAACATCTAAGAACCAGCATTTGACTGGTCTCTGGGACTTTAAGTCCAGTCATTGATTTCCTGGAAAGATTTGTCATTTTCAGTGTTCTAGGAAAATGTAATTCATTGAATCAACAGAGGACAATACATGCTTCTAAGGGTGGCAAGAGGATTAAGAGATGGTGGTAGCCAAAAAGTGGAAATAACCCAAATGCCTATCAAGTGACGAGTACTTGGAACTAAACAAAATGTGGCTTACCCATCGATGGAATATTATTTGATCATAAAAAGGAGTAAAGTACTGATACATGCTGCAATACGGGTCGACCTTAGTAACATGCTAAGTGAAAGGATCTGGGCACAAAAAACCACATATTGTGCAGGTCTGCTTATCTGAAGTGTTCAGAATAGACAAATCTTATAGAGACAGAAAGTAGGTTAGTGGCTACCCAGGGGCTGGGGGGGGGGAGGGGGGAGAGGGAACAAGGAGTGAAGGCTCACTGGCAAGGGGGTTCTTTTTTGGGATCATGGAAATGTTATGGAATGAGGTAGTGGACAGCTGCACACCCTTGTGAATATACTCAAAATACCAAATTGTCTACTTTAAAATGGTAAATGGTACAGTGTGTGAATTATGTCACAATAAAGCTGTTACGAAGAGAGAGAGAAATGATTATGATGATGGAGGTGAAGCTTTTGCACGGTTTCTAGTCTGTCATCAATGCCAGGAGATGGAAGCTGTTGTTTTTATCTGGCTAGGGGGTAATTGTTTGATTTACAAATCTGGTCCTCCACTTCACAAAAGCCTTCACATGAGGGTTCCTCTAACAGCCAGCTTCCTGAAAGCATCGAAATTTCTACACATTCCAGAATTTTTTTTTTTTGCTTGCAACATTTCAAAAGTTTATTGTATAAGGAGAACAGTACTAGACAAGCCATCCACTGAAATTTTCAGACTAGTGTATGTTTTCTGGTTATCTGAGTGGGTGTTTGTTGTCAGAACTTGGGTACTCTGGGGAGATGTCCTGAAATAACTAGGAAATGAGGGTGAAGCAATTGCTCTCCAGAGAAAGCCCTGAAGTCTTAAGCCAGCAGTCCAGAGCAAAGATTCGCAAAGTCATCCGAGGGACACAGAGTGGATCCCAGGCTTTGAACCCCTGATGTGCGGCTGTATTATCACATCTTTTTTTTTTTTTCCATTTTATTTATTTGAGAGAGAGAAAGCAAGTGGGGGAGAGGGGCAGAGGGAAAGAGAGAGATAGAGAGAATCTTAAGCAGGCTCCACACTCAGTGCATAGCCTGACACTAGATTCGATCCCACGATCCTGGGATCATGACCTGAGCTGAAACCAAGAGTCTACGTTCAACCGACTGAGCCACCCAGGCACCCGAAATGTATCAGCACATCCAAGAAAAGACTGTGCCCATTCTGATATGTGGCTGTTCAAACACAAGTCTGAAACAAGGTGAAGGAGCAATAATGACCTTTACGGGTCCCAAGTCAGCAACAAGGGAAGTGTGACCTCTCATTGCCTCGCCTAAGGAAACTAGACAGTTGGGTTCAAATCCCAGCTCTGACATTTATCTGTGAGCCTCAGACTCCTCATATGTTAAAAATGGAGTTAATGATAGTATAATAGGGTTATTGTGAGAGTTGAACTCGTTAATTCATGGAACTAGCTTTGAATGTACTCACTACTCATAATAAATCTCAATCCCTGTGACTGTGACTTCTCAAAGAAAGGTAATCAGTGAGCCTTTTGTTTTTATCTATCAAGCTGGTGTACTTAGTTAATGGAAGTTCACCTCAGACAAAGTGACTGCTCTAGAGAGACTTTGCAGGACCAGTGCTTATGGCTGAACAGGTTGTTCACCGCACAAGGAAGTGAGACTATGCTAAAAACCAGCTCATGCTCCACCCACTCTCCCCACAGAGAGCACCTTTCTCTAATTCATTCAAAGGCTCCATGTAGCCAACTAGTAGTCCTGTCACAAAATCCAGGGTGGGGGGCCTGACTTGCCTCATGGGAAACTCATAAAGGAACTAAATGCCCCACCCTACCTCCACTCCCACATAGGGCCTCCTATGAGACAGGTTCTTGGTCTCTGCATATACATTTTCCACCTTGGATGACTGATGACTAATAGTTAACCCTTACTCTTCCTTGATTTACACTGAAAATAATTCTAGGGGTGCCTGGGTGCCTCAGTTGGTTAAGTGTCTGACCCTTGATTTCAGCTCATGCCATGATCTCACGGGAACCCCACATCGGCCCTGCACTGACAGGTGCTTGGGATTCTCTCTTTCCTTCTGTCTCTGGACCTACCCCGCTCATGCTCTCTTTCTCTCAGAATAAATAAACATTAAAAAAAAATTTAAAGTGGGGCGCCTGGGTGGCTCAGTCAGTTAAGCATCCGACTTCCCCTCAGGTCATGATCTCACAGTCCGTGAGTTCGAGCCCCATGTCAGGATCTGTGCTGACAGCTCAGAGCCTGGAGACTGCTTCAGATTCTGTGTCTCCCTCTCTCTCTGCCCCTCCCCTGCTCATGCTCTGTCTCTCTCTGTCTCAAAAATAAATAAAAACATTTAAAAAAAATTAAAGAAAATAATCCTAAAGAAACTAAGATTCTATTCTCAAATTTTACTGGTGTTATAGAGAGAATATTTATCCTCCAGTGAACCCAGGTGCTGTGTATTGCTGTGATAGTTACAGGGTTCAGGATACATCAACCAAAAATATGGCACCTGGACATATTGACTATTTTAAACTGAAAGAATTTGAGAATCAGCATGTGCAGGAAGGATTCTTTGGCCTTCCCTTAAAGCAGGTCATGAGACTCTCATGTAGAAAATGTCTTCCCTATTTCCAGAGGAAAGGAACATCTTTATCTGCAAGGACCCCAAGAGGCTTCAAGAGAAATCAGGACGAACAGGCCTTGCTAAGTTTCCTCAAGTTTCCTCCTCTTAGCTCATACCCCTTTTGTCCTAACACATTTTCCATGACTTCCCACACTTCATCAAACAAGTGTAAAAATACTCAGTTTGAAGCACTTCCTCTGGTCTTCATTTCCTTATGAAGGCTCCCATGTCACATAGAACTTACCTTAAATAAATTTGGATGCTTTTCTCTTGTAAATCTGTCTTTTGTTATAAAGACCCAGCCAAAAACCTAAGTTGGGTAGAAGAAAGATATTTCTCCTCCCTTACAATAGCATTTACTTGCTATTTCCATCTCTTCACAGACACAGATCTAGGATCTGCCTGGGTAACATTTATTTCTCTGCTTTCCCAGGAGCTAAGAAGCAGGCCTGGAAAGCAGGTCAAGGAACAAAGCATTGCAAATTATTCCTAGAAATTAACTACAAATGAGTCTGAACAAAGTCAGGACAAAAAGATATTAATAGAGACACTCTTCATTAATTCGTTCATTTATTAAAAAGTGTTTATTGAGCACTGGTTTGTGCCAGCCTTCAGCAAGCTACTGTATATGAGCAAAACAGACACATTCTTTGTCCTCCTGGAGCTTGGAGTTAATGAGGGAGACAGCCAGACAAAAATGCCCACCAATGAATACATAATATTTAACTGAGTTAGATGCTCTGCAGTCAGGCTATCCAATATGGGAGACACTAGCCACATGTGGCTATGGGGAAATTGAAATGTGGCTAGTCTTTTTTTTTAATTAAATATTTTTTTTAACATTTATTTCTTTTTGAGAGGGGGAGAGGCAGAGAAAGGGAGACAGGATCTGAAGCAGGCTCCATGCTGTGAGTGCAGAGCTCAATGGGGGCTCGAATCCACGAACGTGAGCTTGTGACCTGAGCCAAAATCAAGAGTTGCTTAACCGACAGTGAAATGTGGCTAGTCTGAATTGAAATATGCTCTCAGAATAAAATATATAACACATCTCAGGCTTTGCACCAAAAAATGTAAAATACCTCATTAATAATTGTTTTATTGATGGTAGACTCGATAATATTTCAAATACACTGGGATAAATAAAATGTCTTATTAAAATTAATTTCACCACCTTATACCCATTAGGGAGGCTACTATAAAAAATAATGAGTGTTAGCAAGGATGAAAAGAAATGAGAACCCATGTGTGATGTTGGTGGGGATATAAAATAGTGCAGCTGCTGTGGAAAATAGTATGGTAGTTTGTCCAAAAATGAAAAGTGAAATTATCATGTGATCCAGCAATTCTGTTTCTGGGCAGATAACCCCAAAGCAGGGTCTTGAAGAAATATTTGCACATCCATGTTCATAGCACTACTCATAATAGCCGCAATGTGGAAGAAACCCAGGTGTCCCTGAAGGGAAGAACAAACCATACAAAGGAAAGAAATGCTGACACCTGCCACAACGTGGGTGAGGCTTGAGGACATTATTAAGTGAAATAAGTCAGTAAAAAAAGACAGATACTGTATGATTCCATTTATGGGAGGTACGTAGAGTCGTCAAACTCCTAGAGACAGAAAGTAGAATGGTAGTTTCCGGAGACTGGAGGAGAGGAGAATGGGGTGTGGTTTAACGGGTCGACAGTTTGGGCTTTGCAGAATGAAACAGGTCTGGGGATTGACTGCACAACAATGTGAATGTACTCAACACCACTGAGCTGTGTACTTGAAAATGGCTAGGATGGTATGTTTTATGTGTATTTCACGGCAATTAAAACTTTTTAAATTAAAAAAAACAAAAACCTTGAATTACACCTCTTCTTTTTACTTTTTCAAATTTGCCAAGAGGAACATTTAATATCACACGTGTGGCTCACATTGTATTTCCATTGGTGCTGCTCTAAAGGAAAAGAATTTTGACCTCCATGGATTTTTGTTTTTGTTTTTTGTTTTTTTAAAAGAATAACTATTCACTAAAGTAGTTATGCTCAAAATGTAATAGTGCATTACATGTTGTGTTTGTGAAACCATTTCTGTTAACAATGTTTATAACCAAAAATTTCGATAGATTACAGATTTATTTAATAGTACTTGTCAGACACACAGTTGATAACCTTGAGGTGAAAATACATCAAAGGCATATATATACAGTTATAGGAGTTCTTATTGCACATGTATCATGGAAGGTACATTTATTTACCACTTTTTACATATTCTAGATGACATTCAAATGAAGATAGTTGCTTCAAAGTGGTTGATAAACTTCTGGTGGTTGACGGATCTCTGGCAATTTTAATAAATAAGGAACCTAGTCTGTACCGAAAAGGTAAAGGTAACCAGAAAAGCTTGAAGTGTCTAAACCCGGGTGGGGTTGAAGTCAGGAGGGGTGGAGAGTTTTTGAGGCAGAGAAAACAACTTGGGCAACAGTTTTTAGACAAAAGAGAGCATGGAAAATTCCAGAAAGAGCAATGGAGACTGGAATGACCAGATAGAGAGGTAAGAAGGCCCAGAGATGAGTCCAGAGGGGCAGACAGGGGCCAGATCATGTAGGGCCTGGAGGTCTTGCTAAGAATTTTCATCTTTATCTGGTAAACAGTGGGAAGCCAGCAGAGAGGTGACAAGGATGCATTTGTCTTTGGAAAAAAAATTACTCTTGCTGCATCTGTGTGTGTATGTGTGAGTAGTTTGTGTTTTTTTTTATCATTTTTTATTATTTTTTTAAATTTAATGTTTATTTTACTTTTTTAAGAGCGAGAGAAGAGAGAGAGCCCGAGCCAGGGAGGGGCAAAGGGAGACAGGGAGAGAGAATCCCAAGCAGACTCCACACTGTCGACAGAGAGCCTGGTGTGGGGCTCAATCTCACAGACTGTGAGATCATGACCTGAACTGAAATCAAGAGTCGGATGCTTAATCAACTGAGTCAGCCAGGTGCCCCTAAGATTTTATTTTTAAGTAATCTCTACAACCAATATGGGGCTCAAACTCACGACCCCAAGATCAAGAGTCACATATTCCACTGACTGAGGCAGCCAGGTGCCCCTCTTTTTATCTTTTAAACAAGTGAGGCATAATATATAATTAAATATAGCTTAAGTTTTATATATTTTTTCAATGAAACTGACAATGTTAAACTTTCTCTGAGTCCTGTGATCCTGGAAAACAGCAACAGTTCAAAAGTCTCCCTAACCTTTGTTTTCTAAAATCCCCCCATCTTTGTGTGTTCCTAGAAATGACTTACCCAAAAGGACCACTCTTCCCCATACAATTTATTTATCTATTTATTTATTATAACGTTTATTTATTTTTGAGAGAGAGACAGAGAGACAGAGTGTAAGCGGGGGAGGGGCAGAGAGAGAGAGGGAGACACAGACACCAAAGCAGGCTCCAGGCTCTGAGCTGTGAGCACAGAGCCCAAAAGGATGCTTGAACTCACGAACCGCAAGATCATGACTTGAGCCAAAATCAGACGCTTAACTGACTGAGCCACCCAGATGCCCCTTTCCCATACAATTTACATAAGGCTCCCTGGACACTCGTTGTCATGACTACCACAAATTCACAGATGACTCCCTTGTTTACTTAACAAAACCAACCACCAACGACCCTGGACTTCCCATTCTTTGCCTCACGAGTGATTAAGATTAGAATTGTTTTGGGGCACCTGGGTGGCTCAGTCGGTTGAGTGTCCGACTTCAGCTCAGGTCACGATCTCACCACTGGTGAGTTCGAGCCTCGCGTTGGGCTCTGTGCTGACGGCTCAGAGCCTGGAGCCTGCATCCGATTCTGTGTCTCCCTCTCTCTCTCTCTCTCTCTCTCTCTCTCTCTCTGCCCCTCCCCTGCTCATACTCTGTCTCTGTCTCTCTCTCAAAAATAAATAAACATTAAAAAATAAAAAAAAAAAAAGATTAGAATTGTTTGTCCCTCCAAAACCAGCCAGACACAGAGATAAACACTTCCTGTTCAGCTAGCTGAGACTTCCACTGATTGCAAAACAATTCTAGCTCTACATCACCCTACCTGGAACTTGTGTGCTCCTCCCTATAAGTCGAAGGTAAAGCCACCCTGCCAACATACCTTGACCTTCACACCTGGATGCCTCTCCTTGCTGTGATAACCTGAACAAAAATATCTCCATAATTCCCCTGTGCATTTTTGTCTCTGACAAGATCTTTCCAGGAAATACATTCATAAGCCAGAACTTCAGTCGAACATACCATTCATTGAGCATCTTCTCCGTGCAAAGCACTTTGTGGGGCTCTAGATCGTGGGATGGATAAATCTGCCAGGAGCAATACACAATTACTTCTTAAGTAAATTGTTATCCCCACCATTTTCTATACAACAACCTTTCGAAAGTGGTATCTTCAGAAAGGCGTTATTATCTCTGTTTTCTTAGCCTTGCTTTTGTCTTCTGTAAAATGAAAATAATAGTCCTACCCTACAGGAATGTTGCAGGGGTGAGGTTGGGTGGTCAATGAGATAATGCAGGAAGTGTTGGCCTTTTATTTTTTTTAATCTTTATTTTTGAGAGAGAGAGAGCGTGAACAGGGGAGGGGCAGAGAGAGAGGGAGACACAGAATCTGTAGCAGGCTCCAGGCTCTGAGCTGTCAGCACAGGGCCTGATGCAGAGCTTGAACTCACAGAGCACGAGATCATGACCTGAGCTGAAGTTGGACACAACCAACTGAGCCACCCAGGTGCCCCAAAACGTTGGCCTGTTATTATGGGCTACGTTGGGAAGGCAGTCTGGTCTTCTGAAAGGAGAGGTCATTGTCTACAAGAAGATGCCCGATCACAACTGTGTCTGCCACTCTCTCAGCTCACTTATGAGCCAAGTCGCCAGAAGGCAGACCCTTGCACACAGGTTGTCATGCTTTTGCTCACATAACCCTGCAACCCTGATGTAGCAGCAGCTGTCATTGCCCCATCCAGTTTCCTGTGACCTTTTGGCGGGCTCTAGCCCATTTCCAGCAGTCAGTATCTGCATGTCTCAGCCTGAAGACTTTTTCTAACCCCCTTCTTCCGATGTGCAGAGCCAGCTGAAAGTGACCAGGAATTGACAGCCCCAGGGAGCAACCCTCACCCAGTGGCACTAGGGAGTTGGTGTATGGATATCTGTTTTCTCTCGACCTTTGAGTGGAATAATTCTGGGGCAAATGTTTTGTGTTGGATTTTCCCTAGGGAATTAACGATAGTCTCCCACCACAATCGCTGGCTCAATAATGTTCCTCCCCTTCCTTGCGTCACTTCTGATTCCCCTACCAATCTGCCCCCCTGCACCTTCCCAATGAAATCTTGGGCTTAAATCATTGCTTCAAGGTCTGCTTCCCAGAGAACCCACACTAACCATCAGGTTCAACTGATGAGACAAGGATTGAGCCTTGATCCAAGATAGCCACCAACCGTGGGCCAGAACTCCACTGTGTGCATGATTATGACTAAGCAAAGCAACTGGATTCTTTTTCTCAGGGAGCAGAGAAGAAAGAAACGAAGGGGGGGGAAAAGGAAACAGTAACAGAGGAGCTGGATCCCGTGAATGGTGGCCTGTGGCATCCTGAGCGAGGCTGGTGGTGGCTCCACCAGCCCCAGTGATGCGCTTTCCTGGGTACATGCATGTCTCTGTGCAGTTTTATGCCAGCTTCCACCACCTGAGTCAAAGCATGGTGATGCTCACAGTTCCAGGAGGTGCAATTCACACAGATGTCAGGGCTAGGTGGTGCCAAGTTCAGATCTGTGTGGTCTTCAGCAAATGGCCTAGTGCCTCTGAGCCTCAGTTTTCTCAGTGTTAAATGGGGTAATACTAACATCCTTGTAGGTGTGTGTGAGGATTAAATAAATAGATGCTAAGCAACCTGGTCCATAGTTCATTGTCAGTAATAGCTTCATCCCTTACCTGAGATCTTCTACAGGTACTGGCATCTACAAGTAGTTCCTGTCTTCTGGTCACCATGGCGACCCTAGACAAGCTCATAAATATCCACTAATGAAGCAGAGATATTTTCACTTTTCCCTGCTGTGTTTGTCTGTGTCTCGGATAGATTAAAAACTCCCAGAGGAGTCACATTTTAGAGTATGCAGTCTGGCCATTCGTAATCCACATCATCTACTGTGATACGGGCAAAAACCATCAACTAGGAAAAATAGAAAAAGTTCAATTCAATATTCCCTGAGCACAAAATTGCCTCTATATTTCTGATGGTTTAGGGAACACCTAGAGAGTGGGAATGAGAACAATTTGGGGTTGGTTTTAGAAGAAAGAAGAGCCTTTGGTCAATTGGTGTCATTCAACAGACCATCAAGTAAGGTGCCTGCCTTGATGCCTTTCCTTCAAACTTCCCTTTGGGTTTGTCATTAATTTTGATTCCTCTTGAGCACCTGATCATACCAGGTCCTGAGCTAAGCATGAGAGTCTCAGATATGAAACTAGCCTTGGAACTGACCCAAGGAGCTCACCATCAGCAATACCATTTTCCTTCTTCATAAGATAAAGGTCTTGGACCAAGAGATATTTAAATCCCTTCTCACCTTGAAATTCTGTGATTTTCATGACTATGAGGTCAATTCTAGGAAGAAGGCCTGTACAGAAAGGCTTTACTTGAAGATAAAGATGAGAGTGAGAGAGAATGGAAATACCATGGATTTTTGCAAAGAATCTAAAGTATTACCAAAATCTGGGGCACCTGGGGGGCTCAGTCGGTTAAGCATCCAACTTCAGCTCAGGTCATGATCTCATGGTTTGTGGGTTAGAACCTCGAGTCAGGCTCTGTGCTGACAGCTCAGAGCCTGGAGCCTGTTTCAGATTCTGTGTCTCCCTCTCTCTCTGCTCCTCCCCCTCTCATGCTCTGTCTCTCTGTGTCTCTCAAAAATGAATAAATGTTAAACAATTGTAAAGTATTATCACAATCTTTCCATAAGTTTAAAAGACTATCACGCAACTGGGACCCAAGTGTGTGAATAAGCTGCCTCCACTGTTGAGATTCAGAATGTCTGGGCCAGACATCTGTAGTGAGTTCAGCTTTAACACTTGTTTTGAAATGTGAATTTGTTCCTATGCCATGGATGCACTGGAGAATACTTTAAGCATAATACAGATGTTTATTTCATCCACAAGAAACGCTAGGTGCAAGCAGAACCATCCTGAACCAACTTCGTAGTGTCAAATAAAACACAAATCTGGACCGAGACAAGGAGACGCTTTATTTGATAGGTTTTTGCAATGGTGGCAGACGGACAACTACAGTAGGAAAAACTCTCCCACTGGGAGATCTGCAATGCTTTCAAAAATTAAGTGAGGGGCACCTGGGTGGCTCAGCTGGTTAGGCATCTGACTCTGGCTCAGGTCACGATCACGGTTCGTGAGTTCGAGTCCCAAGTCAGGCTCTCTGCTAATAGCTCAGAGCCTAAAGCCTGCTTCCAATTCTGTGTCTCCCTCTCTCTCTCTGCCCCTCCCCTGATCACGCTCTGTCCCTCTCTCTCTCTTCAAAAATAAATAAATATTTTTTAAAAATTAGAAAAAAAAGATTAAGTGAAAGGATTTTTCTTTTATGGAGAGCATTAATCAAGGCCTGAAAGAACCAACCATGGAGAGAAGGGCATGATCAGACAGAGTAGCTCAGAGGATTCCACTTTTTGAGGGTGGGCCAACAAAGCTCAGACACCTAGGGGAAGGAGAGAAAGCTTAACCCAAGTTTGGGTAACAAGCATTTTGTTCCAATGGATCAGTGGGACAAAACAACTCAGCTAATCATTTCTAAAGCAAAAAGGGAATTTGGAGGGTCTGTGTCCTTGCCGCAGGTTAACAAAGGGTCATCCGGGAGTCTTCTCTAAGTCACATGAGGAGGGTGGTTCTTTGCAGTGAGCTGTTTCTGGAACACCGAAAGGAGAAGGGGGTTCTCTCGTCATCCCTGTTTCCCAGGATCGTAGGACTCCAGTTAAATTCAACACTGTTGGCAGGATTACACAAAATGCACGCAAGCATACGCTTCAAACATCGCCAGCTGCCTCAGCTCTCCCCCAGATCAGGGTTACAGCTGCCCCTCTGGCTTCAGATAACCCCCTCCCACCACTTGACCATTACTCGCAAGCTTTCCCTCACTTGTATAAGCCAGCTTCAGGTCTTCCTCAAGGTAAGGGGCCATGCGTCATGTGGCATTCATGTATTTCTTAACAACGTAATATATGCAAGACTGTGACATCATTTCTATCAGGTTCCTTTCTTTTTATTAATGTGTCCCTGCAAAAGCTTTTGAGCATTGGGCCGTAAGCCCATTTTCACCATTGGCCCTGGGGTTTGCACTTGCACTGCCTTTTATAGCACCGGGATTTTCAGGAGCACACGTCATGTGACGGCAGAACTGACTGTACCGGCAGTGGGTCCCCAAGGAGCTTCCTAGGAGAGAGAGCACCCCCTGAACAATGCTCTTGAGTGAAGCACATTCCAGGGAATGCGGGTCTCCCACATTCTCTGTGGCACAGATGCAGTCTTGCCGTGCTCCGCTCAGCGGTGAATGGGTTTGTCTCCAGACAGGGGGTGGGGTGGAGGGATGGCAAGCTGAGATCCAGGGCTACCCCTGCCTGACAAGCCCACGGCTCTGTCTGCTCGGAGGGAGTTCCTGAACCCGCCTGTGAAAAAGCAGGAGAGTTTTTCATTGCATTTGGAATTGGAGGGAGTTAATTACATGAACAAGAGTGTATCTTAAACACCAAAATGAGACCCTACTAATGACCTAAAGAAGCGCTTCCAAACCTTACAGAAAAAGATGATATTTATTAATCACTCATGGCCCAAGGCAACTGGTGAGGAGATCTGACTACCCCAGAAACCCACCCAGGCTGCTCTGAGGGTTCAGGGGGTCCAGTGTCCCTGTACCTTCAGAGGCCGGTGTGCCATGGATGGCTTTGACCCAAGGAGAGGGTAAAACTGAAGAATCTCACAAAAAGTGAAATCATGGGACCACCACTCAATGGGAAAGGGGAAGAGAGGGAGGGAAGGAGAGGTATACGGCAGTTTTTAAGCTCCTACTGAAAGAAATAAAGCTGTTTCTGTATTAAGGTTACCACACATCCCTGGGGCACCTGGATGGCTCGGTCAGTTGAACATCCGACTTCGGCTCAGGTCATGATCTCACAGTTTGTGGGCTCGAGCCCCACGTCGGGCTTTGTGCTATCAGTTCAGAGCCCGGAGCCTGCTTCGGATTCTGTGTCTCCCTCTCTCTCTGCTCCTCCCCCACTCGCACTCTGTCTTTCCCTGTCTCTCAAAAAATGAATAAATGTTAAAAAAAAAAATATTAAGGTTACCACACACCCCAATGTACCCAGGGTAGTCCTGGTTAATGTGACCCCTCTTATTCTCAAGGGGTTCCACTCATCCTATTCATATTCCAACAAAGTTGACACTCCTTAATAAATATTTGGTCAAACTGTGGTATAGTAAGAAATGTCTGGTCTTTGTCCCTGGGATCTAGCATAGAGAGCCTAAAACCCTTGCAATTTCCTGAGTGATAGGAGCATCTTTTATTATCCATAATGCCCCCTTTTCAAACACAGCTGAGTTTATGCTAATAAGGTGAGGCTTGGTGGGCCCCTAGAGAGCTTCCGGATGGAGACTGGTCCCCAGAGACACCAGCCATATGATTATAGGGTTGGAACTTTCAGCCTGGGACCCCCTCGGGTTGGAAAAAGAGAGGGAAAGAGAGAGGGGCTGCCAATTGAGTTCAATCACCAATGGATGATTAATCAATCATACTTACAAAGTATGGAACTTCCATTAAAACTTACAAAGTGGAACTTCCATTAAAACCCCAACGTGGTGAGATTTGGGAGCCTCTGGGTTGGTGAACATATCTACGTGCCAGGAGGGTGGCAATCCGCACCCGCCAGACTTGTGACTGGTGTCTGAAGGGAAGTCAATCTCATGAGACTGAACCCTGAAACGTATGGAGTCTAGCTCTGGGTAGTTAATGTCAGAATAAGACTGAAATATTGGACACCCAGTTGCTGACAGAGAATTAGAGACAGCCATTTCAAGTTTTCATTCTAACCCCTTCTAGAAGACCCAAAGTCTCAGACAAAGGGTTTGGCATCTGAGTGGCAGATGTCAAATCGAAAATCGCCCTTCCCCCTCAGCAACAGCAACAGTGATCCTGGGGTCACGTGTCTCCCTGAGATGCATCAAGGCTCCATGTTGCACACGTCCTCAGGCACCACTCACCATGTTTCATGTGAAGGTGTGGACTCCATCTTCTTTAGCTCCTAGGAAGGAGGAAATCAAGGTCACATTTCTGGCACCCTCTCTATCTGATCACTCCTGACTCTGCCATCTCTTCATGATTTTCTTTTCTCTGCTCAGGTAGTAGATGAGAAGTTTTGCAAACCAGCTGGCTAAATAGATGTCTAATTGTGCAACAAAATGCCAGTGCCCTGGGCACCTGGGTGGCTTAGTCAGTGGAGCACCGACTCTGGCTCAAGTCATGATCTCATGGGGTTCCCTGCTGTCAGGACAGAGCCTGCTTCAGATCCTCTGTAGCCCTGTCTCTCTGCATCTCCCCCACTCGTGCTCTCTCTATCTCAAAAATAAATAAACATTAAAAAAAACGCCAATGCCCTTTGTGGCAAACATCCCACCTAAAGCCTTGTGCTTGTCTTAGTCTTAGGGAGGGAACAAGAGGGTCTCCCTGACCAAATGCTACATCGTCCACAAAGCCAACCACATCCACCTCCCTCAGTCCCCTTCTTCTATCTCTTGGAGAGGGTGTGGATCTATCCCATTCCATCTTTTCTCAGTAAGATTTGTGAGGACTTGCATACTCCGAGGAGGACACATATCTAGTATCATGGCAAGTGACATTGTTAACACATCTGCCATAGAGTCCTGCTCACAGGGAAGAGGGCTGAAGCTAATCAGGTCTCTTAGGAAGCATATGTGAGACTCTACAGAGGCCTCCAAGAAACATTAGGTGGGACATCACTGAGCTCTGGGGTCCTGCATTAAAAATTGAATTACCCAGGGCAGCTGGGTGGCTCAGTTGGTTGAGCATCCAACTTCGGCTCAGGTCATGATCTCACGGTCTGTGAGTTTGAGCCCCATGTCAGGCATGCTGCTGTCAGCACAGAGCCTGCTTCAGATCCTCTGTCCCCCTCTCTCTGCCCCTTCCCCGCTTGCTCTCTCTCAAAAATAAATAAACATTTAAAAATTGAATTACCCATTCGTTCATATACATATTTATGTGTTCATTCAACAAATATTTATTGAGCACGTGCCTGTGTTAGGCACCAGTAATCGCAATCTAATCTAATGAAAGAGAAAGGAGAGGTAATCTTTTTGGCCTGGCCCAAGGTTGTTACCTCCTTCCAGCTTTCCTCAGTCTATCCTTCACCTCCAGCTAGAGTAGATCCCCTCTTTTTCTGAGCCCTGGTGGTGGACCAGGACCTGTTAAAGACCTGCGACTGTTCACTTGCAGCCCTTCAGAATGCTTTTTGGCTACAAATAACGGGAAACCCATCCAGCTGTGGCTTAAATAAAGCAGACGCTACTGTACTTCATAAGACTAGGAGTCTGAGAATCCAGGGTAGGTCAAAGGTCAATGAAATCCTTCAAGAGCCCAGTCTCTTCCTAATTTATAGCTCCTCCTTCCTAAGTTGCTAGGGTTTTTGTTTTGTTTTGTTTTGTTTTCTGTTTTTTGGCTTTTTCCATTTTCACGCATCATCTCAAGGTCACACTATGGCCATAGCAGTTATATATAAGTCCTCAAACCAACATCTCACTGAAGAAAGAACTGGCACAAACAACAAGGTTTTTCCTTCAGAGGCTCTGCCTTTTTTCTAGGAAGGGAGGGCCCCAAGCACACCTCCCCTCTGATCTCTTTGGCCAGAACTGGAGCCAGAAACACTCATGATGAGGGATGACATTGCCCGGGCTGCCTTAGACATACGGTGACTCACCCCTGGGACTTACTACATCCCAGGGAGAAGGGTGGAAAGTGGGGAAAGCCACTGGGCTTGGAATGGCCAACCTTGACCAGTCAGCCCCTCAGTGCCCCTGAGTCTGCAATGTCTGCACCCTTCTTGCCGACATCCCAAGTGCAAGCCCCTCCTCTCTTCCCCCTCCCAGGAATACCGCCCTTCCCATAAGCTGCTGGAGCCACCCCCCGTAAATGTTTGTGAGTAAAAGACAACCAGACCAAACCAAAACAAAGTTTGGTGTTATGGAAGGTATGGAGAGAAGAATTTGGAAGAAGAGTATTTCATAGACTTAGTGAACAAATAGAACCCATAGACCAGTAGCTCTTTGCCAGAAGACCATGAATGAGTGTTCCATGAACCCCGGAAACTATAGGAAGCATTTTACATAAATGTGTATATGAAGGTTGGGTAGGGTGTGTCCTTGGTTTCTATGGAATCCCAAAAATTTCTGCAACACCAAGTCTTGGAAGCCCCGCTTCAAATGGCCTGCGGCAACACTCTCCAATTACCCAGGGGCACACCAGGAGCCAGGGTCTTACAAGGAAGGTAACCCGACTGGGCAGAGCACCCAAGCATCCAGTACACTGGAATCTTACCACTTCTGCTCCCATGGTCACAGACTCCAGCTGTTCTATTTTAAGAGGCCGGTCCAAAGGGTGTTATTATTCTGTCTTCCAGCACCGTCTGAGAAGAGTCTCTCACCATGACTCACCACCATCCTCCCCTGAACAATGGCCTGTGGGCTCCATCACTCACTCTTGCTGACACACCGGACTGGAAAGAGCTGATTCTAAGTGAGCGGTTGTGTGGGTATATGGAATACTGAGGGCAGGGGCAGAGGGAGGAAGGTGGGCTGGAGGTAGAGGCAGTACTCACCATCCAGACTTACCACAACCCTGGGGAAGGGAACGGAAATTTATTTATAGATGCTGGAGGCTGGTGACCTACCCATTAAGTTCCAAGTGGCCTCTGATGGCCCAAAGTGTATACACAGGAGGGGGGGATCCGAAAGAAGCCCCTCTTCTCTCCTCCGTCAGTGGGCAGCTCCTTCCCACCTATCAGGATGGAGAACAGGCTGCTGCTGAGTCGGCTTTGGGAGGCTGAGTGAGCTAATTGGAGGATAGCACCCACCCCCATAATTCAGAGTGAGACGAGACACAGAAGAGTTTCCCCTGTTCAGCCTCTCTGGTTTGCACCCTGGTTAAGCCCTGATCTTGTAACACTATCTTGGGAAACATGTCTGGTTCTCAGGTGGTTTCCTTAAAGGGAAAGTTACAAGGCTGGTTTTTACTATTATTCCCAACAGCCTCTGATCACATGAAAGTAACTCTGGGAAGGATCTAGAGAGGCCAGGAGGAGAGACACCTTGGGGGACTAATGAGAGGCATCCAAGAAGAGGAAAGAGTCAGACTCTGGCCTCTGAACATCTCATACCTATGGTTGTCAACATGGCTGCCCCTAGAATCAGAAAGATTTGTCAACATCAGGATTGCTTACTCCTTACCTACTGACTCAGAATCTTGCAGAGGATGGGACGGGCACCTGGACTTTTCGAAAGCTCTCCATGAAACTCTGAAGCAGCTGGTGCTGGAGGTCCAAGATCTGAGCCAACCCAGATCTGCTCCACTGCCTGTATAGGAGATGCCCATTCGAGGGCAGTCCCCACTTCAAAAGGAAAGAAAAGGCCTTCTGAAGCCAGAATCTCTCAAAACAATGGGGTCCAGACCTCAGCCAGGTCCTCTGAGGGCAGTGGATCTCCTGTTTCTAGCTCCTCCAAGCTCGCACGCATGTGTCACCCTGCACTGCCAGCACCCCCCTCCCCCCCAAGAGGCATCATTCCCAGAGCCACAAGTCTATGGAGATCCTGACTGGCAATACCTCTGTCATCTAGCGGCTGACAGACACAATACCAGAAACAGTGCACTTATTATCACTGGAGAAAAAAAAAAAATTGAATGGGATTTCGAATAACCACGGAATGGCTCACACAGTGCTCAGGAATTCATTATCAAAGTTGGCTCCGCTCCTCTCAGACGTGCCTTTGGCACGCTTGGTTCTGAAACTTGCACTCCTAGATGGAGGCTGGGGCTGCAGAGAGCAGGCACCCGAGATGACGTGGGGAAGGGAAGGGTTCAGAAGTGGGCTGGGTGGTGGTTGCCTAGGGGAAAAGCACGATATCCACTGGAATTGTTCAGTTACAATGGCAGAGTCTGTGTGGTTTCAGAAAAAAAAGGATATTTCTGAGCACTGATGAAAGCGCCCAGAGTTATAGCTAAGGAATCTTTCTCCAGCTCCCGGTTCTGCTTTCCTCTTCGGGGGCTTTGATCTTGGCCAGGCCCACCCAATATGGCGGCAGAGACAGTCCCTGTGGCTCCAGGTGGATGGGCTGCCAGCATAGCCTCTCCAGGAAAGCACTTCTCTTTGTCCTAGAACATCCAGCATAAGGCTGAGGGTGGGATCTCATTGGCAGCTGTGTCTTCTAGACATTTCGGAGCAAAGCACAGTGGCTGGGCCTGGAGCTGAAAGGAAAGTTCAGCTCCACTCAAACCACATGAATTGGCAGGATGGCAATGGCTTCTTAAGGGAAACTTAAGGTGCTGTCATAAAAAGTCGGGGGAGCAGATGCTGGGAAGGCATGCAGGAACTCTTCCCAGACACCATAGCAGGAATGAAAAGTGCCTGCTCTGCCTTCTCTCACATGCCGTGCTCATCTCTACTATAGATTTTTCTAGATGGCCATTTCTTTACTCTTCTGCACCGGTTATGTGTTTTGGGGGAGCAGCTGTGACGCCTATCATCCTCACCCTAGTAGCTCGACACCTACTATGGAGTAGGTGCTTAATAAATCCTAGTGGAATGATGTAAATAGCACAGAACTGAGATTTAAAAATCCTGGGTCTTTGTCTTGATTCTGCCCCTAACTTGAATGTAGACTTTGAGCAGCGACTTCTCTTCCTTGGGCCTCTTTCGGAGAGACTAGTTGAGGGTTTGGCAAACTTTCTTTGCAGAGGGCCAGATAGTCAATATTTTGTGCTTTGTGCGCCATGGGGTTCCCAACGACTCAGCTCTTCCGATGACGCACAACCGCAGAAAAAGGCAATATGTAAATAAGCGGGCATTGCTGTGTTCCAATAACATTTTATTAACAAAAAGGCAATGGCCCAAATTTGGCTCTCTGGCCCTAGCTTGCCACCTGTCTGGTAGATGCTTTTTTCTTTCCTTTGTCTATTGCTGTGTGATAGTCCGCTCAAAAGTTCAGCAGCTTAAACAAACAGCAATCATTTATTTTGCCCGCGCATCTGCAATCTGGGAGACTCGTAAGGTACACCTCATCTCCGCTCCAGGCATTTTCAGCTGAAGAAGCTCCATGGAGGCTGAAGGACCCACTTCCAAGATGGTTCACTCTCATGGTTGGCAAGTTGGCGCTGGCTGTCAGCTGGGAACTCGTGTGGGGCTGTTGACCAGGGACTTCATAGTGCTCCATGTGTGCTTCTCCATGGGGCTGCTGGGGCCCCAAAAGTTGTTCTCATCCAACAGATGAGAAGAAGAAGCTGTCAGAGTCATAAGGCCTGAGTTCAGAAGCTGGCACGGTGGTGTGGTGGACTATTGGCCCAGTAGCCACAGAGCCTGGCCAGATTCAAGTGGAGAACACACAGTTGCCACCTGTCAATGGGAAGAATGTCAAAGAATTTGTAGCCACATACAGTCTACCACGCTGAATGCTAAGGGCTCTGCTAGTTAAGATGTCCCATGGTTTGAAGGCTCAGTCTGACCTTGGATTCCAGGAACAACTGTCCAGTTCCCTAAACTGATTCTCTAAGAGCATCACCATACCCCATACCTGAATCCCTCAGGTCCCTTGACCTTTATAATGTCCCTGCAATCCCTCTTCTCCGTCCCCACCGCCACCACCCAGAGCAGCCTGAATGTTGCAGTGAGCTCTTAACTGGTCTCTTGGTTCCCAGGCTATCCATCTGCTGCCAGCGTCATCCTCCTAAAGCATTCAGTGCTTGCCTGTCAAATCGCTAGGGACTCCCTCCTGCCACATTGGGCTCCATTTTCTTTCCCAGCCTTACTTCTGAATACTTCTTTCAAGCTGAAAAGCCACATCCTTTGCCTGAAATTTCTAATTCTCTCTTCCACCCTTCTTACTATTGAAATAACCCAGATTTTTATTTTTTTTAATTTTGTTTAATGTTTATTTATTTTTGAGAGAGAGAGAGAGAGACAGACCATGAGCAGGGGAGGGGGCAGAGAGAGAGAGAGGGAGACACAGAATCCAAAGCAGGCTCCAGGCTGTGAGCTGTCAGCAGAGTCCGATGTAGGGCTCGAACCCACAAACCGCGAGATCGTGACCTGAACAGAAGTAGGACACTTAACCAACTGAGCCACCCAGGCGCCCCGAGACTCAGCTCTAATGCCACCACCTCCATGAAGCATTCCCTTAATCCTTTCCTCCCCTCCCAACTGGTTAGGATGCCCTCACTCTGCACCCAGGGACCCCAGTATTTCCTTTGGCCATAGCAACTATCACACGGTGCTCATGGCACTTAAAAAAAAGTCCATTTTCCACTAGACTCTTATCTCTTCGAGGGCAGAGATTTGAGCTTTTTCTCTTATAATGCCAATGCCTGGCACAGAGCCTGGCATATAGCTGGCATTCAGCAAATGTTTATTGGATGGATAAATGTTTGCTCATTACTTTTTAGGCAATTTTGAAAAACAGAATAGTAAACCTTAGAAGGCAAATAACACACTGGGGAAAAAAACAAACAGTTGTTATAGATATGATAAAGAGCTAATCTATCTATATTACAAAGATCCTTTATAAACCAATAAGGAAAAACTTAACCTCAGAGGACCTTAGGCTAAAAACACAAACAGAAAAGAATGAACACAAATGGCCAATAAACACACGGAAAAAACGTCCAACAAAGCCTTACAAATTAAACACTATGCCACTTTATGTTTCATATTAGGAAGCACAAAAAAATGGCAATACTTGCTTGTAGTTAGGTTATGAGGAAGGGAGCACTTTCATCCGCTGCTGATGGAATATTCTTAAGCTCATTGTCACACGTTCTAAAAGTCTTTTAAATGTGCAGCCCCTCATAACCAACCATTCTACTTCTAGAATTTTAATTCCAAGGAGTTAATTAGTAATACGCCTGCATCTTCACATACAGGTCCCATTAATTCCTCATTATTTTCTGATTGATTGTTCAGCCTCTAAGAACACACTGACATTATAGTCACGGGAACGGATAGTATCTTACCACTGATGGTATCATACCAATCTGGGGCCAAGAACAGAAACTCCCCTAGTCTGGTTATTGGACACCAGCCTGGGGAAAGCATTTCGAGGGCTGCTATAACTTATAGTTGGTCATGACTTATATAGGGTCAATAAATTCCATCATCTGCAGTGCCAATTGGAAAATACCCAACAATTACTTGAAAGATCAGTTTGGGAGGGGAATTCTGCCTTGGCAACTAGAAAGGAAAAGTATTTATTGAGCACCTTCTGTGTGCCAAGAAGTTACTTACATGACTTCTATTTAGCTCTTTTTGGGCAGCCGTGATTATCCTATTTTACTGATAGAAAAACTAAGATACTGGACGCCTGGGTGTCTCAGTCAGTTAGTGTCCGACTTCGGCCCAGGTTATGATCTCATGGTCCGTGAGTTCGAGCCCGCATCGGGTTTTGTGCTGACAGCTCAGAGCCTGGAGCCTGTGTCAGATTCTTTGTCTGCCTCTCTCTCTGTCCCTCCCCTGCTCACACTCTCTCTGTCTCAAAAATAAATAAAAAAAAGAAAAAGAAAAAGAAAGAAAGAAAGAGAAAAACTAAGATACAGTGTAAGGAGAAAAACTAATGTATGAACCAGGCATTCCCCCCCCCCCCCCCCGCCTCCAAAGCCCATGAAAATTGTACCTAGAATAATCCTTAAGAAAGTAGTGCTTGGACATGCTGTTATTTATGCAAAGGAGATTGAGCATAGCCACTCTGGTTGCTCTTCATTGAATTGCATTGAGTGAAATATTGTCCAACATCCACGTTCCATAGCTTCAAATATTCTCCTGGGTACATAATAATAACCTATCATTCACATGGGAAGGAAATAATCTGATTCTGAGCAGGACAGAGTGGAACAGACCGCTGAATGGATTCTCACTTGGAGCGTCTTCTTTTAAGTAAATTCTCAGTCAACATACCTGAGCATATTGTGATAATTGCCTAAGGACAGACTGCCCTGCCCTGGCAGCTTAGAAATTCCTCTGAAATTATTCCTTTTTGCACATTCTGAGAAATAAACACACAAGCCCCAAATGCGCATTTGCATCCACATGATAAGCTAATAATGATTACTTGGCTGATGCCTCACCCCTCCTCCAGAACCATAGTGTTTTTTCATGCCTCCAAGGAGCCTTGTGGTGAATGTACAGACCCTGGCCCAGGGTCTGTGACTGGGGTCCGCAGCAGAGAGGAGGGACAGGAAACAATCAGACTATTGGAAATGACTAATGGGGTCTTTTGTTTTAGTGCTGTTATTGTTTTGCAGGGATTGGTTCAATTCTCGGTTAAGCTTCTCAAAAATACTTGGGTTTGGGGCGCCTGGGTGGCTCAGTTGGTTAAGCATCCACCTTCGGCTTAAGTCATGATCTCACAGTCCGTTAGTTCAAGCCCCCAATTAGGCTCTGTGCTGACAGCTCAGAGCCTGGAGCCAGCTTCAGATTCTGTGTCTCCCTCTCTCTCTGCTTCTCCCCCACTTGCACTCTGTCTCTCTCTCTCTCTCTCTCTCTCAAAAAAAAAAAAAAGTAATTTTTTTTTTTTTTAATATTTGGATCTGGTTTCTTGGAGGTTCAACAAATATATGTAGTCAATTGTGGATTTTTTTTCCTTTGGCTTAGTTGTTTGTTAAGGTATGTTTTGGTTGCTTTAAGTTCAAATACCTGCTTTGAAGTTCCGATGAAAGATGAAATTATACACAAGCATACACTCAGCAATAAAGCCAAGGAATATGATTGTAACCATTCAGAATGAAATCAAATTGTACCGCTCACATCAGCTGTCTTCTTTTATCCTTTTTATTCTTGCCTATCACCATTCTACAGATGGGGGGTTTATTGTTAAAAGAAAAAGTTAACTGACTTGCGGCTTGTGTAATATATCCAATGATTCTCAGTCTCCTTGTGCGAGGAGATGCCTTTGAAAACTGGAGTTTGGGGCAGACCACATGGTGGGAAAAGACTTAAAATGTAGTAATTATGATACGATGGCTGCCAGAATGGGAGAGCATTCTAGAGCATCATTAAAGAGATAGTCAAGGAGGACCTGGGTGGCTCAGTCGGTTAAGGGTCCGACTTCAGCTCAGGTCATGATCTCACAGATTGTGGGTTCAAGCCCCGCATCAGGCTCTGTGCTGACAGCTCAGAGCCTGGAGCCTGCTTTAGATTCTGTGTCTCCCTCTGTCTCTGCCCCTCCGCTGCTCGCGCTCTGTCTCTCTCGGTCTCAAAAATGAATAAACACAAAAGAAATTTTAAAAAAAAGAGACAGTTAACACACTGTTTCCTGGAAGGCACCATCCCCTGCAACTATGCCCCTCACCAACTAAACTTCTTTAGTGCCCTGACCATGCCCATAAATATTCTAGCCCCGCATTGTGCAATATGGAAGCCATCAGCCACATGTGGCCATTCTGAGTTGAGATGTGCTCTAAGTATAAAATACACACAGGATTTTGAGAATTTAGGACAAAAGAAAGAAGGTAAAGTATCTCAAAAATAATTTTTCTACTGGTTGCATGTTGAAATAACATCCTGAGTATATTGGGTAAAATAAAATATCTCATTAAAATTCACTTCACCTATTTCTTTTAACTTCTTTTAATATGACTACCAGAAAAAGTATAATTACATACAATGTTCACATTATATTTCTATTGGGCCGTGCTACTCTGGAAGCCAAGTTCTCCCATGTTCTGGAAAATACACAACACCTCATTCGAGCTGGCTTGATGTTGGCCTTAGCTTCTCACCTGTAACAGGGCAGTGCAAGGGACAGGGTTCCTGAAGATCTCACGTGATTCAGGACCCAAATCCTGGGCAAGGAAAATGGGTACTTTAGTTTACCAGCCATGAATCAAAATTCCAAGAAACCTGGAATACAACTCATCCCAGTCCCTTTCCAGTTTGGAAATCATTCTTTCCACGGTGCTTTTTTTTTTTTTTCTTTCAATTTATGGGAATTTGCATCATTTCAAATTTTGCAGGCAGTATGAAAGCTTAATGAATATGTTTTATATCGCCACACTTCTAGTTCACACAATTCAGATTTCTATTAAATGTATCCTTAGAGTAAGGGGAGAGGCGTGTCCTGCTCTGCCCTGTATCTCATAACCACTCAGAGGTGCATGGTCGGAGAATACAGAGTAGCATCTTTTCTCAGTTATAACCAAAACATTTTTTACATGGTGATTAAAGCTTTGCTCCAGACAGGTAGAGACAATCCAGTGGTCAGGAAGTGCTGAGTTAGGACAGGGGCAGGGCAGGAAACAGGACAGAGATCCTTTCTCACCCTCAACCTCACATATAATAGCAACCGCGCGTTCTGAGTGTAAGCTTAGAATTCTTGTTACACACTGCCTGCCTGGGAAGGGACCTCTGAAGTCGTCAGGGCGGGCCTCCACCCCATGCATAAGGTTTGATAGCAGCCATCTGGCTTCTACTGGACCCTCTCTTGTAATGAACCCCGCCCCCCAGGTACAACCCAGGTGGTTAGGTTCTAGGGTTCATTTCTAACAGCTCCGACTGTATAAAGTTCATGCATCTGCTGACAAAGTGGTCAGATGTTCATTCTGCCGTGAACGGAAGGAGATGGGAGAGGGGAAAGGGCTCCCTAGATGCTAGGTGCTGCACGCATGCTCGTCTGTCTGTCTGCATTCAGACTGCCTACTTCTTTAAAACAGGCAGGGGCTGCCTTCCAAGTGCCCAGCAAGCTCTTGCTTTCACAAAGATGCATTGGCAATTACTCAGCCCCACTCTGGTCCAGGCATTTACAAATTGATTTGTTCCCATGTTTCCAGGTACAGAAAATAGGCAGCTGAGTAATGATCCATGGGTGAGGACTGGGAGTCCAGGGTGGGCTTTGTACGTGGAGGAAGAGGTGCAGAGCGAGGAGGAGGTGACCCAGAGACGCGTGGGAGAGCAGAGGCTGTGTGCGTAGGGTCTGCTGACTTCAAGTCAACAGCAGAAACGTGGACCGTGAAACAAAAGGAGCAGTTGATCTGGAGTCAGCCAGACATGGATATAAATCCTAGCTCTGTCACTTACCCTCTGTGTGGCTGGAGAAGGCCCATCATCCCCTCGACTCTCTTTCATCCATAAAATGGGAATAGCAGTAGATACCTTGCAATATAAAGTAGTGCTGAGCTACCGGAGCCAGGCTGCAATGTACTAGCCGCATGACCTTTGGAAACTTGTTTTGTAACAGATTTATGCCGGCGTGATTGACATACAATAAGCTACACATGCTCAAAGCTACAATTTTATGAGATTTGACACACATAAACACATGTGAAACCATCACCGCAGCAGCTGAGATGATAATGAACACACCCATCCCCCCAAGTTTCCCAGTGCCCCTCCCACCTCCCCAAGCCCTCACCTCCAGGGAACCAGCGACCTGCTTTCTATCCTGCAGATCAGGTTACATTTTCTTTGTTTAGTGTCAAATAGTTTCTACTGCTGTGCCACCAAATTCACTAATGTCTGACGTCTAACTTCCCGTGAATCCCACCTGATGTATTTTTACCTCTGACATGGTGGTTTTCACCTCTAGAACCTCATTTGGGGTATTTTGGTTTTTCAAAATATCTTCCTTGGATCTATTCAATATGTCTGACCCTTCCTCTGGCTTTTAGAACATATGGAATAAAGTTATAATGGCCGTTTTCATGTCCTTATCTGCTAATTCTATCATCGATGTCATTTCTGGGTCACATGTGATTGATTTTTCTCCTTATTTTGCTGCTCTTGGGCGGCTGGTTATTACTGGATGCCAGACATCATAAATTTTACCTCGTTGTGTGCTGGACATTGTTGTATCAAACAAACAAACAAATTTGAATAGATCCCGTTTTAATTTAGTACACTTACTACCACAAATGGTAAAGGTGTATATATATATATTTTAAACTTTTTGCACATTTAGTCCATCCACTTAAACATCTTCTCTGGCCCAGCCACAGTTACGTATCTCTAAAATGTATCTTTGAGGTGTGTTTTCTGGGATGTGGAAGCAGTTTGATCCTTCCAGGGCTTCCTTTTAAGCTTTGCTAAGACAAAGCTCTTTGCTAAGAGCGGTATTTACTCTAGTGTTAATTTTCCCCACTACCAAGGCAATACCCTTCCTGGCCCTCTAACCGCCCCTACGTGTGCTGAGAGTTTCCCACACTGGCTGTAGGGATCAGGAACTAGTCCCGGTGGTGCCGGGTGAACTCTCAGCAGGCAATGCTTCCTCCTGTTCTCTGCGGTCTTTTCTAAGACTCAGTTTCTTCACACACAGGCAGTGATCAGTGAACTGAATACTTGCAAGTGACCCTTTGCAGAGGTCCAGAGTTCTCTGCCGGTGAAGCTCTCCTCTCTGGTGCTCTACCCTGCACACCCGAGCCACCTTGACTTCCTTGGACTCCTGGTGCTCTGTCCTGGGCTCAAGAATGTGCTGTGCTCTGCTGGATTCCCCGTATCGGCACCGTGGACTGGAAACTCCCCAGGCAGCGAGCTGGAGCATGCCTGCAGCTTGCCTGATTTGTTTCCTGTCCCTCAGGGCTCACTGTCCTTCCTTCCACAGATACCCAAAGTCTGGAGAGCTGTCATTTGGTTTTTCAGTTATTTCAAGAGGGAGAGTAAATCTGATCCCTGTTACTCCAGTTGGGCCAGAAGTAGAAGCCGGGAAACTTACTCTTTTAAATTCTCTAGGACTCAGTTTCCTCACCTGTAAAATGAGAGTAAGAATAGTGCCTGTGTCTCAGAGCTGTTGTGAGGATTAAATGCATGAATACTTGAATCTAATGCATAGTAATTGCTCTATAAGTAGAAGCTACCATTCCTTGGATTGTTGTCACTGTTCTTCCCCCCCCCCCCACACACACCCCGCCCCTCAAATCTTTAGTTAAATTCTAATTAGTTAGCATAGAGTGTAGTATTGGTTTCAGGGGTTAGGACTGAGTGATTCATCATTTACATATAATAGCCAGTGCTCATCACAAGTGCCTTCCTTAAAACCGATTACCCATTTACCCCATCCCCACCCTCCTCCCTCCACCAACCTTCGGTTTTTTCTCCATCATTAAGAGTCTTTTGTGGTTAGCTTCCCTCTCTCTTTGTTGTTGTTCTTCATTATTATTGTTATTATTATTATTATTATTATTATTATTATTACTATTCCCATCACTGTAGGATCTATAGATGGGTTTCTGGGATCTGTGAAACTCCTGACTTTTTGATCTCAAGCACAGCACTGACACCTCATTGGTATTATATATTTGTACCTTTACTATTCTACTCCAGACCTCTCCAGCAGATAACTACTCATCCTCTTACTTGGGAGCAAGCTAAGAATGACCTTTGAGATCTTTAACAGCCATAATTTCTATGCCTCAGAGATCTAATTGATATTCTCATCGAGCAAATTAGCATTTGCAGCAAACATACCTCACTCCAGATTTATTATGCTTCCTAAATTAATGTAACAAGGATATTCTGAAGAGCAAACCAGAGTTTAATTCATATGAGTCTGGAGGTCAGTCTCTGAGTTGGCTAGAGGAATTCAAGGCAGGAAAGAAAAAGGCTGATTCCAATCCTTCCCAGGCTAACCATATGGGCAAATGGGACAGAGAACTCAGCTCTCAAGAAAAGGAAACAAACCTATTTGGGACATGCAGTTGAATCAAAGGAAATAGTGGCCTCAGCCCCTCCACCCCCTTAATTTCCCACTCCTGGCCTTCAGACAGCTTCCTTCAGGGTTGATGTGGTTGGTATCAGATGCAATGGTCATAACTCTTCATGGACCAGACACTGACGGGGTCCTCCTGGACACCTGGGGAAAGTCAGCATTTGAGGCAGGTCACAACCCAACACCTGCACAAGTCTTAAGAAGCAACAGCCCAACCCCCTTGCACCGCTTTATCTCTTGTAAGAAAAGTAGCTTTATTGTCCTAAGAACTAAAATCTTTACGCTTGAATCAGCAGTGACTACTTGGTACATTAAGTGACTACTTGGTTTCTCATTAAGGTACCTGCAGTTCATTAACGAACTGGCATTTGCCCTTTTTCTCATCTCTGAAAGCAAGATAATCATGAACAGCATTTTCACAAATATCTATGCACTGAAAAGGATGAAGTCTGGTCCCAAAGGGTGTTTTAGGCTTAAGGGGGTATGAAAGAATCCAGGATGTTCAGGGAGCATGTCTGCCCTTAAACCTAGGGCCATAGTTTAGGGCTTGTATTGATTCTTTTATTCGACAGTTATTAAGAAAAGGTCTGAAATAATTTATTCTCAGACATCTGCAGTTCAAGAGGGGATCTAAGTAAGACAAAGACACAACGAATCGGAACTCATGGTAGAAAATGCTTAGGGCTAGAAAGTTTATTACATGGTAGTTCTAACTTTGGAGTCAGAACTGGGTTTGCCCCTACTGGTTTTGTCACTGACTAACTGTGTGTCCTTGGGCAAGTCATTTCATTTCCTGAGCCATGGTATTCCCCATTGGTTTCCTCTTTGGTAATTTGAAGGTCAGAGAGCAGTTGTGTGAATCAAACAAGGGGAGATATATAAAGTAGTTAGGACATTGGTCTGAGTCAGTTAGCTAATACTATGAATTGTTTTTCCACTCCAAAGGAGGGCAAGATCTTAAACAGTTCCCCATGGGGGGTGGCAGTCACTTGGTGGCTCCCTGGACCAGAGAGAGGGAAGGATTTTGGAAGCTGGAGCATTCTGCTTCCACTCCCTGATGGCCAAAGGTTTCAAGGAAGATTCAGAATGGTTCTACTTTCGTCTGGAGGCCTGGGCAGCCTCGGTGTGAGCTACATAAGCTCTGTATACACTCCTTTTCTTGCCTTATGCTCCTTGACAACTTCATTCGCTCTCAGGGGTTGAACTCTCACCCAATATGCTAAGATTTCATATCTCTGGGCAATGCAGCTTGTCCCAAACCAAATGGCCCCCTCTCTGTGGCTGCAAATTCATTTATGAATGGCATCATCTTTCCAGGAATTGAAGCCAGAAAACTTACTGACACCTTCGGTAGCTCCTTTTTCTCCTTTCCTTTACCCTGTATCACCCACCATCGTGCCCATTCTCGCATTCTGATCCCATACAATCAAGTCTTGTCAATTTGATCTGGTAAGTATTTCCTGAATCCATGCACACAGCCACGGCCCTGTGCCGGTCATCATCACCCTCCCCCTGGTGGCTCTGCTGCAATCTTGCCTGTTGTCAACCCAGCTCCACTCTGGTGAGGATGAATGAAAATCCACCTGTGGGTCTATCCTGCTGCTGCTGCATCTCCATGGCTCCCTAAACACCTCCTTCCTCCTAACCTTATGCTCCTCCCCACTCTTCTTTTCTGATAGATCCCAATTTTGCTTGAGGCAGCCATATGCTGAGTTAAAAATCTTACTTTCCAGTCTCCCTTGACGCTTGTGATCAGGTTCTGGTCAAGGAGATGTAAGCAAAGTCTCTGGGCTGGGCTTGTAGAGAAACCATGTTTTCCTGATAAAAAAGGAGGGGGGTGTTCAACTGTACGAATCACCTTTTTCTCTTCCCTCTGTCTGTCTGACACACAGACTGATGCCTGCAGGAGGAGTCCTCTGGACATCAGGAAGAGGAAAGTCACCCATTAATGTTGGTAGAGCAGGAAGCTAGAGGGAGCCTGTTCAGTCAGTGACTTCCCGAACCAGCCACAGTCACCCAGGACCATGCAGCCCCAGATTTCTTGTTACGCAAAGAAAAGAAATCTCTATTGGGTTAAGTAACTGCATCTCGGTTCCTATTGCTGAAGTCAGATTTGGTCTTAACTGATATACTCTTCCATGAATTACAGGAGCAGTTTGCAAACTTGAGTGAGCATCCAAATTGCTGGGGCACTTGATCCAAGTTCAGGGTGGGGACCCTACCCCAGTGGATTCTGCTCTATTTGGATCTGCAGTGGGGGCCTGCAGCTGGTATTCACTGATGTTCTATGTAGAACAGTTAGGAAAACACCAAGTCCTGGAAATGACACTTGGGCAGTTAAGGAAGGAAACACACGAATTCTGCGTTTGTAAGGAATTTCATGAATGGCCTCTACAGCTTTTCCAGGCTCATCTCTGGCCATTCCCACTGGCTGTCCCTGCCCAGAACTTAACATTCGGTGACTGTACCTGTGCTGTTTCTGTGTCTTTGAAGCCCTTCCTACCTCTCTGGACCTGGGCCTTTCCCAGTCTGCAGTGTGTAGCTGCCAACCACTCAGGAGCCCTTGAAAAGTTTTGGGTGGAGAGAAAGTTCTGGAAGGTAGGGCGGGGAAAGGTGGGAGGATATGTTGTAGGGTCAGATTTGCATGCCCACCTGATCCCACTGCTTTGGCTTGACTAGAGGTTGGAGGGTGAGGGTTGTAAATTGTACTGGCTTTAGTTTCAGCTCTTTTTTAATAATAATTTCTGAGACTGGAATCTGTGGCCAGAGTGGAATGCCTGTCTCAGAAAATTATTAATTTTAGTGGGCTGTTTTCTCCTTTTCACTTTCCATTTCCATTTTGAGAGTTAGAGTCAACACCAAGCATAATAGAAGCAATCAGATAGGCTCCAGTGGAAACCAGGAACATCTAATTAAATCCTTATATTTGCAAGTCTAGCTCTCAAGGGAGGAAAGAACATTTGACTAGTTTGATATTTATGGAGGGCATTCACTCATTCAATCATGCATTCTCTCATTTACTCGCTCCCTCACTCTGCACTGACAAGATTCTCTTTGTTACAAATAAAAGAAACACAATTCAGGCTGTCTTAAGTCAGAGAAAGAGAATTCATTAGCTCCTATACCTGGAAGGTCTAAGAGTTCAGCTGGCTCCCCACATGGGGGCTTAAATTATATCCCCAAATGTGTCCTCCTCCTCTGTTCCTTCTTCTTTTCTCCTCATTCTCCTTTTCCCCTCATCCTGCCTCTCCTTTTCCCATCCTTCAGTCAGACTCTTTCCTTGTGGCAAATAAAGGAGCCTCCAGCAGCTTCGAATGAACATCCCTACAGTTTAGCAACCCAGGGAAGAGAGATTGTCTACTGCTAGAACCAACCAAAAAGTCCCAAGGAGAACTCTAACCTGGCTTGTGTTATATGTCCTTGCCTGAAACCGAGTTCTGTGGCCAGAAGTTTGGAACAGTCTGATTAGGCTGGCCCGGGATGCATGGCCAGGTTAGAGAATGTGAGGGGTCAAGCTTAGCCCCACCTAATCATGGAGAATGTGTACAGGATACTGAAAAGACATAACCAACAGATTCCACCATTCCATCTATCCATCATCCATCCATCCATCCAACCATCCATCCAACCACCCATCCATTCTTCCATCCATCCACTCATCCAATCATCCATCTATCCATCCATCCACCCATCCATCCATCCCTTCATCCATCCTTCCATCCATCAATTTGTCCACCTGACAAGGATTTTTTAGAGCCTTTTCTATGCTTGGCTGTGTACAGGCACCCGTGTCAGGTCCTCTGCCACACAGCGAATGGGCAGGATCAGGGCTTAGCACAAAGCTTAGCCCAAAGTAGGTGTTCAGCCAATGTTAGAATGAATTAATAGATGACCTGAGTCTTAAGCCTGGGTCACTAGGATGATAATGCCCCTGATGCAAAATGACAGTGAAGACAGGAAAAGTGGCCCTGGGGTGAAGGGGCTATGCCAAGCAGAGTACTTGAGTGTCTTATGCTGCCCCCATGACTGATGGAATACCACCTCTCCCCTGGTAGCAAGAGAGCCAGGCAAGGGTGGGAATTCTCTGTGGCTCTGCACTGCCAGTCTCAGAGATTGGGGACTGAGGCAATTATTCTGAGCCATCAAATGAATAAATATTTTGGAATGAGAGTCAGCAGGGAGATGTGATGGGATTTAAATGCTGATGTAATGTGCCCAGCTGCTTTCAGGAGCCATAGTCACTGATAGGACTGGGAGAAGGCAGGCAAGAGCTCACCAGCTAGGGCACTAACAAGCCAGTAACTAAGGTCCTCGTTTCCCTCGTCTCCTTCGGGGGATGCTCCCAGGGAAGGGAAGGACACTCTGCCCTGCTGTATTTTTGGCCGTTATGTCCACCAGCATTTGGATCATGTTAGTGGGCATTCTATGTCTCCACCAGTGATGGGAAATCTCCTGGTGACGGAGAGGTAGACTTCACTGTAAGAACCGCCATTATGCTTGCCACTCAGCATTAAATAAACATTAGCCCCACAGATGGAGCAGAGTCGGAGCTCAGAGTTGGTTGTAGAACAGGATTTTTATGAGCATTCTCAATGTTCATTGGATCCATTTCTCGTTCAATTGATAATTCACTCATAAATTCCTTCCTTCCTTCCTTCCTTCCTTCCTTCCTTCCTTCCTTCCTTCCTCCCTTCATTCATTCAACAAGCATTTTGGTGAGGTGTATTTTTTTTTTAAGTAGCCTCTACGCCCAGTGTGGAGCCCAATGCAGGGCTTGAACACCGGATCCTGAGCTGAAATCAAGAGTCGGATGCTTAACTGACTGAGCCACGGAGGCACCCCAGTGATGTGTATTATTAATGCCGCACCCAGATCCCTTCTTACTGTTTCTGTGCCCTGCACCTGCTCCCTAAGTGGGCCTTCCTTTCCAACAGCCCACACCCATGAGTCTTTTCAAGACTCTTCTTGGTAATGTACATCCCGCCCGTTCCCAGGGTGCCTTTAACCAGTGACTTCTCAGTCCAGGAGTCAGAAAGCCCCAGACCCTGACCCTAATCCAGAAAACTATGGATGCAATTTATATTCCGGGGGCCCCAAGGGACCAGGATGAAGCTGCCTGGGAGGAATTTTTTCCAAAATCATGTTCCTTCCCAGAAGGCTGGGGCTATAGTGTGAGGCAAGTGACAGGATTGTGCACAGAGTTTAAGGGAACACTTACTCTGAGACTCATGCACCAGCCTCCACATTTTTGCACCCTGGGTGCCTCCCTCTGTTCCCCAGGCCCTCCCCCTCTTCCTTGTCTGCCTCCCCTGCTCCTTTATGGGTTTCCCCTGGGAGCATTTCCACATACCCACGTGTCTGCACGTCTTCATCTCAGGGTCTGTTTCTGGAAGCCCGACCAAAGTTGACTAAGTGCTGTGTGCTGGAAACTGTCCTGTGTGCACAAGAAGGAGTGTGACCTAGTCTCTGCCCTCTGAAAGCTCATAATCTTAGGGGACCACATGGCGCAAGGCCCTGTCTCTGCAAATAGCCACGCCACCTCTGGCTGTAGTCCTG